>NC_140582.1:807976748-808576748 GCF_964204655.1 Triturus cristatus | reverse complement strand
GGTGCCCCTTATGGAGACAGTGACACTGAGATGTAGGGGAGCAGTTGGGTTTTGCCCATACCATTTGGTGATTGGACCGCAAAACTATGAGGTTGATTTGATATCATGGTGCCACAGTTTGTGGAGATTTAATATGACCAACATTGTGTAAACTGAAAAGGTGGGCCGTACAAATGTACAAACTGTGTCAATCTCATGCAAAGCTTTATAGGCCCAGAGAACAAGGCAGAGTGGATCATTCTAGGAACCCCATGGTGCGCCAACTGACATCAAGGAATCTCAGTGGTAACACAAAGGCAATTGATGTAGATGGCCAACAAAGCCCAAGGTGAACGCAGGAAGGGGGGCGGTGGTAGATGGTATTAAACCACTGTTGAGCAAGTGGCAGTTTCTCTTGGTCCAAGCTACCCGCCCTGAGTTTTGCCCCACATCTTGCTACTTGTCTGCTAGTGCCACCCCAGACCAAAGTGGGCAGTACGACCTGGGGGTAGGCAGGTCAAGGGGGTGAGACATGGATAACCTTGCATTGACCTAATGACAGAAATGAACTAATGGGATGTCTTATATTATGAACTTGGGAGGTCACTTTTTCCAATGAGAACAATCTGATCTATGGTCAAATATGGTTAAGGATAAAACTCCTCAGACTGCCCATCAGGGTAATCTTGAGAAGTTTACAGAAGCAGCTCGTGGAAACTCAGCAAGGTGGACAGACAGATCAAAAAAGTGTGGCATGTGATAACCCGCATTCCACGGACCTTATGTTGCATGCTGCTCAATCCTCCAAGGAAGGATTTCAAACAAAAATTGCAGAAGTGAGGTCTGACATATCATTGTTTTGAAAGGAATTAGAGAAATGTTTTTTAAATGATCAATGCAATTGAAACAAGCGTGGCGGAAACAGAAGATTCACTTAAAGGTATTAAAAAAAAACATTCCATTGTGACAGAAATAATGAGGGCTTTGGAGCGAAGAGCTGAGGACAACAAGGGCCGCCCCTGGCGCAACACCCTCCATTTGCTCAAGTTCCTTGAAAATATGAATGTAGGAAACCTAGCCCTCTTCCTGGCACGGTGGATCCGTGAGTGGGTTCTAGAGGAAAAACTGCCACTGTACTTCATCATTGAACAAGCTCACAAGCTGCCACCTGCAGCCCACCACGGCTGATCATCGCGAGAGTCATTATTATGAGGCTAGGGGTGAAATCCTTGTGGCTGCCAGAAGGGCAAGAACTGTGGAATATGAATCCCAGTGCATTATGATTTTTCTGGTCTTTACAAAACATGTTTTTTAATTGCAAAAGCTATTCGAGGAGGTTAAGAGGAAACTTAGGGCAATGGATCACTTGCACATGCTAATGTTTTCTGTCAGGTTAAAAGTCTTTTTGCAAAATCACACTTAATTTTTCAAGACTCCACAGGAAGCATGGGAAGAAGACAGGCCAAAGGCAGGGGAGAGGTCCACCCAACCCAACCTCCTCTCCCTGGGTGAATGCCATGACTGGAGGAGAGGAAGACATCTTCACCCAAAACAGATACAGTGACCTCCCAAAGGTAGAACCAGATACCAGTCTGGCCTTTGGAATCACAGAAAGAACAACGCCAGAGTCTGAAGGATATTAGACAAAGGCCAGGGAACACACATTCTTGAGGATGAAAATGTGCCCCTGGATAATGCAGTGGAGAGAAGCATTGATTAAAACATCTAGTGAAGATTAATGGGGGGTTTCAATGTCCCACATATTTGGGAACTACGTGCATAATTTGCACTCCTTCTCTCTTTATAAGCCTACAGGATTAAAGGGAGGGGCTCCTTCCCATACTATATATGAAGGTATCTAGTGGGCTACAATACACAAGGGTCTTGCTAGCCTTTTGTACACCTTCTTGGTCTAGAGTTTCTGCCTGCATCCTGTAATGCACTTAGCTTTACTATGGATGTTTCTTGCATTCAAGTTGAAGGGTGGGAGGATCTGAGGGGAGGGTTTTTTCTTTCTTATATTCTTATTCCAGACCTCTCTAGGACTGCGTCTTGGCAGGAGTTACCACCAGATGCTTCACTGTTAGAAGTATGGTGAAGGAGGGGTGAGTTCTTTTCGGCACACACAGTTAATATAGTTTGAACACCCAGGAGGGGAATATTTTGTTAAAGGTAGGAATTGTAACCCCTTAACATTCTATGGTGGATGACTCTCTTTACATGTGACATTTGAGCACAGTCATTTGCATCTCCTGGAATATAATTGGACTACTTAATAAGGTCATAAGAGGGAGAATTTTAAGCACCTCTAAACAGTATGGGATTGTTGGACTTGGCTCTTTTTGCAGGGTCATCCCTGAACTTTTTGCCTTCCCACTGTATTTTTTCTGACCTTTTGTTAGCTGTTTTATGACTCTGGGCACTTTACCACTGCTGATCAGTGCTAAAGTGCATATGCTCTCTATTGTAAATTGATGTATGGATTAGTGACTCCATGATTGGATTATTTGATTTACTTGTCAGACCCTAGTACAGTGCACTGCGTGTGCCCAGGGCTTGTCAATCAAATGCTGCTGGTGGGCTTGTAGCACTGGTTGTGCCACCCAACAAAGCAGCCTGTAAAGTGCCATTGCAGACTCTATGTACAGTCTGGTACTGCCATGTTGACTGGCCAAGTGCACCCACTTGCCAGTCCCTAAACCTTCCCTTCTCTTCATACCAGACACCCCTAAGGTAGGCCCAAGGGCAGGGTGCATTGTAAGTAAAAGGTAGGACATGCCCTGGTGGGTGTGGCATGTCCTAATAGTGAATTACAGCCATTTTCGTTTTTCACTATTGCAAGGCTACCTGTTCCCCGAGTCGCCGCACGGCCGTCGGGCGTGTACGCATCACCCCTTCGTTGTCGCAACATCAAGAAGACACCATTTTTGTTCCTTGCTCCGGGTCGTTATCGTATTGCGGCGTTGCTAGTCGCATCGCCACAGAAGCGCAGTAAGAAATCGACGCATCACCTCCCCACGCGGTGAAGAACTGACACATCACCTCCTCTCCGGTAAGGAACTGACGCATCACCGTCCCCTACGCAGCAGTAGGGAACCGACGCATCACCTCCCCCGAAGCAAGCAACCGACGCATCACCGTTATTGCGTGTAAGGAACCGACATATCACCTTCCCTGCAACTCTTTTGTTTGTATTGCGTTACGCATCCAAAGGTACATTGAACGCTAAGTGTCGCATTTGCCATCTAAAGAGAACTAAGCTATTTCTACCATTCTAAAGTACAGTATTGTGGATTTTTGTGGTCTTGTGTTAAGTCTATATAAAGATACTTATTTTTATAATACAACCTGTGTGGTGTCCATCTGTAGTGTTGTCACTGTATTACTGTATGTGTACACACTGCCTCTGAGATAAGTCTGTCTGCTCGTGCCAAGCTACCAAGGGGGTGAGCAGGGTTATTTTAGGAGTGTACCCCCTTACCTTGACTAGACGCAAGGGCCCCTATTTGGTCAAAGGTACCTACCTCTGCCAACTAAAGACCCCCAAATCTAACAGGGATAGACACACTTTTGTTGCAGGAGATGTATCAATTGGACAATTGCTGGCCATGTTTTAAGAGATATGGCTTCATTACAACCTCTCACTGTGGTTTGTAACAGACCGGGTGAAGTCCATATCTGTATATGCCAGAGGTCAATCTGATCACCCATAACTGGAGTTTCAAGTCAATGGCAAACCACAAACGGCCTTATATAGATGGCAGATGAGCCCCTGGTAGCTCAGAAACCTAGAGGTCAGGAATTAATGAGTAAAAGAGAAGACAACATTCTGAAATAAGCCGAAGTATAGTCGACTCACCTGTCAGCTTGTGGAAAGCCTTTAAGGCGGTAACGAGAGAGAGGCCATTAGTTCCATTGCAAATCCAAAGAAAAGAAAATAACACTCACTCAACAAATTAGAAGTGGAAGTCCTCCAGGCTCAAAGAGAATATAAATCCAAAAACATTGAAAGATAAACTAAACTGGATTACACAAGCAAAACTACATTGTTAACAGACAGACATTACATAGGCAGACCATGGCGTATAAGATGTGGCTGGTAACTCAGTGCAGATTTTTTTACCAAAGTGACAAAACAGGTAAACTGAGTCATTGGCTTGCATGCAGAGAAGATGTGGTCTAAACATATTAACCAGATTAGAGATGGAGAAGGGAGCCTACACTCCCAACTGGACGAAGTAGATACAGCAGTGTTGTGACTTATAGCAGCAAACTACTCTGAACTCACCTAATCAACTCAGAGAGTGCTTACTTTCTGTATCCATGCCAGATTGCCAGCAACAGACATGTCACCATTACATGAACCCATAAATGGAAATGAAATATTGGAAGCTTTTGAATGGCAAACTCTAGGAATCAACGGATTCCCCACAGATTTCTTTAAGTGCCTTGCTACTCCATTGATGCAACCACTGTTAGATGTGCTTAAGTGGGTTAGAGTAGTTGAGCCTCCCTGTAGAACTTCGAGATGCCAACTTTGGAAGTGTCATTAGGCCAGAATGGCCCACAAACATCCGAACTTGATATTGCCCAATTTATTTTATTGATATGGAGGTCAAAATTCTAGCATGCAGACAAGACAAGGCTTCTGTGCTTGAAAGGGGGATTTGTGTCACTATCTGTAGCATTGGGTATTTGAGGGTTTGTCTTACCAGATTGGAGGAGAAGGTCCGAACTGACAAGATAATCCCTTTGCTTGATGATATTCGCAGTGACACATGTCTGTATGGCTCTCCATTTGTCCGATGATGGGGAGGATCACCCTGTTGAAAATGATTCTCCCCCAAGCCTTGTACACTTTACAAAATGATCCCTTTACTCTGCCTTGTAGTTATCTGCAGAATCTGACATCAGCCCTGAGATCCTTCGTTTTGAATAAAGGCGGCCCTAGGATCTCATTCATCAAATGCTACAAGTAGACATACAACAGAGGCTTCGCTATAATTGATCCTGTGTCCTACTACTGGGCCACTCCACACACGAAGGATCCAATGCAGTTCTGGAATATGGTCGTAGAGCTGTGGGCTCTAGGGTAGAATTCCCTGATTCTTTTCCTATATGTTGGGTAAAACTTCCATTGTGAGTGCCACTTGCAACAAAGATGGTATGTGAGACATAGAAGGCCTCAAATAAACACTGGTTTGGCTGACAGAACGTTATGATTTGGAACCACTTTTCCAGAGAAGGCCACCCTGGCTTCGGGAATGGAATCATCTTGGGATATCTACTGTGAGAGATTTGACTAGTGGTGGCATAAATAAATAATTTGCAGAAATCAGAGAAAAACACAGGTTATCACAAACCCAGTTTTACAGACACTCCCAACTTTAACATGGTGTCATGCCTTACATATCACACCTCAAGAAAGTCACAGAGATTAGTCCCATGCATGTAAAGCTGGTGATATTTCCCCTCCCTCTAACGGGGAAAGTATCCCAAATATTGAAAACCCTAGTGATTAACCAATTTTAACATACTCAGGAGGCGGATATCAGCTCTTTTGATGATGATGTACTTGACGTCAAAAGGAATGCCTGATTATTACTAGCCAAATCAGAACTTGCAAGATCCCCCAATTTTGGGACGATGCGTGTGAGAAAGTGAAATATTAATATGGGTGGATAATAGTCCACCACATGTAATACAGTCAGTACGCTCTTAGGTCCAGTCAAAGGTTTCTTTAATTTTATGCTGAGCTCCACTGCTGTTAGCTATTGGACAGAACAGACAGGCTTAACTTAGAGAAAATGTTTAAAGCATTTAGAGCTATCAAAACAGATAAAAAGTCGAAAATATGACAATCCTACTCCAATTTATATACAAAGAGAGAACATTTTAGGAAGCAAAATTAAACCCAAAAAACAAAAATCCAAAAAAGGAAAACCACAGATACACATATTTAAAGATATAAGGGGAAAAGTGGCAAAATAAAGTAGATCACCAATGGTTGTCAATGGTGACAGTAGAACAGGAACAAGGTTCAATTTGAGGCTGATTGATCACAATGGAGCCTGGTGTGGATACACCAAGTGGACTAGTCCTAGTGAATGTCTGGAAGTCAAAAAGTTTGAAAAAGTTCTATGTCCCACTGGTCTTGAGAAAAAGTTTTATAAAGTTTCCAAACTTTGTTCTAGTGCCCAAACAATGACAGGAGTACACTTCAAAGACCCCTGGACCTCAGGGAAGGTACTTAGATACTCATAGGGTGTCAGGCAAAAGCCAATGGGAGGGTCCAGTCTGGTTCCTGTTGCTACCGGTAAGCTAGGCGGTTTAGCATAAAGGCCTCAGGCAGCTTGGTGTGTCCCTGTAGCCACACAGTAGGTTAGCTAACTGACCCATGATGTTTGTTCTGGGTACAAGTGGGAGCAAGCACAGCCCTTCGGTTCTCCACTGAGGTTTCAAATAGCAGGTGCAGTCCTTCTTCTGTTTTTCCACAAGTGCAGAGAGTGTCCTGAGCAGGACGATTTGGGGTGCCACGTTTATGGCTGGCACCAGCTATTGGCCGGGTGGGGATGGGGGGGTGTCATGACTCCTTTGTAAGCAACCCTACCGACTTTATCTGTAGCTCTCGTTTGCCTAATTGTAAACAGATCCAAATTGCCATGTGTCAAGGCATTTTTAAGATGGAGAAAAGTCTTCAGTCACACTGTGTGGGATTGCACTATGATAATCACTAGTGTTCTCACACATTTAACAATAAAATCCAGTTTAAAGCAGACCCTGTACCCACAAGTAACTAGGATATAGATGTCTGGTGGGACAAAGGGAGCGTCTTACTGCACCCAGACAGGGAATACACAAGAATTGTCTTGGCATTCAGTTCTCTTCCTACCAAGTGCACCAACTTGTTACATGTTGCTCAAGCAGACTTGTCAGTCAGGATCCCCACTGTGGTGTCACAGGATGCCCATAGCCTCTATCCTGAAGATTCTGCAGAGTTCAGAAAAGGTATCCCCTGCCATCTAGGTCAACCTATTGTGTATATAGCCCATGGGTGGAATTTTACACCTCATTCACTCCTCATTCCTGAGAACAGGCCGAGTGTTGGGTTGGCAGAAACAAATACTAATTAGCCTTCTGAAAGCTCAGGCAGATACAGGGTAAGTTTCGAAAAATAACTTTTCCTTGAGATTTATGAAAACTTTGATTTCACCAAAGATTTGAGTTTTTAATAATGATTAAATATTGTGGTTTAATTATTTTTTAGCTGGTCCCTTTCAGAGTTTGCAATACTGGCATTTTAATCTGCATTCTGGATTTATAGAGAGGACAACTAGGCCTGCCATAGTGAAAATAACTTTTCTAGCTTTGTCACTGTTGGGATATGGTTCTATTTATTTTGCTACCTGTCCCACTTCTAAATACTATGCCTTCTGGGTTACAAGGCCTACATAGGGATGACATGCTAATATTTAAAGGGGAGGTATTTCTCTGACAAAAACGCACGTTTTACACTTCAGCAGTCAGGCTACAATAGTAGCACTGAAGCCATGTTTTCATCATCATACCAGTGTATGGCATGATAAGTGCTGCAGTACACAGGCACAATTTCACTTTGCATGCCATCAGTGCCTAATAGGAGAGTTAAATATGACAATCAGGGATTAGTCAATTTCTGCACATTTTAGGAGTCAGAGCTCATGGACTGTGGATCAGACATCAGTACCACAGTTTGCAGAGCCCAGCGATAATATTCAGCAAAAAATTGAGGTGACCACTCAAAAAAGGGTATTTTCTCATAATGGATAATCGTAGATTCTTAGACCTTTCAGAGGATAATCCCGGGTTAGCATTACATAAAAAGCAAACTGCTGTATGAGCCAAACCAGGCATCACATCATGATCCAGGACCTCGCCAAAGGCTTTTCCTTGCTCTATCAAGCACAGCATTTTGGCAACTGGATATAATAAAGCATCTGGTCCCTTGTGCTGGGATGAGGCACATGCCTTATCTACTCTTTTTCCAGGATCCTTAATCCCACCCCCCACTAGGGAAGGTCACAATCTTAGGATCTAAATTTGCGTTATAGCTGCCCTATCTGAGATTACTGGTTTAGGGTGTTCCACCCACATTTTCATCCTTGTAGCCCTCTCAACAACAGAGTCCTTAGTCTCGGTCCTAATGTATTCATACAAATATGAGGGGTGACCAATCTGAAGCATGCAGAAGTTTAATAAATCCATGCCTAAATTTAGGGGCGCCCCTGCAGCCATAATCACATCCATAGGTGTATCTCCAGGATTGTACTTTTTTGCAACATTAATTACCCCATCTTCACCATTGTAATAAAATTCATTGTAATAAAAATCATAAACAGCTTGGCCAGCCAGAATTCCAAATGCTCATTAACCCAGACCCGCAGTCATACCCATTAATCGGTCTTGCCAATTGCACCATTAGTCATCCCCTGTGGATCAGAACTACATCCAAAGTTTTCACTCCCATGTTCCTGGTTGGAATCCATCATTATATGCTTTACTTGTATTACTCTCTTGACACCTTGTGCACTGCCTTCCACCTGCTGTGGAGGATTACTCCCATCTGTAGGTGTAAAGGGCTTGATTTGGCAGTTGTAACAGAGCTGCCAATATAAGTAGCCTCATTTTGAAAGAAGAGGAGACGTCTTTATATATTGAGTCGGAAACCGAGGTGCCCAAAAAAATCACATAGTTTCCTTCTAAAAAACTCCTCCTCTTCCGTTGAGACACATTACAGCTGCAACTTTTTCCATGCACACGAAAAGTCCAGATAAGCCCCCAGGGAGTTGAACACTAACCTACACATAATATACTTGTGTTTTCAAGGATAATTGAAATTGTAATTGCATTTATATACTGCTTATTACCCCTGACAAGGCGTCAAAGCGCTTTTTCGGCGAGTAGCATGCTACTCCAGAACCCAAGAAGGATTTGTGAAGGATAGTGAAGGGATAGAAGAGGGAAGGGTTAGCATTTATATAGCGCCTGCTAAACCTGATGAGGTGTCGAAGCACTTTTTGGCAGGTAGCACACTACTATGGAATTAGTGGGGAATTAGTATAGGGAAATATGAAATAAATTTGAGTGGTGGACAAATATAGTTAAGATATAAAATAACTGAAATTCCCTGCTCAGAAAACCGTAAACAATTGCATGCATCAAACAAATTACTTGCATGTTAAGAAGTAGCATAGAAACATTTGTATTAGGAAAAAAATTGCTTTATTTCTACAATATAGGGTGAAAAAAAAGTGCAAGAAAAGGCCCATCACTGCCCTCACTTCACCCATGAGAGAAGTGCTACAAATTAACAAGTGAACGAACTCCTTGACAGAAAAGGGCGCCTCAGCAGAAGAGCTTGTGTATGAAATTAAATATATCAACAGTTTAAATAGAGCTACATCTGGAACAAAGAGATACAAATAAGCAACTACAAGGCAGATGTGACCTTTTAACCTCACACCTCCTACATGGATACAAACTATCCTGAAAAATTAAAGAACACTAGTGCTGAAGCTCTGCAAAAAAATATAAAGTGTCTAAACCAAATGAAAGTCAAATACTCGAGAGCACAGATACGCTCTGCAGTAACCATAAAATTTAAGCATAGAATAGTAATATATGATAAATGCAAAGCAAAGGACCCAGATTCAACATTAACTTAACTCTCAAGTAGCAAGAACATTTCTTTTATGTTATTGTTCCCTACTTGAGAATGCCTTTTTATTGATTTGTGTTTGCCTTCTACGCTAGCAGCAGGCGGGCGACGCTCCTCCACTCCTGAGGAGAAGCCGTCCATGGTTCTCTGTAGGGTATTTGGATATCCAGAGACAGTGGTCTCGTGCGAGACCACTGTGGCCCTGCTGTGGGGTGTAAGTGTGAACAAGTAAATAGATGGATCTGACGGACACTCTCCATGGCTGCTAGCATCCCCCTTAACAAAAATGAATATTCTTCCAAACTTCCTTTGTTTTCTCATCAATATCTCCTTTACTCTGCCATGGTCGTTATTTTGCTTCTTGTGCACGCAGCTATATATTGATACGGACAGGAGGTCGGTCACACGCGGGACGGAATGTCCTTACCACATGATTAGGGGTTTTAGGATCCATGATTTTCAGTTCTACATCGTTATTTCCGGGGCACAATATCCATGGCACTGATATCCTACTAGCACCTTCTTGCCACATTTGGTTGTCAAATTTCACCTGGCATGGCCATATGATCTTCGTACGGTCTTTGTCACTCACCCAGACCTCATTCTAATGTAAATACCTCTGTGTGTTCTAATACTGTATGAAAAATGAATCGCTGAACCATGTGCTGCTCACAGACTAGACTGATTCCTCTCAACAGTCACCACCATTTGATTCACTTCAATTTTCTCCACAGGGTGATGCACCCCTACACGCCTCAAGGGATTTGGCTTTGGGGATAGATACCACAAACTCTCACTGCACATACCCTCAACATGAGTTACTTCACTTTGTTTGGAAGGGCCTCCTATCTCTTCCTACTGGCACGCCCTTCTGATCTGTCTATCTAGACTGATTGACTATAGGATTCCCATCGCGTTGATGGTTGCTTCGCCAGATTTTATGGAGGTTCTTCACACTTCTAGGACATTTGCTGCACTGGCTATTCTGCTAGATAAACGTGGAATAGCGATAGGCTGGTGGAGAGGCTAGGTTCCTTGTCCCTTAGACTGCCTTTGCAACCTTATCTATTATAATGACATTTCTAAGACATATGCCTAATTGCTTTATCTTCCGCAGAGTGGACTAAATGTATGTTTATTCCCCTATGGACAAATTTATTACACTCACCGGGGCTGATTCACAAAAGCATTTATGAGTACAGGAAATAGTATTAAAAGGAGTTTCCTTTTACCCTCCCTTTCATGCATTCATGAATCGGTCAGAAACATCCATCTCCCCACTAGTAAAGAGGCACAGTTATTTCTACTTGTACAAATTGTTTACAAATATTCCCTGACTATTCTCATTTGATCCTGGTTTAAATGTTTTGGGGCCAGGTCACAAAGGCATGTAGAGATCTCTGGATTACTACCTGAATAGGCCCCACCATCTTCTGATGGCCCCTTATCTGTTGTTTTTCTTCTGTTGAAATGCTGCTTGGGTTCATGTTTGAAACACCATGGGCGCACACTGGTTCTGAAACTCACAGCTACTCATCAGTGGGACACACATAAATATTTCTTACTCCCTTTTTAAACTGTGTTTTTGTGCTCTAATAGTTATTATTGATGTCTGTATTTTTTGTCTTTGTATTTTATTAGTATTTATACAGCATATTATACCCAAAGGTGTTAAAGTGCTAGCACTGGTGAGCATAATACTAAAGAGAAAGGAGACCAGAAGCGCTACAATCACGGAAGGGAGAAAAGCCATGTTTTCAGTTGTCAACGAAAGGCTACATGATTGGTTAGACTCATAGTGTGGGTGGGCAGCGTATTCCACAGTTTAGCAGCCTTGTAGTCCTCCTGGTTTTTCTAAAGCTGTTGTTGTTTGCCGTCTTTGACAGATATTTACAGTGCCTTCTGTTACAGAGGCTTACTGTCATTACTGTTTGCCCTTTGTACACCTGATAAATAAAGTTATATAGGGGTTCCAACGATACATATTAATCAGGTTACTTTTAGAGTATTTGAAATATCTGGACCTGACAACCGAACAATTCAAAGCTAATGCGCCACAGACTGTGAACATTTACCACTATTGACCTGTTTGTTGAAGTCAAAATGCGCCCGCCCCTTCAGTTTTACTTTCAGGACACTTGCTGTGTTACTTACTGTGAGAAGTTGGCCTGGTATATGCTGTCCACTAATTAAAGTGGTCACCTTACCAGCCCAAACAACTCTTATTGTTGATTAGGTTAAAGACAACCTTTATTGAAAGCTATCCTAGTGGTAGCTATGGAGAGCAGCCTTCAGGCTAAGTCTCGAAGGAATGTAAAGCAGCTTGGTTTACCAGATTATAACCTCTTGAATGACCAAATGAAAGGAGAACCACACAAGGTATTCATATAAAATATATGTATTTATTACTAAACACTCCCTACTAACCTCTTTATGAGATTAGAGAACAAGATACACAATATTAAAGCACTAGAACGACAGTAAATAGCACAATACACAGTGGGTCCCGGGGGAGACCAAACCATATATTAAGAAAGTGGTATAACAACCACGAATTGACTAGACACAGTGCCTAGAGCACGTAGAATCGCTGGGACCCAAAAGAACCACCCAAGGTAGTGACACAGGGGACCCACGGGGAACACGCGCAGTGTGAGAACACAGCCGCGAACTCCATACAATTCTATGGGAAAGTCGCAGTTGGAATTTTAAAGCTTAAGGACACTTAGGAGAGGACTTTGAGCAAACCTTTTCAAACTTAGGAGGTCCTAAGGCCAGCACCCATGTGAGCACTGGAGTACTCGTGTTACCTAACCCAGGGAAGCAAGGTGCATAGGTGTCAAATGGTGTTGGGAATCTTCGTCGTTTTCAATTGCGTGATGCTGCAAAGTGCTGCTGCCATGAAGAGGAAAAGGGTCCGGTGTGATCAAAGCCTGGATTGGAGCTGAGAAGAACCTTAAAGCAGAGAGGCCAGAGTCTCGATCACTTGCCAGTGACCAGGGGCTCGGTAGACGAATGCCCAACGATGTCCAGTGCTTCAGGTGCGAAGAGGTGAAGCTTGACTCTGCAGCCACGGGGACCAGGAGATGTCGAAAATGACCAAAGTCCACAGGCGAGCTGTCCCACGAAGGATGTCGAGTGCTGGGGGGGTCAGTGTCCGGATTAGAGACCAACAAGCCTTGGCAACCTCAAACCATGCGGTCAGAGAAAAGATGCTTCGGTTTAGAGCAGCAAGTTCCTTTGGACTCCCCAAGTGATGGAGAGTCAGATCACATCTGGAGCAACCGGGAAAGCCCACAGAAAGTTTAAGTACCCTTCTCCGGGACCCACAGGTCGACGGACCAGGGATCATGAAGGGACCTCAAGAGGAATCACAAAATACCAGCCCACGGAACACTTGTGGAGTGCAGACCAGTAATCTTTGGTGGAATCACTGCTTGAGGTCTGGACCACAAGAAGCCTAAAGTACAGCCTCAGGGATTGCCAAAAAGCATATGCTGCTGCAAATGTGCACGGTGTCCAGGGGTTCGGGTTGCACGGTCCCCACGAGGGCTGTGGGTCTCACGTTTGCTGAGAGCACTGGGCGGCCTCGGGGAAGCTCAGGAACCCACCCCCTGTGTTGCAGAATCTTCTGAGTCCATCAGGAGCTGCGTAGATGCAAACCGATCAAATGCATCTTTGGTGGCTGCCTTGCAGGGGAGTAACTCCTTTACCCCAAGGAAGATTCTTCAGTCATCCAGCGTAGTGTAGATAGTTGAAGTACTTGGTTTCTGTAGCAGAGTTGCGTCCAGGTAAATCTAAAGTCCTGTAGTCAGGGGTTCCTACTTTATACCCAAGGAAGGGGTGGGACAAACTCTGGGGACCCACCTATGGGAGGGTCAGGACAGAGGGGTGGCTACACTGTTCTTTGTCCAGTTTTGCACCAGAGCAGGGGCTGAGAGCCCCTGCAACCGGTTTGAGCTGGACTATGCACAGGGACACCAAATGTGACCCCAGTGCAGACATCAAAGCACTCTCAGAGTGCACCCATCCAGCCCCAATACACTGAAGCCTGTCTGGGAGGTGGTCACACTTCCCTGTGACAGGAAACCTACTGTCCAGCCGTCCCCTGCCGGAGTTTCATCCAACAGCAGGTGGGCATACTCGTGTCTGTGGTTGGCAGCATCCATTTTGTGATGCCAGGGTTTGTAAAGCTGGTACCGGGTATACCGGTGCTGTCATATTTCTCCCTCTAGTAGGGTGGAATCATACCTCCCACACCAGTTACTAGTGTGGAGGTATGATTCCAAGGTGTTTGACACCAAACACGACATGTTTCCATGCAGCCGTTTTAATGTTAGCACTTACAGCGAGGTTATAATGCACTTATGAGTATATGGTTGGCTGCATCACAAACAACCCCGGAATATAGGTTCTGAAAGCTGCAGAGCGGCTCTGCTCATGCATGGGCACCCTCTCACATAAAACCCAGCACCCTGCCTTCAGGATTGATAAGGCCTGCCATAGGCGTGACTGACAGTTTTATATGTGCAGTGATGTCGATAGATTAAGTGAACCTATATCTAAGTAAGGGATGCATACACCACCTTACACAGGCTGCTGTAGCAGACCTGCTGTGTCATTTTGAATGGTCTCCCAGGAGTGTCATAATCCATGCTGCTACCCCTGAGAGGACTCTGGGGTACCTATGCCCTAGGTATATAGTATACCTTATACTAGGAACTTATAAGGGTACCCCAGAATCCAATCTGAAGTGTACCTAAAGTACATGCAATCAATTTAGAGAGAAAGCAGCTAGGCTGGGGTCCTGGATAGCAGGATCCCAGCCAGACTAAGTCGAAAACAGTGAAACATCAGCAAAAAGTGGGGGTAAGTATAAGAAGCAGATCCTACTCACCTACACTTACTAACCCAAATAACTTGTGCACATGAATGCAAGCCTAACATCTTTGCACTATGCCTTCAGTAGGGATCTTTGCAGTGCCATCTCGGGCTGTGAATACACTTGATTACATACTATGTTCATCATGCCTAGGTCAGTCGGTCCATCAATAAGTAAACAAAGCGCAGGACTTTGTAGAGCGTCTTTCGATTAGTTGATATGGACAATGCTTTTCTGTGCAGAAAAATCATTAAAAGATTAAATATAGCACCAGCAGAATATTCTAAAAGCTTATCAATATTTGCTTTTGGTGAATCACACTTGCTAATAAAATACTCTATTTTGCATTAACTTTATTCTCTTTACTAAGTCCGTTCTACCAGTTGGGTAATGAGCACGTCATTGCCACCTTGTAGAGCAGAAAATACAATTTGATAATATTTTGTATCTTTGCATAAGCTTTATTTCGACAGCTCGCATCATAAAAGCTATAAAAAAACCATTAAAAAAAAAAAAGAGATGTAAAAGGTTCAAGTGATACAATGGCATATTTCAGACAGATATATACAATCAATCAATCCAAATATCCTGCTGCAACCAAAGTGCAGCGTGCTGTTCCGCAAATAGAGCTGTGAGTATCATAATTATACAACATGGCAGAATAAAAACATACATAAAGTACATTCTAAAAAGGGGATGTGTGCACTCAGATGCTATCTATTAAAGTGCATCAACAAGAAAGTCCTTTTTGAAATCACCCCTCAAGGGAACATTTTGGGGAGACTAAAAACAATAAAGTGCACATGCAAAATTGTATAAATAAAACGTAGTTTGCCATCTTTGGAGCCCCCCATCAACTGTATGCAATCATCATGCTGCTAGCGGCTTCCGCTTTCCTGTCAAGATCTTTTATCTTATAGACCAAGCGTGGCTTAAAAACTTAGCCACACTGCAGGCAAAAAGCGGTCTAGGGTCTTATCTAAGAATGCGCAGGGCAATGCGATGATCTCGTGTGCCCAGGTTTTGGCAAATTGGTTTAAGCCACTTCACCCTGGGCATGGAATATGCCTGGCAAGAAAACATGACATGGGCAACACTTTCTACCGGGTCCTTGCAGCATGGACAGTTCTTAGATATTGGGTTGCATGTGTGCCAGTTAGCTGTAATGTCAAGAACGGGAAGTGCCCTAAACCTGAAATGGATATACAATGTCCTATCCCAAGGGACCTTGATTATAGCTAAAAAAGGCTCTAAGTATCTATCCAGTTTGTGAAGGTAACATTCTGCAGTTAACCTCCCCAGGTTTGATTTACTGGATTGTTGCTGATCCACCCATTCCCAGTAGAGGCGCTTGAGCTCTTCTTTCCTCGGTTGATCCTGGTTGTCCCAATGTACTTGGAGCCCTAAAGCTAAAATCCTTTTCCTGACACTAGATATCCAACCCACTTTTCTACTTGTGTCAAGCCTGATGAACTCAGATAGGGCTTACGCATAAGGTAAAAGCTCAGGAGTTTGCCTAATGCGAGCCCAGAAGAGCAATGGGCGGAGCCTTACTACATCGCCAATTGATCGTCTGCCCATATCAAGCAAGAGAGGGGTAAGAGGAACATATTTGGGCAGCATCACTAAATCCCCAAGGAATTTATGCTCGGATCTGCAGAGGTCGTGGGTCTTCTCAAAACCCCCCAACTCTGCTCCGTACAACGCTGTGCTAACTGCCTTCGCATTGTAGAACCGCAGAGCTGGAGCTACGGGTCTGCTATGTGATAAACGGTGTTCCTTCCCAAGTGATCCTGCCACCCTTTTGTGGTTTATCAACATCTTAGTTAGGTGGTGCTTCCAGGACATGTTATATGAGAGTTGAACGCCAAGATAATCAAACGTGCCGACTCTATCTAGGGGTGTTCCACCAAGTGAAGGGCTGCCTCTGTAGGACTTGTGGGGGTTAAAGGTCATACATTTTGTTTTTGCAGTGTTAATTACCAGCCCCCTGGTATCGCAGAAGACTTGGAACCTGTTCAAAAGCCATTGCAACCCCATTGGGGTCTTAGACACCAACAGGGTATCATTTGCAAACAAGAGGGTTGTTACCTTTACACTCCCCAAGCTTGGTGCATCTGCTGGATTTTCTTGCAGGAAACTAACCACTCCATCCATATAAAGAGAGAATGGAGTGGGAGCCAGAACACAACCCTGGCGGACTCCCATACTGACCGGAATACGTTTGGTCAGTTGTCCCTGCGACCCCCACCTTATCTGTGCAAATGTGTCTTCGTGCAGCCTAACTACAAGGTTAAGAATAAACAAAGGGATGCGCATGTCTTTAAGTGTCAACCATAATTTCTTCTGGGGACTAGATCAAAGGCAGTTTTTAAATCAATAAATGCTAGATATAAGCTGCCTTTGCTGATCACCACCTCTTTCCAGTAAATGAGCTGAAGCTGGAATGCCTGATCGATAGTGCCTGTCCTGGCCCTAAAGCCAGCCTGAAACTGTGATAGGATGGCATTTTCATCTGCCCACAGCTGGATCCTCTGCAGCAATACTCTGCTGAAGACCATCTGCAAGGCATCGATCAGGATTATAGGCCTGTAATTTGAGGGGTCATCTCCCTTTTTGTAAATTGTGACCACCTCTGCTCCTTTCCAGGACCCAGGGACTGGGGCACCATTAGCTATTGCGTTTGACAGGAGGAGAATATAGCGGGCCCAATTATAGATATCAGAAAGAAATAGATCACCCGGTATGCCGTCTGGTCCTATAGCCTTAGATGGCACTATTCTGCCTATTGCAGCCTCTATTTCACCCAAAGAAAAAAGCTCATGATCCGGGAGGTGCCTGACAAACTCGCCTATCTCCACCGTAGGCGTGTTCTCCGAGGATGAGTAGAGCTTCTGGAAATGGTCATACCATTCCTGACCAGTGATGTAATTAGGAGGCGGAGGCACTCCTGACTTATTACCCCAGGTGACTAAAGACCAGAATGAGGTAGTGTCTTTTGCTACGCATGCCTCTTTGAGCTCCTGCCAGTGAGATTCGTCCCATGCTAATTTTGCAGAATGCATGGTGGCCTTGTAGCGCTTCCCTGCAAGGGGGAGTCTTATCCCTGATTGCTGAACCCAGGAGTTTTCTCCCGCCTCTACAATCCTTGGTGTACCATGAGTGAGCTCCTCTTTGCGAACTGTTGGGCTTACGGTCCGATCTAAGAACTAAAAAATGCAGATTAATTTGATCAAAGGTACGGGAGTGCACCATGGTTGCATCTGTCGAACTACTTTCGTTGGTAATCACGGCCTGGAACTCTAACGTACTCTCTGCCAGGTCTTTCTGTATACCTAGGATCTTATTTTCTTGCAAAGCCACTTTCCACCATTTTAGTGATCTGTTATTATTCGAGGGGAGGATTTCCCTGGTAAGTGTCAGAGGATGATTACTCTTGGGATAATATGGGGCTGCCCACAAAGGCTTCATGCTTAAGCAAAGGGGATTGTGGTCGCTATCTGTAGTTGTACCCACACTCATATCAACTAGATCTCTCCAAATCCTCAAATCCAGAAGAATATAATCAATATGAGACGGGCAACTCACTCTGTTGTATGTATTAGCGCCCTGTTTGTCCGAGGGTGTTCTACCATTTACTGCCCTTAAACCGAACTCGACATTAAGGGCGCTAAAGTGGAATGCTGTCTGTGTCCATTTTTTGACTGGGGTAAGTTTAAGGCAGGGACAGCCCATTTGATATAATCTTCCTCGGTGCCTAACAAGTCTTCATTGTCAAGTGGTTCGAAGATACTATTAACATCACCCGCTACTATCACTCTGGAGCAAGCTTAGCATCTAGCTAAGCTTTCTTTCAACAGAATGATAGTGGGTGATGATCTACCCGCTCTAGTCCTTCTCCCATAGACATTGAACAGATCAATATAGGTTCCCCCTAGGTCCCCTAATTCCTATCTCCAAAATAACTGTGCTTGAACTAGTGATGGAGGGTGATTCGACATCCCAGGGCGATGCTTACCCAAATAATCAGGCCCCCTGCTGGACACCCTCTCCCTGTATATATCTGATTTTAGAAGCGATGTAACAACTACTACAGATGGAATACTGTTGTTTTACTGTACAGGAAGGAAACACTGATCTTACCTCATACAAGAGTCGTGATCCTGTAATCACCAAGAATGACCTCCTGGGGTTGCTAGGTACATATAGTCTATGTAACGTGTATATAAAATGTATCAGCTGTATTTTGGACAATGGAACATGTACATAAAATGATATGTAACTTTAGAATATCTGTACTACTACAGGTGGAATACTGTTGTTGTGCTGTACAGAGCTCTGATACCCTTGGGTCAAGTATTTACTAAATAAACTTCTCAATGAAATAAATAAAAGTGTATTTTGCATAAAGTGCTCTGGGGTATGGCCCAGAACTATTTGAAAACATAATGAGACCTCATGGCACTCTGACCAGAATGCTGCCTTCAAGCCATTCTTCTCAGGTCTGCACACCGGGGTTCAAAGGAGGAAACTCCGAGTAAGGACCCCCATAGTCTTATGATCCACCCTTTGCTGTTTAACAGCTTGGAATTTGAATGTGATGTGAAGTTCTCACCTACTCAGGAAGGACCTAAAATTCTTTCAAGCATTCAGTTGCAGGTAGGGTGCAGACAGGACATTTCTCCCCTTCTCATGACTGGATCAGTAACTGTCACTCCTATATTAACCTTGTATAACCCACAAGAATCCATGTATGCCCTGTGGAAACCCCTTTAGGGGACTAGTGGCAAAACCTCACAACTTAGGGGCCAATTTTGATGTTGTTGGGAAGGCCTCCAGACGGGTTCCCGAACATGCGAATCCCATTCGGTGCCTATGTTTCCAAACGAATCATACCCAGTTCTGAATGACCAAGTATGATGTGAAGACCTGGTCCACGTAGACCAAATCGTTTCAGAACCCGATCCTGTGCGTCTGACTTGTTCGCAGCCTGAATCGTGTCGCGCAATGGAACCGGATTTCGAGCGAGCGAGTACAATGCACGATTCGGACAGCCGAATTGACTCGGTCTCACCGAGACAAAATGGCTGTGGGAATCGGACTTGCGGGGCCCTCCAAATCTGTCACTGGGGGTGTGCCCATGGGTCCCCTTGACCCAATCATTGTGGCGGGCACCCCATGGGGTGCACGCCACAGGGTGTATGCTTTTCCCCACTCTTTTTTGCTATGGGAGCCTGACTACGCTTTCGGTATACAGGCTCCCATAGAGTTCAATGGGAGCCCGACTGAACCGAGTCCATCAGCATACGGATGCATCATACTCATTCGGTTGGACTCTCACAGCGTGATTCACTAGGAAAGCCCTACGGATCCGAGTTGTATGGAGGGCTTTCCAAGGGAGATCGGAATCGGCCCCTAAGACTTGAAGAATGTTCCTGAATATTCACAATAGTCCTGTGGCCATGAAAGAGGCATCCACTAATGCTGATCTACACCATCACAGATTAATATGAAGAACACACTTGAACGATTTTGCATGCCACCCTTCGCAAAACACAAGCTATATAAACTAATAAAATAAATCAAACCTAGTATCATAAGAATAGATCCTTATTTTAAACCTCTTTGATCCTGACACTCTAGGATGAATTTTGATTTTGCTGTACTCCTAAAGTGTGTATTTATTGCATTTTCATTTTTACAAACTCAACATGAAATTGTTATCATTATCATCAAAGAAGACAAGAGTGATGAACAATGACCAATATGTCTCCCACACAATAAAACAATGCACCCATCTACATATGTAGATTTACCACAACTAAATTTACTTTTACACTTTTGAGTACCTTTACTACATTTGGCTATTCACCATTTACAAGTGTAAAGTTACACAAACAAGTAGATGTGCATGTCCCTATGTCCCTGAAATAGGGGCTAGAGTTAGTAAAAACATCATATACAACTGTAAGGTTATTAAGAGTAGTGATTTTACAATGGTATTTGACGTTCCACACACTTAGTGGAGCCATCCAAAATTGGGGAGGAGATCTTCATATGGCAAAAAATAGGGAATAGTGTAAATTGGTATTACACTTTTAAATAGATTTAAAAACATTATTTATTAAATATTAATGGTAATTATAATGTGTGTGTATATATATATATATATATATATTTATTTGAAATGTAAAACAATATTAAACAGTTACAGTATTATTAACTCAATTTTAAATAAAAATGTAATTACATTTCAATAAAATTACATTTCCGAAGTTTATATTTAGAAAAGGATTCACTAAATTACAAGTAATTTTACATTAACCTTTTTCAATTAAAAAAGGATAATAAAATATGTAAAAATAAAATAATAAATATGTTTTATTTATGGATCATGTATTACATTATATTGCATTAATTTATATTGTTTAATGGTTTAAATAATGTATTTTAACACTACTTCCTATGGAGTTTAATTTTAAGTTCCCACCTCCCTTATTTTCTATGGGATCTTGTTGCAGTACAAGTGGTTGGACATTTGTGGTAATGGACGTACTCCAGCTCTGAGCTGGAGTACATTTAAAACTGTTTTGGTCCTTTTTGGCTGAAGTCACTATAGAAGGGCAGTGTGTGAATAGCCGTGGGCTTACTTTTTTGGGGGTGGGTGTATGTCCCCTCCTTAAACCCCTCCATAATTGTCCAGCCACTCCCCTGTGTCCTTCCTACATTCACCGAACAAATGTATATTTACAAATGCAGAGATCTCTACAGTCAGGGTGAAGATCTCTGCACATATTAGATAGGAAGGGCAGTGGCATGGGCTTCTGAACATAGGTATGTTAATAGCATTTTGTAGTACATTAGTAATACTATTGTAGGACTACTAAACATGCTACAAAATGCAGGTTGGAGATAGGCCCATGTGATATTAAATATGGCAGGTTTATTGGATCAATCAGGGAGTAACAGAGATAGGATTCCTGGATTCATTATTGAGTAAGGCTCACCCATTTGTTTTAGGAGTGGGTTTTACTCTGCGGAAATCTGCCTCCTAACTCAGTGTCACCACCACTTTTCTGGTTTCCGATGGCCGTCCTTCTCTGAGGTGTTTTAGGTGGAGGAGTGGTGTGGTGAAACAAACAGGTTCACATAGGGGTCAGTCATATCAACCCATAGTATTACACTTGCCAAACAAGTCAGTCATCCCAAACCAGGTGCTGGCAGAGCCAGGCAGCAGTGTGACTCGATGCACTGTCATTGCACTTTTGCCTTAAAGTTGCATAGCAGATGCCCATTCTGTGAATCCACTGGCCCACTACCGCGCAGGTGCAGGTATCCACGTGTGGCTTGTGAGGCTTGAGACACTGAACATCACAGCATGATAGAGGGTCTAACACAGCAAGGTTCATGAGACTCTACAGTCCCAGACAGGCCGAAGCTGGTGAGTACAGGAACAGTGGCTTCAATACTACCAAGCCTCAGTCCATTGTATTAACCCAGAGAGGCCAATCAGGAAATGAGGTGAATTCTCAAAAATCAAGTTCCATGGTGTGGCTGCGGCTGATTTGATTAGAAAACACACTATCCCAGTTGCAAAACTGTGTGAGAGACTGTACAGGAGAGCTCTTGTGGAGTTCTTTTCCAAGAATGGGGGTAAATCTTCTGACCTTCCAGGGGAGTTTGGCAAGATCATGAAAACTGAGTGTGTGAAATCTACAGTTTGTTGCACTTAGCTCAGAGGGAAAGTATAAACATAAAGAGGACTGGACACTAGGATCATGCTGGACCCAAAACATCGGGCGACAGCAGACATCCAGACATCATATCAGACTTTGAGGAGAGCCCTGTACTGACACGAGCTTGCTGGAAGGTTTTCCTCTCATTACTTAGTGAAGGGGTGTTCCGTTTTGACGAAATGGGAGGAAAAAGAGAGCATAAAGGAAATTTAGAGGACCACGTTATAGGGTTATATGAGAGAAGCAACCTACTGAAGGAAGAGAAAGAGAGCTCAAACTTTTTTAGAGAAAAGACATCCAGTTAAAGGAAACATTTGTTAGGAACTGCAAGCGTTTTTTTTTTGAGTATCTGAAATAGCAATTTTTACCAACTTTCTTTTATCTAATTGTCATATGTGATGTACCAAATAGGAATTTCTTATTATTCGCTATTTTTAGATATTGATTCCTTATTTGTGATTATTTTTAAAAAACAATTTCTTATTTGCAATTCAAAAAAATCGCTGTGAGAAAGCGTTTTTTTTTATTGAGGTAAATGGAAGTCCACCACAAGTGATAACGAAAATAGCTTTTTAGGTCCAGTCAATAGTTTTAGTAATTTAAGCCTAAGCTCAAGACATGGTAGCTATGCCACAGAACAGACAGGCTTTACTTAAAATGAATGTGTAAAGCATTTATAAGTACTAATACAGATACAACATTTTTTTTTAAGCAAAACAATAAAAATCCCACTCCGAATGAGAAAAATGGAAAACAATTTACTAAACAAAATGATACCAAAATGGCAAAAATACAAAAAAGTGGGACTGGAGATTTGAGTTTTAGAAGATTTAAAAGAAAAATTGTTCCAAAAAGCACTAAGCACCAATGATAGTCTAGGGTCATGAGTCCAAATCTCAGAGTTTCTTCGAATTATGACATCAGATATTTAGTAAGTGTTATGGAATCATACACTCTGAGCCTTGAAGCAGAGCAGATATCTACAGCGCTTCCAAAATACTTTAATGAAAGAAAAGGTTCTCACAGGAGTCACAGGAGTAATCCAGCAGAAAAAGGAAGGGACAATATAATGAAAAAGAGTTTGAAATCCTTGTTGGGGAGGGGTTTGGTAAGAATAATATATTTTGGGTAATTCCTCACTTACAGTCCCAGAGTCTACCAAAAGACATTTGGAGAACAGTCCAAACCAGGATGCCGCAGAGGTGCCAAATTGGGGTGTGGAAGAGATTCAGAAACAGTAATGTAACTTTAGGTTGAGAACCTAAGAACAAATGGCTCCAGGAGACAGGATTCAACTACAACGGGTGGAGGACCCAGCACAGAAAATACACTATCACCTTTGGAGCAATTAATTTAAACAGCTCTACAGCCTGCAGCAGTGTCAGGAGTCTGTAATATTGACACTTCTGCAGCAAGGAAGAAAACTCAAGGAATGTACATTTTAAGTACTGTGCTATTGGTGCAGTTCGGGTCACTAAATCTCCCTCTGCTTCCACGGACGGAATGATTTCTCAGTCACTCGCACATACACACATCACACGCTGGTGGGCCCATAACACCAACATTCATTCTCTCAAACTATCCGTGCCTACAGAGGGATATCAAATCCCGAACTACAGCTGCTCTCTTGGATAGAGGAAACCCCTTCTACTGAATTACCCTAACAGTTCCTCCATACGGAGGTCAATTAGATCATTTAGTTGTTGTATAATTTGATGACGCCTTTAACTCTCGAATTAATCAATAAACATTTCAAAGAAATAATCACCCGACACAGTTCTTCAAATAATGATTTTCTTTATCTAATTAAAATGCAGGTTAAATCCTAATAATGCAATATTATCTTTTGTCATATTTACCTATTCTGGCTTATTGTCGTTTTCTAAGTCAGAACTGGTCCTCAGAAAGTTCATCAGAGTTCTAAAAGTCTCCGTCCTCTTCTGTCAGCATAAGGATCTCTGATCATCGATTCTCCGTCAATAGTGGTCGCTAGCGAAGAGCAGCATAGAGTGTGTCTCCTTCCCTCTCTAGACTACTAATATTTATACTAAAATTTACATATAACCGTAACATTTTCACAATTCCCAGGCAAATGATTGGCTGATTTCAAATGCATCTCAATACATTAAGAAACATTTTCTAATTCTCCCATGTGGAAGAAGTTTTACAGTAGGCGAATGGGAAAAACTGTTCCCAGGTACAAATTGTATCTCTTCGTTGGTAACCGGTAGAGTTTGGTAGTTTATTTGCAATTTGCAACATTAGCTTCAGGTTCAGGGACATTGGCACCTCGCCCAGGGTAGTCTTCATGGGCATGGTCTGACAGGTCACACAAGGGACACGAACGAAGTCAGTGCAGGCGCCTTTCTCCATTGTTCAAATGATGTACTTTAGTTAGGTTTCAGTCGGCGGCCATCTTTTGGTAGGCCAGACTAGTCAATTTTATGCAAAGAAACACAAAATCGTAATTAATACATAGAAATGATTAAAACAGTGTTATTCCCTTGCTAATACCCTTATGTGTATGTATTTATCTAGCCATATGCAACATTCAAAGCCGTTAATGCTGGTTTATTTAAGCGCAAATCACATTAACACTGTCATAGTCATATTTACTTTATTCGGTTTTTGTCGTTGTAAAAAACCATAAAAGCAATAGCATAAAAATACATCATATAACAATACAATTGAATATATTTAAAATAGCAAATATTTAATAAAAGAAACATTTTTTTAAAAAAATGTAAGTTTAAAAGAAGAAAACTTCATTAAAACTAAAGCGCCAAATCATTCTATAAATTCGTTCGATGTCGAAAGATATGTTTCAGAAACTTCACTATTATCCTTGCTGTCCAAACATGATCTAATTGCTGTAAGGCTACTAGTGCTGGACGATATCTTCTAATACCCGTAAGTCTTAAGAGCGGTATTAACCATTTTTTGCGATAGTCACTATAAAATTGACAGAAAAAGACAGCATGGATTGTTGCCTGTTTTGAAATGTTGTCACACGGACAGCAGGCCAAAGTTTTATCCCAATTGTTATTTGACACTGCTCAAGCAACACTTATCGTTTTAATATGTATACAACTTAGTTCACTTATTAATTTTAGCCATGCAAATGCATTCCCACGTGTATTTTCTTTGTTAATAAGGTTGATTTAGTAGCATCACATCAATCAATTAATTATTAGAATTAATTATTAATCATTTTAATATAAACCTATATAAATGGATTGGGTATATAAAAAGAAAACGTTTTACCCGCTCCATCACTATTTGTTAAGATTTTATACAGAAGTAACATAACAATTTACAAAATATTTTGACAAAAAGTCCAAACCAAAACACATGTTGGATTTTACAAAAGCCTTTAACACAGAATTCTAAGTAATGTAGTCCGTCATTTTTTCAGTAGATTACTCGCCCAAAACTTGTCCTCATGTCACATAACTGGTGCTATGTAAAGCGCTCTGATACCTGATTGGATTCGGGTCAAGTTCGCGCTATATAAAATTCTGCTAAAAAAAACAACAACAAAAAAACGATGTGATACCTGAAACTAAAAGAAAACAGTCATAAGATGAAAATGGGTATTTTCATAAAAAAAGTGTTTAAAAATGTTACGTCAATACAATATTCTAATCATAAAAAATACATGTGTATGTGACCTCTAAAATACGAGCACAATATTTACACATTTCAAGTGTCCCCAGTCAGAACCACCATCACAGATCAGATAGCCAGAAACAGTACAAGAAACACCTGACACAGAAGATCTGGACGATACTGAACATGTGACTGTAGTACCATCACCCAGTACCAGAGATGATGAACATATGGAAGAAATGGGCACTATGCTGCAAACTAATAACCTGTAATGAGTGTGACTGATACATCTTACGTTGACAATGTACTCCCTATTGAATGATCTAAGTTTACATTCAGACATCAGTCTGTAGTCATACAGGGAAGGGTCTCTAGGAAGGCAGACTCTGCATTATTAGAAAACATACCAGTAGGGGACAGTAAGTGCATCTGAATTTCATGCCCTTGAAACATCAATGTTAATAGTTGCTAAAAAAACTATGTGAAACTATTGATCTTAGTCGAAGGATTCACAAATGAGCAAAACCTTGACTGAATGAAATGAAATAAAGTGATTTGGTATATCAGATATTACTCAGGCAGTGAGGGATTTAAGGCACAGGCACACAGGTGTAGACAAAGACATAATGATATGCACTTACTGGCTTTAAGCACTTATTACTGGGAGATGCCTGGCCCCCTCAGTAGACCTTTCTCCTTTGTTTGGCTCTGCTTTTGCTTTCCTAGTAGCACCCTGGTGTAGCAGCTCGATGCTGGAGTTGCATGACTCCACCCCCTTACTTACTGCTGCATCACGCTCTCTCCCTGAATTCATCAAACACCGAGTGCAAGGCACGGCTAGCCGTCTCACTCCACACCCGCTGCTTTGAATTGGACCTGCTATGGCCATGTCCCCGGAGGTGGTCTTCTTTTTGATGCCCATGGATGTGCGCAGCGGGCACGGCGCTGGTGCGCTGAAGGCACGCCAAATGCAAGCCCATCCGCGCCCGGCTGGTGCCAGGGGCCAGAACCCCTGCCCATTTCATGAACGGTCACCCTTTGAGGTATTCGACTGAACACTTAAAAGAATAAGCACCTCCGACTCTGGAATCATGCCGCCACACCTTATATGCTGAGTCAGACCAACTCTGATCTAAACAGTGCCTGTTCAAATCAACCTTGTTGAAGGTAGGTCCCACTGAAGAGTATAAACTGAAGTTTTTACATAACAATTGCAGGTCAGTCAGTAAGCATAAGCATGAAATCTATGATTGTCTTACTGACAAACAACCTGACGCCATGCTTCTCACGGAAACATGGATGAATGAGGACTCTGCCCCCGAAATATTACAAGCCCTCCCCTACCACTTCGGTATCCTTAGACAGGCTCGCCCCATTAAGCGTGGAGGAGGGATAACCATTATTTATAAACTCTCTTTAAAATGCACCATGTAAGTGGTTAACATAGACAACTGTGAAGTTGCCTTTTTTACAATAGCAGAGGTTGATAACTTTGCGCTTAATGGCTTCCTGATTTATCGGCCCCCTGGCCCGGCGACCAATTTTATCTCGAGTCTGGTGAAGATGGTGGTCCAACCAGCGTTGCGCCACTGTAATCTGATTATTCTGGGCGATCTTAATATACATCTTGACTCCCATATGAAAACCGAAGCGCAATCCCTCTGTCAGGAATTAGCTGCTCTCCAGCTAGATCTTAAAAGCACTCGACCCACCCATCAGCTGGGTCATATATTAGATCCCATCTTTTCCAAATGTATGGAGATTGAGGTTGAAGTCCCGCAGGCGGTCCCGAGGTTCAAATCGTAGGGAAGTCCCCCTCTATTTGGTCCTTAGCTTGGTGGCCAAAAATTCTGGGCTCCACACCTCTCCCAAAGGAGGAAGCAAAAAACCTAGGTGTCTGGCTGGACCCCATACTCTCTTTTGAGACTCACATTAGGAAGGTCACAGTGAAATGTTTAGGAATTCTAAAAATGTTGAGAAAAACCCTGGATATTCTCCCTGTATCGGCCAGAAAACCCCTGGTTCATGCCCTTCCCAGCTAGACTGTGGAAACATTGGAGCAGTAAAAAAATGTCTCTACAAGCTGCAACGCATCCAGAATGTGGTGGCACGTCTGGTCCTCAACCTTCCTAGAAGAGCTTCTGCCTTGAAACCCCTAGACTCTCTGCACTGGCTACCGATTGAAAAAGAATTCTCTTTAAAGCCTTATGTCACAGTCATCGAAGCCTGCAGGGCAAAGGCCCCAGTTATCTCCACCATCTTCTTATCCCCCATCACACGGCCAGTCATTTTAGATCAACCGGAGCCTACTTGGTAAAAGTACCCAAAGTCCAAAGAGCCAGAATGGGTGTGCGCTTGTTCGGCTACTTGGCAGCTAAAAACTAGAACGCATTACCTCTCTTTCTTCGGGCTGGGTCCTCGGAAAAATTTTCCGAAAACCTGGCTTTTCCAATTGTGAGACCTGCATATTCTTTAGCTTGTTCTGGCTCTTTCCAGCCTCTCTGGAGAGTGTCTTTTTCAAGCGCGGGGACACACCGGTTGGGGTAACCAGGTGCTATATTAGTGGATTATTATTATTATTATTATTCATTTATGGCCACCAGAAATGTTCACACACTCTTCTTTTAGCGCTAAACTTCTCTAAATACCCTTCTTGAAAGAACCCAAACTATTTTCTTCCCTGTCCAAATGACAGTACAATCTTAACACCTTAAGATAGAATGCCATTCTCAGAAAACAATTATTCCTAACATTTCTGCCCACCCTATGGTAATGTACTGCACAGCAGTATTGATAACAGAATCATCGTCCATTGCCTTTGTACACAGCTCTTCAACAATAACCTCCGGGAAGCTATTTGTACTCCCAACAGGTGAAGGCAACCTCAACCTTGTGTGATTTCTACAATCTTTTGTTTAGTGGAAACCTGTGCAGGCAATAAGCATGGATATTATAATTATATATATGGACTCCTTGCACAGGTCATTAAAGGGAGACAAGAGACATATATTATGAAATAGTCATAACTGGTGTAGTCTACACAATTTCTGGTCCTTAGCAGTGTTGTGTTCCCATGCCTGTGCTCAGAGTGGGTCATGCCTTAGGAGTAGTTTTTTCCCCTGGAACATGCTCAGTCTTGTACTGGAAATCTTGTAATTTTACTGAGAGCCTGACTAGACTTGCAGTCATAGACCTACTGTCATGATGGTGATAGCATATTCAATAATGCTTTGTGGGCTGTTCTCAAAGGCAATATGTGTCATATCCTGCTGATCACACTTGCAGGAGTGATTCTCTTTCTGTTACTGAGTGATATCTCTCAGCCAAAGGTAAAGTCCTGGGGCTAACAGATACCACCCATTCTTTACCACCCTCCCGCTGCATCAACACTCCTCCTATTCCACAACTGCTGGCATTCACAACCAAAACACAATCCTTGCTGGCCACAAGTGAGTCCAAACGAGGTGCAGTCACTATTTAATTCCCGAGCTCGCTACAGCCTTGTCGGATGCCTGTCCCCGAGCAAAGTTTACGTTCCTCTTAAGTAACCCTCTCAGAGGTTTTACATGTTAGAAGCATAGACCTCAACAAACAGGGAGAAAAACTATCACAGCTAAAAAGTAAATCAATTGTTCTTCTGTTTCTGTTGCCGGAACTTTCACTGCCAATTTTTAGGCCTGAGACAGTTCCTCCTTGTCTCATCATCTATATAAGGATCAACAACACAGTTCTTCAGCAGAATAGGGTGTGTTGGTGCACTGTACACAACGCCTCTAAGTACAGATGATCACGGCTCTTGAAGCAGGAGCTGTGGCACAGGTGTGGACTGGAGAACAGGGCTTCTGTTTTCCTGCTGTAGGAAAGAAGTCCTGCATATTTACACACTCATTTAAACTTGCTGACTCATAGGCTTAATTCACGAATCAGTTTGTTATGTGCACGGCGCACTGGGATGTTATTGATGTCCCCTTCCAGCAGGTAGGGAGGGCACAAACATCATCTGTGGGTTGCTTATGTATGGGGTGTTTATAGGCTGTCAAAGCACATAGGCTAGCGCACCCTCTTCAAAGACTGCATTCTGCCTCCTCAACCTCCTAAAAGTTGAGCAGTCTCAATTGAACCTCTGTGTCCACCTCTTTGTCCTGGACACTAGAGGAAGCAGGTCCAGTACTTCTGGGCTCCTCTCAAGACACAGAGAACAGGCCAAGTCCTCTTCTGATCTTCCGCAGGTCCAGAATGTGTTCTGAGGAGTGTGCCATGGGATGCCACTTTTATTGTTGCAAATGCAAAGACAACAAGATGATGGGTGTAATGTTTAATCTCATCCACTAGCAATCCCTCAAGCTGCATCCCAATCTATTGTTTTTCACCCACCATGCCACCTCAGCTTGGACCCAGCCATATTCAAATCAGTCTTGACCCTGTTTCTCATGTGAACAGTCCAGCCCGAACTGCCAGTCCAGGTCTTTCTTCAAATGGAACACATGCGACTCAGGACCGGTTTCTCCCTTGTTATAGGCTCTTCAGCTGGGTATATTTATGTTTGGCACCAGTTAGTGGGTGGTTTTGACTCCTGACTTCTCCCTAACCAATGGGGTGAAGATTTCTAGGGGAAACGCTACCCACTTTTTCAGCACTTTTGTTTTCTGTACTGTAAACAGTCCCACAGTGCTCCTCACTGCTAAAATAGAAGACGGGGAAACGCTTTCTTTCTCGTGTAGAGCTCTTGTGTCCACCCAGAGGTGTGGTCAAGGAAATGAGCAGTCCCTTCCTTTGTGGTCACTTAAATCCAGTTCTTGGGGTACCATGCCTTTCACTGGGTTTGAAGCCAGCCTGATTGTGGGGGGACGGGGGGAGGGGGACAAAGGGTTTCCTTTTCCAGATCTCACCTTACATTTCCCTGTGAAAGACCAGGCCCTTTACAAGTTTGTCAAGTTTCTAGGCCCACCATAACTGGTCTTCCTGCAAAAGAAGGAAAAACACCTCCCCACACCCAGGTCCTTGTCCCTCTCAGTTTTCACACCTCATAAAGTCCAAATAGTGACTGGGAAGCTGCTGTCAGGCTAATGCAAATTAGCCTGCAGGAGCTTCAGGCAGAGAAAAGGTAACTTTCAAAGTTTTTATTTGGTGCTTACTTTTTCTAAATATTTATTAAAAATCCAATTTCACAAATGATTGTCTTTGTATGACTAGTCTGGTTGGCTCCTTGCAAAAGTTAAAGATTAAAGTTTATAAACTGTAGTTTGCTCTTCTTTAGTCCAGCTACAGCTCTGCCCGTGAAAATCAATTTTGAGGGCCAGTTACTGGTGGAGAATGCTTTTAAATCTCAGGCACTCCACCTCGTGGACAGCCAGGTGAACTTAGAGGTGACTTATTGATATTTAAAAGCAGGGTTTCCCAGCCTATCCAAAAAGGGTTATTTTGATATTTTAGTGTAGTAATGAGGCCGTACACCAGAGCTTTGATTGTGGGCCTTTATTAAACAAGCCAGAGACTCTCAGATGTGGTGCCCCCTTCGCCAGTCAGCAGGCAACTGCAGGCGAATAGAACACACACCAAACACAATGCTCATGGAACTCTTGGAATGCCAGAGGGTATTAGCATTCCTGGCAAAATATGTAATAACATTACAACACATCCCCTTATGTTACCCCTGTGACCAAATAACAAAATATGGGGAACATATGTTGAAGGATAAAAATAAGAACTAATACATAAATGCAAGAAACATTGAATTGCAAGAAAATATTTCATAAAAAATAAAGGGTACACTATACCCAAGCATAAAAGCTTAAACAGTAACTAGAGACAAGTAAAATTGATTGTGCAGATCCTGTAAATACTTTATTGAACAAAGTCTCGTAAATATGTAGGTGTTCTTCTTGGCCTGGGAATCCTACTACTAGTCCTAGTATCAACGTTTGAATCAGCATCAGACCTAGCACAACCACAGTTTCCAATTCAATTGTCTGTTTCTATATAAAAACTATTTGAGTACTCCACCTTCTCATCTCTCATTAACATAAAGCCATTGCATCCGTTACTTTAATCTTCATTCATCACACACCCCTGTGCATCGTATTTGGCCACTCTTCTTAAGTTCCAATGCACACCATTAGTTAGCGCAACATGCCATCCATATACATCCTTCACCTTAAATGGCCCTCGAAATTTGCTCAAACCATTTTTACCCTCCTAGAGTGACCCAATTGTCTGGGATGATTCTAGACCTACCAATAACATCAGATTGAACACTATTAGCCACAACACACCACCCTTCGATCAAATATCGCATCCTTGAAGGACTGAACCTGGAAATGGGTTTCCTACCCATCATCATACAAAATGGAACTTCACCAGTAATAGAGTTTTCTGTAGTGCGATAAGTCCAAACAAGGTCGGAAATCGCAACCTCCGCTTCTAACCTGTTGGCCTCTTCCATCTGTAGTGCCACTTCAATCAATCATTGAATCAATCAATCAATCAAAGCATTTGTATAGCGCGCTACTCACCCGGAGGGTCTCAAGGCGCTTGAGGTGGGGGGGCCTGCTATTGCTCGAACAGCCAGGTCTTGAGTTGCTTCCTGAAGGCGAGGTGGTCTTGGGTCAGGCGGAGGTGGGTGGGGAGGGAGTTCCACGTCTTGGCGGCCAGGTAGGAGAAGGATCTTCCTCCCATTGTGGCTCTTTGGATGCGGGGGACGGCGGCGAGGGAGTGGCTGGTCGATCGAAGCTGGCGGGTGGGAGTGTAGAAGTTTAGGCAGTCGTTGAGGTATCTTGGGCCTTGGTTGTGGAGAGCTTTGTGTGCGTGGGTGAGGAGTCGGAACGTGATTCTTTTGTTGACGGGGAGCCAGTGCAGGTTTCTTAGGTGTGCGGAGATGTGGCTGTGTCGGGGGATGTCCAGGATGAGTCGTGCTGAGGCGTTCTGAATCCTCTGAAATCTTTTCTGGAGTTTGGCAGTGGTTCCGGCGTAGAGGGAGTTGCCGTAGTCCAGTCGGCTGGTGACGAGGGCCTGGGTGACCGTCTTCCTGGTTTCGGTGGGGATCCACCGGAAGATCTTCCATAGCATGCGTAGGATGTTGAAGCATGACGAGGAGACGGCGTTGACTTGTCTGGTCATGGAGAGGGAGGAGTCCAGGATGAAGCCCAGGTTGCGTGCGTGGTCCGTTGGTTTGGGTGCGCTGCCCAGGGCAGGGGGCCACCAGGAGTCGTCCCAGGCGGAGGGCGAAGCTCCCAGGATGAGGACTTCCGTCTTATCTGAGTTCAGTTTCAGGCGGCTGTTCCTCATCCACTCGGCTACGTCTTTCATTCCTTCGTGTAGGTTGGTTCTGGCGGTGGCGGGGTCGTTGGTGAGGGAGAGGTTCAGCTGGGTGTCGTCGGCATAGGAGATGATGTTGAGGTTGTGTTGGCGTGCGATGGCCGCAAGGGGGCTCATGTAGATGTTGAACAGCGTGGGGCTGAGTGATGATCCTTGTGGCTTCTGATCTGAACGGGGGGAGGCGGACTCTGTGTCCTTCCGGCGAAGAAGGAGACGATCCATTCCAGTGCCTTCTCTTGGATTCCGACGTTGCTGAGGCGTTGCACTAGGGTGCGGTGGCAGACAGTGTCGAACGCCGCGGAGAGGTCCAGGAGGATGAGGGCCACTGTTTCGCCGTTGTCGAGCAGGGCTCGGATGTCGTCAGTGGCTGCGATGAGGGCGGTCTCGGTACTGTGGTTCGCCCGGAGCCGGACTGCGAGGGGTCGAGGGATCCATTTGTCTCGAGGAAGGAGGCCAGCTGTCTGTTGATGGTCTTCTCGATGACTTTGGCAGGAAACGGGAGCAGCGAGATGGGGCGGTAGTTCTTGAGGTCGGTGGGGTCGGCTGATGGTTTCTTTAGGAGGGCGCTGAGTTCGGTATGCTTCCAGCTCTCCGGGAAGGTTGCGGTGTCGAAGGAGGCGTTGATGATGTCCCGGAGATGGGGTGCGATGACGGAGTCGGCCTTGTTGAAGACGTGATGAGGGCAGGGGTCGGTTGGAGATCCGGAGTGGATGGAGTTCATCGTGCGTATGGTCTCTTCGATGTTGACCGGGTCCAGGCGCGGAGGGTGGTGGTGGGGGGCGCTGGTGCGGTCGTAGGGTGCGTCGGCTGTGTGCTGAAGCTGTTGTGTATGTCTGCGATCTTGTTGTGGAAGTACGAGGCGAGTGAGTTGCAGAGGTCTTGCGATGGGGTGATGTCGTTGTTTCCGGCGCTGGGGTTGGGGTTGGAGAGCTCTTTGACGATGTTGAAGAGTTCCTTGCTGTTGTGGGCGTTGTTGTCCAGTCGTTCCTTGAATGCTGTTTTCTTGGTGGTGTGGATCAGTTGGTGGTGTTTTCGAGTGGCGAGCTTGAGGGTGGTCATGTTGTCTGGTGTCGGGTCTCTGCGCCAGGCTTTCTCGAGGGCTCGGCAGTTCTTCTTGGAGCTCTTGAGTTCGTCGGTGAACCAGGATGCTTTCTTGCTGCCGGGTCTGCTGGGAGGGGTCCTCAGTGGGGCGAGGTCGTCTGCGCAGTTGCTGATCCACCTCGAGAGGTTGATGGCGGCATGGTTGGGGTTCGCTGAGCTGGCGGTAGGGTGAGGTTCGCCCTTTCCATAATTACGTTAGCCCGAGGATTTACAAAGCAGTACGTGAATGCCTCACCTCACATGACAGTGAAGGCATAAAGTCTTTCATCTCTTTTGAAGTATATTGTGTTCCATTGTCGGTAATCAGCACAACAGGAAAACCCTCTTCTCTAAAGACCTTGTACAACGCTCCTATAGTTGTTCTAGTAGAGATTTCAGACAAACAAAATTCCATCAACCATCTTGAGTGGACATCCACCATTACCATTGCAAAATTCCATGCTCAAACTTTTTTTTGTGACTGCCTGTTCAAAGTTGCCCTTATGTACTACGTCAAAAAGCCTCTTATGCACTCACTAGGAGGGACAATCTTGTGACCATGTTGCCCTCAATTTCAGAAAGTTCATCCAGAACTTTACCATAAGGCCATAGGACAATGGACAATGTAACCTACCACCTTTCCTTATCAACTCTATAGCATTCATCAGCAAACCATCATTATTCATAGCAGTAAGCCATTCAGCCTCACTGACCATACCTTTTAACCAATGAATGACACTACCCCATGCTTGCCACCGCTCCTTCCTGTTCTCTGAGACAACACAGTCCCTATGGCTGTGACAGTTACATTAACAGTGACAATAGTTTCCTTTCTTGTGTACTAAGGCCCCAATATACCTGCATTCATACTTCATTCTTTATTTGCTGGAACCAATTTTGTTGCAAAGGTCCCCACACATAACTCACACCCTTCCGCATTAAAACTTTCAAACATTCCGTCTTACTGGCAAAATCTCTAATAAACTTCTAATAATACTCTATAAGGCCCAGGAAAGACCGCAATTGCTCCTTGTCCTTGGGCAATGGTACGAATCTAATGGCAGATAACAAGTCATTCTTAGGTTTGACACCCTCTGCAGATGAAGTGTGCCATAAGAATTCGATTTCGACCACCAAAAATTCAAATGTTTAATGTCTCAAAGTCAAACCAGAATCACAGAAACGATCCAATGCCAATTTCAAGGTGATGCTGTGGCTCTCAACTGTCTCTCCAAACACCAATTTATCATTCTGTATGTGGATGACATTGTCCAAAACTTTTAAAAACTTGCTCATAATCCTCTGGAAGACTCCAGCCACAGATGAAAAGCCGGCATTCCGGTAAATTGATAATTGCCTTCCATGCCAATGAATACCGTTAAGGGATTGGACCTATCGTGGAGTCATATTTCATGGTATGCATGTTTGAGATCAAGTTTTGAAAAGAACCTTCTTCCTCTGAGTAACAAAATAAGTTCATTGATGTCAGGTAGGGGAAAATTATCTGTCACAATGTTTTGATTTAACCCCCCTCAAATTGGCACAAATTTTTCCTTCTTTCGTCAATGCAATAACAATGGAAGAGATCCAATTGGATGTCTCAATAGGTTCAATCACCCCACTTTCAAGCATTTCACACAACCATTTCTTTACCTCTTCCCTCACATGGATCGACCCCTCCTGTCTTTGTGCTGCATGGGGACTGCTCCCTGCTTCAACTTTATCTCATGAATGTAACCTCTCAATTCTCTCATTACTTTCCTGAAAACTTTCTTTGCCTGTTGCAAAATGTCCTTAAGAATGGTGTATTCAACAGCCATTACTTGGGCAGGTGCAAGTGGATTTAATATGATATTACCCACCATGCTTTTAAAAACAACTTCTTGGGTATGATCGTGTAAAGTGAACCAGAATCCACCATTAATTCCACAACCTGTCCTTAATGATAAATTCATCCTTAGGTCTACTTGACCTGTCTGTCATCTCACATGTGTCCTGTTCATCACTTACAAAACTCTGGCTGAGAGAGCATTGCTTAATGCTCCTGACATTTCCTCCAATTCCATCGCCACTTTTCCTTTGCCCTTATCTCAGCACACCCTGGAGAAGTGACACTGAAATCCTTAACGTTATCCATAGTTTATCCCAGCAGAACACCACTTCAAAATTACGTGAATGTTACTCGTTAGACCTTGAAATAAAAGCCTGCACTTAGAAGTTGTCTCCACGTAGCTCCAACAATGCTGACTTACTTGAGCCGTTACCGGGGAAACAGTCATGGTGTGGGGTCGTGCTGATGGATCTATGAGTTGCCAGGGAAATGCAGGCCTTTGAACAATGTTGAAACGAGCGTGCGGTAAACACTTTAGGAAGTGCATATTCATTCAGGTCTCAGCACTGGAAGCGTGCAATCAGGCTTGTGAACAAGAGCATACGAGTAATGGCTACCAATGAGACGCCCGTCTTTGAAACAATGTAGCGGTGGGCGCACTGTACACGCTTTGAGTAATGCCTTGAGAAACTGGTCACGTCCTTTGAGGATAGACACTGCCTCAAACACTGAAACAGTCAAAGTCTCAAAGTCTCAAAGGCAGTAAAGTAGTGGGGGGCTCTTCTTGCAAGCTTCAAAAGCCCCTCAGGGGCTCTAAATCTGACACGGAGAAATGCGCTGACAACAACGGGTGCATGTGGCTGTCCGTGACTACTCAAAACCAACGCAACCCAGAGTCCATCTCCATAAATACAATGTGAAGTGCGCCATGCGGGTGAAACCACTGCAAAGTCTTAGCACAGGTCCCCACCATAGAAGCGCTAGGCAAAAATCAAAGCGATGCGACCATTTATCGAAAGCTGTCTCTCTTACTTGAAGATATGGGTTTACAGCATCCATGTATGACGAGAATCTTCTAGATGCCTGCAGGACTGCCCATACATCACTAGAAATGTGACTAATGAGGCTGTAACACCAAGCGTTGATTGTTTGGCTCTTATACAATAACCCAGAAACTCTCAGGCGTGACACCCCCTTTGCCAGTCATCAGACACACCAAACACAATGTGCATGGAACATGGAACTCTCGGAATGCCAGAGGGTAATATAATTCCTGTCAAAATATGTAATCCCATTACAAATGTTAGACAGCAGATTTTTAGACTTCTGGAGTCAGACTACACATAGCAGGTCTGAAGCCATGTTTTAACTGCCAACCCTGTGGATGGAACAATAGGTGCTTCATTCCACAGGTAGCATTTAATTTTTAGGTCCAGATAGGGACTTATATTCATGTTAAAGATGCCAATCAGTGACAAGCCAATTTGACCATGTTTGAAGAAGGAACACAAGCACTTTACTCCTGTTTATCTCTGGTAAAGTGCACGTTCTGAGCCTAAATGATGCATCGATATGTATAACAACTGCAACACATATGCATGTGGACATTCGAAGTGGAGCAATCATGCGCTTCTCCTCACTTTAATGTTCCTAGTCCCAATCTTCAATTGTGGTACAAACTCCACTTATAGATAAAGCCTTGGATTCCACATTACTCTGCAAAAAAAATGTTAAGCACTATGATGACCAGGTCACCTCCTTCCTTTAGATGAGTTAGATTTACAACTCCTGGATCTATTGTTATCCATAGCTGTGAAGATTATTTTATCAGAACGGAAATCATTTAATTCCTTATCGTATCACACATGGTGGGCATGGGTATCGTTTCTCCGCGGTGCTCACACCTCGGTGGAGGACAGACAATATACCCCTTCTATCTCTTCTAGTGTATGGAGATCGCTTGACAAATATATCCATTTAGCTTCTCAGGGTCTGGTAGCTCAGTATCCTTTTTTCACCGCAGATTGATTCTCCCTTTTATTTAGTAAGGCTGGAGTCCCTTTCTCTCTTTTATTCTTTCTCTCTTTCTCTTTTTTCTTCTTTTTCTCTTTTTCTTTCTTGTTCTCTATCTTACTATTCTTTTCTTTTCTTTCCTCTTGCAGGTCTTTTTATTTATCTTTTGTGGGATCAATTATGTTTACCCACATGTAATACAAATGAATTGACATGAGTAGGTTCTTATATATCTGTTCTTATTAAGGTTTATCCATTATTTATAATATTACTCATATTTATTCTTTTTAATAATTATTTATTGTTCAAGATGGTTTTTATGTATTACATGCTGTAGTACCTTAATTATGTATACTCTCTCTCTTAAATTAATAAAATTGTTTGAACGAAAGTATTAAAACTCACATACCTCACAGCAGCAGGGAGTTCCACAAGGTTGGGGCCAGAACAGAGAAGGAACAGCCACCCACATGGCAAGTCCTGAATCTTGGAATGTGAGAAGGAAATGGTGGGATGAGCGAAGCATGCTGGAAGGAGTATATTGGTATAAACGTCAGGCTATGAAGTTAAGTATTTTGTTTACTTCTAACAGTGAGTAATATGGAGCACCTTAAAGGAAAATCTCACGTGACTTGGGAGTCAGTGGAGAGATTTTAAAATGCTGGAGGTATAAGGATAGAGTAGAAGGTCATAATAAATGATACCTGTAAGAGGTCTAAGATATACATTAGACATATAAAGAGACAGAGAAGAGCCTTTGGAGGCACCACATGTAGTGTCCCTAACAGAAGAGAAATAAGGGCCAAGTGCACCTTTTCACAATCTCTTGCCTAAGAAAGAACACCTTTCCACTACTGTGCCATCGATACTGATTATACATATCTCATTGCTAAGAAGAGTATGGTAAACAGCGGCAAATGCAACAGAATTTTGGAGTTATATCAGGACATTGACAAGATCTTCAAGGGCTACTACAGTACCTATTTTAGTACTCCTATTAGGTCAGAAACTAGCCTAAATTTCATTTAGGAAAGAGCAGAGTTGTTTTGCTAAATTGAACTTCAGCATTATTGCTGCAGTAATTAAAAGTGAAGGAGGGCTATAGTTCGTGAGAGTTGACAGGGCAGGGTCCAGGTGGCATATTATCAAGCATTGCGTTAAAATTATCGCCGCTTTAATGGCAGAAAACTGCCGCTAAAGCGGCGATAATGGGCTTGATAATATGCCGCAGAGAATTCCCATAGAAGCCCATGTTGACACCAGAATATTGGCTTCTATGGGAATTCTCAAGGGCGATAATTTTAACGCCATTTCTTGATAATATGCCCCCAGGTTTCTTAAGAAGAGAGAGAACCACCCCGATCTTAAAGAATTCACGGATAAAGTCAAACAACAGGGAATACGCCAAGTAGAGAATGAGATAAAAGTGTGTCTGGTTGCTGAAAGAAAACAGCCCATGATGGCATCAAAAAGAGAGACAGAATTACAGTGACTCATCATCTAAGTAGGGTTGAAAGATCAGTCAGCTCACAATTTGACTAAAGAGCTGGGTGAGTGCAATTGGGAGAAGTGGGAAATGTCTTGTGAGTATAATTCCTTAGCAATATTATCTTTAATTTTGAATATTTTATTGACAAAGAGGTCTGCTAATTATTCAAAAAAGTATTTTTAGAAATAATAATGAGCTAGGAGGGATGCCCAATCACTGACAGTTCCCTTAAAATCTTGGCAAGCTCTTTTCAGGTGTTAGATGCTGACGGGATTCTAAAAGAGAAATAGTGATGACATAACTCTTCGAAGGGTATTTTATAAATAGATTTTTGTTATGGTCGTAAGTACATCTCTCAAGCATTCTGTCTGTTTGAGGTAATATTTAAGCTAGATGAGCAGATCATTGAACCAAGGTACCCTGTGTTCTTTTCTCCTTTATGCACTTCTCCCCTGCCCCCCTTTTTTCTACGTCCTTCGTACGCTTCATTTACCTTGCTCACTCCACCACCTCAACCTGCTCTTCCATTGCCTTTCTCGCCCTCCCTGGTCCTATTTTTTGTTTAATGATATTTTTTAGGGCCAGGCAGCAAGTTGCAGCTACTCCTTCTGCATTAGGGATAAAAGGGTTTTTTCACGTTTTAATTTTCATATTTTTTATTTACTAATCCATCTTGGATCAATAATTTTAAAAAATGGTGACCGCGTTAGGCACATGCTGCATGATGCATGGACTGCATGTAAAATTGATGCTGTCATCACGTTTTTTTTCTTTTGTTCATGCTGTCAGTATGAAAAAAAAGCATTGGAAAAGCTTATAGGTCTCAAAGGTAAGACCTATTGGCTTTGCAAATGCTTAATTTTATATTCCAATGGAGTCTTAAATCAAGAGACTTTTGCTTAAAACTCAGGCTTAATCCCTATTCTCAGAACTGGGAACTGTTCCCATTGTTGATGTTGATGTAAAGTTCTTGTTGTATTTTATATATGTAGATAAGGGTAAGCGTGCCCTTTGTAACAGGACAGCTCTTTGTAATTTTCTACGGTCAGATGAGGAACATGTGTATGTAGTTACATGAGTACATTTCCTCCTTGATACTAACTTGCAGCAGGGTGGCTATTGTGCTTTTCTGAGACACTTGTTGCTAACTCTAGATATTTGATCTTGGGTGGTTAGCATTTCAAATGTTGCAACTGAATTTTCCATATCTGCAACATATTCTCCATGCACCATCCTCACAAAAAAAAGAAAAAAGATTCTATGAAGAGAATCTGACTGAGAAAAATTCACTGACAGAGTTGTTGACTGCACAGTCACTGGTCTGCTGGAAAGGATTGGCCACATGGTACTGTTTCCCTCTGCCCTCTGGCACCAGCGTTGTCTTCTTTCTCCCAGGTAACAATGGCAGTATCATCATCCTTGTTCCTTTCTTCTCCAGCACCAGAACAGGATCTTTATTGGTTGGACCAAACTTTTCCTTCAATCCCAGTCTCTCTACCACAAGATCAGGACCCAGTCAGCCACTGGCTATGGCATTGAAGTTGTAGTCTGGCTCATACTATCCCGGGTATTCTTGCAACAAAATAAAATGTGATTGATCACGTGGATCCTACCAACCGGGACAGTCTAGAACATACATGTTTACCCTGCACCGCATTTTATGGCGAGTGGTTAGATATTACACATCTAAGCATATTATTTATAGCTCTTTGTGCACTGAGCAGGCTCTGACCCCATCACCCACCATTGTCTAAAACCCTTGCAGTCAAGGCTTGTTTTAACGTAGCATTAGAGCTCTGAAAAACCACATTTTAACTGAGCCTAAAGGGATATGGGAATTGTAGACTTAACCCCACCCTAGCAAGGGTCTCTGTTAATATTTTATCAGTAAATGCTGACCCTTGTTCAGAAGGAATGTATGAACTCCAACCATTGCTACAAAACCTAACATATCCTTTATGACTGCACGAGGTACAGCCTGGCCATCGCCTTAGCTTGGTGCTGAGGCCCTATACACATGAATTGGGCGCACAAGTATACAGCAACTCATATTTTTTTTTACATGTATGCTGACAGGTATTCAATTTAGAAGAGATGCCCTGCTTCCTCAAGTGAAGCTGACAGTAGACTTACAATTGCAGAATGTTTTTTTTTCTTTTTTACAAACCTAACATTGTAATACATACGATTTAAGTTGTTTTGGTATTTATTGCCACCAGTAATGCTTCTGTGGAATGAGTACCATTGCAGACACCCGAGCATGCGCAAAACCTATTCCTTCATGAGCTGCTTTTCTTAGATTTAATTGGTTAGATCCATTTGGTATGTAGCATTTGCCAATCTTAAGGATCTGTACTGGCCTAACTCACATTCAATAGATGTGCAATACACGTAGGTTTGGGATGCTTTGTTTAGTAGCAGCTTCCAAGGATGGTATTGGAGTTACTATATTTTCTTTCCTTGGGCTGTGGGTCACTCATTGTTAATGTCAGATCGTACAGCAATGGTTATTTTCTCTATTGGAAAAAACACTCTTTCTCTGAAGTATACAAGTGTGAATTCTTTGTACCAGGTATGGTTTTCCTTCATTAATAGGAATATCCTGATTGACTATGTACTATTCTTACGGTCAAATTAAGGGCGTTATCTCGCATTTGTAAATGTGCTGTTGTAAGCATGTCTCTTTGTAATTTTTTGAGTATTTGTTGTATGCTGCTTCTTCCAGTCTTTTCTAGAAAATGTAAATGTGATCAATTGATAAAACGGTCTAACTCTATTACCCTAGCAAGACAAATAATTTCTGGTGAAATTCAGGAATTCCATTAATGTTTGCAGTTCCCGATGGGCATTGACAAGCTCAAAATCCCAGGTCCTTTTCCTTCAGTGGATAATTTGTATTTTAGGAGTATTACATTTAAAAAGCATATTTTGGTTTCCTGAAAAGCAATGTATAGCCTGCTTCAGGCAGCACAGTGATTATACTGTCCATGTGTTGTAAATGTTCTTCCAAATCATCATCTGTTATGTATATGTCATCAACATAAATACCACATTCAGATGACATTGGAATCCAATTATTCTTGCAGAGAATACTCCTGCGATGATTTTATACCCCAGGAGGAGCCGTGTAAAACCTGATTGAATTCCTCCTAATTTAAATTATGTTAAGCAGTAGGATTATGATGCCAAACTTTGTGTAAAAAAAAGATTTTATATAGCCAAAGTGGTTTTGTCTTTTTTGCATGTTAGCTGCATCATTGATCCAGTGCTATGCATTCTGTTCTGCATATATTTTGCAATGTGAATTTAAATTCTGATACTTTAATTCAATTCTCTAAGATTTATCAGGTTTTAAAACCAGGAAAACAGGAGTATTCATATCAATGGGGATGGGATTACTATTCCCTGAGATTGTCATTTACCAGTTTCATTGAATGTTGTTTTTTAACCTGTGGTTTATCTCACAAAGGAATCATATGGTGCTGAAAGACTGCATGCCAACTCCCCTTCCCTTCGCCATAGAGAATCATTGGGGAGGAAGATATAAAGAGACTAAGGAAATTGGAAAGGGCAGACGTGAAGAGTGATTCCTTGAGAAGGGATTTCAGAACACCATCATCCAACTGCAAGTCTGACAGCTTTCTGAGGTTTGTGTATTGTCTAGTAAAGTGGTACTACACATATAAAGGACTTGTATGTCTAATGCTATTTGTGGGCCTGGAGCAATCATTGTGCCACCCATTTAAGTAGCTCTTTAAACATGTGATCAGACCAGCTATTACATCCTGTGTCTGCAATTTACATTGCCATTTGACCTGACAGTATAAGCTTCTTGCCAGGCCCAAACCTTTCTTTTCAATACATAAATGGCACCACTAGGGTAGGCCATGGATAGCCCTAAGCTGCACTAAACAGCCTCTAGGGCAGGGAATGGTGCATTTAAAAGGTTGAACATGTACTTTTGACCTTTACATGTCTTTGTAGGAAAACACTCTTAAATTAGTTTTTCACTACTGCAAGGCCAGCCTCTCCCATAGGATAACATTGGGTGACCTTATTACATTTAATAAGTGATATCTTAACATCGAGGGCAGGTTCAATGCTGAGTTTGATCTCTAAACAATTGTAATTTAAGCCCCTCTTAAATGGTAAAGTTGGATTTTAAGTCACAATTCTGAGAATGCCACTTTTTGAAAGTTATCATTTTCTTGTCCCAAACATTTGGTGCCCCTAGCCTGTATCCTGGGTCACATGAGTAGGTGTAGCTGGCAGTTGGTCTTTGTGTATTGCTCCCACACAGTGAAACAAAGGGGGACTAGGTGTTGATAGGATGGGCCAGCTCTGGTTTGATGGAGGGGGCTGTCACCTACCACACTAGTACATCCCAAGGAATCTGCTTCAACACACTCATAAAGGATTTCATTCTGTCTTTTATGCCCCCAGACAAGCTGGGCCCAGGCCAGGGAGGCAGGAAATTTAAGACAACTCAGTAGGGGGAGGACTCCAGAAGCTTCTTCCTCTTCAAAGTGGGCACAAGGTATACATTGTGGACCCCCAGACCCAACTCTTTAGTACACATTTGGACCTGTGGAACACTCAGAAGAAGGGCTGTTGTGCTGTTCTACTGCATGAAGGTCCTGCTACTCTGCTGTCCTGCTACCTGAGTGAGGACAGGACCTGCATCCTGAGCCCAGGATCATCAGAGTGGCTCCAAGGGATAGTTGGCGGGCCTCCTGATCAGAGCCTCAGGGACAGAAAAGATTCAAAACACCTTGAACCCTACACCTGGACTCTGCCTTCTGTGAGTCCCCAGCATTCGTCAGTGTCAGCGGTCAGCACCTACAGAAAAATTGTGTCCCTGCACTTAACCATGTACAAATTAAGCACTCCATGAGACTCTGCCTGAAGCTACATCTCTTTGTAGCTTCAACTTTGACTGCATCATGCAAAACTCCTAATGTATATGAGACTTCACCTGAAACTACACCACCCAACACTCTGTAGCTTAATCAGTGAAAACCTTATAAACGCAAGTATGCCTCTGACACCATTAATCACACTTTTTCTTTTCTCAGCAATCCTATTTATTGACTGCGAGTTTCAATTCAATTTCTACTTTTTACAATTACTTTGGACAGAGAAAACACTTCTTCATTTTGACAAACACATGTCCTTTACATAAAACGTGTAGAATTTTTGTACACTTTTTCAAAATTGTTACACATAACTTTATAACGTATCATACATACATAAATTGAGTACTTTAAACAAATGAGGGAATTCTTACAATACAGTACATAAATATCTGATTGGTTACGCTGTAGGGACCCTGACTCATCTGGTCCTCAACGTGAACTGCTTTTTGTGGTCCTAAGCAGGGTCAGAGAATATTTTTCTAAATATTTTTCGGGGAGAGCGATAGATGGATTATTATTTCTGCTCTATGGGAAACACGAGTGCCTTGAGTTTGTACCAAAAATGATCTGAATCGCTGCTTGCTTATTGCCAACGCGTTTCGACCTTTGATGTGTTGGACCTGTATCTTAACAGTAAGGTTTTCGTCAGGGCTTATCAAAAATTCTGGTGGGGCATCTTTCGCCTGTAAGAATAACAGTATACCTAGTTTTAGTGTGCGCTCATTTTGTTTCTTCGTGAAAAATAAAATAAAGATTTAAAATAAACTTACGTACCGCGTTTCTAATGGTTTACGGGACTGTCATCTTCTTTTTATCTATAAAGGATAATGAGTTTATTAAAGCAAAGGTTCCCTGGTGTTTTTATGGCTTATGCGCTCGTACTGGACTTAATGCACCTGAATTTTGTCTACCTACCCGCTCTGTGGTTCGAGGGGTGGAGATGTTTGCGCGTGTTCGGTTCAGGTCCTGTTTGTGACTTCTTATTTCTCTGTGAATTTAAACAAAAACATGTAATGTTTCTAAGGGATAGCAAGTTTTGTACTTCTTTATTTTTTTGTTGTGTGTCTTCCGTGCTGGTCTTTGTGTGTGTTCGCAGATAGAGACCGCCACCTGATTGTTCTTGGAACCACTTGTGTTCGAATTTTGGTAAATTAGTGTATCACTTTGTTAGTAGGACTTTGTGAAGGTATCAGACATTTCTTGCTCGTTATAGTGTTAGCGGGTGTGAATTTCCCTCTATTTATGACACCAATATATGTTTGTTAAATGAAAGTCATTGCGTATTAATTCTTCATACTTTGCTGATTCTGAAGCTGTTTATTCGAGCTTTCTTCCTCTCGGTGTTCGCTCTGTCTGCGTCCACGGTGTTTGGAAATTTCCTCCGTTTGTGTGTGGTGTTCGATTGGTGCATTTGTTTTTTGGCGTGGCTGCGTCCAACGTCATTTCCGGAACGTTGCCATGGGAGCGTTTGTTGTTAGTAGGGCTGATATCTTCCATTGGCGTATAACGTTCTTTTCTATTGCCATGCTTTGTTTATGTTACATCGTGATTTGCTTTCATCTGTAGGTCCAATTTGCGGTTATTGTAATCGATACTGTTTTACATTCTTTTACGTATTTAGCTTAATTCATTTGCATTGGTTGAGGCGTTACATCATTAGTGTCCCGTTCTGTTTGCGTTGCCATGGATTTGGTTTTTTGTTTGTGTCTTTGAGGGAACATCTTTCATAGCTTGTGATGGATACTGACTCGGTCCCTGTGTTGCATGTAGCGTGCAGGCGTCTGCACGTTTTTGCGTGAACCTTGCCTAACCTGTGGCTCGCAGTAATGTTACAGGTTTGTCTGCAGATTCACACTATTGTCGTGTTGGTGAACAGTAAAGTTTTTTTGGCTTATTGAAGAAACTTGACGTGTCACGTTATCCTGAATAATAAGTATCAGTGGGAGAGGACTCTTGTGGAGCCCTTTATCTATACAATGTGTGATAATTCTGTCATTTCATTTAACCCATTTTCAATAGTCCCCAGGAACATTATGGTCTTTGCTTCTATTTTAGATAGAAGGGCGTCGATATTTTTTCCTTGGATATGTCGTAGTACTGTCCATTTTAATTCATTTGGTCCATGATTTTTTTCAACACAGTGTGTAACCATTGGTGCATTAGGCGTCTTGCACTTAATTCTGGAACGATGTTGGGAAATGCGATTTTTTATGGGTTGAGTGGTTTTCCCAATATATGCTAGTGAGCAAGGGCAAAGAACACAATATATGACATTATGGGTGTTGCAGTTTGTAAAGTTTTCATGATTAATGTACTTTGGACCATATACAAATTTGGTTCCTTCTAGTATGCTATCACATGACACGCAATTTCCGCATTTTCTATGTCCTTTAATTGGTGGTAGTGACAGCATTGTCCTCAAGGTTATTTCACGCACAAGTTTCTCTTTTATACTTATATTTTTTTTCAATCCGAATATTGGAATTTGTGTGAATGCTGGGATGCCTTTTATCGTGTTCCAATTTTTTCTGATGATTTTTTGCATCTCGGTGGTGCGACCTGAAAACGTTGTCACGCATACCAAGGGTATATTATCCTTTTTAGGTCTCGCCTGCGAACGCAGCGCGAAGCGCTGTGAGCAAGTGAGATCTATTGTTGCTGACTTGCCTCGGAAGTGGGACAGGAGATGTGCACGCGCAGGCTTTTGGCGGATTTGAGTTGGTGTACGCGCCTACAGCCACGCGGCGTGCACATCTCCTGTCCCCCTTCCCTCGCAAGCCAGCATGCAGTTTCACTTTCGTCAACATGCACCTCCTAGGCAGCCTCATGCTATTTAATATTTTTTTTTAAATGCGCACGCGCGCTCGAAGCACTTCCCGGCTCTTGTTTATGGAGGGAGGGTGAACAGGAGCAAGCAGCAGCACAGACAAGCTCGCCCCCGCCCCTCCTGAGAGCCGTAGCAGAGTTCCTGTAGATTATTGAGAGCTCGTTCTGCTGCACACACATCTCTGGGAAGGCTGCACGTCACAGGCATGAACATCATTGGGGCCGACCCAGCCTCTCGACCTTCTGGAGTCGGCAAGATGAGGACCACGGAACTGTCCGGTGATAGTCACACCTGTTACAGAAGCGTGCAAGTCAGCAGCGCAGTTTTTGGAATATGTGGTGTGAACGCTCAATGTGTCGAGCGTAGGTGACGCCTGGTTTTGTATTGTGGTATTGATGTGTAGGTAATGGCAGACAGCTGGTAGCAGAATTGAATGCTTGCGATTAGCAGCATGAACGCACGTGTATTAATTAAATTGTTACGTTTTTAAACAGCAACTGGAGCAATTTGCTAAATGTAATTAATGTGCTGGTTATATACTGTATTGCACAGAAGTAATAACTGACATTCAAAAACAGGAGTTAAAAAAAATCACAATTTAACACTGCGCAAACAAGCTCTGTTATTTTCGCCGCTGTGTTGTTCATTAGGCTGAATACGTCACTCTTGAGTAAACAACTGATATTTTTATAGTTACTGGTTTATCTTTTCTCGTACATTCTGTGTGGCATATCTGCCCTATTTAAGCTCAGCTTACACAACTTCCCCCGTATCCGCTAATTGCAGTGTTCAGGGGTGCCCGTCATATTGAATTGATGATATGAATTGGAGGCACTTGTTGAAGACCTGCAAAATACATGCTAACTTCACGTTACATTTATATTACCAAGCCAGTAAATCAGACAATGCTTAGCGTCACATGTATGTTAAGCTTACTCTTTTTTTAATGTCCAGGAAGGCCCGTGATGCCTTTACCTAAACAGGGCCAAATTCAACATCTTACTCAGCAGCTTAAATGTTTCACATTTGCCGACATGGTCAATGAATTTAGGTGTCTAATTTAGCGAGGAACCGATTTTCACTGTCCTGTCCCGTTTGATGTGTCGCTCATAACCGTGCTGAATTTTTAGTTCTAGTCATTGGACCTCGTGTGGTGACATTGCCTTCACTTGTGGCTTAATATTTATTTTGACACTAGTGGCCTTATAGAATAAAACCACGAGTTTCAAACGTTTAGTGACACACAGGAACTATGAAATACATTGAAAATCGAACAGACTGTTGTACAATTTGCTGAGAAAAGCAACAATGGTTATTTTATTTTATAGTGGTCCGCCACATGCATTGGATGTTTTCCTAATTGTAGAAGTAACAGCCCCTTTGGTACGATTATCCCAAGAATCAAAAGTCTTACTAGTTTGTATCTGGCTCCAACTTTTGCATCAAGGAATGGGGAATTATGTGGCCCTCTGCAGATTATTAGAACCCTGTGTCTCCATGTTACTGATCCCGCGTGCCCGAGTCTCTCAGAGAGCTTCTGCCTCGGGTGTTCGTGTGATCCGTATCTCAGCATGTGTGCGCCTCTACTCAGTGTGACAGTGTCTGGTGTGTCGGCTAGTCTGCCAGACCCACAGCTTCAGTGTGCCTGTGACTCAGTGTGCCTGCGTGTGTGTGATCACGTGCTTCGGTGCACCCGTGTGCCTCTATGTATTAGTGTGTCTGTCTCACGGGGTGCGTATGTTTCTCAGCGTGTGTATGCATGTGTGCCTGTTTGTAGTGCGGTTTCTATGTATGTCTGTATGCGGGGTTCAACAGGAGGTAGAAGACATTGTCATTTACAATGCCATTACTTGATTAATGATTCACGAAGGGGGGGGGGGGAAACAATAACATTTTCAATGCCAATAGCTCAAAACAATGTCATTGCGAGACCTATTGCATTGTAAATGCTTGTTGTTTCTTGGAATGAGAAGGGACTCGCGTGGGGTGTACCATGCTCGTTTCAACGCCTTCTTCAAGAGTTTTTTGGGATAATTCCTCGTTGCCAGTTTCTTCAAAAGTACTGTTGCGTTTTCGATGTAATCTTTTTTTGAACAGTTGCGCCTTATCCTCATGAACTGGCTGAACGGAAGGTTTTCTCGCAAATTTCGCTGATGGAAACTTGAAAAATGCAGAAATGTGTTTCTGTCGTTTTTTTTGTGTAGAGTGTGGTGTATAAATGGCCTTCTTCGTTAATCAGTGAATACAACACAAACCACTCATAATGCGAGGGAGACTCCAACTGAAGCCACACTACCCAACACTATGAAGTTTCATCTGTGACTGCAGCAGCCAACACTTGCAATGTAAATGAAACCACAGCAGAACTTTCATCAGCCAACACAATGTAGCTTCACCTGTGATTGCAACACTCCTAATGCACATGAGACTTTAAACTACAGCACACAGTCCTATAAAGCTTCATGTGTGACTTCAGCACCTAACACTTGGGATTTACATGGAACTATGGCTTCAGCAACATCCAACACTGTAAAGCTTCATCTATGTCTGCCACGCACAACACTCCTAATGCACACAAGACGTGATATGTTTATTATACTAAAAGGAACCTTGTGACGAGGCTCAATGAGGCTTCATGTGTGACTGTAACACCTAAGACACCTACTGCACCAGATGCTCCATCTGAAGCAACTGCAACCCACCCTGTGAAGCAACTTCTGTTATTATAACAATGGACATGGTTAATGTAGACCCAACCCAGCGTGTTACTTCCAACTGTAGGAAAAAACATGCTACAGATGACTTGTTGGATGTTTAGTGGACTAGTGCATAATGTTAAAATAAGACATATGCACAAAGTTCTGAAAATTGTAGCTTTAGTTGCCAAATATTTGTATTCATGAAAATATTACCCGTCACCTCTCGAATGACTGCTGCATCAGCGAAGACCAAAGTACTTCTTTGGGGATTTTACCCATTCCATTGGCTAGAATTTCATATCTTTCTGTTGGTTGAAATGGAATATTGTCCTACTAATTTCTCTTCCCCACTTTGTCCCTCTTCTCCTCATAATATGTGTGCACTTATCTGGCTAGACAGGGACCCTGCTGAATCAAAGAAATGGGACGGGCAGGATTCAGGCGATGGTCAAAACACATGAAGAGAACACTATAGCTAGAGACGTGAGTAGAGGGAGAAGGAGGTAGAGCTAGACATGATGTAAACAGATGTGTGAGTTAGAGAGAGAAGTGAAGTATTTAGAGAAAGTTGAGGTATACAGAATGAAAGATAAAGAGAGTTAGAAAGAAAGAGGAAGTTGTATTTAGAGAAAGTGGTAGAAAAATAGGTAAAGATGTACAGTACAGCAGAGAGATTGTAAGAGATAGGGAGAAGGAACCGTAGAGAGAGGCAGAGAAGTACATTACTCCAAGGAGTGATGTAGGAAGAGAGGTAATGTAGAGAAAGAGGTGAATAGAGATAGGTATATGCTGTGAGAGGTAGGCAGAGAGACTTGAGGAAAAACAGAGAGATGCAAGGAAGAGATATAAAAATGATAACTTATACAAAAACAGGTAAAATAAAGAGAGTACAGGGGAGAGAGAAAGGTAAAGGATAGAGAGAGAGATGTGGTGTTGACTGAAAAGAGGAAGTTGAGAGACATACATGAAGTATAGAAAGAGAGCTGATGGTGTATACAAAGGTAGAGAGTCGTAAGAAGAAGAGATGGTGAGGTAAAGGGATATTTAAAAAAGAGGTTGTGAGAGATAGTTGAGGTGGGGTGAGCTGAAGTGAAGAAGGAGGTTACAGAGGCAAATATGTGTATGTGTGTGAAGGAGGGAGAGAAAGAAAGAGAGAGAGGAGTTGATGATCGGGAGAATGAAGTAGAGGATTAGAGGTACTCAGAAAGAGGTAAGATATTTGGAGAGGTGAAGAAAAGAGAACAGAGCAAGAGAAGGGGAGGTGGAGATTTGAGGTAGTAGACAAATGGTGATGTAAATTGAGAGGTTAGGTAGTGAGAGAGAGACCAGTGGGGCAGGGAGAGGTATGGTAGTGAGGGAGATGCGAGGGAGAGGGAAATGAAATTGAGACGTGAGGGGGAGTGGTGAGGTAGAGAAATGGTTGAGAGAGAGGTATAGAGGGAAGGTAGAAGAGACACAGAAAGAGGCACCGTAAGGCTAGAGATGAGGTAGTGTGAGAAGTGAAGTAGATGGAAGAGCTAACCAGGGAGGTCGATGGAATAACAGCAAAGAGGTACAAAGAGAGGGAAGGGGTAGGGGAATTTGAAACAGAGAGAGAGAACAAGAGTGATAGAAGCAGGTGTATGCACAAAGAGTGATTGAAAGAGGGATAAGGTTAAGACAGAGGTGGAAAAAGATGAAGATAAGTGGGATATATTGGGTATATCGAGACAGAGGTGAAGTAGACAAAGGTGAGGTAGAGAGAGCAGAATTGGGGAGACGATAAAGGTACACAGAGAAGTAGAAACAGAGGACAGGTTAAGAGAGTAAATGTAGAAGAGGTGAGGTTAAGTAAGGCGATACAAATGAAACGGAAAGATTATTTTTCAATTCACTTGCCACCCACTCACCGGAGTATGAAGGTTAAGGCTGGGCAGGGCAAGCTTGCACTTTAAGGGGCACGGTTATATGTTTTAATGCCTGCAGGGCAGCAATCAAAGTTTCACAAGGGGGTTGAAGCAAAGATGGCACACAAACGGGCTGCCTAGTGCCACGCACAAACGTTGCACCATGGTGAAGCGGTGCGTGTGTGGTGTCTAGCATAGGTTGTATACTGGAAGCATTACCAATACAAATATTTTGCCCTGACAAAGTGTTCAACATTTTTCAATTTTGTGTGTGCTGTACAGTGCAGCGCCCATGCAATGTGTGACATGTTTAGATAAATAAAAATGTCTCAATTTTAGCGCCTGCTTCAAGGAGATATATATATATATATTTTACATAAAACACCGCCAGGCTATCTAGGTAGATCAGGCTTCACTTCAAACCCTATGGGTGCTGGCACTGATCTGCCCAAGTAATACCCAGGTAATGCCCCTGGACGCAAAATGCTGCAGAGCAGTATAAAGCGCTATCTGTGCCGAAAATGGGCACATTTTCAGCACAAAATAACATTTAAGCTGGAAGGTAAATGCCCACACAAGAGTTTGTGTTGCTTTGCGTCACTTGCCCAGGTGCAAACCTGTAATGAATTTGGCCCTGAGGTCCTGTTACGCGCACTCGGCTGTCAAATTAGCACAAGTGACTTGTTTTTTTATGAGAAACGTCGTTATGGCAACCGTTTTGGCTATCCCAACCAGGGGGTCCCATGAAATGTGGGGGCCCTGCGTAATTGCCCGCGTAAACCCCCCTCCGAAGTGCACACCCTGCTGTTGGTCTTTTGAGTATCAAGTGATTCTGGTTGAACAGCAGCGACTTCGAACAGCAGCACTTGGATGTTCCTGCAGCAATATCATTGTTTTAACTGTGGGGCGAAAATCCACACGTACCAAAGTACTCACTCTTAAAGCCGCGTTACGCAACCTGCACTGCATGTGCAAACGTGCATTTCATGCTCTCGGGCATAATAACACTGCATGTTTCGCGGATACGCTGGTATGTTTTGTTTTTTTGCAGTAGTCTGAGCTGTTTTGTAGCAGAAAATAAGTGTTCTCATATTGAAATACGGGCATTAATTTATGCTGCCTTAGTGGTGCAATGTTTGTCTTTTTGCGGTAGCGCCATTTTGCAGCACCCGCGTCTGGCGCAATTTACCATCGTCTGCAGTTTATGAAGTCGGATCCAAACATGTGCAGTGCATTTCAGCCCACAATACTCAGCCAATGCTGACACCGTCGCTGTCTGGAGAAAAAGCAACATGCCTCAATGAGGCAAGCAAATGCAGCGCTGCTGGTTACACCTCAAAGCACGTTCCTTCGTGCAATCTCTGCGCAGCATTACTGCACACCTGTCATGCAAGGGCAGCCGTAAGCAATCAATGCAATGCGGGCCGATTGCCTCCAAACTGGAAGAACCTGGGAGCGGTGGCTTGTCTGTTTTACATATCTCTCTCACAAGAAACGAGAGAGCACGCCGCGCCTTCTGCTGTCTTCCTGCGGTGCAAACAGTACTTATATTACAAACTCCCGCGACATTGAATACATGTAACTAGTGAGACCAGTTTTTACCGTCACCCACGACAAGTCAGTTTAGCCAACACTGTGGCATACATGGGCGTCATTTAAGGGTCGGCCTGCCATTGCGACCCCTAGCTTCAGCAGTGGCAACATCTGCGGCAGAAACCGAAGCAGCTCGGTGGGGGCTTCACTCGCCTCGTGTTTGTAAAAATGTTTTAGTATACTAATAGTGAATAATTTGTCATTATTCGCTATTAGGTTAATTAAAATGGAGTGCAAATAGCTGGAATGACTTTCCCTGGCAGCTGAGGCAAGTAAAAAAAAAAGTGTTTTTAAATGTATGTATGTTGTGTGTGTGCTTGCAGTTTAGGAACGAGTTTGTGTATATGTGAATGCCTATGTCTATGTGTGTGTGTGTGTGAATACGTGTGTATGTGTAAGCATGAGTAAGTGTAAGCATATGTATGTGTGAGTAAAAGTGAAGGTCAAGTGGCATGTGAAGTCACTTCCGCTACCCCAGGTATTTTGATGAATTGACGTCCATGCACACATCTGGATATCTATACGGCACATACTCTTCACGAATCCAGCAAAAAACTACTGTCTTTTGAGCAAATATTGCAGGGGAAGCCAAACCTGGAACAGCATGCACGAGCGGTGGTTATATCGCGTAAACAAACACGTGCGTGCCAGCGGTAGGGTTAATAAACCAGCAGCATAAAGTGTCATCACAGCCTGGAACGATAAATAAACAAGTTATAGACCGTGAGGCGGGGTTTTATGTTGCAACAGGTTTGCATTCCCTCATATACCGCCCCACACTCCAGGACGCACCTTTCCACCTCATATTTGACCGCAGCTTCCTATACCTCTGGCGTGCGCAGGCAGGAAGGACAGTTTGTTTACATAATATGGCCTCTGTGGCAAAGGTAAGAAGGGCATCATTTTGTGGACCATAAAAGCGCGCCTGTTCAGGGCCTGCCATTAGCATGGGCGAGCAGGGCCCAGGCACAGGGCGGCAATTTTCTGAGGGTCGCATGGAGCCGTGTGCATTAAGGTCATGCCAACAGCAGCGCCCCTCTCACCTTGCTCCAGCCTTGTCTTTGTCCCTGCTTGTTCGTTTCTGTCTGATTTGCCAGTTTAAAGTTGGGTTATATCAGCCGCGGTCGGTAGTAGGAGTAACTGCAGGGCGGTGACGTGGGGAGGGGGAGGGGCAGGGTGGGGGGTAGTAAACTATGGATTACGGAGGTTTACAGGTAAGTTAACATATAAATTAATAAAACGGATTTCGTTGCATGCACTGCATCCCCAAATGCGATGCAGTGCACGCAACAAAATCTGTTTGATTAATTTATATGTTAATTTACCTGTAAACCTCCGTAATCCATAGTTTACTACCCCCCACCCTGCCCCTCCCCCTCCCCACGTCTCCGCCCTGCAGTTACTCCTACTACCGACCGCGGCTGGGTTATATGGCGTGTGATGTTATTAACACCCCGTTAGCCCCCTTCCTTGCCCTCCCTTCACCCTCTGACCCCTGCTGTCAAACACCCACAAAACCATCATCTGTGTGAGGCAGCTGAGCTACGGGTGATTTAGGTGAGCTGGAGAAAGTCTGGGGATGTTTTGTTTGTGTTCAGGGGCCAGTCTCTGCCCCTTCACGTACTGACCATTGCACACAAAAGGGACCCCCTGCTGCCTCATTTAGGGGTATATTCACAAGGGGATAGGGCCAACAGAAAATCACTTTTAGCGAAGTTCCGATGGCGCTATGCCCTTCTCCATATTTACATAGTGGTGTTAAGCATGTGGCTTAATGCCGGCTTGGAAATACGGTCACTTTACATGCATCACTTTGCATGAAAGGGGCATGCGATGAGTATTGCTACGGGCATTCCACCGCAACACCCATTGCTTTTTGACGCTGCCTCAGATTTACAAGGATGTGTGAATCTGAGACTGAGCCAAAAACGAATGCCATGCAGTAGCAGGATTTAGAATGGCGAAACAAAGATAAATATTTGTATTTCTCCTTGTTTTAGCTTTTGCTATAAAGAGCAAAACACCATTAATGATTGTTCATGTGCAGGAAGGTGTCTGCAGCACACATAGAAGTAAAAAATAGCTAATTATTGATTTTTTATGTGCAGGAAGAGGCACCTTCCTGCACATAAACAATCCTTCCCTGCAACACAGGCACCCTTGCACCATAGTACAAGGGTGCCTGCATTGGCACCAGGCAGCTGATTTTAGTGCTAGTGCTTGTGAAAACACAGGGGTGCGCCAAATTGTTGTAAATACAGTGCATCCCTGCATTTTGGAAATGTCAGAGTGCAGCACTGCCAAATTTGTCACAGCTCCGCGCTCCTACATTTCCTTGTAAAATGCCGTTTAATGTACTGCCATCAGCAAAGGAGCCAAACTTCTCTCAGCCCATGCCCAGGGCGCTCTCTTAGCAAAGGACGGCTCAGTCTGTACTGCGCAATGAATGAAGGTCTTGAATGTGTTTCTAGAGTCCCACTGCCTATTGCTCAGGGTCACTCCTGTAAAATAATTGTGCGGTAGCAGCGTTTTCACATGACTAAAGATGGACCAAACTTTCCACTTAATCCATCATCTGCTACGTAATTCACATAATTTAACAAAAAAAGTTCGACCTCACACAAATCAAAAGTTATCTAAAAAGTGCCCCGTGAGGTGCTGCACAATGGCAGATCCTTTCCCAAAGTGAATTAGCTACCTTGCATTTTCAGATTAGTGTTAAACTGGTACTGTCGTGAAATCTTTGCCCAAGTAATATTAATGTGTGTTAAAATACGAAATAGTGAAATATAACTGCTACAGAATGTGCTGCACTATGCCAGATAAGTTGCCTTTGCTTGCCACATAATTAAGTTAAACCTTGCCACATAATTTGGTCCTCCACTGAAGCATAATGTCAGTGGCTCTGCTGTTGCCCTGTGTGGGAGTTGTGGTACACAAGGCGGAGGTTCAATTTCTGTTTCTCGGGGATGTCACCAGAGGACAGTTCCTCATTTGTAGGTGTGACTTTAATCACCGCAACAGGTTTGTACACTTTCCATGAGGAAATATGTATTTGCACACTGAGTCACATTGACAGAGGATACACTCAAATCTAGCACCTGTACCCAGAGGCAGGCGCTGCCTGGAACCAGTCTTCTTCCGGGTGCATCGATCCTACACTCAGTGGTGGGGACATAGATAGGTAACACTTGACCAGTGCCAGCGGGACGGACTGATTGACGTCGGACGCGGCAGAGCGCACCGGGAGCAGCGGCTGTTGAAAGCTTCTTCCGCGTGAGGAGGGTGGAGAGCCCGCGCGGACGCCTCCCGCGAGACTCCGGGCACCGCACCTGCGCGAGGAGGGGCGCAGGTACCTGGGACGGACGGAGAAGGGGCCCAGAAGAGCTCCCGGGGCTCGCCCTCCATCGCCCAGCCATCACCGAGCCAGGCATCATGGTAACCTTGAACGTTTGGAAGGACCTCCTCATAGAAACGGTGCTGGGTAAGGGCTTTTCTCTGTTTTTTTGAAGTCCACGCGCAATATCTCAACGTAGCTCTTTGTCAGCAGCTAAGCAATACTTTCCTACAGTACAGCACATTGCCAAAGGCAGTAGTTTAGACTTTGTAAAGCGAAAAGTTTCCCTAAATAAGAAACAATGGGTATCGCACAGGTACCAGCAGCGCAAGCGCCTCTCAGGCAGAGAACAAGTTGAGATAAGGCAGCAGCAGGGCATGATGGGCGTAGGAAGTGTGGGGAACACAGGGATACACCCCCCCAGATTTTGTAGTGGGGGGTACACACGGGACAAGGGTGAGGGGGACGAGGGGACACAATAAATTCACCTCTCCTCTCTCCTTTGTCAGTCGCAGGGCCATTAGCAGGTCAAAGCACTAGTTGACCCTGCACTTGACCTGTGACTCTCCGTTTTGTTGTGCTGCAAACCTCCAGGAATTTTTCCTCACCTCGCCCTCATGCCATGGCTGCCTGCAGTCTGCACGTCCAGGACAAAGGAAGAGAGGCAGCTTGTGACTGCATCCGGCCCTTCCTCAGCCCCGACCCTACCTTATTTGACTGTTTCACACTGCGCAATTCAGCCTCTCAAAGCCTGTTTTGTTGAAATGTTTATTTTAAGCAAATCGCCTCGGAACATATGAATAATTAGTATGAGACATAGTCTAAACACGCACCTTGTGCAAAGTTGTGTGTCAGATGTGTTGGTCTGTCCTAGTGTTTACACAAATATTTTAAATACCACTATTTTGTCTAATTTCTTTTATAGCGCTACTCAACCCAATCCAGGGTGTCGGAGCGCTTATCATCACACATACACATTATACATTGACAATAAATCATATGTGTGTAAATCAATTTACAGGTGGTGTAACATAGGCTAGTGAGGGTTACAAGGTGTAGGAGTCACATGTCCTTTCCTTCATTGTTGACTGTACTATAAGAGAAGGATTACAATTTATGAACTGCAAGTAACTAAAGGATCTCTGTGTTAAAAGCAATAACCCACTTACCCATTTACATAAAATAAAAATACGTCATCTGTGTGTCACATGATGTGCTTAGCGGGAGACATATTAACACTCTATGCTACTTTGATTCAAAACTGGGACTAGACAAAACACCTGTCTCTCCAGCAAGTGTATTAAAACTCCGGAGTTATCTTACCGTTATTATTATTTCCTGAAATTTACTGGGTACATAAAGATCTATGCAACAGGTGCTTTAACCCAATAAGATATTGTTGCTTAACTGGTTGCAGACTTTGCAACCAGTTAAGCAGAACAGATATACTACCACATTTCTCCTTGTTGACAATTTCTTTCTTGCAGAGTTTCAATAAATAAATGTATAAGTGGAGGCCTAGATCTTGCACTGAGGTTGCATCACTTTTTGGCACAGCTCTGACACACAATCTAATTTGTTAAATATTGTAATACTCTCAAATTTACTCATGATAGACCTGCTTAACACATGTGAGGTCTCAGAATGTGATGTCATTTTTTGTGATATCACTTCCTGTGAGGTCATGGGTTGTGATATCACATGCGATGTCACGTGCTGTGATGTTACTTACATACTGCCTAACTTGGTTAGTGCCCCACTTCTTTTTTTAGGAATTGTACCCTAATTGGAGAAGTATAATGGAGAACTGGTGTTGGTGGTTTCATAGGCTAGGCATCAAATTTAAATGTTATCCTTGCCATATTAAGAGGCCAGTGTAACTCGATGGGAATTAGCGCAGTGTGATCGAATTTCAGAGAGGAAGCCATATGTCTAGTTCGGCATGTAGGACAGTTTTCAGTGGCAAGAGGCAGGCTTGTGAGACGCCCACAAGGACGGCGTGGCCAAAGTCCATTCATGACAGTATTTGTAGTAGAAAACAGACAAGAATGGCTTAAACTTTTCAGGACCCAGAGGTAATAGTTTGCCACTTTGAAGATGTTGTTTATATGGAAGAGTCAAACGTGAAGATGAGCGATGAAACAGCGGATGAAATTGATGGGAAGTCAGCAATGTCTATGAGTCTATGGCCTTTTGCATTTCATTGCCTGCTAATAAAATAATGGCTAGCATGCTGATCTATTTCCCCCCCGGCCATGCAGGGGGGTTTCTGTCTTCCCTGGATGAGTTCCTTTCGAAGTATATGTTGAAATACTTGAATTTCATGGTTCTAGGGGACCTTAATATACATGTGGCTGCATCTTTTGACCCGCATGGTTAACTTCTTTCGGAGCATATTTCATCTTGGGATATGTCACAGTTTATGACTCAGCCTACACATATCCCGGGCCACTCCTTAGACACCATTTTTTCTAACACTCAAGTTTAGGTACTCGACATTAATCCCCAGACTTGGTCCGACCATGCCCTCATTCACTTCCATTGATCACTGGACCTCGACTCTCACAGATGCGGATTTCACTGTTCCACTACTGCATTGTAATTAGGCCACTGTCTCTTCTACGGAGTTTAGTCTTGCCTTGAGCAAGCACTCTTCATCTATGAAGAAGGACCTGGAGGTCGATGTTAATCGGCCAACTCCTTGCTTATACAGGTGGATAACCACATCGTACCTATTAAACACAGAGATGTGAATTCCTCAGGCAAAAGACAGTCAACCCCTTGGGCTAGTAAGGACCCTAAAAGGCTTTGTAAGCACTGTAGGAAAAGGGATTGGAGCCTTCAATACCTTTGAAATGACCAAGTGCTCTACAAGAAGGATCTAAACATCTACCATTGTGCAATTGAGAAAGCTCAGCCTGACTTTTTTTTACAGATCAGATTGACATTTCCCAAAACAAGTCTGGGAAGATATTAAAAATAGTCAAAAAGGTTATGCACCCTGAAGCCTTGCTTCAGCCTCTAAAAATAAGTGTTTAACTTCGACATTAAAATCCAAAACATCGTGGACGCTTTCCAACTCATGGACTCTGCCTCGAGGAGGATCAGTGACCACACAGCACTGCTAGTAGAAATAGTGCCCTCTCGTGACTAATTGCTACTGGAATTCACCTTGATTTCACTTGAGGAGTCTGCTCAGACCTTGAGTGCTGCAATCAGGGTCGCAAGATGATCCCTGTTCTCCTCACATTCTTTCTGCCAATTGTATGGCCATCAACCCTGCTCCAAACCTGCTTCTAAATCAGTCAATTCATTTGGTCACAGTGCCCAGTAGTTAAACAGGCCAAGTCGATTCCTCTTTTCAACAAACCCTCAGCTGACAAGACCAGTCTTGCCAATTTCTGTCCCATTTCTCTGTTGCCATCCTTTACCAAGATTTTAGAGAAGCTCATAAACAAGTAACTCTTTGCTTTTGCGAACAAAATGCACTTCTTTACTCTGCCCTGTTGGGCTTCCGCCCAGGTATCAGCACCGAGACCATACTCTTAGAGGCCCCAGATACAATTAGGCCTGCGGTAGATCAAGGGAAGCTGGTGGCACTAACCCTCCTTGGTCTATCTGCGGCTTTTCACCTGGCCTCACATTTGACACTCCTGCAGCACCTCGAAGACATAGGTGTCTGCGGTTCTGCTTTGGCATGGCTCCTTTCCTTTTTGACAGACAGGTCCCAGTCAGTTTGGATGGTCTCATTTGCCTCTTATCCTAAACCATTGGGTTATGGGGTCCCTCAGAGGTCTGCACTAAGCCCCACATTGTTTTCAATGTGAACTTCCCCTACCACGGTAGCACTCAATGATGGGGTAAAATGCAATACTACTGCTTCTTTTGCCCCCAAGGTGGGGGGGGGGGCAAGGGGTTGGTACTAGGCTCATGACCAGCTAAAAAAATTTAAATTCCTCTAACTAATCCCCTGCCGGCAGCAGAAACAGTGATCCAGGCCTTGATCACCTCAAGACTGGATTATGCTAACTCTCTGTACTGGGGCCAACCAGCCAATCTCCTAAAGAGATTACAGCTGGTGCAGAATGCGGCTGCCAGGCTTCCACTACACCTTCCAAAGAGAGCCCACATTCAGCCAAGCCTAAAGAAACTGCACTGGTTGACTATAAAAGAATGTGTGAGGTTCAAAGGTTTGGTTCTGGCACACAGAGCTTTTTACCACAAAGACCCTCAGTATTTGTCAACAGATTCACACCTTACCAAGCAGCTCGGTCTCTTTGGTCATTAAACTTCTTGCTGGTAGTAATTCATCTTTTCAGATTAAAAAAGTGGAGCTGTAGCTCCTTCCCTTATGTGGCTGCCAAGAAGTAAAATGCCCTCCCAGTTTAGCTCCCTGCTTCCAGGGACATTCTGGTCTTTAAGAGACTTCTTAAGACCTGGCTCTTTGGTTCTGCCTTTCAGTACCACTCTTATTTAGGGTTCAGACTTGCTACTTAGTGCCGGGACACTATTGAGCAGCTGTTGCGCTTTACAAATCTTTAACTAATAGTAATAATGTGTAATTGCTTTAGCAGGTTACAGTTGAAATACTTTTTGTCCATCCTTGGAGAAGAACAGGACAAATTAATTTTGTGTGGATTTAGAATAAAGAAGTTATTTAAATGTTGTAAATGTTTGCAAGTGCAGAATGAATATGTCTAGTGGTGAATACGTGTTGAGGTAGAATAGGGTGTCATCTAGTTATTGTTTCCACCAGTTACATAACTTGGTGACCAGATAGCTTTCCCAAATCCTCAGCGAACCTTGCTCCTCTTTACCATTCCTTACTTTTTCTTAAGATTAGATATAATAGATGCCACTGCCGGCAGACCACATTGTCTTTGCTATTAGTGTTCATGATGGCTCAAGTTAGTGTAAAACCATAATAAATACAAGCCCCATTATCAAAACATTACATTCTGAACACAGTCCGAACAGAGTACCCCACTGTAGCATGTATGTGCTATGTTTCTAGAATCCTATATGAATGCATATCTGCCTAGTTTTATACTATTGAAATATGTTCCTATTTTCCACATTGACACTGTACAATTTACATTTGCCAATGTCGGTTGACATTTTGTGGTGTTCCTCTTTGCTTTTTCTTTGTGTAGGCGAAACTACCCGTTTTTCACCAGCACTCAGTTATCTGCACAGTTTGGAAGTGATATGTTTGTTTAAAAACAATGCGTTGTGTTGTGCGACAGCTCCTCTTCAGACAAACTCATATTTTAGTTGCTTGCATCCTAGACAACGGAAGCCGTTTCCCTTGACACTGCTGAGAGTTTCCCTTACTCGTTGCTGTTTGTGTCTGAATAATGCTGTGCTTAATGAGAGGAAAAGACAAGATCTTCACTACAGTCGAAAAACAAGGACCCCCTGCTACTAATGTAGATTCCGAGGGCAGGGAAATAACACAATTGAAGAAAAACCCCTAGGCAACTATAGGTCTATATCATGTTTCAGACCTAGGCAAACACAGACATGATATTAGGGACTCAGTTTACACATGAGAACATTAAAAAATCATTTATTTAATACAACATTCTTTAAAATCATCCTAATACATATATCAACAGTTTCTAAGTGCAGACGTGTGACAACATCTCAACATAATTTACAAAAAACTAACACAGAATTTGATAAACAGACATTAGCGTTTTCACTGAAAGCAATAAAAAGGTGATAATGACAAATTTACAAAAAAAGTTTTCAGGAAATACATTGTGTGTCTAAGGAATAAATACTTAAATCAGGTGGCTGAATGGTGAGTCTTCTTAATGTCTACTCAACTTTCGGCATACACAATGCCTTCATCAGGAAAGCCACAGTAATTTCAAATGTTAACATTTAAAATGCACAACGGATAGGAAAGTAACAGGTGCACAAATTGTACTGAGGGGCTAGACGTTCGTGGGCAAAAATATTCAGGGTGCTTGAGCCGCAGCTTGTTGTTGCCCAGATCGAAACTGAGTGCTGGCAAAACATTTTATTCTAATTCTGGCTCCCCCTCTACCCTTACATCCACTCAACATAGTGTACTCCTGGACATGTGGTTTAATCTAACTTAGCTTCAGGCACTGCTAAACTCTTAGAAAGTGGCTACTAAGAGACCCATATGAGCCCCCCCTTACTTACTACTGGTTGGCTTCATTGTCACCCTTTTTTCTTCCTTTTCATAGATGAGTGCATCTCTACGCATGCAGGCTTCACTTCATCTTCATGTTTTTGGTTTCTTCCCTGAAGCATGACTCAAGTACTGTTTCTCAATGACTTCTTATCCCACTTTCCCCTACAAACAACTGTCCTGTACTGCAAAGCTGGTCAAAAGGCAAATGTAATTCTTTCTCTTCCTGCTGCTGGATCTCACTCTTCACACTTCCCAAAAGTTGCATATATATACCACCAAGGGAGCATATGTTCAAGACAGGCACTAAGCCAGCAAGATGAAACAAGAACAGAAAACAACCCAAATACCCCAGAATAGATCCATAAGGAAAATAGGGGCACTTAGCCCATACAGAGGCAACATTGCATGCAACAAAATTATGTGTGACATGTATATAAAACATATCACATTTATTCACAGGCAATATCCTTGATATGCAAAAATGTAAGACCAAAACACGTTTTGGTTGTATTTTGAAATATATACATCTTTTATAGAGCTATAGTGTGCTGATAAATTGAATTGTAAATATGTATAATACATGTACAACTACATTTCCAAGAATGCATCCTAAAAGGCTGGATGGGCACTGTGTATAAAAAGGAACATAGTAGAAGGACTCACTGACCGTGAGCAAGACTCGGAGGAGTTGAAACGTGTAGGTGTTTGCTACGTGGAAATTAAAGAAAAGTGGCTTTTAAATATTGGAGACTGGAGTGCAGCATTTTCTTTCATTCAAGGTGGGGAAGTGGATGTGCGATATGTATATATATATTTATATATGTCCAGTACCTGGTAGACCTATTATCTCTGCAATAGGTGGTATGAGCGAACAGATTTCACAATATGTGGACTATTTTTTACAGATGCATGTGCAAACTCTCCCATCGTATGTCAAGGATACTAGTGACTTTCTTGAAAAAATCACACATATAATATGGGATGAGAGTTTTTCGCTCACTACAATGGACATTGAATCATTGTATACTAGTATTAATCATGAAAGTGGTCTGAATGCTGTTAAACATTTTCTTGACACTAGAACTCTCATTTTTCACAACCATAATGAGATGCTTATTCAAATGATCAAATGGTGCCTTTACAACAACTTCTTTATGTTTGAGAACAAACTATTCTGCCAAAAACGAGGCGTGGCTATGGGAGCCTGCTTCTCTCCCAGCTATGCGTGTTTACACGTAGGCTGGTGGGAGGAGCAGGTTCTCAGGGGCTCTCTGGGTTCCAAATATGAGAGTAACATAGTACATTGGCTAAGATTCATTGATGATGTGTTCCTGATATGGAGGGGGGACACTAACAGTGCTTTATTATTCATCAATGAGATTAATACTAACAAACTAAATCATAAATTTACATCTTACATCAGCCAAACACAGGTCTCCTTCCTAGATACCACTATTTATGTATCAGGTAATAAGTTGGAATCTACATTATATAGGAAATCCACCGCAGGCAACTCCACCTTATATGCGACTAGCTCCCACCCTGGCCACCTCATTAGAAGTATCCCCTATGGGGAGCTATTAAGACTTAAAAGAATTTGCAGTACGGAAATGGAGTTAACAAAATGTACCCAAGAGGCGCTTGCCAGATTTAAAGCGAGAGGCTATAGTGACTCTATTCTCAAACAAGCGAGTAATAAGGCAGCATTGAAAGCTAGAGAAGAACTCTTATGCAAAGTTGACAGGTCATGTGATACAAGACATAATGGAGATGAGGAGAATGCTCCACGTCTCATAATGACTTTTAACAGACAACATAGACAGTTGAGGGCTATCATTAACAAAAATTAGCCCATTTTAAAAACAGATGGTGTACTGGCGCCCTTCTTATCAGACAAACCGTCCATCACGTATAGACGTGCTGTATCCATGAGAAGACAGCTAGTCAGAAGCAGCCCAGAAAATGTATCTAGCAATACCTGGCTACAGCCAAAGAAAGGCTTTTACAAATGCACATCCTGTAGAGCGTGCAAATTTGGGACTAACCGTACTACATACAAAACCCCGTTTAGTCCCAAGGAAACACCAATCGAAGGGCATTTCACATGCCGCACAGAATATGCTGTCTATGTCCTCACCTGTACCTGTGACCTATCATATATAGGTAGCACCAAACTTCAAGTACATACCCGTATCCTTCAGCATTTACGAGCCATTGTAAATAATGACACCACTTATCCTGCGGCTCGTCATTTCAAAGACAAACATAACAATGACTTAAAATGTCTCAGTTATTATGTAATTGACGCCATCCCCAAACTGCGCCGAGGAGGCAATAGGGAAAGGCTACTTAGGCAACTAGAAACCCGCCTAATATTAGAACTGGATACAAAGGTTCCCTATGGTTTAAACACCACTGAAGATATGTACACCTACCTATAAATTTGTCTATAAGTCTGCTTGGATAAACTCATTGATAGCTTCTTGAATAGAAGCTCTCTGGAACCAGTTTTCTGATAATTTTCCTGTTACAATGTCGATATGTGCCCACTTTATACACTCAGGGATCAATATATGTATGAGTAGGATCCTTTTGAGTTATGTTGATCCACTTTTTGGATATTAAATACATCATGTTTGTGATCTTCCCCCTCTGTTTAGTGCAGCTTCCATTGATCTAATTTACTCATGGTCACTGCCTATTTCTCTTTCTTTTTAATTCCTTATAGTCACACTATTGTGTTGTTGAAATAAATAGGCAATTATTTGCACATTCTTCCAGCACCTTGTTATACGCACCAATATGTATCTCCCAATATGGATGGCGTATCAAAATTATTTCTATATGAGAATCAAAATATGTATTTTTTGCAACTTTGCACACTTGAGGGGTCATTCAAATCATTTTATACACTGTTTCTTGTTTTATGGGTGATTTTAACCATGGAGTAGAGCCTCTTTCTGTGACACTTTCCCCTTTTTTACATACACAGACGAGTTTTGCTGGATATTTAGATCAGGTTGATAACCACACATTTAAGATTCAACTACATTACGCATTTATGCTGATATTTTAAGAAAATAATTTTAATATACATTGGATTATACTGTATTTATACTGTGATATATTTATGTATTTATTTATTTATTTATACGTAAATGTGTATTCAAATGTGTATATATTTATTATTCTTTTTACCTCATGTAGTAGTTCTGAATCCGTGTGTAGAACCACTACCCGGTCTGTTTTCTAAATTCAGTATGTGTAGAGTGCCGCAGTCTGTCCTCCATGTCTATTAATCATGTGACACCGGGTTTGAGAGAGAAAAAAACATTTAAATTGAATTTCTCCCGCTATGGCGACGTTATGTGAACAAGGCCGACGGTACGGCCGAAACGCGTCATGACTAACAGCAGAGAGAACTAAAAATAAATTTCACTTTGCCACCAAGAGGAGTTCGTGTCATTTCCTGATGGAGTGATTGTTTGCAACATATATATATATATATATATATATATATATATATATATATATATATATATATATATATATATATATATATATATATATATTCACAGAAAAAAACATAGGTTTTAGGGGTGTTATAGTTAGCTGGACATTTCACTTGTACAAAACCAGTGAAATTCCCCCGTTATAGTTAGTTCAGCTAACTATAACTCACGGCCGCAATGCACTGCTGATGACGTCACATATTACATCACTCATGACATGGTCAGTGACATCACTGATGACATCACTGATGACATCTCAAATGACATCACTGATGACATCACTGATGACATCATCCACTGAAGTTGTGTTTTTCTGAAATTTAAATATGTTTTATATATGTATATCTCAAGGTCGATGGAAGAATAAATGGGTATATAAGTGTCTAAATTAATGATTTGTTTTTGAAAAATTGATTGTATAACTGACTGATTAAGTGTATCTTAGTGAATACATGGGTTAGTGAGTAATCTTTAAATATATAAATATCTGTATCAGTCTCTCACTTTGTGTATAAGTGGCTACATGGGTTGGTGAGTAGCTACATAAGTGTCTATACAGGTTATTAGTTGTTTTTTTGAGTATCAGTATGAGTGTCTGAGTGTCTGTATGGTTTGGTGGGGGTATTATGTAGTGCATAGATGCATGAATGCGTGACTCACTGTTTGTATGTGTTGAAGACAGCATGTGTGCAGGACTGTATGGGTGGATGAGTGTGTGTATGGGTGTGTTAGTGAGTGAATGACTGTTTCAATAGTGTCTTTATGAGTAACTACATATGTTTTAAACAAGTATATGTGAGTATTGGTGTATATAAGTGAGTATATGTGAGAATGAGAGATTGGAAGAGATCCTGTATAAATTAGTATGTGTTTCTATAAATGATTGCTTAAGAGAGTAAGTATGTGTGAGTTTCTGTAGAAGTAAGTGTGGTGTTGTGTGTCTAACTGTATATGCAAGTAAATGGATGTGTGATACTTTGTTTGCATGTGTGACTATGTGTGTGAGTAACTCTATGTATGAGTGTCAGTGTGTAACAGGATGTATAGGTGTATGAGTACATATAATGAGTGAGTACATGTATGAGTGACTGTATAAGACTGTTAGTGAATGAGAGGATGTGTGTGTAGATCTTGGAATTACTGAATAGGTGTGTTGTAAGTGGTATTGGTATGTCCATTGTTTTGAAAATGTTAATGTCTATTTTTGAGTGTGTGTATCAAAGGTTATATTAGGGTGAGAGGAGGTCTGCCACTCTATCACAAGGATGATGTCATCAGTGATGTCAACAGTGATGTCATTTGAGATGTCATCAGTAGCGTCATGAGTAGCATCATGAGTGATGTCACTGACCATGTCATGAGTGATGTAATATGTGACGTCATCAGCAGTGCATTACGGGCGTGCGAGTTATAGTTAGCTGAACTAACTATAACGGGGGAATTTCACTGGTTTTGTACAAGTGAAATGTCCAGCTAACTATAACACCCCTAAAACCTATGTTTTTTTCTGTGAATTTCTAAGGTTTTTTAAATGCTAATTCCTAACTATAACATACCTGAAACCTCTGTTTTTTCAGTGAATTTCAAAGGTTTTTTAAATGCTAATTCCTAACTACAACGCCCCTGAAACCTATGGTTTTTTTCAGTGAATTTCAAAGGTTTTTTAAATGCTAATTCCTAACTATAACATATCTGAAACCTATGGTTTTTTCAGTGAATTTCAAAGGTTTTTAAAATGATAATTTTGAAATATATTAATTGTTATATTTAGTTTTTTTATACTGTTTTTCTACATTTTTTAAACTATTTATTTTTACATATTTTATTTTTTAAATTACATTACATATTGTTAATATAAATTGAAAAAAAATGTTTGTAAAAATATTAAAACTCTAATATTGTTTTTTTTATTTTATATTTTTTAAAATATATTTATAATATTTTTGTATACATTTTTTTTGGGAGTCGCGCACCCAATGCATACCTTTCTCGATCACTGCGTGGAACTTAGCTGCCATTTTACGATTGTTGTGTAGGATCCGCGTAGGGTGTGCGATGGGTGCGTATTTTCCTGCGCGATTGCTATGCGACCGGTACGCGACTACAGGCGCATACGCAATACATACTTATTACTTTACGCGACGCTCGCGCTCTTGCGCGTGACGTCATATACGTGTTCGACGCATTAGGAGTCGCGCACCCAGCGCGTGCGACTCCTAATTTTACTGTAAAAAAAAAATAGCACCTATCACTAATTTCTATTCTACCCGGGGATCCCATCCCCCGGGGCTCATATATAACGTTGGGGACCGTGGGGGAGCCCCAATGCCCCCACGGTCCCAGCCAGCTCCCCGCGTCCTTCGGGAGCCGGCATTGTTTTTCCACACGGGGAGCTGCTAACATGCAGCTCCCGATGTGGAAAAACAAAATGCTTTGCATTTTGAAAGAGAGAGCAGGTCTCCCTGCTCTCTCTTTCAAAATCCAAACCAAGTTTGCTATGACAGGGCGGGAGCAGTGTCCCGGGGGTTGGCACCCCAGGACACTGCAGGAGCCGGCCCTGGGGGGTGGCGGTCCCCAGGGCCCTCGAGGGCTCCGGGAGGGGGGCCACACAGCCCCCCTCCACAACATACAAAGCCCTGGGGGGTGGTGGTCCCCGGGGCTTGGGGGGGCCTTTGAGGCCCCCAACCATTTTTGAGAAAGCCCCAGGGGGTAGCGGTCCCTGGGGCTGCGGCCGGCCTTTGTGCCCCCCACCCATCTATTTTGCTGGGGGTGTGGCAGTCGAGCCCCCCCACCCATTTATGTTGTTGCCCCAGGGGTGGCAGTCCCCAGGGTTGGGGAGCCCCTCTGGGCCCCCCCAAAAATGTAAAACTTTTGCCCGGGGATTTGGCCCCCCGGGGGCTAATTATTAAAGCCCGCGCTTAATTTTTTTTTTTTTTACGGCATGATCCACGCACCCTGCACGTATTTCGACGTTTAAAAAAATAAATAAAAAAATTACGGCCCTGGGGGTCCTTGTGGGACCCCCTAAGCAGGTCTAGAGGATCAGGGTATTTCTACCCTGCCGCCTTTATGAGTTTTACACACTAGTTCCACTGATTTCTTCAGCCTCGCTTCTACCGAGGCACAAAATGGCTGCCAACACTTCCTGGTTTGGAGTGTTGACAGACAGTTGACAGCCAATTAGCATGCAGCTCGTGATCGGGTGGGTGCACTCAGGGTTCGCTCAGGGTGCGCGGATCCAGCGCAGCCATAGATATATATGTGATTTTCATTTTGATTTTCTCAGGAACTACTGAACGGATTTACACCATTTAAGCAAAAGGCACGACTCTGAACCAAGGTCTACCTTTCTGCCAAATTTGGTGTAATTCTGTTCAGCAGTTCGGGCTGTAGCTGCGACTAAAGGTCCCTATGGAAAATTGCATGGGGAAAACACATTTTGGGACCCCCCTTTTTTCTCGCCCCTTGCTTGACGAATCACCCCAAGAATTTCAGGATAGGAGCAGACCAGAGCGGACCACGAGTTTTGAAAAATTCACGAAGATTCGTCAACCGGTGCCAAAGTTATTCCAAATAGAATGTTGCGGATTTCCCATGGATAATAGGTCCTAACTATAACTACCTACTGGCGACCAAGCAGGACGCGTTTCGGCATCGCACCTTTCTCGTACTGTTAAACACACACAAACAATAATCGCCATTTTTAACTTTTACGATATGGGAATGTTTCCAGGGGCAATTGCATCATTTCCGACCGTCAGGTAAACACAAAAGATTGACTTTTACTAGCAGACAATTCATTGATTCTTGGCGGCCATCTTAAGCTAGTATTCGATGTATATGCACTACTAGTGTCATTAATTTGCAACATTTTTTAATAAAACGGGACAAAAGAATTTAGCCCTGGATGGGCAATGTGTACAAAGGTACTTTGTGCAAAATTATTTACAGTGATTCAGAAATACTAGTTTTTATGTCTTCTATCGACGAAATTCATGATGCTATTTACACTGTGATAATAAAGTTCAAGTAAAAAAATCATATTTCAGTGATATCTCAGCAAATTATCAGAAAAAATACATTGTAGCGCATTCATCATCTTTTACACATTGATTCTGTATAGCATTTCATCATTTTATAAGTAGTACTCTTATATACGGATCTACAGAGGTAGCAGAAAAATGTGGGGCGATTAGATTGGAATTACAAGTTATCGAGATGAAAGAGTTAGCCCAAATGAATTGCTAATTCCTCTTCTATATTAAGACCTGATGGATTCTTAGTTTGTAGTTTGAGTATATATCTAGATTCCAGTCTACGTAAGTGAATTTCTCTATCTCCCCCACGCTCTTTGACTGGGACATGGTCCAGACAGAAGAATCTGAGCAAATTTCGATTACTCTGATGCAAGTTAGCAAAATGCCTCGCAACCGGGTAAGTTGGGTCCTTATGTTCAATTGCCCTCGCATGTTCAAGTATTCTGCGCTTTGTGGGGTGTATTGTGCTGCCGATATATTGTAAATTACAGGGGCACACTAAACAATATACGCAGTATGGCGTTGTACATGTTAGGAATTTGGTGATTCTCTTTCGGTCAGACATTCCTGGTATCTGATATGTCAACACTTTGGTACTATTTTTGCAGGCTTTACACCTGTTACATGGGAAAAACCCAGTTAGGTTACCTAGCCTGGGATTGCGTGGTATTGATTCATAGTGGCTTTGGACCAAGAGGTCTTTCAGTGAGTGACTTTGTTTATATATTGTGCTTGGATGATCTGGTATGTCATTTCCAATGACAATATCAGATTTCAGAATGTGCCAATTGTGTGATAGAATATGTTGCAGTCTTTCTGAGTCCCTAATGTAAGTGGTTATAAAACGAAAGGTGTTCTTGTCTCTTTCAATAGATTTTACTTTATCTTTTAGAAGACATGATCTTGGGATCTTAATGACCTTTTCAAGATTCTTCTGTACAAGTTGACTTGTGTATATATATCAAAAACTGTTTATACATAAAAAACTGTGTTGTGATTTTACCTTATCTTTTAGAAGACATGATCTGGGGATCTTAATGACCTTTTTAAGATTCTTCTGTAAAAGTTGACTTGTGTATATATATAAAAAACTATTGTGAACAAGGTCTCAGTGGAGACTGAAATGCGTCAATATTGCTTTCGCCTTGAAATAAACACAATGGACTAAGAAATTATCCCAAAACCTTTCAGTGAGTGCGACCCATTCCTTTTTGGGAGAAGTGTGGATATATATATACAAAATTATATCATCACTGCCTATAAGAAAACGTACGCATTTAAGTATGTATTTCTTCCGTTTCTATCAACTAATTGGTATGCACTGTCACTTTAAATAAGACGATCAGACTTTCTAACACTGTCATGTGATCAAGGCAGGTGACTGCCGAAACGCATAATGGCGAGGCTGTTTGTGCATTAATAAAGCAGCGAAATATGCACAAATACTTGGGTCCGCTCTCGTTTATTTGCAGCTGAAGAAAGCGAGGAATTGCCATATTAACCGGATCGACTTCCTCTGGTAAAAGTGGACCCCCTCCCCGTGAGATGGCTCCATGGTATGGATATCAAGCATCCGGTGGATCGGGAAATCATCGAGGTTCGGTGAGGACTGAGAACCCGGAAGCATTGGAACTGGTGCCGATAGTGGAAACCCGGAAGCCACCTGTAACCACGGAATCAGTGCCTGTGAAAAGGACGACGTAGGCAGAGCGCAACGCGCGGCGGCAGCTCGGAGGAGTGAGGCGGCGTGGGGTGGCTGCACTGCGACACGGGATCTCCCTAAAGTTACTCAATAGTGTGGCAGTGAGCAGGTGGGGAGGTGTGCAGAATCAGACCCGTGGCGCCAGCAGGATTAAACTGGGCTTAGGGGTCGCCCTGATACAAATAGTGACCAAATAATTACGTCAAACATGTCCGCTGCAGCTTTAAGGGATCGTGAATCCGCAGTGGAGGAGATGTTTTCAGAGTCTCCTTCAGAGCAGCAGAACGCCACAAGAAGTGCTAATGATGAAGCAAGCGCGAGGTCTAAAAACCTGAAAGAGACATTTCGGGCTTTAGAGAAGCTCATGCGCCAAGAGATGTCGAAGTGGAGGGAATCCAAGTCACTGCAAAAGTACTTGGATGTGGGAAGAATACCCAGGGGCCTGCGTATAAGGATTGCCCCAAGTTATGAGACGCCCAGTCCCGAAATGATGATAGAATGGGCGCAGTGTTATCTGGAATCCTCACGCAAACTGGTGGCTATATTAGTTAAATATGCAGACAGTGATAGGCATGATATCCAGCAAAAAATCGACATCCTCAATGAAGAAATAAAGGCATATAGTGATTCCCAGTAGAAACAGAAATATTATGATGAAATGACAGTCAGACTGAATAAAGAGGAGGATAAAATAAAGCAAAGGAAAACGTACAAGTTAAGGAGAGATAAGGAAGACAATGCTAATGGGCAAATCTTCAACTTCGCCCGCAAGTTTGATACCTTTAGAAAAGCCACAGAAAACAAAAGGATGCAAGAAACACTATATGAGGACAGAAGTCAGCCACTGGCAGGAGCAGCCGCAGCCTCAACGTCAGACTTGAGCTCAGCGCTGGAAAGCAAGTCAGAAACAGAGGGTCAAAGAAATCGATCTACCCAAAATGTCATCAAACCAACATTGGGAGAGGAATTGGATTATATCAGACGCAGTAGAAGAGAAACACTGCGCCCAAGGAATGTCCCGTCAAAATATGGAGGACCCAAAGAAGGAGGGAGAGGAGAAAAGCAGCAAGAAAACACCAGTTCCAAGCAACTGGCGAGAGGACGTGGAGCTTGGAAGCGCAATTAAGCAAGACAGCCAAGGAATTGGAAGTACCAACAAATGCCAATACCATCATCAATCTGGCAAATATAGTTTTAAGTGCTGCAGAACAACAATGACTCTCCTTGGGCCTCTCATTTTGTCCTGAGTCAGACTTTAATTATACACAGACACGAGCAAATATCTACAGATTCATTCGAAAGCTCAAGCTGAAAAAATATCATCAGCTACAGTCCCATAGTAGAGAAAAAACAAACAGTGAAATTGTAACAAATACCGCCAACAGTCCCAATTTGCTTGCAGCTGATTATAATGTGCTAAGGGATTTACAAGAGTTGCATAAGGAAAGTAGATCAACTAATGAAGGCGGAACATATGACTAACCCAGTAAAAGTTCTCAGGGTTTTGGAGCATTGGAAACAGAAACTAGTATCAAACCGAACACGCACTTCAAGGAAAAATCTAGATTTACTCCCATTATGATGAGGGATTCCTTGGATATTTTCAGTGAGCAAGTGGTGGCAAAAATAAAAACACTTAACATCAACGTCAATAGAACTAAAAGAAAAGTTTCAGATCAAGAAAGGAGATATGGCCAGCTCATTAAAAAATTAAGAAAGGAAAAAGAGGTAGTTGTGAGGAACTCTGATAAAGGAGGGAACATTGTCTTGTGGCCGCTAAAAGAGTACATGATGGGGCAATGGGCCAGATGAATAACACAGAGTGTTATAGAAAGAGCTCTTTCCAGAAATTCAAAAGCACATATGACTGTTTTTTAACTAAATTGTTGGCTTGGAAGAATTTGGGTATGTTGAACAATGATGAATATAAATACCTTAAAAAAGAATATCCGACTATCCCTAAGATATATTTCATCCCTAAGGTGCATAAGGACAGATACAAGCCGCCAGGAAGACCGATTATTGCGGCGTGTGACAGACCATTTGAAAACATGTCACGTTATATCGACTTCTTCCTGCAAGAACATGATCATAAGTTAGAGTCATATGTTCAAGACACTAGTGACTTTTTACATAAAATCAAAAATATACAATATAAAAGAGGGCACCAGCTAATAGCACAGGACGTGTCATCTTTATACAAATTGCATAAGAAATGGTGATGGAATAAGGGCAACTGAGCACTTTCTGGCCAGCAGACCTTTGCAATTTGAACAACACAATAGAATGCTAATTGATTTGCTGACGTTCTGTCTGAATAGTAATCTGTTCCTTTTAAAAAATCAGGTATATCAACAGGTGCAGGGAGTAGCGATTGGGGCCAGCTTCTTCCCCAGCTATGCATGTATGTTCATGGGCTAATGGGAGGAGCTGGTCCTTAAGAGGCAATTTGACTACATCTGTAAAGAAAAAATAATCTGTTGGCTGAGATTTATAGATGATTTGTTCATAGTATGGCAGGGCATGGAACAGAGTGCCAATGAGTTTATAGCACAGCTAAACATTAATGATGTCAATCTTAGGTTCACTTCTTGCATAAGTGAAGATAGTGTACCTTTTTTAGATGTGCAAATCATGATAATCAACAATGTTATGTCAACAACCCTGTACAGAAAAAAGACTGCGGGTAATGCACTTTTGCATGCGTCTAGCGCACATCCTCCCCATCTGATAGAAAGCATCCCTTATGGGGAGATGTTGCGCATACGAAGGATATGCAGCAGCGAGAAGGATTGTGAAATCAAACAAAATGAGAGCAAGGAACAATTTCTGGAGCGGGGATACAAGAACAAAACCATAGATAAAGCTATGGCAAAATCTAGGCAGAAGTCCAGGGACAATTTACTTACATGCAAATGAAGCCAGACGGAGCAACTAGTAACATCACGGATGCTCCTAAAGAACCCACAAGAGTTATTCTGTCATATTCAAGGCAGGAGAAACAGATAAGGGGGATTATGAGACGCAGCTGGCCCATTATATTAGATGATCCCATAATTGGACAATTTCTCCCTAGAAAACCGTCTATTACCTATAGGAAAACAGCATCAATGAGCAATAACCTGGTGAGAAACAATCCTGAGGACCAAGAGGCAGGGACATGGCTGAAATCAAGAAAAGGGTTCTTCAAATTCACTAGTTATACGGCTTGCCAGTTTGGTGTAAATAAATCCCTATATTATACAGCTTTTAATGATAGTCCTCGGTCCATTAATCAACATTTGACCTGAAGAACAGAGTATGCGGTCTATGTCTTAGAATGTAGCTGTGATTGGAAATACATTGGTAGCACCAAACCAGCTGTTCACAAAAGGATCCAAAAACATATAAGGGCTATTACTAACAGTGACCCTAGCTACCCTGTTGCGAGACAGTTTAAAGAACAACATGAAAGTAATCTCAAGTATCTAAAATACTATGTTTTAGATGCGATACCTGCAGAAAAGAGAGGGGGAAACAGGGAAGCGAAGTTAAGGCGCCTGGAAACTCAATATATATTGGAGCTGGGTATTAAACATCTGGGAGGCCTCAACACAAGTGAAGACCTATACACCTACATATAAGAACCCCCTTAACTCCAGAAATACAGTAAGAAAATAAGAAACCCCAACCTGAAACTATCGTTTATGTATTTATATATTTATTTATTGAGCAAGGATATATAACATTATCCTTAGACTATGTGCTTACAAACCAACTAGCCATGGTCAGTCTGAAAGCCTTTTCCAATCATAGAACATAAATTAATGAATCTTATATTAGAAGGAGGGAATGGTTAAAAAAATATACAGAGATTTTTTTGAGTTGTATAATCAATGATATTTATATATATTTATTTATTTAATTACATAATTTATGTCTATGTTTACAACTGTGGGAACCAATTGTTTGAAAAATAATATGAATCAGGGTCCAACCCGCCCCACTTATGCACTTACTTAGCTTGCACATTCTATGTTTTGCACAGAAGATTATTTCAAGGGTACGCCGAATGGTATATAAATAGACATTATGTCAATACTTGGTGCCTTGTTTATAAGTGGATATGTAGGTTTAAGAAATTTCTCTTTTTATACTTGTTTTAGCACTAGCACAACTCATTGGTTTTATCACTTTTTTAGGGTATTTACATTGAATGGCACTTTGTATTATTTTGACAAAATTCGGAATTAAGTGAAACATTGGTGATTATTAAATGCAGCATTTGTGCTAAGGATTTATAGGATTATTTACATTCTTTTATGTCTTTTTGTACCATTATTGATCAGGTTTCTTTTCACTATTGGAAAAGGATTTTAAAGTATAAATAATGAATTTATAATATGCATTTATGCAAAAAATTATATCATCAATGCCTATAAGAAAACTTACGCATTTAAGTATGTATTTCTTCCATTTCTATCAACTAATTGGTATGCACTGTCACTTTAAAAAGGACAATCAGACTTTCTAACGCTGTCATGTGATCAAGGCAGGAGACTGCAGAAATATGTAATGGCGAGGCTGTGCATTAATAAAGCAGCGAAATATGCACAAATACTTGGGTCTGCTCTCGTTTGTTTGCAGCTGAAGAAAGCGAGGAATTGCTATATATACAGATATATATTAGTCACTAACCCATGCATTCAGTAAGATATGTTTAATCACTCACTTATAGAGTCAGTCACGCACCTACTAAATCATCCATTCAGACACTTATACACCCTCTCATTCTTCAATACGCCTTTCCCTATATATATTAACCCCTTCGATGCGTGTGAAGGAGTGGTTCCGTCACGCGCGTCGGTCGCGCTGTGCGGATGACGGAACCACTCCGTCACGGTCCCGCCCGCGCAAGAACCCTTCAGCACAGCGTGGTAATCCGCGCTGCGCTGAAGGGGTTAAACATATTTAAACTTTACAGAAACACACAGTCACTGGATGATGTCATCAGTGATGTCATTTGAGATGTCATCAGTGATGTCACTGACCATGTCATGAGGTTTTTTCAGTGAATTTCTAAGGTTTTTTAAATGTTAATTTCTAACTATAACGTGCCTGAAATCTATGTTTTTTAAAGTGAATTTCAAAGGTTTTTTAAATGCTAATTTCTAATTATAACTTGCCTGAAACCTAGGGTTTTTTAAGTGAATTTCAAAGGTTGTTTAAATGCTAGTTTCTAACTATGCCTACAGGTAGGACATGTGAAGAAAGAAGAAAAAACGCACAGAAAGAGCCAAAGAAATGCAGAAAGAAACAACAGAAGTCCACAAAGATGAAGAAAAGTGCAGGAAGAAGCAAGACATGTGCAGAAAGAACCAACAGAGGAGCAGAAAAAGGCCTTGTTGCAAAATCATCCTGTGCCCACAACTTTTTCACACGGGTACTGGTGGTAACTGACTCTGACTAACCAGGCCTAGAGCCAGTGCTATGCTAAAAGACACTTAGAATACAGTGAAAACACCTACATACACTAGGGAACACTATGCGTTGGGGTATCCCTGTGATCAGCATGACCTCCTCTGTAAGGCCCTAGTACATAATAGGGCAGGGGGATTAAAACTACCTCTAAGTCAGAGGTGCAGAAATATGCTACTTTAACTAGTAGTCGTGTTTGCAGGGTGGTGGAGAAATGGTGCTGGGTGTCCAACCAACGCTCAGGAATTCCGCTGCGTAGGAATTACAGGAGGTACCAGGAGGGATTTTTGACCACCAAACTCCCTCAGGACTAAATTGGACTTCCTCCCCCATCCCGTAGTCTGCCACGAGACACGTTTGCAGAGTTGTAGAGAAAGGGGGCCATGGCCTCCGAAGACGTCTTAGCAATCCCACTGCGTGGGACTTACTGGAGGTAACAAGAGGGGTAGTTGGCCCCCATGGACATCCTTGGGGGCCAACTTCCCAAACTATTACCTCCAGTCAGTCCCATACAGCAGCACTGGTATGTACTCGTACCAGGCCACGCCCACTTTGCCCACCACTCTACAAACGCGCTCCCTGGCACGCTCTTGGATGGGGATTGAAGTCCCCTGCTGGGGGTCCTTTAGGGGCCAACTAGCCTACCTTTCACCTCCAGTAAGTCCCACGCAGTGGGATTGGTGAGAGGTAGACAAAGGCCATGCCCCCTTTCTCCACCACTCTGCAAACGCGCCCCCTGGTGCGTTGTAATTTGGGGGATTAAGTCCCCTTGAATCCTGAGGGTCCCTGGGGTCCATCTAGCCCACCAGGTACCTCCAGTAAGCGCCACAGAGCTGCGTTGCAGAGAGGTGTAAAAAGGGGCGTGGCCTGAACCACCTCTCTGCAACGCAGCCCTGTGGCACTTACTGAAGGTACCTAGTGGTCTAGTTGGCCCCCAGGGACCCTCAGGATTGAAAGGGAATTAATTCCCCAACTTAAAAGGTGCCACAGGACGTGTTTGCACACATGTCCCCTCAGGCCCCGCCCCCTCCCTTCACTACTGTGCAAACGCACCCCGCGGCACATTTTAAGTTGGGGGATTAAGTCCCCTTGAATCCTGAGGGTCGCTGGAGTCCAACTAGCCCACCAGGTATCTCCAGTAAGCGCCACAGAGCTGCGTTGCAGAGAGGTGTAAAAAGGGGCGTGGCCTGGACCACCTCTCTGCAACACAGGCCTGTGGCGCTTACTGGAGGTACCTGGTGGGCTAGTTGGCCCCCAAGGACCCCCATTATTGAAGGGAAATTAATTCCCCAACTTAAAACGTGCCACAGGGCGCGTTTCCAGAGTGTTGCTGGGAGGGGGCGGGACCTTCGGCACGATCGCGAGTTTTTTAAAATTATTTTTTTGGGAAGGAAGGCTGTGTGGCTCCCCTTCTTTTTACTTTTTTTGGGCCCTGGGGACCCCCTCCCCCAGGGCCTGACCCCCATTTAAAAAAAATATATATATATATCAACGGAAACGGGGCCGCGTGGGCCCCCCTCCCGTAGCCAATTCCGGGCCCCATCCCCCGGGGCATGGCGAAATCTTTTTTTATTATTATGGAGGGGGGCTGCGTGGCCCCCTCCTCAGGCCTTTTATGGCCCCGGGGAACCCATCCCCCGGGGCCGGCCTTTGTGTGTTTTTATTTATTTTTTTAAAAGAAAATTATTATTTGGGGTGGGGGGCCCTTCCAGGCCACTCCTTGCCACGGGGACCCCATCCCCCGGGCCTGCCTTTCGTTGGGGACTATGGGGGGAACCCCAATGCCCCCACAGTCCCAGCCGGTACCCCGCCTCCTGCCGGAGCCGGCATTGCATTTCCACACGGGGAGCTGCTAACATGCAGCTCCCCGTTTGGAAAAGCAATCTCGTTTGGATTTTGGAAGAGAGAGCAGGTTTCCAAACCACAGTTTGCTATGACAGGGCTCCCGCCCTGCCATAGCAAACAGCAGTGTCCTAGGGGTGGGCACCCCGGGACACTGCAGGAGCCGGCCCTGGAGGTTGGCGGTCCCCAGTATCATCACTGGCTCCAGGAGGGAGGCTGCGCGGCCCCCCTCCCATCCAAAGCACAGCCCGGGGGGTGGTGGTCCCCAGGGCTCGGGGGTCCGTAACGGACCCCAAATTAGCATTTTAGTGCCCCGGGGAGGTGGCGGTCCGTGGGGCCTCCCACACAGGTTTAATTATTTATTCTACCGAGTCACAAGATGGCTGCCAACACTTCCTGGTTTGGAGTGTTGACAGCCAATTAGAATAAATCTCGTGATTGGGAGGGTGCACGGATCCACTACGCCTCTAAATATTGAAACTTTTATTTTTTGATTTTCTCAGCAACTACTGAACGGATTTACACCAGGTCTCTTTCTGAACCAAGGGCTACCTTTTTGCAAAATTTGGTGTAATTCCGTTCAGCAGTTTCGGCTGTAACCGTGTCTAAAGTTTCCTATGGGAATTCACATGGAGAAAACACGTTTTTGAACCCCCCTTTTTTCTCGGCCCCCACTTGCCAAATCACCCCAAAACTTTCAACATAGGAGCTGACCGGAGGGCCCCACGAGTTTTGAAAATTTCGCGAAGATTCGTCATCCGGCGCCAAAGTTATTGGGAAAACAAAAAACGCTTTTCCTATGGAAACTAGGTCCTAACTATAACTATAACTACCTAATGGCGACCGCCAGTGGGTAATATTATAGCCTTTTTTTTTTTCCTCCAATGTGGCTTCAAACCGGATCGCTCAGCAGCGGGTGCAGGGTGTTGGGCCAAGCCAATGGCCAAATAGTAATTTTTGAAACAAAGAAGAGGGAGAGAAACCACGCAAAGAAATGGAAGAACGTCTGGAAAAATATGAGGAAGAAATCGAACAACGCAAACAACGACAATTTGTCCGCGATGAGGCTGACTATAAAGAAGGCCGCATACTAACATTTGCTAAAAGATTTGATGTACTAAAAATTAATCAGGCTAAGAAACCATCACAACCGTCAAGGGACACAGAAACTGAATCAGACATTAGTGGGAGTGAAAATGAAACTTCCACCACAACTAACACAAGTGTACCAACTAACATCACTTTTTTAGAGGAGATGCGCCTTGTCAACCTAGACCAGAATATATCTCGGACCCAGGGACAAGGCAGAGGCAGAGGACGAGGCAGAGGGTCTGGAAGAGGCAATACAAGATTTTCAGCAGCTCCAGGAAAACCCGAAGATCCAATCGCAAGAAGAAATTACTCACTCAGGAACCGAACAAAGAGGAACTAAGCAATGATAACTTAATAATCAATCTATCGAACCATACGCTCACAGAAACAGAATCTCGAGTTTTAAATAAGGGCCTTTCTTTCTGCCCACAGAAACACTTTGAGTACACCAATACTAAAATTGACATGTACAAATTTGTGCGGAAGTTGAAATTGACCAAAATACACGCCCTCAAAACATCCAGCAATGAGAGTACAAGTCCCCAGGAGATCACTCAAAAGACCGACAGGGACTCAACAATGACCATAGAGGAAATTCCACTTCTCAAAAATCTATATGATCTGGCAAATGACTCCAACAATGATGAAACCACCGAAATCAAGTATTGCAGAAATTAGGCATCAATACCAAACAACATGAACATAGTGGACTGAAGAACAAATCAAAATATTGCCCTCAGCTATCACCAGGCAATAAAATCGATTCTTTCTCAGAAATGATTATGAACGAAATTGAGAAAATAGAAAAAACAAGGAACAACAAAAACAGAGAAAACATATCTAAAAAAGAGAACCAAGCCATAATCTGGCAAAAAATCCAAACATAATCATAAAGCCCGCTGACAAGGGCGGTAATATCGTAATTCAAAACATCAATGATTACAAAAAGGAAGCATATCGCCAACTCAATGACATTGGGAAATATACCAAGTTGACAAAAAATCCTATGTACAAAATGATTGAAGAGGTCAAAAGTAATTTGAATAAATGGCACCAACACAACCTGATCAATGTTGAGGAATACAAATTTCTTTTAAGGGAAAATCCTACAATCCCTACCATCTACTTCCTGCCAAAGGTCCATAAAACACTAAACCCCCCCCCCCCGGGAGACCAATTGTATCATCTTGCGATTCATTATACGAAAACATCTCATCATACATAGATTGTTATCTGGCACCAATGGTAAGAAACTTAACATCATATATTCAAGACACAGGTGATTTTTTACGGATTCTTTCTAATACAGCATGGAATCCGTCATATCTGATGGTAACTATTGATGTGGTATCGCTGTATACATCCATTGAACATACAATTGGATTGAATGCTTGTGCGTACTTCCTACGACAAAGGAACATAAATTAACTCGAACATTCAGCCATGCTACTAGATATGATCCAACTGTGTCTGAAGAACAACATCTTCTTCTTCAACCACGAGATTTACCATCAACTATGTGGTTGTGCCATGGGCATCTCTTTTTCTCCTAACTACGCCAACCTCACCATGGGCTGGTGGGAAAAAGAGATAGCCTGGGGCCCACAAAACAATTGGGCCCTTGAGAAAATTATATTATGGTCACGATACATCGATGACTTATTCCTAATCTGGAATGGAATCAAAGATGAGTTCATGCAATACTTTAATATACTCAATAATAACAATATTGGACTCTCCTTCACTTGTACCACTAGTCAGCAAAAAATTGATTTTTCTAGATGTCACAGTATACATCCAAAACGGACAGATAGAAACCACACTCTTTAGGAAAAAGACTGCCACAAATAGCATCCTACATGCAGAAAGTTTTCATCCAAAATCTTGATTGAAAAGTATCCCCTTTGGAGAATTCATCCGTATGAAAAGGAACTGTTCCACAGAGGAAGATGCAGATAAAGAAATCCGGAATAGTGCAAAGAGACTTAGCAAACGGGGATATAAAACCAGAGATCTCAACAAATGCATGGAAAAAGTTGAAGCAATGAGCCGAATAAATATCCTTGTCAGAAAAAGCTCAGATCTGAAAAATGAACAAACAATCGGACAACAAGGAGCACCTAGACTTAAGCTGACATACAGCAAAGAATCCTTCAAGATAAGACAAGCTGTACAAAAATACTGGCCAAACTACAACAAGATCGAGACCTGGCAGATATCATCGGAACTAAACCATCCATTTCCTACAAAAAAGCACTTTCCATCAGGGATATCATAATTCAAAGTCATTTCCAAACTCAGGAAAAAGGAAAAACTTGGCTTGAACAACAACAAATTGGTTTTAAAATATGCAACCATTGCAAAGCTTGTAAAATCGGGGTCAACAAGAAAATCATCACATACCCAGAAGGTAAAACAATCAACATTGCTCATAAAATCACATGCACAACGCAATTCGTAGTATATGCCATACAATGTAATTGTGGAATGATGTACATAGGCAGTACCATCTGTATGCTCAAAAAACGCATCTTGGAACACATTAGAGCAGTGAAAAATAGGGGTCAGACCTATGCAACCGCCAAACACCTACTCTCATGCCAAGAAGGCAACTGGCGAAACATGTCCTTTTTTTTGGTATAGACACAATTAAAAGCAATGAAAGGATGGGCGACCGCAAAAGAAGACTTCGACAACTGGAATCTAAATACATCATCAGATTTCGAACCAAGCAGCCAAGGGGGATGAACGTGGACGAAGAACTGTACGTGCATTTGTAAAATTTAAAATCTCGAATCACATTCACCATTACAAACTATGTCAAGCACACAGGAACTACATTGATGGAATCCATGAAAATCACTATAAATGAGTGTTAGTTTCAAAAGTAGAGAATGGAAAGTGTGGAAACAGAAGAATCCAAAGTCCGGGGCTCAAGGAGCAACCTGAATGTGGAACAAAGACTAACATCAGTTTTTGTAAATTTATCCAATTGTATTGATAGATCGTTTGGAAAGAGAACTATGGTAATATACCATACTTTTTGCAATCGTTTAGATCCACTGAACTGTTATAATTGTACTATACAATGACTGTCGTTAAAATACGGTTAATTGAGACACATGCACGGTGCATGAAATATAAATGCCGGCGCTTGTGTATTTTCATTAATTTATGTATAATTATTTTGAATTTAAATCTGTCACAAGGTGTTCTGTTGTTTAAATACTGTGAACTACATATCCCAGAAACCCATGGGTAGTGTTTAGGCTACACAGGAAATGACATATATACAGACAAAAAATGTAGTGTCACCTACCGTGAGCAAAGCCGTTTGGCTGAAACGCGTTGGTGTGACAGACTTGGGCTCTGTTAAATAAATAATTTGCAAGGTTCCAGAGTGCGGATATCCTTTGTTTAAAAAAAAAATATATATATATATATAGACCTGTGATCAAGGCCCGAGGAGGGCTGAAACCCGTCATGGCTGTAGAAGTCCTGAAGGAGCAATAAATATTTCTGCACAAGGCTGTGGTCCATGCCCGTTTTTTCCAAAGGAAAGGAATTGTTAAGACAAAGCGAAATGAAAATATATATAAAAACATATGGGAAGAGCGCATCATAGGATGGATGCGCTTTATAGATGACATATTCTTCATATGGAAGGGACCTGAGGCTTTGGTCAGAGATTTTATCCATAAACTTAATATAAACAACCTTAATCTCCAGTTCACTGCAGAAGTCAATAATAAATCCATTGACTTTCTAGATGTTCATGTTTGCATTGGAGAAGGAGGCATTGAGACCACACTGCACAGAAAGAGTACTGCTGGGAATTCAACGCTTCATGCGTCAAGTTTTCACCCCACCCACTTGATAAGAAGTATCCCATACGGGGAATTCTTAAGGCTTCGTAGAATCTGTAGCACTGATCAATTCTTTGAAGAGTGTATCAATAAGAGTAAGCTCAGGTTCTCAGCTAGGGGTTACAGTGACCAGGTCATTAATACAGTTTTGGCTAAAGTCAGAACTAAATCCAGGAGTGATTTACTAACCTGCTCTAACATTACAGGATTAAAGAGAAAAGGGAATTCCGCCTTTGAGAACACAGAAACCAATTCAATGAGATTTGTAACAACATATAGTAGCCAACACAAGAAAATTAGGACTATTATAAACAAACTCTGGCCAATAATCCAAACAGATACAGTACTTAGTCAGTTATTCCCCACCCCCCCCCAGCTTTGACATTCAGAAAATCTAAGTCTATGTACAATGCCCTAGTCAGGCCTAGTCCTGAATTGACAACTTTAGCCAGCCAGCCCAGTACAATGTGGCTAGCACCACGTAACAGTTTTATTAAGTGTAACACATGCAGAGCATGTAAGTTTGGAATAAATACAACTCAGTACACTACCGTATTCGGTGCATCGATCAACCACATCAAGGCCAGATATAGCTGACGCACTGAGTTTGCTGTCTACGTGTTGAGTTGCACATGCAACTTGCAATACGTAGGCAGCACTAAACTTCAGGTGCATGTGCGCATCTTGCAGCATCTGAGAGCAATAGTCAATTCAGATATGACTTATCCAGTGGCTTGACACTTTAAGGCAGTCCACAGGAACAAACTAGAAGATCTTAAATATTATGTCATAGCTGCGGTTCCACCAATGAGAAGCAAAGGGAACAGGGAAAAAGTCCTTAGACAACTGGAGGCGAAATTTATACTCAAACTAAACACCCGCACTCCTAATGGACTTAATAATGGGGAAGAGTTGTACAACTTTTTATAAGAAAATAATGCCTTATTAGATCTTGTGGATTGTCTTTTAGAATATTTGTATTTTATAGGAATGGAATATTATAGATTTGTTTTACATTTGTTCTATAAATATTTATATATTTTTTAATATATTTTTAGAGGTTATTTATGAAATTGTTAAGATATATCATAATTTTATCAATTTTAACAACCTTTTTTGGGGGGAATAGAGGAAATGTCTACACACTAAATACAGATCTTCCCTTTTCCATGAACATCTATGTTGACATATTTATTCACATATTCTTATGCTGATATTCTTAAGACTTCCCCACTGTATCCGTTAAGGTCCCCATTGAACTGCACCCGGTGAGCGAAATCTCTTAATTATTGATTTTCTGAAATAATTTCTGTTCTTTTACCTAAAATTTTAATCAATGACTATAATATCAGAAAAGTAACAACGACCTGAGACACATTTTCTCCATCAACTAGAATTCTTACGATAATAATCAGAATCAGCAGTTTGCTCAAAATCTTCCCTTTAACTCCCGAAAATCTGGATTGTCAAGTCAAGTCGGATTTCTTCTTAGATTTTTATAATCACAATAAGTACAATTGTGATTATTTATTTATTTATCAGTTTTAAGCACTAAACACACTTTAAACAGCACTTTTTAGAAGCACTTTGAAGTATATTTCTATATGGTGTTCACACTTTGATCAATGGCTAACAAAGTAAAACGATAGCAATGAATTTAAATCAAGGGTCAAGAGCAAGATATAAGGGAAACTGTCATGAATTATTGCGGTCTATTGTTTTTCCCCCTAAACAAAAAAGTGATTCAGGACAGTGCTGTCACTTTTGCATAAAATATAGAGGGTAACATTACATCATAGGACTGTAAGATTTCCCTTGGGCAGTTGCAGGCATATTAACCCATACAGTCATTAGGCGAGTATGACTTTCTTGACAATTATATGTATACTTTATATCTACAAGAATGTATTTTTCAAACTATTTTTAACATGCCTATTTTGCACTTGATTTGTCGTTGTATTTAAACCAATATTATTCAATTGTTCATGACCATGTATTTTTCACGTTGCACTTTGTTAAATATATATTTACTCTGGGATTTATCCAGCAATTATAAAAGCAATGACAATGATATTGCCTTTTTTTAAATAACAATTAAAAAAAATTATGAATCTCACTGAACATCAAAATGAGTTACATAAAAAGTATTTCTTCTACCTTTACTAAATCACGTGACGCAATGAGTGGTAAAAAAATGTGTTTAAATACTGTGGGAGATGAGAGTCTCGTCATGTGAACAAGCCCACCTGTTGGGCTGGGCGAAACGCGTCATGCCACCATGCCGAAGCCTCTGCTTTTCTGAATAAAGAAAGAAATCACGCACCAACCTGGAGTTCATGTCCCTATCTTTGCCTTGAGTGTGGAGCAAGTTGTGGGAACTTTGGTGTACTACATATCTATATCCTGGCGGAGTCGGAGCCACTTTTAACGGCGGGCACACGGCGGGGTAGCCAGTCCCAAAAATTCCACAAATCCTGGCGATGCTCCTCATGCGGCGAGAAAGAACACCAGTGCCATGGCCACTATTTTGCTAAAGTGTGTTTATTTGGCAACAATAAACACCCGACACGTTTCGGAGTTCAACTCACTCCTTTCTCACGGGTAAGGTTACACAGTGTTGCTACGCATTTAAAGGTATATACAAACTCATAACATGTACGTGATCATAGACATAAACAACATACATTGCCTTGTATCTTTATCACTGTTCGATTTCAAAAAAGTTTTTTTGGAGCATGAGCGCAATCATTAAAACATTATACTTTAACGTTTATCGCCCTGCGAAGAGAATAATAATAGTGCGCTTCAGTATTATCCTAATTTTTTACCGGACAACGTTGCGCATTTGACATTTTACCAAGATCATTCGATCATTACTCTCAGATATCATCTAATCTATAGGCGCAGCTATAATGGGTTTAAGTGAGAGACACAATTCTGCCCCAGTGGGCTGGCAAATTCAATCACATTGCTTTAACTAGTCAAATTAAAACAATTGCTACATTATTTCATACAAAATCTCGTCGCAAGACATTAAGTCAATTCAACGTACTGAACCTCAATTCAGCCCAAGTGGGCATTTAAATACATTAAATGTTTCCTATACAACCAATGTTGCTGACGACAGTTGATTGATGTGATGAGATATTTGCGCTCATTTGCATTCCATTCTTCACATCTAAAACAGTGAAACAGAATACAACAATTAAAATAAAAATATCAAAACAGTGCTATATAAAGATTAAATAAACCTTAAAATGTTAGATTTTCTCAGAGAGGCAGCTAAAAAGTAGTGTAACTACATCCTAGTTTACAAGTGCACTGAGAGTTCCTCATCCAAATTCAAACCCTCAGGATGCATGGTATTATACTGTATAATCATTTGAGATTCTAATCTTCTTAACTCTGACATTCTATTTCCTCCTCTTTCTCTTCTCGGTATGAAATCTAGGACATAGAATTTCAGAAGATTAGCGTTCTGGTTATGTGCTGCATGAAATAGCGAGCTATGGGATATTGTTTGTCATGATTTTTTATGGCCCTAAGGTGTTCTAAAACTCTTTTTTTTGCTTTATGAATGGTACTGCCTATGTAGAACTTGTTACATGGACACCTCAGGGCATACATAGCATATTCGGTATTGCAATTTACATGTTTCAAAATTTTATGTGGTGGTTTATTAACTGCCATTTTAAGTGTCTTGCAGTTTTCACTATTTTTGCACGCTTTACATCAACTACACGTGAAGAAACCTTGAATCTTTTTTTTCTTTTGGGCTTCTTTTACAAGACATGTGCTTAAGATGTCTTTTAAGGATTTTGCTTTTTTAAATGTTAGTGAGGGATTTTCTCCAACATGATCTTTTAGATCTACATCTGTTCTTAAGACCTCCCAGAAAATCTTTCCATCATGATTATTTTTTCATTTTGATATCCAGCGTCTGTGCTGCAATTCCTTTTTGCTCGTATTAGTTCACCATACGGAATGCTGCAAATTAAGTTTGTTGGATGGCAGCTTCCTGAATGTAGCAGGCTATTGCCTGCTGTTGTTTTTCGGAATAACTTACTAGTTATTTTCTTTTCTTTTATCTCTAGTTTCAAATCCAAAAATTCAATACTCGTATTGCTCAAATGGCTGGTAAATTGTAAATTCATTAAATTGTCATTCAAGAGGATCTCAAATTCTCGTGCCTGTAATTCGGCCCCACTCCAAATACAGAAGATGTCATCAATGTATCTAACCCAGAGAACGACGTGGTCATTAAAAAGTTTGATGGTGTTATCAACTTGCTTCTCCAACCTGCCCACGTATAAACCTGCAAAGCTGGGGGCGAAGCAAGTTCCCATCGCCGTTCCCTGGGTTTGCCTGTAGACTTGTTTGTCAAAAAGGAAAAAGTTGTTTCTGAGACAAATTTAAATCATTTCAAGTAACATTTCAGTGTGTAAGAGGAAGGATAGAGATCTACCTTTGAGAAAGTATCTACATGCATCCACTCCCAAATCTTGGGGAATGCTTGTGTATAAACTATTCACATCAAAGCTTAACAAGAGGTATTCTTTATCCCAAGTGATGTTATTAATGATTCTTAAAAATCTGATGTATCCTTTACATAGGATGGTAGGGCTTGTACAAATGGTTGCAAAAAATGGTCTACATATCTAGAAGTATTCTCTAATAGACGTCCCCTTGAGGATACTATAGGTCGCCCCGGTGGATTGCTCAGATCTTTATGCAATTTTGGTGATAAGTACAATGCCGGTATTTTAGGGTATTTGTAATACAAATATCTGTATTCATCTTCATCTAGAATACCTTTATCTTTCCAGTCTATTAATTTACTGTAGTATTCATTGTTAGTTTCCTCATATTGTTGTCTGGTAGATAATACATATTTATCTTTATCATTCAATTGTTTGTAACCTTCTGTCAAGTACATTTCTAGTGGCCAAATGACCACATTGCCACCTTTGTCTGATTTTTTATTTACTATATCAGTAAATCCTTCTAGTTCTTTGATAGCTTCTCTTTGTGATTTTTTCAAATTTTGGTTACATTTAACCGTATGTTTTTCAATTTTCTGTAATTCCTTGATCATGCCTTTTTCAAAGCATTCTATAGTGTTAATACAGATCTGAGGGACAAAGATGGACTTGGGTTTAAACCCACTTTCACTTCCCATACCTATGTCAATGTCAGTGTTAATAATAATAATAATACAGAAGCTTATAAAGCGCGACAGCTACCCCAAGCAGGGGCGTCCCGGCGCTGAAATCAAATTAAAAAATGTGTCATCTATAAAATTCACATTATTTTCCAATTCATGCAATGAGTGTAAGACCACGGCATCATTTGCCGTGAGATTAGTGGGTTCAACATGCCACTTCGTTAAACGTTGTGCACTCTTCATTGCAAACCATTTTTTCAATTTTAACTTTTGTGTGAAATTAAAAAGATCAGTTTGTGAATCGGTGTAATTAAACTTTGCAGATGGACAGAATGATAAACCTAATAATAGTACTTCCAATTGGTTAGCACTTAAAACACGTTTAGAAAGATTTACCACTGTCACTGTGTTCATTTTTTCGCTTTCCGACCCCTTGTTAAAAGTCCCACTGGGCTCTCTGTTTTGCTGATGTCTGATTTTACTCTGTTTTCTCCTCTTCCTCCTCGCCCACGACCTCTTGTAGGGGTGCCTTATTGGCGTCCTTTTGCCATGAGGGTAAATTCGTTTAAAATTCGAGCTTTTACGCTCAAAGGTTTGGATTGGACTGAGACATCGCTTTCACTAGTGTCGCTGTCACCTGTTTCTGAGTGATTGAAACAGGTGAAATGTTACTTGAAATGATTTTAATTTGTCTCAGAAACAACTTTTTCCTTTTTGACAAACAAATCTACAGGCAAACCCAGGGAACGGCGATGGGAACTTGCTTCGCCGCCAGCTTTGCAGGTTTATACTTGGGCTGGTGGGAGAAGCAAGTTGTTAACACCATCAAACTTTTTAATGACCACGTCGTTCTCTGGGTTAGATACATTTATGACATCTTCTGTATCTGGAGTGGGACCGAATTACAGGTACGAGAATTTGAGATCCTCTTGAATGACAATTCAATGAATTTACAATTTACCAGTCATTTGAGCAATACGAGTATTGAATTTTTGGATTTGAAACTAGAGATAAAAGAAAATAAAATAACTAGTAAGTTATTCCCAAAAACAACAGCAGGCAATAGCCTGCTACATGCAGGAAGCTGCCATCCAACAAACTTAATTCGCAGCATTCAGTATGGTGAACTAATACGAGCAAAAAGGAATTGCAGCACAGAAGCTGGATATCAAAATGAAAAAATAATCATGATGGAAAGATTTTCTGAGAGGGGATAAAGTAAAGCTACTATTAAACAAGCAGAATCAAAAGTGGAAAATCTAAATAGAAATGACTTACTAGTGCCCAAAATCAGAGATGACAAAGAACAAATCAGATTCATTACGAATTATAATTGTCAAGCATGGGAGATAAGGAAGAGCATTAAGAAGTTCTGGGAGGTCTTAAGAACAGATGTAGATCTAAAAGATCATGTTGGAGAAAATCCCTCGCTAACATTTAGAAAAGCAAAATCCTTAAAAGACACCTTAAGCACATGTCTTGTAAAAGAAGCCCAAAAGAAAAATGAAATTCAAGGTTTCTTCACGTGTAGTCGATGTCAAGCGTGCAAGAATAGTGAAAACTGCAAGACACTTAAAATCGCAGTTAATAAACCACCACATAAAATTTTGAAACATGTAAATTGCAATACCGAATATGCTGTGTATGCCCTGAGGTGTCCATGTAACAAGTTCTACATAGGCAGTACCAATCATAAAGCAAAAAAAAGAGTTTTAGAACACCTTAGGGCCATAAAAAATCATGACAAGCTAACCAGAACGCTAATCTTCTGAAATTCTATGTACTAGATTACATACCGAGAAGAGAAAGAGGAGGAAATAGAATGTCAGAGTTAAGAAGATTAGAATCTCGAATGATTATACAGTATAATACCATGCATCCTGAGGGTTTGAATTTGGATGAGGAACTCTCAGTGCACTTGTAAACTAGAATGTAGTTACACTACTTTTTAGCTGCCTCTCTGAGAAAATCTAACATTTTAATGTTTTTTAATCTTTATATAGCACTGTTTTGATATTTTTATTTTAATTGTTGTATTCTGTTTCACTGTTTTAGATGTGAAGAATGGAAAGCAAATGAGCGCAAATATCTCATCACATCAATCAACTGTCGTCAGCAACATTGGTTGTATAGGAAACATTTAATGTATTTAAATGCCCACTTGGGCTGAATTGAGGTTCAGTACGTTGAATTGACTTAATGTCTTGCGACGAGATTTTGTATGAAATAGTGTAGCAATTGTTTTAATTTGACTAGTTAAAGCAATGTGATTGAATATGCCAGCCCACTGGGGCAGAATTGTGTCTCTCACTTAAACCCATTGTAGCTGTGCCTATAGTTTAGATGATATCTGAGAGTAATGATCGAATGATCTTGGTAAAATGTCAAATGCGCAATGTTGTCCGGTAAAAAATTTGGATAATACTGAAGCGCACTATTATTATTCTTTTCGCAGGGCGATAAACATTAAAGTATAATGTTTTAATGATTGCACTCATGCTCTAAAAAACCTTTATTGAAATCGAACAGTGATAAAGATACAAGGCAATGTATATTGTTTATGTCTATGATCACGTGCATGTTATGAGTTTGTATATACCTTTAAATGCGTAGCAACACTGTGTAACCTTACCCGTGAGAAAGGAGTGAGTTGAACTCCGAAACGCGTTGGGTGTTTATTGTTGCCAAATAAACAGACTTTAGCAAAATAGTGGCCATGGCACTGGTGTTCTTTCTCGCTGCATGAGGAGCGTCGCCAGAATTTGTGGAATATATATATATATTTTTACCAGCATTTTGTCCGGAGGAGGGCGCTCTTTTCATAGTGGGTGCCGGTATCGAGGGTGGACCACCCCTTGCTTACTTTTGTTTTTACAGATAAAGGTTGAAACGCGTCGGTGGTGGTTTGATGGTGAATAATTACACGTTTGCAATAAATCGTTTAAATATAGATTCTTTTGGAGTGAGGTGATTTCGTGTGGGGAAAAGTTTGTGAAAACATATATATATGTATATTATCTACTGGCGGTCGTCAGTAGATAGTTATAGTTAGGACCGAGTTCCCTTTGGAAATCTGAAAATTCTATTTTGAATAACTTTGGCGCCGGTTGACTTATCTTAGTGAAATTTTCAAAACTAATGGGGCGCTCCGCTCAGCTCCTACCCTGAACGTCTCGGGGTGATTCGTCAAGCGGGGGCTGAGAAAAAATGGGGGTCCCAAAACGCGTTTTCCCCATGCATTTTCCTATAGGACCTTTAGTCGAAGGTATATAACAGAATTACTTGAAATTTGGCAAAGAGGTAGTCCTCAGGTCAGGCATGTGCCTTTTGCTTAAATGGTGTAAATCTGTTCAGTAGTTCCTGAGATAATCAAAAGTAAAATCACATATATATCTGGGCGGAGCCTAACCACACATCTCATCGTGAGATCTGATTGGCTGTCAGCACTTCATCCAAGAAGTGTTGGCAGCCATCTTGGGACCAATATACATGATAGCACCTCATTAAAAAGCATTGCAGTTAATAGAAGGTTTTAAGACTTTAGTTACATTATAAATCATTTGTTGATGGTACCATACTCATTTTAGGAATTGTGGTGTGTTCTAAGGTGATTTTACCATGTGAAAAAGCCTTCTGCTGTGATATCATGAATCATGTTTGAGAGAAAACTATTTTCTCATGCTTTTCCCACAGAGGTTTGGAAGGTGATCTATGAGCTAACTGAGAGCATATTTTCTGTAAATTCACATTATCTTTCTCAGTCATGTGAGAATGAAGTCTGACATTCTCAGTAAAACATGTACCTCCAACAAGGGCAGAGACTGTCAGTTGATTCCTTTGTGTTCTACTGCAGCTTCCCAGAGTGTTCTAAAGAACAACTAGAGCGCTAACAGTCCTACTTATGACAAACGTATGGCACACCTGAAGCCATCTTGGTTGGAATAAAGTGGTAATTCTTAAAACATTTAATTTAAAAAGGAACAAAATGAGGGGGTTCATTTTGCCATAGAAAGTATGATTAGTGCTGCAGAAAGAAAAATGAGGGCACATTTTGAGTGACTCCTCAAATCCTCTTCTATTTCATTAAAAAATTCTGACATGCAGACTGAAACATGCACTTTCAATACCAGCAGCAGACTTCCCTGGTGAGCAGTAGCTTTACTACAGTGATCTAATAAGCAACTAGAGTGCTAACATTCTGAATATATGGCAAATTTGTGACACATCTGAATGCCTTCTTGATGGAATCAAAGTAAAAAACTGAAAGTATTTCCTACTGAGGAGACTGTAGTAAATGAGGAAATTAGGAAACATCTTAACAAATAAGTCTCCCAAAATGGCCACCAAAGACAAAAGAGCCCAAATGTAGCCCAAATATCACCCAGATGTAGCCCAAGTATAGTCCAATGACAGAATGTCCCAGAGTGTTCTAACGAACAACTAGAGCGCTAATAGTCTTACTTATGACAAAAGTATGGCACACCTGAAGCCATCTTGAATGGAATAAAGTGGTAACACTTAAAACATTTAATTTACAAAGGAACACAATGAGGGGATTCATTTTGCCATAGAAATTATGATTAGTGCTGCAGAAAGAAAAATTAGGGCACATTTTGACTTCTCAAATCCTCTTCTATGTCATAAACAAAAATTCTGACATGCAGACTGAAACATGCACTTTGAATACCAGCAGCAGACTTCCCTGGTGAGCAGTAGCTTTACTACAGTGATCTAATGAGCAACTAGAGTGCTAACATTCAGAATTTATGGCAAATGTGTGACACATCTGAATGCCTTCTTGATGGAACCAAGTAAAAAACTGAAAGTATTTCATACTGAGGAGACTGCAGTAAATGAGGAAATTAGGAAACTTCGTAACAAATAAATCTCCCAAGATGGCCACCAGAGACAAAAGAGCCCAAATATAGCCCAAATATCACCCAGATGTAGCCCAAGTATAGCCCAATGACAGAATGTCCCAGAGTGTTCTAACGAACAACTAGAGCGCTAACAGTCTTACTTATGACAAATGTATAGCACACCTGAAGCCATCTTGATTGGAATAAAGTGGTAACACTTAAAACATTTAATTTACAAAGGAACAAAATGAGGGGGTTCATTTTGCCATAGAAATTATGATTAGTTCTGCAGAAAGAAAAGTTAGGGCACATTTTGACTTCTCAAATCCTCTTCAATTTCATGAACAAATTCTGACATGCAGACTGAAACATGCACTTTGAATACCAGCAGCAGACTTCCCTGGTGAGCAGTAGTTTTACTACAGTGATCTAATGAGCAACTAGAGTGCTAACATTCAGAATTTATGGCAAATGTGTGACACATCTGAATGCCTTCTTGATGGAACCAAAATAAAAAACTGTAAGTATTCCCACTGAGGAGACTGCAGTAAATGAGGAAATTAGGAAACTTCATAACAAATAAATCTCCCAAGATGGCCACCAGAGACAAAAGAGCCCAAATGTAGCCCAAATATCACCCAGATGTAGCCCAAGTATAGCCTAATGACAGAATGTCCCAGAGTGTTCTTAAGAACAACTAGAGCGCTTACTGTCTTACTTATGACAAAAGTATGGCACACCTGAAGCCATCTTGATTGAAATAAACTGGTAACACTTAAACAATTTAATTTAAAAAGGAACACAATGAGGGGGTTCATTTTGCCATAGAAATTATGATTAGTGCTGAAGAAAGAAAAATTAGGGCACATTTTGAGTGACTTCTCAAATCCTCTTCTATTTCATTAAAAAATTCTGATATGCAGACTGAAACATGCACTTTTAATACCAGCAGCAGACTACCGTGGTGAGCAGTAGCTTTACTACAGTGATCTAATGAGCAACTAGAGTGCTAACATTCAGAATTTATGGCAAATGTGTGACATATCTGAATACCTTCTTGATGGAATCAAAACAAAAAAATGAAAGCATTTCCTACTGAGGAGACTGCAGTAAATGAGGAAATTAGGAAACTTCATAACAAATAAATCTCCCAAGATGGCCACCAGACACAAAAGAGCCTAAATGCAGCACAAATATCACCCAGATGTAGCCCACATGTAGCCCAATGATAGAAGTGTGAAAAACACTTATTTTTTGTGTATTTGCAGTTTTATATAGTGCAGACTTGTCAGGTATTGGAATGCTTTACATGAGCATTGGTTACATCACACAAGATCAAATTCATTTTGGTTGTAGACATGGGGAGATTAAGTGATTTGACCACAATCACAGAATGTTGAGCTGAAGCAGAAACTCCAACCTGGTTCCCCAGTTGCAAAGTCTGCAGCTCTGGAAGTAACACCACATCCTCTCGCCAAGGTGCAACATTTAATCAAGTGGTCAACTGGATAAAAAAACATAAAGATTACAAATAATTTAAAAGTTCTTTGTCGCTATTTGAAAACTCAGAAAATATGTCCTCATTTTAGTTTTTTAGAGCACTAACCATAATTTTGATGCAAATAAGACCCTCTCATATATGTAATTTCTAAAGGAAATACTCTAGGTATTACAGTTTTGAATACATCAAGATGACGTCAGGCGTTCCACACTTTTGTAATAAATATAGAATGTTAGCAATCTAGTTGTTCATTGGGATACTGTTGAGAGACAGAGGCCAGGGGCACGGACTCTGAAAATTGAAGGCAGGTAGGAGAGTGCAGAGGCCACAATTTGACCACACTGGGCAGGTAGGAAGGGCAGTGGCAGCACAACAGACTATGGAGGGAAGTGGAAAGGGGGGCAGGGGCAACAAACCAACAATACAGGACTGGCAAGAGAGGCTGTGGCAATATATTAGACCATTGTGGGAAGAAGGAAGAGGCAGTGGTAGTACAACCATACATGCCAAGAGACCCGTTTCAGCCAGGAAACGTCCAATGTTTTTAGGCTCAAATGGGCTTTATTTGATCTGTCTCCTGTCTACAATCTCCTCTTTTTCAATGTAACTCAAAGGGGAAAATCAATACCCCAGTTTGTTTTCAAAATCTCCCTCTTACCAAGTTCAAAATGTTCGCAAGTATGGTACATTGAATCATGGTAGGCAGGAGGAATTGGGGTAGGGACATGGACTTGGATAACAGAGGACAGGAGGGACATGGAGAGGTGCACCAAACTGACCCTACAGGGCAGGCATCAGGGTTTGCAGCAGCACAATACACCACACAGCGCATGCGGGACGGGAGTGCAGCACAACAATCCATAGAAAGCAATAGGGAAGGGACAGGACCATGCACATGGTCAACAGAGAACAGATGGGAAAGAAGCAATGGTAGCTAGCTGACCATAATGGACAGACAGGAGAGAAAGCTGCAGCATAACAGACCATAAAGGGCAGGAGGGATGGATCAGGGGCATTACAATGGAACAGACAAGCCAGGAGGGAGGGAATAGGGGGTCTGCACATGGAAACAGAGGGCTGGGGGGAAGGTGGCAGGGCAGGAGCAGCAAGATGACCATGGAGGTCAGGCAGGATGGGCACTAGAAACAAGACACACCATGGAGAGCAACAATGAGACTATGGTGGCATACACACAGACCATGGAGGGAAGGTGGGAGGGGGTCAGGGGCAGCTAGCTGACCACACAGGGAAGGTGGGAGGGGCCATGGCAGCACAGAAGACCATGCATGGCAAGCAGGAGGGTTAGTGGCAGCACAATGGCTATGATGGGCAAGAAGGAGGGTGCAGGGGCATGCACAAAGGACAATGGAGGATAGAAGGGAGGGTCAGGACCTGTGTAGTAATCTAAATAGTAATCCCAAGGGCCACACTTACCAGTGGCCTGCAATATCAAGTCAATAATAAGCAGTTGGCAACGTAGAAGGTTCAAGCGTTTATTGGCCACAACAGAACTCTACATAGAGGAGCCTCATCGATCCTCACCCATCAGGTGCGCCGAGGAAGACTGCTGGCCCCTTGAAAGAGTCACACTTATATACATAACAGATTCAGCATACAAAGCATTGCAAGTGGAAAAACACCAGTTAGCCCTAGAGCTCCTAAATGAGCTCATACCATCTGCACACATAAGGTTACTATCTCTACAGAGAAGGTCGGCGGGGTGACTCCCTTTCGTCTCGGGCCCAGAGGAATTTCGCTTGATACTCCCTACTGCAGATGTGACCTTGGGCCTCAGTCTTAAATACAATTCACCCTGTCTCTAGGCTGGTACGAGCTAAATCATACAGACGGTGTTCAGAGAGAACCACGTGATCTGAGGCACGACTGGTCATAATCCAAGATGGCCGTAGTATGGCTTTTCGGCCCTTTCTATCATACAAGACACGGAGAACGAATGGGCCATCTTATAAAGCAGTTCTCGATGTATATGGAGTAGAGATACAGACCAAGATACGTTATGCTAACTTCACATACTGACTTGAATCCCACAGAACGGCCCTTTTTAGCATAATGTAGCTATTCATCAAACTACTCTTCGAAAATACCCTCGTCTATCTGCATTATGTCATGTATCTCTTTCTGCACTAGTTGAGCGTTCACCCTAGCAGGGTTTGCCTCAGGCTTAGGTAAAGCAAGGCGAACTTGGGTGGCACAGTAGGAGCAACAGGCGGGCCCACATTGGATGCAAACACAACAAGTAAAAAGGAAACCCCCTATTCCTAGGACGACCATGAATATTTTCCAACCCCAAGTGGTAAGGAGCAGGGGCGTAACACAGGCCCCCGCAGCCCCCGCGGTGCGGGGGGGCCCCCCAAGTCTAGGGGGCCCCCAGTCCTGTCAAGTATTACGCATCAGGCGCGACACGAATGCATTTCAGTGTGGTAATTCGCATTACCGCACTAAAATGCATTGTCATGAATATCTACTGTGACTCTGAAAGCACAAAGTGTGGCAGCTACAGTGCACCGCGCCCCCAGTGTCGTGCAGTGCGTGCGCTATGAGGTCAGGACTACTGGCAGCCTCATAACTCACTCAACTTCACCAGTGCTTCAAATGTATCACCATTAATTATTGGGTTCATTCCCCCACGGCACGGCTCTGACGCCTGACGTCATGCTGCAACGACTAGAATGCCGGGCCCAATCAAGTTGTGCTAGTACTTTGCAGCGCCGTGGGGGACGTCACATCCTGCTGTTGGAGCGCGGAGATTTGAGGAAGAAGGTGCCACTTCGTGCTGGCCGTTTTGCGGAGGTGCCGTAAATTCAATCATGGTGCTGTTCACACTGCTGCTGCAGGCACCTCGCACTGACCCGGGCTGTCGCCTTGCCTGTTGCTCAGCTGTTCATTTACTCCCGCCGAAATTATTGCAGCCGCCGCCCGCCTTCACTATTTCTAATTAATAAACTAATTACGGCCTCCTTCAGCCTTAAGCTACTGGAGCGTCGTGGACCTGTTGTTACCGCTGACCCTGCTGCTATGTGCCCAACTTGGACTTCACCAAACTACGTGAGTACTTAATTGAAATTTTTCAGTTTTCCCCAACCTACTGTGCCACGTGGTGGAGATTCAGTTGGGCTTTTCACGAGACACCTAGTGCGAAGGAGGTTTCAGGCAGGCCCTTATTTAGTCCGCTATTCCTCCAGTGTTCCAAACACACTAGAACCTTTGTCAAAGGGCGTCCTTTCTTTTGCAGTTTTTTTTATAAGGCGCGGAGGTGACCCGAAGGTATTGAAGAGTTATACTTCCGCCACAGTTTCATTACAAGGTCACATTCATTTGTTGTTTGGCACGTGGAAATTAACTAATATTCCCAGAATCACAAGATTTTGGGCCGTTTCGTTGAGATTCGAACCTGACTCTCAGTGCCAAAGTCAGCAGCCATTGATAATTTTCCCATGGCCAGCACCACCATGTTCTGCATCGAGAATGCAGAAAAAAACAACAGATTTGGTTTGCCTTCTTATGTAATGCTATACCAAATTGTAGCAGCTGATGCCCCACACCACTCCTGCAAGGCTTCAGTGACGATGGAGCTACTGTACAATTCAACATCATAATCGAACACACAGAGGTATCCAACCTCAGAATGAGGAGGGGCGGGACTGGGGGTTACTGAGAGGTAAAACAGATTTTGTAGCCATCAGTTTTCGGAGGATGCCCCATTACCTACCATCTCTACATAACAGCTTTCTGCTGTTTGGACTCTTCCTCTAATTGCATCACAGGCAAGCAATCACCAGTCAGTTCCACAGAGCTCAAAGGCCACTTCAGATTACAAGGGTACTAGGTTGGCGCCTTTCCATTTCTGTTACTTTGCAGCAGTTAACGTCTTAGAGTTTCTCGTTGCTCAGATGGGTGTCATTTCTGATATTTATATGTTTTATCTTGTCTTCATTGCTTGATTTTGTTTGCAAGAAAGTGTCACAGTCTTTCAAATGTCACTCATAATTACACTGAAATTACGAAAATGTCACACTCCGCAATCTGAACCCTTGGCAGCTATGGGCCTCCTCAGCACATAGAAGACTGGCTGCACGATTCGCCTGGGAAGAGTCTCCGAGGCAGAGGAGCATTTCAATAAAGATAATGACCTGCCACCCATGCACTGCAAATGCTGGCTCTGTGCACGGGCAGCAGGCCATTATTAAAACAGGCCCTCTTATCTTTCTGCCACCATGACCTGGCCCTTGTAGCTATTCTTGCCGGCAGGCCAATGCTTCTCCGGTACTGATCTGGGCCTGACACTCTGCACCAGGCACTGACCTGTCCGAAGGGCAAAAAGGCCTTCTGGGATAGCAGTGCTAGCAACATATGCATACAAAAGACACACAGAATAGACAGGCCAAGCTTCACAAACACAGAAGCGCACCAAAAGTAGCAGAGCAAGCTTCATTCCTAGTCCCATACAGTAAAGGAAAATAGACAGCGGCAGTGAAATCTTTATACACACACACGCCTCATTTTCATACAGAGCTACTGAAAAGCCATTATCAGTCCAAGTGTCTCAAGAATGCAGTGAAATTGTACGTCATCAAAAGCTGGGCCTATATGGCGATCTGCGCACCTGGCACCATCGAACCTTAGAAAAAACTCTAACAGTTGTTGTTGTTGGGTGATATCACAGCATCTCACGGCCAGAACACCCTTGCTAGCATTCTGATGCTTTTTTGTCTGAGTCCCAGTCGCAGATGCTTTTTTGTCTCAGTCCCAGTGGGCCATACTCAAGCAACTGCCAAACATCCCTTACCAGCACACATTCTTCTGGCCGACCAGCGGTGATTTTCGTGGTGCAGGGCAGGCTGCACAGAGCACGCACGTGCCTAATGGTAGTGACCAATCACTGTGCTAACAAATAAAATGGCGTCCAATCTGGGTGAATCAGCCAGCCTCATCATAACTTGTAAGAACATCAATTTGCTGCTGAGTGCCCTTGACCCACGTGTGCATCGATAGGCTCATGAAAAAACACAGGGAGCTGATACTATGGATCACAAAAACAGGTAGTACGCTCAAATTTTATAATAAGCTGAAGTGCGTGACAATATGTTTGCTTGCTGTAATGCAGTATATTGACTTAACATGCGTTAGTATAACGCAAGATGTGTGACACTTGGCAGGGCTGTCTAATCATGAACCTTGATTGGGATCGTTTTATTGTACTGGTTGTTTTTTGTCATCAGTTGTAGCTTTCAGTTGCATTTTACTATATTTTTGTATGTACTGACCCTTTATTTAAGTTAAATTACTTCATGTGCATTGAAAGTACGTTTGGGACACTCATGCCATTGATTTGTCTAATTTCTGAGCGCATTTATATTGATTTTACAAAACATACAAAAAAGGAATGAGTAGGGTAATAGTGTCAGCCAAAAGAGGACATTTGATGCACAACAGGTTTAAGGGTTAGAGTGCAGAAGGGTGCTGTTTTTAACTTGCAAGGATTTACATAGTGCCCAATTATTTCCATTTGTGAAGCTTGCAAAGTTTCCCATTGCAATCCCACAAAGTTTGTCTCTGCATAGTGTGATAATTTCTACTGCATAGCCATATATTTTTTCACTTTCAACAAAGCAAGCCAGGATGAAAAATGTGTCTGCGAGTTTACCTTTTGCAGAGTTTTTCTATGTGTAATGACATTGCAGAAGGAAAGACACAGGCCTCAATCTCCAAAGGTTTTTGCTATAACTTAATTTTGTAGTACTCCTGGCTTATGCTTGAATTCTGTGAGGAAGGAAGGAGTAAGTTAGGAACAGTCTACCTTATGTCTACAATTCATGAGTAAGATAGGAGAAGTATATGTGCAAGTCTCACCTACTCCCAGCAAATCTTTTGTGAATTGGATCATGGAACTCAATTCACACACGGCCTGATTCACAAAAGGTTTTGTTATGAGTAGGTATGGGATATTCTTGCAGTACTCCTGGCTTGCTTCCAAATTTCATTTAATAAACCAGGAAAACTCTTGGCTTACTTCTGGAATTCAGTCCCAAGAATACACGCCATTCACTGGTCCCCTCCTACAACATCAGAACCCATTGCCTCTAATACCCCCTGCAGCCCTACCCACCCTACAAAGACTGACCTGGTCCTGCACCCATTTATCACCTCCTAATAGCTGATGGTGAATTGAAGCAGATTTGTCCACAGAAGGGAGGTTCAAGATGTTGTTTTGGACCTGGTAATTCCCAGTTCACATGTTAATTCACATTCTAGAGACCAGTACTCGGAACAGTAGGATTCAAGTCTGGATATACCATCTGGAATCGCTCTTTCTGGCTAGATAGTATCCTGACATCTCAATCCAGACCACCTGTAATTGGGGGCTTAATGTTTCCTTTCATTTAAACCCGTTCATTTTCTCTGCACCAGTTTTGGGGACACCTTAAGTTGACTTCCCCTGAGTGCCTACCCGATGACCCATGACTGCTGCATGTTCTGCTTTCATAACCATAATGAGAAATACCACTTTAGCTTTCAAAAGAGATTGCTGAGTATTTTAATCTTGAAGAGAAATATTAGTTCTCTCCTACTGTGGATCTTTTTTTAGCAGGAACTCAAAATAGACAAAGTAAGAGGGGATAAAGTGTTAACTCAATTTATTTATTGGTACCATGCCCCCCTTCAGGCTTGAAGAGAAGAGTAACAAGCTATTTGCCTACCCTAAATGGTTTCAGAGAGAGGTTTTCGAAACCTAGAATCATGATTTTGATCCTGGCTTGAAATGCCTTCATAATTGCATACAAATGACATTCACCCCCTTAGAGAATCTATCTATCTAGTCCTCTGCATGTCTAAAGACGTGTACTCCTGCCCTGATGGCTCTACTGTACTGTTGTCTGTATCCCTAACGCTGATTTTTTTCTCATAGGTGAGCACAGATCATGCGGGTATGCCATGACACAGGTCTGTTTCACGGTATGCAGTCTTGTTAGACCAGGTGGGGCACCCAAAGTGCTAACCTTATAGTGGTGGAAGGCTACAGCCTTCGCCAGGTTTTAAGCAGCACATGCGCCGTGGTAGCAGCATACTGTTTAGTGATCAGTAGTAGTCAACAGATCCTTTTTACCCTGTCACTGGCGTGAGGACAACAGGCTCACTCACTTTAAAGTTCCACTGCTGTGTGCTTAACTCACCCATGGCCTACTTCAGGTAGATGTGCAGTGCTGCGCAGGAGTAGTGACTCTGCGCTAGATGTGTGTGCCTGGGAAGGGTACAGTACAGGGATTTTTATATGCTGCTGTACTTATTATTGTTTTAACAGTGACTTTGAAATATCTGCACCTTCATGCACAAACCAAAGGGGCATTGGTTGACTAAACTGGTTTGATTTTTGTATGCTGCTGCCTGCTGTACTTGTTATTGTTTAAAAAGTCATTGTGAAATTTGTGCGCCTTCATTCACAAACCAATGGGCCATAGTCTGATTAAACTGGTTAGATTTGATTTTTGTATGCTGTTGTGTTGGTTATTGTTTGACCAGTCACTTTGAAATATTTGCGCCTTCATATACAAACCAAAGGGGAATTTGTTTGTCCAACCTGGCTTCATTTCTGCATACTGCTGCATTTGTTTTTATCACGCACTTTGATTAAAGTGTTTTCACCTTGGTGCAAGAAGAAGGGGGATTGCTTTACAAAACATGCTTGAGTTTTGTATATTGCTAGATTGCTGATTCTTTTATTATGCACTTTGAAAGTATTTGCACTTTTTCCTTTGCTTCACCAGCTACAGTTAGTATAGATTCTGTCATTAGGTACTTGCTAATATGGTTTGTTTTTATCCTACATGATGCGTTATTGATGGAAATGTTTTCACTTGTCTATAATATGTGCACCTGAAATCGTGTAATTAGCTTTGTTTACAATACAGAAATGATAAATACAGACACACATCTGCATCAATGTTCTGAAGCATCCAAGCATTTTTTTTCGGCAGCCTTGTGTGGCTGCCTGTTTATGCCCTGCTTACTAATAAAGCCCTGATGGTAGATATTGAAATTGCATCCTCAGTTCATTTTAAATACTATAGAGTGGTTAATATCATACTAAATCCCTGACAGACACAAGTGTGTGGCATGCAGATAATTCACACCAGTTTATTTCTCTTGGAGCTGGCAGGTTACTGAATTATATCTTGTGTACTACTCGTGTATATTGTCAGTCGAGTCTGTTAAATTGCAGATTTGGGTTTGTCTTTCAGATTTTCAAGTTATTTTAAATCAATGTTAATTCTAATTCAGACCCTATGTAGTTGTTCTTCAGCGATAGGCAGTTCCTCAAACAATAGGACCGCTCCTTGGTATTGCTCTGAATCCTGTCTCAGTTAAAGAATCTGCTCTTGACAATAATGTTGTAAATGGCGTAGCTTATATGTTAAGAGGGTTTCTTACTTTCTTATTCAAACTTTGAGTACGCGATGTAGAGGCATTTCATTAAATGTTGGAGGTTTCAATTCAAAATATACCAGATTTTTTGGCGGTGGGGCAAAGTGGTGGACGGTGGGCGGGGGGCCCCCTCCATATACTTTGCAGGGGGGCCCCCTCAGGTTTCGTTACGCCACTGGTAAGGAGACCCCAGAACCACCCCGAAATAGACCAGGTACCTGTCTCCGTATGTATCTCAGATGCTAATCGATGCAACTTCTGAATGGCCAGATGAACCGAAGTGGCGGAGTCAGGTATATATACGCAGCAGGAGCTGCCGATCACTCTACACACTTCTCCGCGATCAGCGAGGATAACGTCTAAAACAAGGCGGTTTTGGAGGGTCACAAGTCTGGTCGCTTGAAGCTCAACTGTTATATTAGTCAATATCCCAGCGGTGGTGTTTACCACACCCTCTACTACCCTGGACAATCTTCTAATTTCTTTACTGGTTAAAATGGGTCCCCATATAGGCAGGACTCCTTTCATAATATCGACAAAATGTTGGGCAGGGGTATCAGTCTGATCTGTAGCATCTCTATCAGCGTTTCCTGATTCTAAACTCCGTCGGTTCAGTGAGTGGGATCTATGATAGTCGGAAAGGGCTATATAAACGGGAGGGTATAGGAAGGATAAGTGACATTTACCTGACCACCCTCTGGGGAGCCAGGTATAAGCGTTTTCTCCGCACACAAAATATACATTTGGAGGAGTAAGTATAGGTGGGCTGCTAAAGGTTTGTAATCTATAGGTATAGTTACATTTACTAAATCCAACAGATAGATGGCCAGTCCCATGTATGCAAAAGGAGGACGAGGTATTCAACACAGGGACCGGAATGATCCTATCATTCGACACATTTCGTTCCTGGAAATATCTGAAATACTCAGTAAAATTGAAGGACACCAAATCTAACACTTCGTCTCTCAACCAGGTGTCATTTTCATGTTCCGTATACACATTCATGAAGGCGGTAGGATCCAGAGTACCATCCGTACCTTCGGCATTTGGGGTGAATCCCTGGTGCCTTTCTATATAGGCCAGAATCAATTCGTAATCTTTCTCTGAAAATCGGTGCTCAACAACAGTATAATGTTCATACATCATTGACAATAATCTGAACCAAGCTTTACAACTGCCTAAATATGACAAAGGCATTGATATGAATAGATCATGCTAGTGCATTACGGAAGGAAGAAGGCCACATACCCAGCAATTTGTGGCATTCGTTGAACTATGGGTTTGGTGTAACATTTCGATAAAAGCATTATTCACATAGGTCTGACGATGCCTCTCGTTATGTGGGGCAAAGGTCTGAAAACGGTGCTCCTCGGGAGCGGGGGTGGTAGCTATCAGGGTGTGCACAGGATGGCGGAATTCTAGATAGATGAACATTCCTAAACATAACATTAATGAAACAACAATTATGACAATAAAAACAATCTTGGCACGCAAACTCCAAGTAGAAAACTTTGGCAGATGTGAATACAAAGGGCGGTGTACTATGAGATGTTCCTCTTCAGGGACAAAACGGGCAAAAGGGTACATTCTCACTAAAAGTCCAGGTATAATCTCGGGAAAGAGGGAATCTACAAGCAGTCCAACCTGCCGGAGGGTGCTTCTTTCCTGTGTCCGTATTAGAGCCTCACAGGCAGACTCCTATTGTTCCATGCAACACAAAAAGGAAGAAGGGCACAAAAACTTCTCGCGTCGGAGTTGCACTTGACACAACTCTTGCTGAAAGGAAACTCTACCTGGGCCCCCACCCACTGATCAATGTCTCTATCTTCTTTCTGAACAGAGCGTTATCAAAAAGTTCTAAGCTCTCAACGAGTTCAGTCCAGTGTTTTTACCTTTCCCAGGGTTTTACTCAGACCTTCATTCTCATTCTCTAGGCTGAACCTGGTATCTTTGCTTTCTGTCGGGGCCGCAGGTTGTAGCGAACATGACCCGGTATTTCGGGATTAATGTAAAGAACAGGCACCGTGGGGTCAGGTAAAGGACTGGGTGTGTGACTTTCCTTGTCACGTATTGCATCCCCAGGTGTCAGATTACCTGTTGCAGATGTCGCCGAACTCACGACACCCTCCACTCGCCCATCCGTTTCTCCTTGGGCTTCTGGGGAAGGTGACTTTTCGGTAGGTTTATCACTTTCGTGCCTTAATACTTCGCTCTGGTCCTGTTGATCATCCGGCAAAGGAAGTGGAACCCTTTTCAGATGCGATACATGAATCCAATGCCGTTTCCCTTCAACCTTTACGGCCGTCCTCGTAGCCAAAAGCACTTGAAAGGGCTTGGTCCAGCGTGGGTCTAGACTCGATTTCCGTTGGTAGTTCCGAACCAGGACCCATTGTCCAGGCTCCAGGCTGTGTCCAGGACCCTCCGGCAGAGGCTGCAGCACTGCTGATATCTGTTGGTGAATGGAACGAAGATCTTTAGTTAGTGCTTAAAGGTAGTCCGCAAACATAGGGTACTCAATGTCTCTAAGTGATTTTGGTCGTGGCACACCCCATACATTAGCGGGCCTACCAAATATCACCTCATACGGCGATATCCCACTGCGGGAGTGGGGAGTGGTTCTTACAGACAGTAAAGCCAGGGGTAAGAGATCAGGCCATTTTAGTCCTGTTGTATCCTGTAGCTTTGCTAATTTCAATTTTAAGATCCCATTATATTTTTCCACCAGCCCTGCTGATTGGGGGTGACGGGCCGCATGGAACTTCTGCTGTATTGACAGGCCCTTGCAAACATGTTCAACAAGGTCAGCATTGAAATGTTTCCCATTGTAACTCCAGATCACCCGGGGTAACCCATAGCTGGGAAATAACTCTTTTACTAGGGCCTTTGCGGTGGCTAGGGCAGTATTTTCCTTGGTAGGGTACGCCTCCACCCACTTGCTGAACGTACAAACCACCACCAAGACGTATTTGAGATTGTTAACCCGCTCAAACTGAATGAAATCCATTTGTAATACCTCAAAAGGTAGGGTGGGGGGCGCGAAGCTACCAGTCAGAACAGGGATGCTACCTCCTGGATTATGCTGTAGACAAATCATGCAATTCTGGACTAGTTGCTTTGCAGTCCTATGGATGTTGGTATTATACCATACGGGATCTAGTATTGCGCAAATACCTTGAATCCCCACATGTGCGGGAGCGTGTGCCATGGACACTACCACATTCACAAATGCATTCGGCAGAAGCCATCTACATCTTTCTGAAAGGTCAATCCAACATCCATTGTCATCTAGCTTCCCTATCTGTTCTTGCCAGTACATTAGTTCTTCAGGGGTTGCTTCTGATTGCAATTCTTTCACACTATCTATAGTGTTATTGAATGTCTCCGTTTCTACCATCCCTCTATGCAGACTCGTTACAAACATGGAGGTGGTATTGGATTGAGCAGTTTCTTTAGCGATTCTGTCCGCAAAGGAATTTCCCTTACCTACATCATCAAGTACTGCTTTATGAGCACTACATTTAACAACGGCTATGGCTTGGGGCAAGGTCAGGGTGGCCAACAATCTCCAAACCAACTGACCATTCTTTATTTTCTGACCATGGGATGTAAGCAAATCTCTCTCTGCCCACAACCTCCCAAAGCTATGTGCTACGCCAAAAGCATACTGGCTATCGGTGTAGACATTTATCCTTAACCCTTCACCCAATTCACAAGCCCTTAGTAGTGCGACTAACTCGGCAGCCTGGGCCGATCGATAAGGTACCTTGGCCGTCTCAACTACTGTTTGCAATGTGGTGATCGCATAAGCAGTGGTCGTAGTGCCGTTAGGTAACCTAAAACATGAGCCATCGACATACAATTCCCCTTGAGGGTCAGATAAAGGAATGTCTGTCAAATCTATCCGCCCCTTTGTTTCTTCTTCTGTCCGAAATATGCAATCATGTATATCTTGACTGTGGTATTCCAGAGGGAGAGGTAGTAACGTAGCAGGGTTCAGGGTGACACATCTTTTGATAGTGATGTGTGGTGCAAACAGGGTCCATTCGTACCCTGTAAGACGCGCACTAGTTAATTGCTGGGTCTGCGTCCTGTTCAATAATACGTCCACTGCGTGGGGCACCATCACTGTCAGGTCCGTATTCAGGACGAGCCCGTCCGATTGTCGGATCGCCACTGCAACCGCAGCCGTGGCTCTCAGACAACTGGGAAGTACCCTGGCGACATTATCCAATACCGCCGAAAAGTACGCACAAGGTCTTTGCTTACCACCAAATCCTTGTGTTAACACTGAAAGTGAGCAACCATCCACCTCATGCACGTACAGTACAAAAGGCTTCCGGTAATCAGGGGTGCCAAGCACGGGAGCAGAGCAAAGAGCAGATTTCAAAGAAACAAAAGCATTCTGACATTCAGCTGTCCAAGGTAAAGGCTCATGCACATCTTTAGTCGTTAGATGCAAGAAAGGTTTAGTCAGTAGGGAATAGTTAGGGATCCATTGGCGACAGTAAGAAGTTATGCCAAGCAAAGCGCGGACATCACGTTGCGTGCAAGGAACAGGCATGTTAGATATAGTTATGATACGATCAGGAGTCAGTCGTCTTCCCTCCTTCGACAGGAGATGACCTAGATAGGTCACCTCCGGTCGACAATATTGAAATTTAGACAACGAGACTTTATTACCATGGTCTGCCAAGTGCTGTAACAACGCAGTCGTCGCCGCTCGGCAACCGTGCTCGGTATCAGAGGCCACGAGGAGATCGTCCACATACTGCACCAGAACGTTGCCGGTTGGCAAAGTTAATGTATCCAATAACGTTTTAAGCGCTTGGCTGTAAATACTCGGGCTTTCTGTACAGCCCTGTGGGGCGCGACAAAATCTGAAGCTGCGGCCTCCTAATGAGAAGCAGAAAAGATAACGGCTATCTTGATGAATGGGAATACTAAAGAAAGCATTTTTCAAATCAATGACAGAGAAAAATCTAGCAGTCGGAGGAATCATCGTCAAAATAGTAGTGATGTCAGGCACCACGGGATATTGGGGTACTACAATCTTGTTTATTTCACGCAGGTCAATCACAAAACGATATGTGTCAGCATAATCAGGGCTTTGATCTATCGGGGCTCGTTTAAGAATAGGAAGAATAGGGCTATTGCACGTATTGGAAGCTGTCTCCTCCACTACACCGGTGCGGATCAAATCATGAACAATGGACAATAATGCCCGCTCACCCGTGGGAGCAATCTTATACTGCGGGACTCTAGGTAACCGGGCATTTTGTTTCAGGGTGATCGAAATGGGTGGTATGTGCAACAAACCCACATCAGTATCTCCGGTAGCCCAAAGACTCTGTGGAACCTTTGCAAGCTCAGGGGGCAGAGTGTCAGTTTTGGAAAAACATTGCGCTGAAGGAGGAAAGGGTCTCTTAATAGTCAAATAAACACCGTCTGGAGAGCAATAGATGCGGGCATATAGCCTTTTCAGTATATCCATCCCCTAGAGATTCTCACCACACTGTGAAGTTAGAAGGAAGGGTGAATCTATTGAAATCGGTCCCAAAGTAAGAGAGAGAGGTTGGGAAATGGGGCTTACCACCGGAGTTCCAGAGAAACCTACAGACACATTATTCTGGCCAGACAGAGCAGCCCCAGGGACAAGGGCATGTGAAACAGAGCTATTCATAGCCCCTGTGTCAACTAGAAACTTACCTGATGTATCCAGTAAACGGGCATGCACATAAGGTCCGTTTTGATCTACTGGAATTGACACACGTCCCCCACTCTGTCCTCGGCTCTCCTATGCCTCAGAATAGCCTGCCGAGTCGTTACTCACACATCCTTCATTGTAATATTGCTTCCCCTGACCATGGTCAAAATAATTTGGACTATTCTCACCTTGCCCGACACCTTCCTGTCTCGTATGTCCACCTCGATGACCACCAGCACGGCCTCTCCCTTGGCCCCTCGGGACGCCGTTTTGCGCATGCAACAACGGACACTGAGCTCGCCAATGCCCCTCCTGCTTACAGAATGCGCACTGATTTATTCCCAAATCTGTTCGTCCTACATCCTGCCCGGGACCCGCCCCTCGTGGGGCGAAGGTCTGTGTTCCCCGACCCCTCCCTCGGCCTCTTTCAACTTGCTGTAACTGGACCCTAGTCTTCAAATCCTTCGATCTCTTTTCTGTTTTCTCCTTACTGTCGTTCTCCCGATGCTCATAGTATTGAGCCATACTTAAGATAGTTGAAGGGGTAGATGTAGTCCAGGTACTCTCCGCAGCCTGAAGTCGGGCTGATATCTCGGGTAATAGGTTAGTTACAAACCTATTAACAAACAAGCGTATGCCACCCTCCTTGGGCAGATCTTGCCCGCTAAAGTCAATAAAAACCCCTTCGAACCTCGTAAAGAAATCGGACACACTCTCATCCTTCTTTTGTTTACACACGGTCAATTTATCCCAATCTACTTTCCTGGGAGGAATTAGTGAATGCATGTAAGTTATTATTTTCTCCGGCAAAGTCAATATTTCAGTTCTAGGCTTATCTCCTGGCTTACGATCCCTATCCCAGTCCCTCAATTGCTCCCAGGTTCCCCCAAACTCCGTCACATGGTCCTGGTCATGCACCTGCCGCCATATGTCCACCGGCACCAATAGAGCAAAAAATAGCTCAATATCAGCCAGTGTCATTACCGCCGAGGAGGCGGCTTCCGTGAGTTCCTTATAGTATGCTGTAGGATTCTTTCTGGGGTCAGGCAACTGGGTTTTTAATGAAAGTACCTCACTACGTTTCCACAGGGTGTATACCCATTGCTCCTGAAAACGGGCGTCTGCTCTCGGGCGGGTAATCGTCCCATGTGCGTCTACTATCTCAGTTACTTCTGGGTGATAAATGGGGTGCACCTCACGCATTGGGAACTGCTGTACCCCTGCAGGACTAGCTGCTTGTAGGCGCATTCTGTAACTGACCAGAGTTTTCACATTCCCATATACCGCTTCTGGACTTAGCTGAGACTTATGTGCATGGGTATGAATGTCATACAATATAGTCGGAGCTCTTTCCCTGTTATGAACTTGCTCCCACAATGAGATGAGGCGTCCAGCCTTGTGTGCTAACGCGTGCTGCTGCATCACCGGTTCATAATCTTTCATGGTGCTCCATATGTCAGGGTGTAAATAGATTGCCGCATCCGTTGGGATGCCTGTACTGCAATGGTCTCCTTTTCCTCTGTTCCTAGAGCTGATCGAGTGAACAGCTTCTTGCCATCTAATGAACCGGCCGGATGTACTGGAGTTGAAACAGCTGCAAAAGGAGTTGCACTCGCGGAAGAGGAGGTCAAGGCAGAGGGAGAATGTATTACCCCTGGTGACAACTGGGGAACTTCAGCTGCTGTGGCTGACAACAAATTGGGCAATAAAGCCATAACTTCCGAGACAGAGGAAGACAGCCGAGAGAGATCGGTGACAGGCGCGAGGGAGGCTGAGGCGCCGATGCAACCGGAGTTGCTGTGGAGGCAACTAGAGCCGGCGTAGGGGCGACTGTCCCTGCCCCAGCCGATACAATAGCTGCTGATACCTCCGGATATAACCATTGCGGGACATAAGGGGGCGGTGGCCGCATGTCCAGCAAGTCTTCTATTTCATCCTCCGCATTAGGTCGAGCCACATAACTTTTATCGACCTTCAATCTAAACTCCCGATTCATACAATCGATTCCTTTCTCTACCCTAGCTCTGTCATAGGCTACAGCTTTCTGAGTTATGGTATGCCCAGCCTTAGCTCTCGCTAGTTTCTCCCCCTTCATCCGTCATTGTTTGGCTTCTTTCTGCCAGGCGTTTAAGGCATCAAACATAGATTGCCTACTGCGCCTAGAAAATAGTTGTTCCTGTAAAAAGGCAATTTTCTTTTCATCAAATGAACCAGTCTTTGTCCACTGCAACTCTTCATTACCTTTAGTATACTTATGCCACAAGGTGTTGAACAATATGGGGGCAATTCCATGCTTCACATACATGAAATGGCTAGGGCTGCCCTCTGGAGGAGCAGGCTGACTCTCAGCCAAACGAGAGTCGCTGTCCCGGCAACAACAACCAAAACAATTCAATTTGCTGAAACACGACATGTTGGTTAGTAGACAGACACAAATAACATTTAACAGACTTTATATCACAGATAACATGTATGTCGACATTATTCTCTGCAGTTCAACCTATCCAAACTTGATGCATCCAAACAAACGAACCGAGCCCGTCGACTCCCGTTCGTGGAGAATTATTCAAAAAGGACCAACAGAATCACAACAAGCAGTCTCCCAGCAGACTGGCAAGAGGCTGTCAGACAGGGGTCGAGTGCAATCCGGCCGTGTATTACTCACAGGTAATAACTAGGCATCTGATCAGTGTCTCAAAATCACAAAAGATCTGCGGAGTCTCTACAGTCAGTCCCTCCCGGACCACCCTGCAAGACCTCCGTAATTCTCCTAGGGTACTCATGACCCCTCAAATCAAATACAGTTAACCGTTCCAAATGCACCGCTTTAACAGCGCGTGCTTCAAACAAATGCACCGCTCAACAGCGCATGCTTCAAACAAACAAATTACTCACCGGGTGCACCCAGGTATGAATGTTCGTTCTCCGCTGCCAACTTCTTACGACCAACACTGTCAGTTCCTGGGTTTAAGCCCGTAGGACCCCGGTGAAGGGCGGCTAGCAGCAGAGGGCACCCCGATCGGGAGCACGGAGTGGACGTGAACTCCCCTCCGCCCACCCGGTCAAGACGCCCTCAATCCTGCCACCCGAATACGGGGGAGGAAAGACCCTATCATGGGGTCCCTTCGTGGTCGCCAACTGTAGTAATCTAAATAGTAATCCCAAGGGCCACACTTACCAGTGGCCCGCAATATCAAGTCAATAATAAGCAGTTGGCAACGTAGAAGGTTCAAGCGTTTATTGGCCACAACAGAACTCTACATAGAGGAGCCTCATCGATCCTCACCCATCAGGTGCGCCGAGGAAGACTGCTGGCCCCTTGACAGAGTCACACTTATATACATAACAGATTCAGCATACAAAGCATTGCAAGTGGAAAAACACCAGTTAGCCCTAGAGCTCCTAAATGAGCTCATACCATCTGCACACATAAGGTTACTATCTCTACAGAGAAGGTCGGCGGGGTGACTCCCTTTCGTCTCGGGCCCAGAGGAATTTCGCTTGATACTCCCTACTGCAGATGTGACCTTGGGCCTCAGTCGTAAATACAATTCACCCTGTCTCTAGGCTGGTACGAGCTAAATCATACAGACGGTGTTCAGAGAGAACCACGTGATCTGAGGCACGACTGGTCATAATCCAAGATGGCCGTAGTATGGCTTTTCGGCCCTTTCTATCATACAAGACACGGAGAACGAATGGGCCATTTTATAAAGCAGTTCTCGATGTATATGGAGTACAGATACAGACCAAGATACGTTATGCTAACTTCACATACTGACTTGAATCCCACACCTGGGCACAGACAAAAGAGTTCAGGGGAAGGGGCCTCACAACAGACCGCGCGGGGCAGGCAGGAGGAGCAGTTGCAGCACAACAGATCAGGGAGGGCAGAAGGGTGTGGCAGTAAAATGGACCATGGAGGACAGGAGGAAGGGGATAGGGGCATGGCATGTGGACAGGCAGGGTGGAGGTGGCAGGGACAGGTTACCGTCATCTGACAATGCTAGGCAGGTGGGAGGGGAGTGGCAGCTCAACAGAACACTCAGAGTAGATAGGAGTGGCAGGTCCATGGAACATAGTGGGCAAAAAGGATGGAGCAGGGGCATGCACAAAGACATCGGAGGGCAGGGCGAAGGAGAATAGGGGCAGCAAGCTAAGCACAGAGGCTAAGCAGGAGGTCAATGATGGGCCATAGAATTGGGCAATGGAGGGCAGGAGGAGTGGACTGGTACATCATGCTAAATGGAGGGCAGTGGCAGCACATCAGACCATGCATGGCAGGAAAGAGGAGGCTAGTCCATGGATTCAGACAACAGAGGATAGGGAGGAGGTGGATGGGGCAGCAAGCTAACTGTTCAGAGAAGGTGGGTATTAGGAACTTTATTGATTTTAAAATGTGTGTCTGTGCGAACTACTTAAAATATGAACAAGTATGCAGCATAATCTCACTTTTATTCAGGAAGAAGAGGACATTTGTGACTGTGACTCCGGGCTCACTTGGCAGAAACACCCCCTGACCCTCCACCCCCATCGCAAAATGTAATGCCCATGAAAAGGGTAGGTGGACGCAGTGTTATATAGAACATAGTCCTGAGAGCACGATTGAAAATGAAAACTAGATGTAGTATATGGTATAAACTATGCAGCAAAAAGTGTGATATAAGATGAACCGGGCGTGAAATATAATATGCAATACATTGTGCGCAATGACAGATTCATTGGAGAGCGCGAGATAGCACAGGCACTAGCGCTTGCTATGCGATATGTGCCTTGGAGTGTAATATGCACAGGGCAGTGTTGTGTAACATAACTAGTCTCTAAAGTTGTAATATAAAATATGTGCTGGGGAGTGTAACGTTGCATATGCACTGTGACAAAGATATGGATCCCAGATTGTAATATGTATGGCATAGCGCTGTGCGTTATAACATACACATCGAGGAAGGCACGTTAGATGGGGCAATATAACCCGTGCGAAGGCAAGTGTGGCATGACATATTCACGGGGTGGTGTTACAGTACACATGGGCTAGAGAGTGTCATAGCATACGCACTAGCTGGTGGAATGCAACACAGAGGTGTGAGGCAATCGGCGGGCACTGGTGGGTGTAACACAGCATTGGGCTCAGCCAGGAGCACGCTGTGACTCTCAAGTGAGGTTCGTCTCCTTTCCAGAGAGTAAAATAAAAAGTATTACACATCCGGCGGTGGATGTGTTTTTTATTAACCGTGAGGGGGGATTCTTGCATAGTTTGGTCGAATTTTTGTCGAATCCCCTTTGAATGGCTTGGTGTGCGTGTATATTAAATGTGCCCGTCAATAGCTACCCATGTTTGTATAAATAAACGACAAGGGTGTCTACTTGGAGAGTACCCACCGGCGGGGGTGCCGGGATTAGGCACGGTAGGGCGTCAGACACGTCAGAGCTTCACTAGCGGTGTAAATACATTCCATGTGGATTCATTCTATGCGTAGTCGCCTTTTAATGAATATCACGCAAATCGTCATGGTGATAGGTACATACGGTTTGTCCAGCATGTCCAAGGTGTTTCTATAAATATATATATTTTTAAAATAATAAAAAACAAAGGCCGGCCCCGGGGGATGGGGTCCCCGGAGCAATAAGTGGCCTGAGGAGGGGGGCAACGCAGCCCCCTCCTAAAGAATTTAAATAAAAAAAAGGCCATGACCCGGGTGTTGGGGTCCCCGGGGCCGATTAAGGCCTTGGGAGGGCCAAATTTATTTTTTTAAACCAAAAAAATTAGGGTGCTGGCCCTGGGGGATGGGGTCCCCAGGGCCATTAAATTAGAAAAAGAAGGGGGGCCACACAGCCCTCCTTCTTAAAAAAATAAAATAAATAAAAGACCGGCATCACGCTGGAGGCCTCGCCCCCTCCTTGCAGCACTCTGCAAACGCGCCCCCTGGCCAGTTGTAAGTTGGGGAATTAATTCCCCTTCAATACTGAGGGTCCCTGAGGGTCAACTAGCCCAACAAGTATCTCCAGTGTGCGCCAGGGAGCTGCGTTGCAGACAGGTGTTCTGAGGCCACGCCCCTTTTTACACCTCTATGCAACGCAGCTCTGTGGCGCTTACTGGAGGTACCTAGTGGGCTAGTTTGACCCTAGGGACCCTTAGGATTCAAGGGGACTTAATCTCTCAACTTAGAACGGCAACAGGGCACGTTTACACAGTGGTGAAGGGAGGGGACGGGGCCTGAGGTGACGTGTGCAAACACGCCCTGTGGCGCGTTTTAAGTTGGGGAAATAATTCCCTTTCAATCCTGAGGGACCCTGGGGGCCAACTAGCCCACCAGGTGCTTCCAGTAAGTGCCACTGCTCTGCGTTGCAGAGAGGTGGTGCAGGCCGTGCCCCTTTTTACACCTCTCTGCAATGGTGCTTACTGGACGTACCTAGTGGGCTATTTTGCCCCTAGGGATCCTCAGGATTCAAGGGGACTTAATCTCCCAACTTAAAAAACGGCCACAGGGCATGTTTACACAGTGGGGAAGGAAGGGGACGGGGCCTGAGGTGACATGTGCAAACACGCCCTATGGCGCGTTTTAAGTTGGGGAAATAATTCCCCTTCAATCCTGAGGACCCCTGGGGGCTAACTAGCCCACCAGGTGCTTCCAGTAAGCGCCACTGAGCTGCGTTGCAGAGAGGTGGTCCAGGCCGTGCCACTTTTTACACCTCTCTGCAACGCAGCTCTGTGGCGCATACTGGAGGTACCTAGTGGGCTAGTTGGACCCTAGGGACCCTCAGGATTCAAATTAACTTAATCTCCCAACTAAAAACGGCCACAGGGCGTGTTTACACAGTGGTGAAGGGAGGGGACGGGGCCTGAGTTAACGTGTGCAAACAAGCCCTGTGGCGCGTTTTAAGTTGGGGAAATAATTCCCCTTCAATCCTGAGGGCCCCTGGGAGCTAACTAGCCCACCAGGTGCTTCCAGTAAGCGCCACTGAGCTGCGTTGCAGAGAGGTGGTCCAGGCCGTGCCACTTTTTACACCTCTCTTCAACGCAGCTCTGTGGCGCATACTGGAGGTACCTAGTGGGCTAGTTGGACCCTAGGGACCCTCAGGATTCAAATGAACTTAATCCCCCAACTAAAAATGGCCACAGGGCGTGTTTACACAGTGGTGAAGGGAGGGGACGGGGCCTGAGTTAACGTGTGCAAACAAGCCCTGTGGCGCGTTTTAAGTTGGGGAAATAATTTCCCTTCAATCCTGAGGGACCCTGGGGACCAACTAGCCCACCAGGTGCTTCCAGTAAGCACCACTCCGCTGCATTGCAGAGAGGTGGTCTAGGCCGTGCTCCTTTTTACATCTCTCTGCAACGCAGCTCTGTGGCACTTACTGGAGGTACCTAGTGGTGTAGTTGGACCCTAGGGACTCTCAGGATTCAAGGGGACTTAATCTCCCAACTTAAAACCGCCACAGGGCATGTTTACACAGTGGGGAAGTGAGGGGACGGGGCCTGAGGTAACGTGAGCAAACACGCCCTGTGGCGCGTTTTAAGAGGTAGTTTTAATCCCCTGCCCTATTATATACTAGGGGCTTACAGAGGAGGTCATGCTGATCACAGGGGATAGTGTTCCCTAGTGTATGTAGGTGTTTTCACTGTATTCTGAGTGTCTTTTAACATAGCACTGGCTCTAGGACTGGTTAGTCAGACTCAGTTACCACCAGTATCCGTCTGAAAAAGTTGAGGGTACAGGATGATTTTGCAACAAGGCTTCTTTCTGCACTTCTGTTTGTTCTTTCTGCATGTTATCCTTCTTCCTGCACTTTTCTTCATCTTTGAGGACTTCTGTTGCTTTTTTCTGCATTTCTTTTTTTTCTTTCTGTGCATTTTTTCTTCTTTCTTCACATGTCCTATCTCTGTAGGCATAGTTAGAAATTAGCATTTAAAAAACCTTTGAAATTCACTGAAAAAACCATAGGTTTCAGGCACGTTATAGTTAGGAATTAGCATTTAAAAAACCTTAGAAATTCACTGAAAAAACCATAGGTTTCAGGGGCGTTATAGTTAGCTGGACTTTTCACTCGTACAAAACCATTGAAATTCCCCCGTTATAGTTAGTTCAGCTAACTATAACTCGCGCGCCCGCAATGCACTGCTGATGACGTCACATATTACATCACTCATGACATGGTCAGTGACATCACTCATGACATCACTGATGACATCTCAAATGACATCACTAATGACATCACTGATGACATCATCCTTGTGATAGAGTGGCAGACCTCCTCTTCCCCTAATATAACCTTTGATACACACATTCAAAAATAGAAACTACAATGTTCAAAACAATGGACATACCAATACCAGTTACAACAACCTATTCAGTAATTCTAAGATCCACATACACATCCACTCATTCACTAACAGTCCTATACAGTCACTCATACATGTACTCACTCATCATATGTACTCACACACCTATACATCCTGTTACACAACGCCACTCATCCATAGAGTTACTCACACACATAGTCACTCATGCTAATAAAGAATCAAACATCCATTTACTTGCATATACAGTTATACACACACCACCACACTTCTACAGAAACTTACACATACTTAGTCTTTTAAACAATCACTTATAGAAACACATACTTATTCATACAGGAACTCTTTCAATCTCTCACTCTCACATATACTCACTTATATACACCAATAGTCACATATACTAGTTTAAAACATATGTAGTTACTCATAAAGACACTATTGAGACAGTCTATCACTCACTAACACACCCATGCACACACTCATCCACCCATACAGTCCTGCACACATGCTGTCTTCAACACATACAAACAGTGAGTCACTCATTCATGTACCTATGCACTACGTAATATCCCCCACCGAACCATACAGACACTCAGACACTCATACTGATACTCAAAAAACCAACTAATAACCTATATAGACACTCATGTAGCTACTCACCAACCCATGCAGCCACTTATACACAAAGTGAGAGACTGATACAGATATTTACACATTTAAACATTACTCACTAAGCCATGTATTCACTAAGATACACTTAATCAGTCAGTTATACAATCAATTTTTCAAAAACAAATCATCCATTTAGACACTTATATACCCATTTATTCTTCCATCGACCTTGAGATATACATATATAAAACATATGTAATTTTCAGAAAAACACACATTCACTGGATGATGTCATCAGTGATGTCATTTGAGATGTCATCAGTGATGTCATGAGTGATGTCACTGACCATGTCATGAGTGATGTAATATGTGACGTCATCAGCAGTGCATTGCGGGCGCACGAGTTATAGTTAGCTGAACTAACTATAACGGGGGAATTTCAATGGTTTTGTATGAGTGAAAAGTCCAGCTAACTATAATGCCCCTGAAACCTATGGTTTGTTCAGTGAATTTCTAAGGTTTTTTAAATGCTAATTCCTAACTATAACGTGCCTGAAACCTATGGTTTTTTCAGTGAATATATATATATATATATATATATATATATATATATATATATATATATATATATATATATTCGCGGGGAGTCTGGGAGCCTGTGATCTTGGTGATTGTAGTGCCAGGAGCAGCAAGGAATGGCACGGTGAGAGAGCAGAAGATTGCGGCAGCTGGCAGCGAAGGGTAAGTGTGTAATTTTTTTAATCCCTGTGTTTCCTCCCTAAATTGGAATGGCAGCAGCCACCACTGTAATCTGAACACTGGTATGACCCTCCTGACAGGCTTTGTGAGAAACTCCCACTGTTTCAGGCCCAGCCACCCACTCTCTTGCTGTTTCAGTCTCACCGCCCACAATCAGACCACTATCCACAATCAGAACACCATCCACAACCTGAGCTCTCCCAGACACCTGTACAAGCCTCAGTTCACAGTTTGCAAGGTACAAGAACCACATGTTTTTTTTCGATTTTGTTTTTATTTTTATGGAGTAGTTACAATATTGTGAACACAATAACACAGGATATGCATTACTGCAATCAGCAAACATAGCAGAACGGTAGAGTGAAGCCGAATCGTGTGGTGCGACAACACCTGTACGGTGACTGGGGGTGGGGGAGCAGTAATCCAAAGTTACTCTAGGTACTTCGGTAAATGGGCACAATGTGGGGGGCCTGCTAACAGATCATGACTGGACAATGGGGAGCTAACGTGCAATGGGAGGAGGAAGAGGAAGACGGAATCAGGGTATGCTGTGTTGTTCATGCTGAGCTTGTTTCTCCACCAGAGCCCACTTGGATGGTAAAGAGCGGGTCATCCCATGTGGCTGCGATTGGGTGCTTTCTCAATCCCCTTGCCTTTTTTCGGTGTACTGCGCCAGATTCCGCTGTGATCCATGGAATAAGCATGCTTTGCCATCTCGCGACACTTGGTAATACCAGTGGTTTGCTCGTTGGGCGGCCAACAAGGTTAGATCGATGTAGCGGTTAGTGCCTCACTAGCTCTGCAGTGCTTGAAAGGCACAGAAGGGAGCACAACAGGCTGTCCAAATCTTGTCAGCAGGTATTGCGTGCGAGGGTCGAGCAAACCCCTGTCCAGAGTATGCAGGCGATCAGGCAGTCCAGAACTCATGTGTGTTGCTAGATAATAATTGACCATGAAAAACAAAGACAAGAGGCTTTTGGCAAAATAGGAACAGTTTGTTTAAACAAACACTAAGCCTGGGAGTACAGTTACTGAGTCAGGGTCTCAGGACTGTCTCAAAGTACAATTGTTTTAAATGTCTTTTTATAAATTTGTTGAAGCATAATAAAACAATTAATACATTACTCTTTTGCGGGTAAAATGTGGGCCTTGTCATGAAGCCATAAACTACTCCCACCTGATGACAAATGTAGGTGGATCTCGCCCTCACATGGACAAAATGAGGGCCAATGGGTAATGTGTCCAGATGTCTGGCATGGGGAGCGCGTGATCACTGTGTGTGTCGTGTGTGCTGTGTCCTGATTGGCTGAGTGTTCCTAACTTCATGTGGCATCAAACTTTATATTTGTTTGGAAATGCAAGCCACTCCTACCATGTGCGTTTTATTGGGGCCAATCTCCCAGGACCATTGTGGTGTCTCTGCCTATCTGTGGGACTAATCTGTGTTTTTCCTGTTTGTGTGTTTGTCCTGCTGGTTATGAGCCACCCCACCTGTGATCTGTCAATCAGTATCCTCAGGCCTAGGGTGCAGGGCTTGCCTGACCACATATTTCTTACTCAGGGTTGATGGAGAGGTCATATCGGGGGATTACGACACCAGTGATTCGTTTTTGTGCATATGCCTATCATTGCGCACATCAACATCATTATTAACATTTCCTGCTCTAGTTAAATTGTAACTACATCATTTATCCCACACTTCATTACAGTCACATTGTTAGGGGCTTTTTGTGCTTCAGTTTTAACTAATACTTCTTCCCTAGTTTCTTGCATTCTACCTAATTTGAGGACTGCATTTTTACAGCAGGAACCCCTCACTTGTAGGAAACCCCACAAAAACAGTACAAAAAATTATAATAGGCAGTAATGACGTGCACAGTCTTGTCACCTACTGGGGAGCCAGGAAAACCATCCGATGTACCAGTCCTGCTCAGGTGAATCACCCTCCCTGCTCATATCGATTTGCAAATGATCCAGTGCTTGGATAGCAAGAGTCAGAATCCCATTTTTCATGTTGTTGCTTGGGATGAGCATGCAACAGGGCGCGCTGATCTTATCACACACCTCTCCCTCCATTTTGGTCATCAAGTCCAACACATAGCGATGTTGCATCACCATGAGGCGAATTGCTCTTAGTTCGTCCTTGATTGCATAAAGGCTGAGCTCAATACTGTTAATCATTATCATCATTTCCCATCTGGCTATTTGCAGCCAGCGGGCATTTGCTTCCGTCTGCACTGTGAAGAAGGGTATGGACCCTCTCGCATTGATTTGTGTGTCAGAAAACAGTCTGAATTCTTCCGGACTGTCCTTGAACTGAGCCCAGCTAAAATAATCAGCAGTTCTTTTTTCTCGAGCATGATGCAATAGAGTTGTTTTCTTCTATAGCGGATGTTAGTACATCTCTGACAGATCTACAGGAATGACCAGGGTAGGGGTGTGGATGGTGACCAGAGAGCACAGGCCTCACTCTCTGGGTGTAGGCAAATCCTATTGTAAGAATTAGTGACTCTTTCATAAGCACTTTTGGAACCTGCACTGTCTGGTTGGCTGAAGGGGTGCCCCAGCCAAGCAGAACTCACTGCTCCCGCCAAGGGCATGTGATTACACTCACTGTACAACCCAAGCTCACCCTTGGGTAGCTTGGCACTGAGCAGTCAGGCGTTCCCTCAGAAGCAAGGTGTAAAGCAAGAACAGCATGCAACCACAATAAATATTCTGCGCGACACAAATGAGAGACTTCACTCTTAATGTCGAGAAATATCGTTTATATTCAACACTCACATTAAACAATGTCAAATTAATCTCATGAAGTTCTGGGCATAAGTCACACTTGGCAATATTACTTGCAGTACTAGGCCATGTGTTGATCAGATCTCGATAATATGCACACATGGGAAATGTCATTTTCCACAACCCCACCCAGCACCCTAATGTGGTGCGACACATTGTGAGCCCCCTGGCCCACCCGCACAATCCTAATCATGCAATTTCACACAGCTATGAGGTGCACCCTGGGCTACAACGGTATCAGTAATTTGTGCATGCACAGAATTATAACACTTTTAGAAGCACCATGGGATGAGGCCACATTGACAAACCCACTGTTGAGAGGTAAAATGCTTTAGTTAAAGAACAATGGGTAAACCAACACTGCTGACCAGTGTCATGAAGCATAATAGGTAAACAGACGGTTGCTCCCGTACACTCACTCTCACTTGGCACCGTTATGCAATGCGACAGGTACCAGCCTGATCCGTATGGGCACTTTCACACTCATACAGACCCGACACCCTAATGCGGTGCCACTAATACCAGGCAGGTCAATAGATAATACTCTGCAGACCCCGTGGCTCCAAGTCTCCTGCCTCCCTCCAATTCACCCCCACTGTCCCAGACACCCAGGATGGAAGTTCACCAGCCCCTCCCTCCGGACACAAGGCTGCTCATGGCTAAGGTCACACCTCGTCTGGGGCCCCGAAAAGCAGGTGGGGAAAGACAGTAAGCATAAACATGAGGTAGACATAAACAAAGGGGGTCTTGGTACCACCCAGGAAGTTCACCACCAAGTTGCAAAGCAGAAACGGGGAGAGAGAAACAATTTGTTACAAACAGGGGTTCACTAGGGCCTTCTGGCACAAGCCCAGTTCTGACATGCACAGGGGAGTCATGCAGTCTCTTGACCACCTCCCGAACCTTTTCGGAAGCATCCCTCCGGCCTAGTCAATTCCTTTCACTCCTACCTGGTGCCAGCTGGAGAAAAGCCAGTTGGTCCACTGTGATGGGATCAGTGAGGGAACAAGCAGTGAATGGGGAACAACATGCAGGGGAGCCTCTCGGCTTGAGGTGGCACCCTGTTTAGTACACGTTTATCCAAGTGGTGCCTCGGCAATCCGGGCACTGAGTCTGGTGCATGATGAGATGAGTCTCACTGGGCGCTTTAGGTTACACGAAGTAGAGTTGCAATTGCATACCTCACTGGAAATGAGGGACTATGTAAGTCACCCTTTGATGTCAGTTGCACTGCTTGACTCCAATTACATGTAGTAGAGTTGCAATTCCATACCTCCCTGGATATGAGGCACTATGTTTGGCACACCTTGATGTCGGTTGCACCAGACGATTTCGGACACACACAGGCTCAAATTCAGCAGGGCCTCTTGAGGTAAAATGAGACTCAGCAATGGGTGCGTCCCCCACCTCCGAGGCTCGCAACCTGTGAATCGGACACCGTATGCAATGAGCATGCAGTCAGCATGGCACCTAGAGAAATCCGGCACAGTCAATGAAGCTTGGCTTCCGCAACCGATAAATCCCCTCACCACCAACAAGTCGCTTATGTGTGTTGGGGTCCCTGTAGTACAGGAACCACTTCGCCGTAGATGTGGGCAAAGTCTTGAGCTCCACACTAGGCTCTCCGATCTCCAGGCATAAGTCTGTAGTTCCAAGCTCACGCCGCACTGTCCAGCTTTCAGCCGGCAATGTGGTCACTTAGAGGAACCCGCTCTCCAGATGTCACTGGTAGATGGTGTGGGGCCCTGGTAGGAGATCTTTGATGTCCTTGAGACCTCCGAGAGAACAGGAGACCCACGACTGGTCCTTGAGAGCCCACTTCAGGGTGCGACACATCAGCAGTGAGTCGGCCCAGGCCAGCCACTGTTCAGGAAAGAACACGGTCCTTTCCTCTGGCAGTAATTCTCCATGTGTGCAACAGAGTCCTTTGGCAATGTGCACCACGCAGTCCAGTTTCTCTGCTTCTGCTTCGATACAAGCGGTTCTCTCCGCACAGTGGGATGGCACGGGGTAGTTATGTTCCATTGGGCCTTTGAATTCGGGGGAAGGGTTAAAGGGTATTCTTTTTAACCACAGATGTGTTCCCTAAATTCTCTGTCCTGAGGCCGTGGAATGCAGATCTCTATGTTTATGGGGACCGTGATCTGGCCCTAGAGGCCAAGTGTCCCAATCTCTGGTCCCCATATATTCAGTCAGGCCCACACATGACAGGGGTTGTGTATCTCAATTGCATGCCAGGGGGGTATGACTGTCACTGGGGAATGCTGAGATTTTCTCAATGGCGCACAAAGAGTTTGATGCCTGGAAATGCCCACTTGCCATACGTGGCATTTCCACCCAAGATATGTTAAGCACAATTACCATTGGAACGGGTTTGGACTAGAGAATCCATTGATGCGAAACATCACAAGGCTGGGACACTGCAATCTATTACTGTAGCTTGAAATACTGGCGTCCCTTTCCCCATGCTAACTTAAGGAAAGAGAAAGCCTCCTCGGTAGGGGAACCCTTGTGGGTCTTACATACTACCTGGGCAGTGAACACCAGTGGGTGCCTGTCCAGCCCTTCACCCTCTATCCAAGTGGAGGTGAAAGGCCCCCCTCCTGCCAGACTGTATTTTTTTTACCAGACAGCCAGAGGACATGCACAAGGGCGCTCTCACAGACCTGTTGTGGCAGGTCCAACACATGCTTAAATGCACAGTTCGTGCAAGTGCGCACCCAAGCCACAAAGGGAGGCCTGACCTACGTTTACAAGTATTAAGTCTGCACCGCTTCCTAACATGTTGGAAGGGTGCGCGTACTTTCACACTTTCACACTGGCCCAGAGCATGGAGGCTCCATATGAGAACCAATGCACACTCCGGCTGGCAGTACCAGGCTGGCGGCCCGGGCATCCAGAACACCCATGGTGTCTGTGCACTATCCGGCCGACAATGGCAACCCGCATTTACGCTAAGCACTTCCTTGGTACCAACAGGGACACCAGCCCATCTTGGCTGGCTGGTGGCGGGAGTCTAGAAAGTTTACGGGCACAAGGGCTCAGGCTGACCAACACTATCTGGTTGGATTCAGGCCCAACAACCTTTGTGCTAGTGCACCCACTGCTTGTCATGGCAGACGGATGATCTGTTTCACCCTCTCACTAAGTGCCGCTTCCTACGAGAGTTAGGAAGGTTGCACTCACTTCCACACTGCATCACCAGTGGAGAAGTGTGCCAGCCTGACACCAGCAAAGCGGCCTCAGCAACCTCGGGAGGCGTCCCATCGAGGAAAACTGACCACCGAGGTAGGGGGGCCCCACCTACGGGTTCTCCTATGTTTGGGCAGCCGTCACGCTTGGGCCCCCACCCGACTATTCACCTAGCCTGAGCTTAACCCCTCGAGATGTACCCTAGAGTCGCTCTGGCAGTAGCGGAGGCCCCCTCCAGGTTGGCTCACCAGTGGAGATGCCAACCTACGTATGATACCTACTGGGCAGGCGAGTCCATCAGGGCATGATTAGTGCCACATCCTCCTGGGCATATGATGTACTAGGGTCACGAACAGAGAGTAGGCAAAGATTAGGAGTACAAAAAGAAAGCAAAAACTTTTGGGATGTTCACCTAAGAAGGCCATGTCCAACCAGCACATTAAGTCATAAACAAAAAACAAAACTCAAGACAAGATGTGCAATCAACACAAATTTACCAGTACCAAAAAATCAAAAATGCATAAATGAATAACCATAATGAAGAAAAAGAAAAATCTGACAGAAAAAAATTTTCTTTTAAAAAAAAATATCTTAGCCCACTCCTTAGCGCATTGTAGTAAAGAGGTCCACGCTGGTAAGATGTAGACTAAGATGATTTATTGAAATAAGTTACATGTTGATAGGTTCTTGTGAATCAGGTAGTTGAATTCTGTAGAGCAGACCCACCAGGAGCAGCCTGTCTTCTGCTCAGCCCATTCTCCAACTGTCACACTTCACCTCTCAGGCAACCAACATTACAATACGCATCACCACTCCAACATTCCATGCAGCACACAGCACATTCACACTGGCTGAGCAGGGGGAGAGATAATGGCTGAACATTAACATGAGCAGGATACTACACGCATGCTATCCGTTGACTAGGGAAGGTTTTGCTTGGTACACAGGACTAAGTGAGCCCGATAGTCAGTCCACATCACCTGTGGGACAAAGATAACAATAATTTGTGTGAAAACGAAGAACAGCTTGACAACCACAGGCCCGCCTTGGCCAAGCACAGGCTACACCTAATCTCCAAGGTCAAAATTTTCCCTAATGTCCGAATTACACTCTGTATCACACCCATGGGTCATGTGTACCATCTGTATCACACCCAGCGGTCAAAGCGAATAACACCTTTCACTTCTTTTAGATACCAACTGTGTTAAGAAACAGGTTGGACTGAGAACATTGTTTTAGACTAAAAAATTAAATAAAGAGGCTGACCCTATATCACACCCAGGGCTTATGCATACCATCTGTATCACACCCATCGGTCCAATCGGTGAGGCCTTGCCCCTGTATCAAACTCTGGGGAGAAGCTTACTGACCGTTTCACGCCCAGTGGTCCAAGCAACAAACAACTTTCACCTTTCCTATCATGCTGGCTATCAAAAAAAGGTAACCTCTGCTGGATCGCCTCCAGGGCAGCCTTATGACTGCTCCGTTTAGACACATGAAGTGGGCAATATCTCAGATTTCTGTCAGTGGCAGGGAACTCAGATTACATTGTCAGGCTTCTTCCTAGTTTGTCATGTACCAAATGCTGGGGATTAAGGATCAGATGTAGTCTCTTATTCAATTGACAGTGGCTTCAGTATGGAGCTCTGCCCCCAAATATTTAGCAGAGCTTTCAATCAATTGCAGCATCTGCTCACCTTCATTGCTGCACAGAATCCGTCAGTGCAGTGTCCTTTCCTTTGGCTGCAGTCGGGTTCAAAGCACCAATCTCTCTTGGCTGGCTCACCAAAATGTTTCTCGAATATGAATCTACCTTGAAAAAACACAGACAAAAGGCGTTTGGCCAAGCAGGAACAGTTGGTTTAATCAAACACTTCGGCAGGAGTACAGATACAGAGTCGGGGTCTGAAGACTGTCTCAAAGTATAATTGTTTTGAATGTCTTTTTATACAGTTCTTGAAGTATCATAAAACAATACATACATCCTGTTTTGGGAGTGGAATGTGGGACTTGTCATGAAGCCATAAATTACTCCCACCTGATGACAAATGCAGGTGGGTCTTGAACTTGCGTGGACACAATGAGGCCAGTGGCTAACGTGTCCAGATGTCCGGCATGGGGAGCGCGTGATCACTGCGTGTGCTGTGTGTGTTGTGTCCATGTGGCATCTAACTTTATGGTGTTTAGGGAACTCACACCCCTCAGACCATGTGTGTTGTATTGGGGCCCAGCTCCCAGGACCATTATGGTGTCGCTGCCTATCTTTGGAACTAATCTGGGTTGTTCCTGTTTGCACGTTTGTTCTTCTGGATACGTGCCACCCCACCTGTGATCTGTCAATCAGTGGCCTCAGGCCTAGGGCACAGGGCCTTCCTGACCACGTATTTCTGACTCAGGGTTGGTAGAGAGGTCAGATCAGGGTATTTCAACAAGACTGATTTGATATCATTTTTCTACATACACGTATCATTGCGTATATCAACATCAATATTTACATGTGCCATGTCTGCGATGGGAGCACAATATCGGGGGCATTCAGGCGATGGGGCGAGATATTATTATATGTATTGGAATCGTGCATTGCGAAAGCCTTTCTGTGAGCAGGCAAGCCCCTACTCCATTCTCTAGGGGTTAGTGGACAGCCGAGGTTGCGTTCCCATGACTACCGGAGGGGTGTCAGTGGTCCAGTGGTCCTAGTGTTTTATGCACAATGGCTTTGGCAAGCCAGGAAAGGAGCCTTTGGCCTGCACACATTGTGTAAAGTGTCTGTGTCTGGGGCCGGCTCTGAAGCGTCACTCCCCACAACTGTTCCAGTACTGCAAGAAGGCATCTATACACCAGGAACTGACCTGTCAAAGTCCTTCCTGCTCAGTAAGTACATATGTATATATATATATATATATACATGTGATCAAGGGCCTGTGGGCTCGAAACGCGTAATGGCTGTGCTGTGCTTGTGAGCAAGAAAATAAACGAATTCTAAGCACCAAATTGTGGTCCGAGCTCCTATCTGCAGCGGCAAAACAAGAGCGTGAAAGGGAGTTGAAGTCATATATATATATATATATATATATTCACTGAAAAAACCATAGGTTTCACACATGTTATAGTTAGCTGGACATTTTACTGATAAAAAACCAATGAAATTCCCCCGTTATAGTTACTGTAGGCAACTATAACTCACGCGACCGTAATCCTCTGCTGATGCTAATACTGTATTTAGACACTTATTTGCCCATGTCTTCTTCCATTAAATTTTAGCTATACATATATTACAAATATTTTTTTTTCATAAAGACACATATGTCATCAGCAGAGGATTACGGTCGCGTGAGTTATAGTTGCCTACAGTAACTATAACGGGGGAATTTCATTGGTTTTTTATCAGTAAAATGTCCAGCTAACTATAACATGTGTGAAACCTATGGTTTTTTCAGTGAATTTGCAAGGTTTTTTAAATGCTAATTCCTAACTATAACGTGTGTGAAACCTATGGTTTTTTCAGTGAATTTGTACGTTTTTTTAAATGCTAAGTTACTTTACGCCATTTGTGGCGTGCGCGCCCACTTAACGCAGTTCGTTCCGTGCGCGCACAGTGAGCACGCGGTGCGCTTCGCGCACCGCGTGCCCACGTTACGCTAGATGGGCCATGAACGCACGATGCGCTTCGCGCACCGTGCGCACATGGAGGTCATATGATGAGCATCGTTGTGACAGGTAAAATATATGTTTTGTTTATCGCAGATGACCCATGCACAAAAGGTGCCCATCGGGCACCTTTTGCACACGGGGTGGGGAGAATGTGGATATTTTTTTTTTTTTTTTATTATTTCTTACCGTACGCGTACGGTAAGCGTAATCGGCGAAATTTTCGAAAAAATTAAAATTGCCTTTTTTCACTTGGGGGATCGTTGGGGACTCCCTCGACATGGCTAGGTGCTTGGGAGCTGTGTAAACAGCCCCTTTACATGATTTGCACTTTGTTTTTCAATCCCCTGTCAGAGTGCGAGAGAGAAAATGGCGGCCGCCGCTTCCTGGTTTCGACCGATTCGAATGTTTACTAACATCTAAGGGCCAATCAGAATCGCGCTCACGCACGCCACCGTACGCGTACGGTAAGCGCACCGTAAGCGCACCGTAAGCTGGCTCAGATATATATATTGATTTAAAGGCTATTTTCTCAGAATCTACTGAACAGATTTACACCAAACCTACAAAAGGCACTTCCTTGACCTGAGGACTACCTCTCTGCCAAATTTCAAGTAATTCTGTTCAGCCGTTCGGGCTGTAGCTGTGTCTAAAGGTCATATGGAAAAATGCATGGGAAAAACGCGTTTTGGGACCCCCCTTTTATCTCAGCCCCCGCTTGACGAATCCCCCCGAGACTTTCAGGGTAGGAGCGGAGCGGAGCGCCCCACCTATTTTGAAAAATTCGCGAGGATTCGTCAACCGGCGCCAAAGTTATTCAAAATAGAATGTTGCGGATTTCCTATGGAATCGTGGTCCTAACTATAACTACCTACTGGCGACCGCCAGTAGGTAATATATATATATATATATATATCTAATCTTTATTCAGTAGTAATCACATCCATAAAATATACATTAAAAAGGGGAAAAAAGACAAGCAATAAAACACATCCTCAATATAGCTAAAATTCATTTTAAGTAATGTGCAAAAATGCAGAATCCATTCAGCCATCAACACATCTACAATTTCTAGATCTAAGTGCTCAGTAAGTAGGTCAAATGGGATTCCCAAAGTTCAAGGCCCTCACTCCATACTGCCAGTCGAAAGGTGCTCATGTAGCACAGGGTGACCCCTGCGCATATGGAGAGGCATCAGGGGAGGCTCGCCACGCTCTACGATGACTTTCATTTGCAACTCAGAGCAGACCGTTTACTGTAATGTGTAGTGTCGACCCTGGGAAGAACAGGTCTCTCATGAGTCTCAGGGTCCCATTGTCACCATCTCCTCACACATCCTGTAGGTTGCGTCCAGCCAGCCAGCTGGTAGGCCATTGTAGCTGTGCTGCCAGGTAATAGTGTCCAAACAGCGGGGCTCTCATCCCTCCCTGCTCCGTTGGGAGCTGCAGCTTGGACACGACTACTCTGCACCGTCCCTTATTCAATATAAGGTTGCACAACAATGTGTTTAGTGAATGAAATGTGCTACAGGGGATAATGACTGCCAAGCTAGCAAAATGGTAACAAAGCCTTGGCAGCATCACCATTTTGGAGAGGGCGATGTACCTTGCACTGTGATGGGGACAGATTACCAGAAGGCAACTTGTGGTCAAAGAGACTAGATCTCTCTTGTGCGGTTACCTTCTATCAGGTCCCTGGTCGAGTGGTACATGTTAATGCCTAAGTATTGAATGCTGCAAGGCTCCCATGTAATAGTGTGAGCATTGACTGCTATAGTGTGTGTCGGGCAGGCAGTATGTAATAGTAACAGTCAGGTCTTAGAAGGTGTCTAAGATGTTGGCTATATCTCCTATGCCTTCCAATATATCCTTTATATACACAAGGACGCTGTCAGCATACGAAGAGACAATTTGTGTCTTGCCATTGTGTGGTATGCCCCAATCTCATCCAAACTGACAGAGGTGTTGAGCAAGGGAATCCATCGCCTGCTCAAAAAGTAATGGAGACAAGAGACACTCCTGGCACATGGCTCTGCCAATTGGAAAGTGATTCAAGATCAGTTGGCCTACTTTTGCTCTTTCTGTGGGTTCTGTCTAGAGTAGTTTGATGATCTTCAGCATCCTGCCACTAATGCCCATTCTTTGTAAGTCCATCAACATATATTCCCAATTTAGGGTGTCAAATGCTTTTTCGAGGTCTAGAACCTGGAAGGCAGAGTAAGGCCAGTGAAAAGGAGCTTCCTCGAGTAGTCGATGTAGGCGACGGATATTACGGGACATAGATCTGCCCGGTATAAAACTGTTTTGGTCAGAAAGGACCAACTCAGTCATGTGTTCCACAGGTGCTTCACCAATTATTAGACCTGGCATCTTTGGTGTGGTTTCCCCTGTCCTTTTGCCTCTGCCTCCTGTATTTTTAATTATATGCAGGATTTTTGCTGGTTTAGGTACTCTGGGCACTTTACCACTGCTGATGATTGTGAAAGTGCTGGTGCTCCCTGTGTAAATTATGGTTCTGATTGGCTGTCCATGATTGCCATATTTGTTTTACTGGTAAGTCGCTAATAAAGTACACTGTGTGTGCCTAGGACCTGTAAATCAAATGCTACTAGTGGGTCTGCAGCACTGGTTGTGCCACCCACATGAGTAGCCCTGTAAATTTGTATCAGGCCTGCCATTACAGTGTTTGTGAGTTCAGTTGTAAACTGCCATGTTGACCTGGCAAGTGCACCCACTTGCCAGGCCCAAACCTTCCCTTTTTTCTACATGTAAGGCACCCCTTAGGCAGGCCCAAGATAGCCCCATGGGCATGTGCAGTATATGTAAAAGGTAGGACATGTGCTTGTGTGCTATACATGTCCTGATAGTGAAATACTGCCAATTTCGTTTTCCACTATTGAAAGGCTACCTCTCCCATATGTTGTCATTGGAGCTGCCTTTTAACATCTTAAAAGTGTAACTTTCAATTGGGAAGAGATGTGAGATTTGGAGTTTGGAGTCCCTGAGCTCAGAATGTATTAATATATCTTTTAGTGAAGGTGGTTATTAAACTGTGTGTTTAAAAATGCCACTTTTAGAAAGTGGGCATTTTTGTGCTTTACCATTCTATTTCTCTGCCTGTCTGTGGAATCAACGTCTGGTTTAGACTGACAGAGGCTGTTTGTATATTCACTATAGATAGTCACACAAAGGGAGGTGAGGTGTGTCCTGTATAATCTGATGAACCATTACCAGGCTGATGGTTATTCCTGAGCTTGAGTGGTGGGAGGAGTTGTCACTAACACCTGAATAGGGCTGTGCCTATCCTCTCACAATGCTGTCTTCCGCCCCGCCCCTTACAAAGACTTTCTTCTGAAGTTTGCAAACTTCAAAGGCCAAAAGGACTTTAAGTATTGGACCTAAAACCCCAGACGTTTAGAACACTTCTGGACTAAGAGGACCCTGCCAAGAAGAAGAGCTGAAGAGCTGCCAGGAGGAGTACTGCCCCTTTGCTGTGTGTTGCTTTGCTGGGTTGACCTGTAATTGCTGCTTCCGTCTGTGGGCAGTGGAAAGGACTGGACTTTTACTTTTCTGTATCCTGCTTATGAAGATTTTCCAAGGGCTTGAAGTAGAGCTTGCCTCCTGTTAAGACGTCTCAGGGACACAAAGACTTCACCTGCTGCTTCCTTGAGCGTCACTGCTGGGAGTTCTGACCTGCCTTGTGGTGCCAATTCTTGTTCTGGGCCCTTGGAGGTTGTTCCTGCTGAAAAAAGCTACAAGAATCCTGAAAATTGATGCATCGCCCTTCCTGATCCTGTGTTTCCTTTGCAGCACCACCGTGTCTGAAGAATCTCTATGCACCGCTGCCGTGCGGCTGAAAAAATCGATGCAGCACCTGCCAGTGACTGAAGAAATCGAACCAGCGCCTGTTCACTGCAGCCCTATCGACCACAAGCGTGTCCAGATTTTGACGCATTGCACCTGTGCAAGTTTTTCCGATGCATCACCCGCAGACCAGAACTGTCTTGGAATCAACGCCTTGCTTCCGCCTACAGTCCAGATTCGACTCAACACTTCGCCTGCGTGCAGCAGAACTGACGCATTGCCTCCCCAAGGACTCAGGAATGGACTCATCGCTGTGTTTTCCGACGCTTCCCTCATCTGAAACTGTTTTGCTTTGTGAATTTTGACGCATCTGAAGGTACTTTGTGTAAAATCACTGCATGGACAAAATTGCTAAAACCTTTTAAAATTCATATTTTGAGGTGTGTATGTTGGATTCTTGTCATTTAGGTCTTGTTTGGTTTAGATAAAGATATTCAATTTTTCCAAACTGGTGTGATGTCCATTTGTAGTGTTTTCACTGTGTTACTGTGTGTGTTATGTACAAATACTTAACACATTGCTTTTGAGATAATCATGACTGCTCGTACCAAGCTACCAAAGGGGTGGACAGGAGTTATCTGGTCTGTAACTCCCTCACCCTGACTAGAAGAATGGGCCCCTACTTGGACAGGGTGCCTACCACTGCCAAGAGACCCCCATTTCTAACACCAATGTTTTGCTAAGTATTTTGTTATTTTGTCATTTCTTTCCATCACAAATAGCAGAATATATGAGGCAACCTCTAAGGGTCCCTACCCGGCTATGGCAGTGAGGCCAGTAAGGTACTGAGGGCAGCGGAGAACAACTCAGTTAATTTCAGAGCTAACAGGGCTTTGTAGGTGTTGTAAAATTCTATTGGTAGTCCTTCCAAACCTGGGTTCTTATTGGTGGGGGAATCCCTTTTGGTACCACAGATCTCTTGTTTTGTTATGGGGCCATTTAGAGTCTTGCTTTGTTCCGTGGTCACCACTCACAATGCCACAGGGAAAAGGAATTCTGCTATTTTAAAGAAATGTCTTATTAGTTTCAAGATAACAAACTGGCATCAAGTGGCATCTAAACAATTTTCCAACTTCCCCCAAATACCAGAGGAAAAGCACATTTTACATTAAAATGATCAGAACATTGCATTGATGAGCTGTCCAGCATATATGTTCCCATGCCTTTCAAGAGACCAACCCCCTCCCCCATGACAGATCGCTACACTCATTAAAGTGAATTGGTCCCAAACTATGCCATCTCCGATGCCAGTGAGCTTCAGCAACCAATGAAGAGGAGGATGAAGCTCCCCCGGATTCATGAACCTATCTATAAGGCCCACCCACACCTCAATATCCTCCTGAGCCTTAGCATTACATTGACATCTTCGCAGATGAAGCTCGTCAGCCACGACCCATTCAGCCACATCCTCTGCCTAGTGTTCCATGTATTTCGTCATGGGTATAGACGATGGAGTTGGATGTTATACCAATGGCAGTTATCAGTTCATTATCTGTGTCTCACTGTAGTTGCCACGCTAGGAGGCAACCCGGTTTGCCACCGGTTTGCCACCATCTGCATGCCCCTTAGCTTGGTAAGCCCTATTTTCAACACATCATAGTGATTCAAGCAACTGAGCGTGTCAATCTCTTCCTTCAGTAATTTCTGCACCGGCACAGTTGGTTTCTAGTGTACCCTGTTCCAGGCCTCTCAAGAAGGCCTCTTCTTGGTCTAATTCATTGCAGAGTGTACCCCAAGCCCTGATTGTAGTGGGCTTGCAGTGACCATGTACCACTGCTTTTGGGGCCTTCCATTCTACTAGACATGTGGTGGCAGTGTTACTATTCTAAGCAATGTACTTGATGCAGAGGCATGGCATACTTAATGTTGAGATGGTGCAGCCTCACCGCTAGATATGTTTCTCACTGGTGCTTCACCATGGTCATATAACATGGATAAAAGTTGACTGGCTTGTCTGCAATCGTCCAGGGCTCATGGGAGGGTGCACACTGAAGGATATAGTCTCTATCTCTAAAGTTCAGTAAGGGTGCAGCGATCGATCTGAGGTGTGCCCCTGGCACCGGGGGGTTTGCCAGGTATCCATTGTGCCTGTTCTGCTGTAAAGAGGGTGAGATCTTTCCCTCCAACAACGTTGATGCCAATCACTGTTACACAAACAATTCCTCACAGTGCCTCTCTGTAAGCTCAGGCACCCCACTAGGCGAACGTTATTGCACCAAGATCAGCCATCACCATCTTCTAGCTTAGCTATGAGAAAGTCCAAATATTTTTGTGCAATTTGACATCATGATCCATTACCGTCAGGCGCAGCTGCACCAGCATGTATTCTGCAGTATCTGTTCTGCTTCCCAGTTTTTTGTTATCCACCCATAGTGGACCCGAATCTACAACCATTGCTTCAATCTTCTGCTCCTGGGTGTTTTTTGTACCCCGTATATCTGCCCGAATGGTGGCAAAGTGGGCCTTCACGTACATTACGGCCCCCTTCTTCGCTGGGCCTTAGGCTGTGGGGTGCCACTACCTGAGATGACAAAGAGAGAAGTACCCCAATTATATCGCTGCTGTCTCAGGTTGGCCTCCACCACAGCAAGATACCATGTCTTTCTCGCCCCCACTACCCAGGGCATCTCAAGCTGTCGGACCCTTGTCAGTCAGATGGGGAGAGCCCTCAATATGGAGGTGTGGCATAGAATGTCAATTGTAATGAGGTCACTGTCATTACGTTTTGGAGGACTCTCGTGTGAGAGCATTCCAAGAGTTGACAGTTGCTGCGCCACCGCTGTTGGATGGGGTGTTATGATTAAACATCTCTTACCTTCAATTGATTCTTCTCTTTTTACAATTTTGACGAGGATGGGATGCGCTTTCATGCTGTGTTCATCATCATTGTACACCTCAACAAGACGTGTGGCAGTTTGTTGTCGCAGCTGTGCGATGCTATGTTGGTCGTTTTGTTTTAAGGCGCAACAAGAATTGGTTTTAAGCAACTTGTCACAAATTGCTATTCAATGCAAGAGAAAAGAAGACTTTGATTCTCGCAAGTGTGTGAGAAATGTTGAGGTCAGAGTGGGTGATTTTGTAAAAATCAAAGCTCCCAAAGGTTGTGCAGATTGGTCTAAATTAAGTGATCAAATGTTTAAAAAATGCTGTTAAGACACATGATGGACGCATATGGAACAAGAGTAGAGTTTTTGTTATAGTCAGAGGCAGCTGTCAGATGGCGCATCGGGTTCCAGCACGCTAGCAATCACACAGTTCCACCATGTGGGCTGGGGAGGTCTGTTCCCCAACCACTGGGTTCTGCAAGGCACAGTGGGCTGCCAGAATCCCTGCCCCAATGGGCCTGCGGCACCAGGAGCTTGTCTTTAAGCAACCAACTCCATTGCTGCTGTGGCCACACCCCCCTAGTATATATCATTCTATTAATGTCATCAAAGACCACAACTTTATCACAGTGTCTGAAGTACATCCCAAAATATCTCATTTTGTCATCATTGTTTTACATTTCTTGGTACAGCAGTTGGTTCTCTTTCTACCATTCACTTATTCTGCATCTCTGCATACACTATGGTATTTGATGCATAGCCCTGATGTGCTTCCACGCTCCTGTGGTTCCCATTGAAAAAGGACCAGTCATTCCTCTGTGGAGCACTTTCTGGCACAAAGTGCACATTACTTCTTGTGCACTAAATTTGTTCCACCAACTGGAGGGTCAAAAAACTGCCACACCAGTGATTCCTTTGCTGGCCTTGCTTCTTGTGCTATTTCTTCTTTGCTCTGGTGCTGTAGAAACCTACACCTACCAACTGCGGAGTCCCCCAGGGGTCCACCCTCAGCCCTACGCTCTTCAACGTCTACGTGGCTCCGCTCGCCCCCATCGTCGGAACCTACGGACTCAACATTGTGTCATACGCAGACGACACCCAACTCATCCTTTCCCTATCCAACGAACCCAACACCGCCAGACACAACTTTCGAGAAGGCATGGAAGCCGTCGCCAAATGGATGAAAAACAGCTGCCTACAAATAAACACCAAAAAAACGTAAGTACTCATCATGGGCCCAAACTCAGATGCATGGAATGACACCTGGTGGCCCTCTGCCGTCGGAAGCCCGCCCACTCCCATGGACCACGCAAGCAACCTGGGAATCATCCTGGACTCAGAGCTCAAAATGGACCGCCAGATCAACTACATCCACACCCTCCGCCTCCTACGTAAGACCTTCAAATGGAACCCCCTCGAACACAGGAAGACCGTCACTCACGCCCTGGTCACCAGCAGGCTCGATTATGGCAACGCACTCTATGCCTGAATAAACATAAACCTCACCCGCAAGCTACAGAACATCCAAAACGCTGCCGCAAGACTAGTCCTCAACCTGCCAAGACACTGCCACATCTCCCAGCACCTGTGCACACTCCACTGGCTCCCCATCATAGATAGAGTCACCTTCAAGGTACTAACCCACGCTCACAAGACCCTCCACGACACCAGACCAGCATACCTGAATAGCCGACTCAAATTCCACGCACCCCAAAGGACCCTACGATCAGCCCAGCTCTCCTATGCCGTGGTCCCCCGCACCAGAAAGACCAGATCGGAGGCCGCGCCTTCTCCTTCTGCGTGGCCAGAGCCTGGAACGACCTTCCGCTCCAGCTCAGACAGATAACATCGCTCCCCATCTTCGCAAGAAACCTCAAAACCTGGCTCTTCGACAGACCCCCTCCTTGATGGACAGGAACCTGCGAACCCCCCCCACACCTCCCAGTGCCTTGACACCGTTAGGTGTGAGTAGTCGCGCTTAACAAACACCTGATTTTATTTAGAAGTGCTTTGAAGAGCGCTAATGAGAAACCAATAGGGGGAAACCCCAAAAATTCATTGGATACCTAGATTTGAATTAAGTAAAGGAATAACAATTTCCCCAATTGGACATAATAATAAACATAATGTTCAATGAAAAAACAATTTAATTTACAAATCATTATTCATAATCAATCATCAGAAGAATATGATAATGAGTGTCAGTGATTAAAAAATGTGCTTGGTGCACAAACGTGACACACAAAAGAGGACATATGAATTGGTGTATCACGATGCATAAAGGAGTGTATGACCCTGTTACTACAATTGTGTATTAGTTAGGGTTGGCAAGAATCACAAGTTGACTACGTTTCAATCTTGCAACAGTAAGGGATCATCATCAGGAAACACAATTATAATAAGCCTGAGATTGTTGTGTGATCATAGCATAACGGAGAGGGGCAGATGTGAGAATTCTGTCAAGAAGCGCTACAATGAGAGAAGGTAGTTGGTCTCTGGATTAGATCTCCAAAGTGGATCGCAGAGCAAATGCATTCAAGATCACAGCAGCGTAATAGGAGGACCTGTAGTTTAGTTGGCAGAGGGCAGTAGAAGCTGAAATGGACCTATAATAAGGATCAGTGTCAACAATTATTGGCGTCCAGGATGAGAAGACTGGGGACTGGGAGGTGCCAAATGAAGACACTGTCAGGGCCGGTCAAAGAGTTGAACAGCTGGGTACCACTCCTTCCGGGTAGTGGACTTTCCCTTACTGTTTCAGGATCGAAATGCCATCTTTTGATTCTTGGGAACCAATCTCCCGTTGGGCCGAGTTGGGTGCCACGAAGTACTACGATATCCATGGCACAACCGTTTTCAGAGCAACCAAAATAAGTTAAAACAATGCTTTTTTCATGCTCAGAGTGCTGCATAAAGTAAAGTAAAATGAGCTGGGAACCATGGGCAGTTTCCAAGTTTTAGGGAGCGGGCAGTTCCTTCATCTGGTGAACTCAACAAGACCACTCACAATCCAAATGTGCTCACCTCAAATGTCTGCCTTTCTAGCAGAGTTTTTATGGTCGCAGTACACATTGGTGACTTGCAATATCGTTTTAATGCACAACAGAGTGTACTTTATTCCACATATATAAATATACATATATATTAACTGAAAAAGCCCAGGTGAAAATGTAGTAATAGTTAACTTTGGCTATAACTTGGTAATGTATGTAAGTACATTAACACATTAAAAAAACAAGGAAAAAAGCCATGAATGCAATCCATAACCCGCACATCAAATGTAAGGCTGATGACCTCACCCTTGATAATTATTTAAAACAAAATCTTATATAGCTCATAACTACCCGAGAGGGTTTCCCAGCACTTGGGCGACAGCTAGGGCAACTTAGAAATGAGCGTCTTAGAATAACCACGTTCTCAAGTCCTTACAGAAGGTAGTTAGAGAAGCGGAGCTTCTCAGGACCTCAGGGAGAGTGTTCCATGGCTTGGGACCAAAGAAGGAGAAGGAATGGCCACCCATCCGAGTGTGTTTGTATCTGGGGACTGTGCAAAGGGATTGGTTGTTTGAGTACAATGCGCGGGAGGGGTAGTAAGGAACTCCCAACTTTTGGAGGTACCGAAGTCCAGAACACAAGTTGATTTTATGCATGAAGCAGAGTGCCTTAAACTGGAATCGCTTGTCCACTGTGAGCTAGTAAAGGTCTCAGATATGGCCTTACAGAGAGGCATGTTCAGTGAGCCAAAACAGAAGCTGGCAGCAGAGTTCTGGACCACTCACTGGCATAACGAAAATTGAAGGGGCCTCCCTGCAAAGTACGTGGAGGGGCCCCCTCTGGACTCAATGAGTAGCTCTCTGGCCAGAGCGCTGTCCTGAGGGGTCCCCCTGGAGCTTTGGGGCCCCCCCTGCACACCGGGGGCTGCGGGGGCCTGTGTTACATACCTGGGACCACTTGAAGGGGCGCCTTATCATGGCCTCATCTGCCCCTAAATACAGGATATTACCATAATCTAGCCTTGACAGGATCATGGCCTGGATGACTGTCCTTTGGGCTGAAGAAAGAGGCATCCATAAAGCCAATTCATGATGGCAAAGCAAGTAGAGGCTACTTTAGCCACCTGTGATTTCATGGACAGAGTGAAGTCTAGCCAGAAGCCTAAATCCTTCACCTTATGGGTTAGTTCAGGAAGATCCCCTAAAGTTGTAGGACAGTGTTGACGTCCCCAGAGTCGAGGATTCTCACCCAGTACCATTAGCTTGGTCTTATCACTGTTTATTTTTAGAAAGTTGATGTTTATCCGAGTGGAGACAAGAGCAAGGCAGGAGTTTAGATCACCAGAGTTGTATTACTGCTCACACGACATGGAAAAGATGATTTGGGTGCCATCTGCGTAGAAGAATAGGGTAAGGCCATAACTTACCACCAAGTCTGCCAAAGGGCATACGTATACGTTAAATAACATGGGGCTGAGAGAGGAACCCTGCGGGACTCCTGAGGCAAGGGAGTGTGAACTGGGGACTGCATTAGTCTAGAGCACCTGGAAAGTTTGATGGGCTAAGAAGGTCAACCATGGGAGAGCCATCCCTTGGAAACCCAGCTGAATCAGTCTTTTTACAAGAATGTCATGTGACACATTATCAAAAGGCAGGCTGAGATCTAAAATAATCAGTGTATTTGTACCGGCCATATCCAGGATGCTCCGTGACTTCTAGAAGGATGGATTTGGTACTGTTCCCCATCCTAAAACTTGACTGTGAGGGCTTTAGAGTATCCTGGGACTCCACAAAAGTGGTTAGTTGGGCGTTGACATAGTTCTCCAATGCCTTGGAAGGAATAGGCAGCATTGAGGTAGGTCTAAAGATGGAGCAGTTGGACGGGTCCAAATGATACTCCATGCTTCCATGCTTTAGGTATGTGCCCCTTGTGAAGAGAGGAGTTCAAGACTCTTACCAGAAATTGCATAAGGTGTGGCCTCAAGGTTCTCAACTTGGCTGGGGGGAGAAGGTCTTGTATCGAGCCTGATTTTATTAACCTCAATAGGTCTGAAAGGAGAGAAGAATCCAGCCAATAACTGCAACCTCACTGATGAGAACAGAGATGTCTAGTTTAGACCAATTACTGACCATAACTTGGGGCCTGAGTGCCGCAATAGGAGGGTGTGGAGTAATAGGGTATGTGGAAAGGCACTATAAAGTGGTCTGACCAAGGAGGATCTGAGATCGGATCTGTAATGTTGGAGAAAATGAGGTCAAGCAGATGGTCCGCTTAATGAGTGGGGGCAGAATTAGTGACATGAAGGTTCAGAGCGCCCAGGTCCTCCATAAAAGCCTGGCTAAGCTTGAAGGTTTTATCCGCCAAACACATATTTAGGTATCCAAGTAGCGGAAAGTTAGCACTTTTAAGTATGTAGGGAGAGAGCAAGCCAGGAATTGTCAAGGACCAATTCCTAGCATAGCCGGGTAGGCTGTGGATTAACACACCAGTGACGATGATTTGGGGGTGAGACCAAGAGAGAAAAATTGGGCTTTGCATGCCGAAAAGGGGAACTTCTCTATTTTACACTGAAGGATGGGGGCTATTACCACTCCTGCCTTGTTCTTAGGATCCATTCTAACAGCGCAATAGTTTTCTGGCAGTACGGCGCTGATACCAGGCAGAGATGCCTCATGAATCCACGTTCATGCTAGGAAAAGAGCATCAGGGGCTTTGTGCACCAGGAGATCATAGATATGTTGCTGATGGCTGGCCAGGGAGCGACAGTTTATACTAAAGAAGCGGAATCCAAATCTGGTTGTATTACCCCGGATTGATGCGTTCCTGTTCTCAAAGCTCAGACAGCCCAGAGAGCTTGTGCTCTCTTCACTCTCTGTGCCAGCGATGTTCTTATTGGGGTTACAGGAAAAGTGGTATTGTTTGCAACTGTCAAAGCTGGTGTGGGGATTGACAGATGCCCGGCAGGCCTCTAAACAGGCAGGCTGGAGTGCCTTAAGCAGGTCTGAACAAAAAACCTTTCTGTCTGACATAAAAGGTGCAGGGTCCCATTTGGGTGAGGACAGGCGCAGATGGGCGCAAATGGGTGCAGGCGGGCTTGCCTTAGATGTGCCTTCGGCTTGCTAGCACCATGTCCGTGCAATGGCTACTCTAAATAGAGCTGTAAGCCCGATCAGCTGGACCACTAACAGAGCGGTGCGTGTGAAGCAACAGAGATGGATTTGAAAAGTAGACTTTTCAGCATGGAGAAGCTGCTAAATAGTTTTTTTGAGGCACAAATTTACAAATGATAGTATTTTACTCTTTTCTTTCCTAAAGGGCGAGGCTTCTTGTTTTCACCTGCACCCTCTTTAGTCTAGTTAGTGGCTACCCAATGAGATGATCTGTTATTTTGCAGTACATGCATAGAGCCATGTTTTGATGGTCATTCTCAGACAGTCTTGTAACACCTAACCACATAGATTCTCTGAGATTGCCAGGTTCAGCAATCTGGTTGAGCAAGTAGCAGAAGATGTTTGAAAGTAAACATGGATGCAGGTATATATGCTACTTGATTACTTTCCTTCTTTAATTTTCTTTCTTGAATTTATCCTCCAAACTAGATTACTAAAGAAATTACATTCTAAAGATTCTCTGGTCTTGCAACTCTGACCACTTCCTCTTTAATTTCTTCATTTAATTATTTCTAAATAATGTAAATAAGATAAAAAACTAAGGCTTTTAAATGTACTACGTAAGTCTGCAAATACATATTTCCTTGTTGGGTCTTTAATGTGCCATATATTTTTAGTCATGGAGATTGAATATGCCTTTGAAGGATTCTAAAAAGCCACATAATGATCAAGAAGAGGACTTGCTTGAGAAACCCATGAAGGGGCCCATGACGAGTCAATGTCAGATAGATTACCAATAAGGAACCCTACTTTGAATCGATCTGATACACAAATATTGGAATTAAATGTAAAATGAATGAAAGAAGAATCCTGAAGTTCCAAATGTCTTCTCACTTATCCCAGCCAGAGGAGGCTCAATGGGTCATTTCTTTAGAATTGGCAGGAATTTACAAGCAGTAGCATTCTCAGAATGTAAAGACTGCACATTAGCAGTTAAATTATTCACTGCTACTGATAGGTTTTAGACGTAATCCCTGGTGGCTTTCTGACATTAATTTTTTCGACCTCACAATCTGACAATGGCTAGTCTTCTAACGAGGTTGTAGTATGATTTGTATCTGAAAGTCAAGGCCTGCTGCTTTCTAATTCCACCTCTAAATCTGAACTGGAACTGCAGGGAGCTGGTAAGCAGACGGGAGAAAATGTCTTCAGTCACACACAAATCTGAATATTAGTAACAAATCCTCCAAGAATTAAGGCATATCTGTGAGCGAGAAGAGACAGGGCATAGCATGATGGAGCAGGACAGGAACCTTCTCAAGTGAGCAACAAGCTGGAAAATTGATGCTTTGATGCACCCATCAAGCAGCACTGACTCCTTTTATATGACGATCTAAAGCTGACCTGGAATAGGAAACAGAAAATAAACAGCAATTGAATGTCCACCATTTTGGTTTGGGAAGCCCAGAATTATGCAATTTAGAAAAAATAAATTCTTTCCAAGGTATTTTCTGAAGTGGATCTGCAACAAACACATAATAAGGATCAGTATTCAATCAAAACCCTTCTAAACAGATTCTTAGAAAGATGAAAACTCCTTGAACAACAGAATCACTGAATGGCAATTCCTCCGAATGTATGAGCGCATAGGAGAGGGAAAGAAGATTTTCTCTGCTACCACAATGCTGTTATGTTACATGATTTTGTAAAACACTCTGATGCCCAGGGAATGGTGCTGGACTACCAGAGATGAAAGAGAGAAACTCTTGGAAGCTCATTGCTAGGCGAATTTGGAGCAGATGCTCATTTCATTTGTTTGGCAGGAGGTGGGAGAATGCTTGATGAACACAGTGGCTGCTGTGAAACCGTGAGACTGCTAGAAGTTTCAGCGGAGGAGCCTAGAAGCCTCTTCAGGAGGGGAGCCGGAATATATTTTAGAAAATACTGGGGGTCCGACCATTCAAGGTTCTGTGAGCCAAGCAGAGAGTTTTAAAGACTGCTCTCTTGCCGACCGGGATTCCATGCAGTTTCCGAAGAAAGGGATCAAAGTTTTGCTCACTTTGTAGTTGTGACAACAAAGCAAGTCAACAGTCAAGGTAGAGCAAATTGCCAAAATCCAGCCTTGAGATGAAGACATGTTAGACAGATTTACACGCTTCCAGTGGGATAGCTCAGAAAAATGTTTTCAGGATTTTTAAAATGGAGAAAAAGTTAGCTACCACCTGAGGTACTTGCAGGGCCATTGAAAACACAACTAAATGTGTGACTAGGTGACACCTTTTAGGAGCCATACTTAAAGCTGCCACCAACCATTCACTTGACCACAGGTGGGTTTGTTTTCCAAGAAGAAGCACATCATTCTTATTGGAATTGAGTTTGAGGCCTGTAGAGGGCATTATGTGGAGGCTAAACACATACAAGCTTGAATGTTGGCTTTGGTTTCAATATTTTTTGGGGAGATGGTAACAACAATTTGGGTGTCATCGCCATATGATAAGAGGGTAAATCCAAACGTTTGATCTAAGGCAGCCAGTGACAACATTTAAAAGATGATTAACATTGGGCTTATTATTAAGCCCTGGGACGCCTCCTTCTTCAAATGTGTCGCAACGAAGGTAAAAGATGCAGTGGGCACTTCCTGAGTTCTGTTGGCAAGAAAGAATGTTAGCCATTTAAATAAATGCATGTTGACAGACTCTGATTTTGAAAAGACGTTCAAGAATAATAAGATGAGATACAGGGGCATATTTACAATAAATTGGCGAAGCATGTCATTAAGCTAACAACACGCTTCGTCACTTTAGAAATGATGGGTTGCACCATAGTTTCTAGAATATAGTGCAGCCCTGCGTTTCCCCCTGTGCTGGCGCTAACTTTAGCTGCCTAGCGACAAAGCAGACAACCTTGCACCATTTTGCAAGGGTGGCTGTGTTGAGGGGAAGATTGTTTATGTGCAGGAAGGTCCCCCTTCTTGCACATAAACCATCTTTAAATGCCATTTTGTAACTTCTATGTGAGCTGCTTAATGTAGCACACATAGAAGTTGCAAAACAGCGTTTTAAAAAAATGATTGTTTATGTGCAGGAAGGGCGACCTTCCTGCACATAAACAATCATAGGCAATTTGATGTTTCTATGTATGCTGCAGGATGCAGCACACATGGAAACAGAACAAAACGAGGAGAAATAAAGCATTTCTCCTCGTTTCGTCAGTTTAAGACCAAGTTTTCCCTGGTCTTAATTTTGGCGCTGCCTCCTATTTAAGCTGCCCTTGTAAATAGGAGGCTGCATCAAAATCAATGGGTGTTGCAGTGGAACACCCATTGCCCTCCCCTTTCACGCTAAATACAGCATGAAAGGGTGCCTTATTTACAAGGCAGCGTTAAGCCACGTTAAGTTGCTGAACGCTGCCTTGTAAATAAGGAGAGGCCCCCTAGTAACGTTGTGGTGGCGATAGGGGCTTGAAAATAAGCCCTCTGGTGTCAAAAGTCGCTGATGAGTCTAGGAGGACCAGGGCAGCAGTGCTGTGTTGATCCATGATCATTTAAAGGTTATCAGTGCCTGCTGCAAATGTGGTTTCCGTGCTATGAAACCGGATTTAGAAGGGTCAAAAAGTACGTTGATATTGGTTAGTACTAGGCAGAGATCCTGAATCAGCCAAAGATTTAGATTTTTTTCTTCACATAGGGTTCACATGAGCTTGTTTCCAGATGTAAGGTACATAATGCTGGTGGTGTTTACTTTCTGCATTTCAAGTAAAGATCATTCACTACATGTGTTTGGGAAGAATTGTGCCCAACTGCACAGGATGGATGACTAGCCCGCCTCCACCTGATCATAGCAACTGCTATAGTTTAAGATGAAGCCATACAAACTCTACGAGTAGGGACACAATACTGCCGTAGTAAGTAATGGCGAAATGTTCCTTCCCCCGGTTTCTCAGAAATATGCTATCTTGGGACAGGATCATGCCATGACTAAATAGATCATGGGTGTGCAAAGTTGCATGCTTGCAGTAGGTGGAAACATCCCAAAGCATGGATAGATAATTTTTTTATCTGTGCAAGAATTTGCTCATATGATGCATAATCTGCACACCTCTGACAAAGTTCCTACTTTCCACCAAAAGTTAACAATGTTCGGTGGTTCACTCAAATCCTTCTGCCATATTTTTTCATTTGTGTTATATTCTCTGTGTGGGTATTTGAATTGGATCAGTTGGTAGAAGCGTAGTACTCACAGTTTCTTTTCTGTGGCTCATTAGAGCTTCTGTAACCCTCCATATTCCAAAGACCCCTTTATCTATTTAACATTTGTTGTCTATTGTTTAGAGTTTGAAGTGTTTATGACAACTGCCCTAGTTTGATGTCTAGTCCAGTGGGCTAATTACTAGTTTGTTTTTTAGCTCAATGTGATCTATTACCAATGCATTCCCAATTCATGTATTTATAGAATTGAGTTTTTATTTTAATAAATCAAGTACTCCTGGCCTGCTCCTGAAACTAATGTCTAAGCCAGGCGTACTACAAGAGCAAATCACACCTTCTCATACACCAAAGTATGTAAATCAGGCCCATTGTTGGGATGTCTCTAATAAATACTGTTTATCATGAAACAATATATGTGATCCGTGGTCTATAATACCAGCAGCTAGTCTAGATAAATTTCTAGAATAAAGTGCATGCAATTTGCTATTAAACTGAGTATAACCAAAGAGGATCAAGAAAGAAAGAAAGATTAATAAGAAATAGTGAAAAGAAAGGTCCCATTGAGAGTTATTGGAATCCCATCATTCACCGAAGTGACCATTGTCATCATTTGGGGTTCCAATCAAAATCTCATCCTCACTAAGCCTAGAGGAATCCCAAGCAAGTTGTATCCTCTGTCAGGTCTTTTCTGAGGAAGAATAGAATAAAGATTAGAATTAATGTTTGGCCTCTAGGGATAATTTCAAACAGAAAAGTGCAGTGCAGAAAAGACAAAGTAAGTGCATGGATAAAATAGCAGTTCAAAGAATTCACTCCATCCCAGCTACGTCCAGGCGTGAGGCAACGACGGACAGAGCGGGACCTCGTTGACTGGAGCTGGTGCCGAGTGAGGTGAGGTCTAGTCCTCGTACTGCACTGATGTCCTATACATTCTGTAGATACAGAGGATCAGAATAAGTCAACAAGGGTACAACAAACCCAACTTGTATGTATTTTTAATTTTGATATCCACTTTGAAAGTATTGCAGTAGCAAAGAAATCTATGGTGAGGTCCTGAAGAAAGCCAGGGACAGTGGTCCCATTGGCTGAAACATGTCGGCCATTTAAATGCAGTGAATTCTTTGAACTGCTATTTTTTCTGCACTGTTTTTACTTAGGAATGCAATAGAGGTTACTAAAAAGAAAGAAATTCTGCTTCTCTTTCATATCCTATTTTATCCATGCACTTACTTTGTCTTTTCTGCACTGCACTTTTCTGTTTGGAATTATCCCTAGAGGCCAAACATTAATTCTAATCTTTATTCTACTCTTCCTCAAAAAAAACCTGACAGAGGATACAACTTGCTTGGGATTCCTCTAGGCTTAGTGAGGATGAGATTTTGATTGGAACCCCAAATGATGACAATGGTCACTTTGGTGAATGATGGGATTCCAATAACTCTCAATGGGACCTTTCTTTTCACTATTTCTTATTAATCTTTCTTTCTTTCTTGATCCTCTTTGGTTATTCTCAGTTTAATAGCAAATTGCATGCACTTTATTCTAGAAATGTATCTAGACTAGCAGCTGGTATTATAGACCATGGATCACATATGTTGTTTCATGATAAATAGAATAGGGGGATTTGATCCGTGATGAGTCTATAAATTCCCTCAGACCCCTTATGGTGTATTCTTCTTCTTCTAATACATACTGCACATTCCCAATAAGAACCATTTGTCTGCGGGGTATCTATTGCTGGGTGTAATATGCAGCAAATTTGTTTTCTATCCCTAAGTCCCCCTGCAGTCTAAACTATCCAAATTTCTTCACTTGTTCATTCTTCCTACAGAGCCAGTGCTGGAATTGTCCTACATGTCATCACACTTGTATATTCTGCGCCATTCTGAACAGTTTAGCTGGTGCCGTCATTATGATACATAAATTCCCTTTTGTCCTTACTATTTCATGTAAAGTCTCTTCCCATGTGTTGTCTATGTATCACTTTTTGAAGGAAGTAAGTAATAAGTCCTGCTCAGCAGTACAATTTTCCCTGTGCTTTAACTTATGTTTCACAAAACAAATAATGCTGCTGCCCATAGGTGGCTTGAAGACCTCCATTAAGATGATTTCTCACTTTTCGGAACCTTGGTTCAATTCAAAGTATTTTTTCATGTCAGATTTGATAGTGTTTGTTACCTTAGTGTGTAACATGTGGTTTTCCCCAATCTGGTACTTGTCCGTTTCCCAACCACTTGAGTAGGACTGGAGAATGGCCAGAAATGGCCCTGTGGTAGGATTCAAAGCTCAGTTTCTCTCTTGAGCTCTGTAAATGGTATAAATGTGTAATGCATCCATACCCATGAATAGTAGATGGATAAGCCTGCGCCCTCTTTTTAACTGACATATTTGCATACAGAATACCCCTAATGCTATCTTCATTTCTAATTCCCTTGGATTCAACTGTGAACATGGCATATGGATAAAAATCGACACCCAGTTCCCATCCAATGGGTTTCCTTTAGTAGTAGAAGGTCAATAAGGGTCCCTTTGCATGCACCAAGGAAATTTACATTTTAATTTGTCTCTAATGCCATAAACATTCTATTTCATTAGGATAATTGAACTTTCTTCCTACCTTATCACAATACTTCCACATAATCAATTTCAATTCCATTGCCCTCAATTTTTCTTTCTGACTTCCTTGAAGCATTTTCTGTGCTTCTGTACAAATAACCACTGAAAAAGTTGATTTTGTAGATTCATAGAACTGATGCTCCATCTTGCTCAAGTGTTAGAATATGGCATCTTGGTCTATGTATTGAAGGCGTTTCAAAATAAAAGATCTTGAATGAGCTCTAGGAAAGTGCCCTCTTCTTGATGCTGCCATGACTGAGCCCTCCAGTCAGTCAGTCAAAATCACTTTATTCGGTTAATAAAAACCATAAAAGCATGTTAAAAATAACCATCACATAAAAAATAATATATATATATTACATAATCAATCATAATTAAAATACGGTCCCAGATCTGAAAATACATGTTTCTCTAAAAGATACAAACAGTATAAATACATTGCATATACAATGAATCAGAAATACATATTAAAAGTACAATCACATAAGCCTACGCTCTTGCTATTTCCTTTTTTCCTTGCTCTAACTGCTGCGGCTAAAAAAACCTGCAATACAAAAAATTTCCCAAGGGCTACTCAGCATCTGCACATATATAAAGGCCGGTCTGGCCTGCAGAAAACCTTTGTCCTTTAGGATTGGGAGGATATAACGCATGCGACTAGATAAATAATAATCACAGAACAGGATAAAATGCATGGTGTCCTGCCTTGAGAAACAATCGCAGGGGCAAGGCCCCAGGTCCTCTATCTTGGTCCAACCCAAAGGTTCAGCAAGCAAAAAGTGTAAATAATTAAGCCTAAATCTCGTCAAGAGAAACTGTGTTGAGGCTTAGTAACAATATCCAAATAGGGCTCCATAGAATAAGAAGTCTTTAGAAGCTGATGGGCATGGACGGTGGGTTTCGATAATTCGGAGGCCTCTCTTTCTAGTGACGCTATACGCAGAAATGAGGTCTTTGCCCACACCAAATCTTTTTTGCATATTGTTTCTGGGTTATCAAACATTGATGAGCGGCCTAATAACTCAGCTGTGCTTTTCAGATGTCTCAACCATGGAATACTGCTGGCTCTATCTAGAGCCATACAATCTCGTATGATCTCTTTGTTTAACATTAGGTCAGAATTAGACCAAATCGAAATCCATTTAAGAATAGGAGACATTCTAATCAAATCAGCCACATAGCCAATGCCCACCTCTTGATGACTGAGCCCTCCACTCTCTGTAGGACTCCTACCATTCTGATAACATACTTTATTGATGTGTTCTCTGCCTCTTTAGCACACTCATCCAATATCTTTGTGAGTGTTCAGCTGGATATTAATTTCTTCAATTGTGCCTGCTAACTCCGAAACTCAACCCTCTGCTTCAGTCATCCTTTTCGAATCGTGTTTCGTGAGGGCTTTGCCCATTTCTATTTTATTTATATTGCTCTACAATGAAGTTCTTGAGTTATTTACTGCTTTCTAAATAACATTGTGGAAGGCATAATGATGATCTTTGCCATGGTCATCTCAGATTCTCAGTTTTCTGTCTTTTTTTCACTTTCCTCTCGCCTCAGGTTTTGTATGTTTGGCTAAGTATGAGGCACCCTCTATATCAATTATTTCACTCTTGAAGTATTTTTGCAGCCTAATAGTACTTTTGTGGACTTTTGTTTTCTTTATATCAAGAGTATTGCCTAACACGTTCAGTTCTGGATCTTTGCCACCATAATTCCCTTCTACTTTTGATGTGTTCAGATTCCAACACTGTAAAGCCTAGTGTACCTGTTGCATCAATCCACTAGCATAGTACCACAGTATCATAGTGTGTGGCTAGAAAGTGACCCCAAATACTTTTTGGGGAGAGGATAGAGAAGACGATGAAGGCTACTTTCTTCATCCATCTCCTCTCTTGTCCACCTACTAGCAAGAATCAAGAACGTGTAGGAGGCAGATGCTGCCTACAAAGTTGCTGCTATTGAGTTGCTGTATATGTATGAACTGCTTTAGTGCCCGATATTTTCCCTTAAATGCCTAAGTAATCAGCGCCCATAGACTGCTCAGAGTCATAGATGATTTTCTCCACAGGTTCAGTTTTATGGTATTACCTAGGACTGCCCTAGAACTGAGGCAGTAGTATAGTTTCATCAAGCTTCACTCAAGCAATCTGTACCCCAGGCTTCTCTGGTTCTTGTCTCAATAACAGTCAGCGCTCCTATTGCACTACATGGTATCCTAGTGGGCTCACTGTTACTGCCTCGGCCTGTGGGTGCAAGCAGCAAGCCTTAGACTACGCTGGTCCCTGGCCCCCTTGGCATTCACTGCTCTTGTAATGCTTGTGCCCGTCAGAGGAGCTTCAAGTTTGGCCTGATTCAAAGCCATGCAAATGTGAGTCCTAGACTGCCTGTCATTGCTTTCCATCTGCAAGGAGCCAACCTCAGTTTCCTTTTGCAAATGTTCATCTGTTTGTGCACGGTGCATCTTTGCATGTGAGGTCCAATATTTTAATGAATTTGGGATATGAGATGTTTATGTGGGCGTGTCTCACGGTATTTGTTCTACGTCTGTTTTCTTTCTTGCTGATATTTCTAGATGTTTTGAACTGCTTGTGTGTGGTGTGTGTGTGTGTAGGAGTACTAGTAGGAGTTTGGGGCATCTGCTTGTGTAGACGTCGGAGACAAGCAGAACAGAAAACTATCATCACACTTCAAATTCAGTGCAGATTAAATGGCTTCAGCATTCAGTCACTCACTTGGAGACTTCAAGTCTTCAACTCCATTATGCTTTGGGGTTTTGCTCTTTGGAGTACTAGATTTTTGAGGCTTGTGATTATTGTTATTGTTTGTACATCTTATCTAGGCCATATAAATACACAAAGATCGTCTTCCTGAATAAAGAACATCACAGATTTATATCCCAAGGACCTCTTTTAACAGTGTTTTCTTCAAGGAGGCTGGTGATGCATTGTAAATGTGTCTGTGGACAATAAGAGGGCTGGGTTTGCCCCGACCCCGTTGTGTACAAAGATCAAACCACCAGCATACATATAAGAAACAAAAATATTCCATTGTGTTGGTGTGGGTGATTTGCAAGTTTTGAGAAAACAGAAATACTCTGCATTTTCTTCTGTGCATGAGCGAGGAATGCGTGTAGGTGTGTGTGTGTGTGTGTGTGTGTATATTTGTGTAGGGAATTAGAATTTTAAGCTATCGGGCAAGAGGCCGGAGTCTTGAAATGACCTGTGGCAGATTTCCCACAAGGCCAAAACAGTGTGAACTCTAATGGTAAAGGTGTGTCTGTGAAAGATCAGCGGTTCACCATTTGCAGCTTGGCACAATCTCCTCGGCCTCTTTTTTAGCAGGTAGGTTATGGGCACAGGATGAGCAGTAGCAGTGCAAGTGTTTGTCATGCATGCTGAGTAGTCAGAGTGTGGGAAGCAGCAGTGCAACCTTGCCTCTTTTACGCACAGAGAACAGGTAGAGCAACACAGGCTTCCAGTTCACAAGCATAGAGTCTGTGCAGCAGCATTGTAAGCTTCACTATTATATGTGCAACATGTATACAATTAACGTCTACACTGAGGTCTTGCCTTACACACACGGAACAGTATAGCATTAATGGCATCAGCTGATACAGTTGTTACACACAGAACAGGGGCAGCATAAGTAGCAGTAGCAGCAGTACATGGTTCTTCCCTAACACACAGAACAGGTACACAATGAGCAGTGATATTGCAGGCTTCATCCTCTTTACACACAGAGGACACAGCATGGTCAGCACAAGTCTGGGTTATACTTGTACACACAATAGGCATCATTAGGAAAGAGTAAGCCCAATGTCACTCACATGCAAAACACGCAAGGCAGTGGGAACATCATTCCAAATTTTCCTTGCACATGCAGAAAAGATACAGCAGATAGCTGTGTGGGTCTTCCTTTGCTTAAAATAGTTACAGCACGGTTGGCAGCTCCTATAAGCTTCTCTAACAGTCATACTCTCCACATCAGGACCACCAAGCAACTCACTAGAAGACTACACACTGTCCAGAATTCAGCAGCCAGACTCATCCTCAAGCTCCCACACCTCAGGGAACTACACTGGCTCCTGATGCACAAAGTGCTCAATTCAAACCCCTCACACACGCATTCAAGGCACTACACAACTCAGGCCCCACCTACCTGAACATTTGCATCTCCTTCTCGCACATATCCCATGCATACAGAGAACCAGATAAGGAGGCTGAGCATTCTCTTGCATTGCTACTAAAGCATGGAACGACTTCCCACTCCACATCAGAGTCTTCACCTCTCTTCTTGTGTTCCACAAGAAGCTGAAGACCTGGCTTTTCAATTAACCAACGTACTATAGGCAGTACCAGTCACACAGGCCAGCTCAGCGCCAGGAACCCCTAGTGGGTGATAGTACACTTTACAAATGCACATAACATATCAGAGCATACCAGCAATGAAATTGGTAGCACCATTGCAAGCCTCCCCGGGCATGTGTGGACTCCACACAACAGAAGCCGAAATCCAGATTGCTTGGCTTTTATGTAGATGCTATGAATGATTCCATGCCCGACTTAGTGCTGGTAGGTTATAGTCGGTTGTAGGACAGTACAATGCGGGTAAATACATCGTAGGCCACACATTTATTACCACGCATGGTTTTACCACGAATATGCTTTTACAGCACGTCATTACCACTCATTGTTTTTATGTATAAAAACAATGTATTTGTGGTGGGAGACCCCCCCACAGCCCCAACTTACCTTAAATGCGGTGTAAAGGCATGCGATGTAAAGTCATGTACGTGGTAAAAATATGTTTGCTAAAAAATGAGTGGTCAAGGCACAATGAGGTAAAAACCTTGTTGTAAAAGCTGTTTCCCGTCATAATCCAATGTAAGTATCAAAACCCCATTCAGGCACTCGAAAACTCAACAGAAATCACCTCTTACACCAAGGATGAAGGTAAATCTTTGACAACTTTGAATGTAGTTTCTCAGTTCATAAAGGAAAACAAATTGGTTCATCTCATGAAGACTACTGAGCAAAATACAGTGTGCAGTAAGGTGCACATTCATGCAACCAATGATCCCCAAAAACAAAAAATCCCATTCTCATCACTGTTCGCTTATGACTCCCACGGCTCACCAATAGGACTTGCTTCAAACACCTCTCAAAATTTAGAAAATGCTGATAGCCAACCACTTGATATGAGCTATCACCTTCCAGCTCTCAAGATCAATGCATGAAAATTCACCTGACGACAATACTCACTACTTGTGTTCCACATTATCCTCATTCTTTTTTAAGTTTTAAATAGTAAGTTTATTTATTAAAAATTCCAATGAAATACAAGGCAAGAAAACATCAAATGCATATGAAGTAATACATGAAAGTAGAATGAAAAACAATAAAAATAATTCAATGAAGCAATAAAAGGGGAAAAGAAAAGGGAGGAGGAAGAGGTAAAGAAATGAAGGAGTAAGGGGAGGAAAAACCATTGTATCTATAACATTCTTATAATTTCAAGAAAAAGCATATACATGAAAAAGTCCTGTAAAATGGAAAAAGACAATGTTATGAATCAGGTTGCAATAAGAGAAAGTATGAAAGGGATTATCAATAAAAACATTTGTTAAGCTAATCATAAGACCACAGGAGTATCATGGAATTTTCCGAACTTCATCAGAGGTGTGAACCACTGGAGCATTGCGTGAGGCGGAATAAGATAAATATGTAAAGATGGGTAACCATAAAAGGTCTCATTTGATAGACACAGAAACCCGGGCGTTGAAATTAGTATCAAGTCTGTGGTGAAAGCAAACTGCGTTCCACCATGCTCTAAAGGTAACTTTATCTGCCTGTTTCCAGTTAGAGGTTATTAAATGAAAAACTATTGCCAATAACAAATCTATCAACTTAAAATCGGAAGGCGACTGGGGCCAAAGAGGAGAAAGAGACCCTAGAAAAATATTAGTGGGGGAAAGAGAAATATTCGTTTTAAGAATTTTGTTAATTTGAGACCAAACTAAATGCCAAAAACGGTTAACATGGGCACAATAAAAAAGCATGTGTAGTAAATCCGCATTTGTGGCAGAACATGACCAACAGGATGGAGAGACATCTGTAGTAAAGGAAGCCAACCTTGCGGGAGTAAAGAAAAGATGATGAAAAATATAATAAATGGTTTGAGATGTATTAGCGGCTCTGAACGTTTTATGTATTTTAAGCCAAAGCTTGTCCCAGAGGGGGATTGACCAGCATTCAAGAAAATCTTTCTCCCAAGCCAATTCAACTTTCGCCTTGCACCTATCAGAAGAAAGAGACAAGCAATTATAAAGAGCAGATGCGGAAGAGGAAGTGGAAAGTAGGGGATAAAGCATGGAACAACTTGAGGAAGGAGAAGATGAAGATGGTAAAGAAAGAAGATATTGGCAGAGCGAAGGATATAAACGATCATATTGAGCTTTACAATTTGATGGTAAAGAAAATTGTGCCTGAAGATTCGAGAAGGATAGATGGGTGTTATTAAGTACTAATTGCAAAATCCAAAGCAGACCTCTAGATCTCCAAGACTTCCAGTAAAAAGTACGTTTATTAATCCGTAATAGATCATTATGCCAAATGGGCTGATCTTGTAAAGTGGAAAACGAAGGAAAATAAGATGGAAGCAATGGAACAAGAAGTTTACGAGTATGAGAAATGACGGGAGTTCGAATGATGAGATAGTGTCTGTAAAAGTTAGAGATTCGTGAAATTGAAAGGGCGATATAAAGGAATTTTCTATAGTCAACCAGACGGGCGGATTTGTAATCTGGTCAGAGAAAAGCCATCGAGAAGATTGTTTTAACGAGAACGTATAATGATACTGTTTGAAGTCGGGAAATTTAAGGCCGCCAGAAGATTTGACTTTCTTTAGAGAGGACAAAGCTATTCGAGGGGGTTTGTTTTTCCAAAGAAATTTCATTAGAAGAGTGTCAATTTTTATAATAAAATCCAGGGATATGTACAGGAATCATGGAAATAATATATAATACTATGGGAGAGAGCATCATTTTAATAGAATCTAGTCGCCCCCACCAAGAAAGAAAAAGTGGATGCCAACGATCAATAGAATCAGATAGAATTTTAATTATATGATCAAAATTTAGTTTGAGTGTTTCCGGTATGTTAGAAGAAAACCACAGACCTAGATATTTTATCTTAGAGGTTTGCCAAGAGAAACCAGTAGAGATAAAATCTTGCTTAATGCAAAGTATATTTAAAGGAAGAATTTCACATTTGTCTGTGTTAAGCCGGTAGCCGGATAAATGGGAAAACATATCAACCTGTTGTAGAAAAGACGGGATGGAAGTAGAAGGATTAGAACAATATAAAAGAATATCATCTACATACACAGACATTTTGACGTAAGATGTATCAAGTTGGAAACCGGTGATTCGAGCATCTTGCCTGATTTTGGTTAAAAAGGGTTCTAAAGCAATTATGAATAAAAGGGGAGAGAGGGGACAGCCCTGATGAACCCCTCTCTGAAGGGGAAAATATTCAGAGATTGTACCATTAACAAAAATAGAAGCTCTAGGACCCGAATACAATAATGAAATAAAGGAGATTAATTTAGATGGAAGCCCTATCCATTTAAGAGCGTGGAACATAAAATCCCATCCGATCCTGTCAAAAGCTTTCTCTGCGTCGAGCGCTATAGCAGCGATAGGATAATCAAGAGAAGAAGCCTTACTAAGAATATTAAAGAAGACCTTAGAATTGTCAGAGGATAGACGACCTTTTACAAAACCGGCTTGCTCGGGTCCAATCAAATTAGGTAAGATGGGGTCGAGACGAAGAGCAAGGAGTTTAGCAAAAATGTTATAATCAAGATTGACTAGGGAAATCGGGCGGTAATTTTTACAAAGAGTAGGGTCCTTGCCATCCTTGGGAATTAAGCATATTAAGGCTTCTTGAAAGGTACCAGAAGAAGCGCCATTTGTAATGAAAGAATTGAAAAGTAAAAGAAGAGGAGGAAGAAGTAAATTAGCAAACTGCGCGTAAAATTCAATGGTAAACCCATCTGGACCAGGAGCTTTTCCCCTTTTTAGTACTGAGATTGCATGAGTAATTTCAGAGAGAGTAATATCCAATTCTAAAGAGGAAAAGTCAGTATCATGCAATGGAAGATGGTCAATAGATTCAAAATAGGCGGAAAGATCAGCTGAGGACGGTTGTTGTTCAGGAGTATATAAATTCTTCAAAAAAGAAACAAATTTGTTTAAAATATCATTATCTTTAAAGAAAGAGATACCAGTAGTATTCCGAATGGATTCTATTTTAGTCCTATCACGTCGTATTTTCAAATAATTCGCCAGTAACTTCCCCATTTTATTTTGACCTCCATAATAACGGGCACTGCTCTTTAAAAGATAGGAAGAAGCAGCTTCAGTAGATGATTTATTAAACTTGAATTTTGCGTCAATAAGGTTTTTTAATGAAGATTCAGAGTTTGAGTGATAATAAGTATATTCAAGTTGTTTAATTTCCGTAAGCATTTGAGAAGTTTTAGCTTCAAAAGATTTCCTTTTGCGGGATACAAAATTTATAATAAAACCTCTGGCCGTTGCTTTAAAGGAATCCCAAATCGAAACTGGGGAGGAGTCTGGAGCAGAATTGAGGGAAAAGAATTCAGAGGCAAACGAGCTGAATTGGCTTGTGAAATTGAGATCAGACAGGAGAGTATTATTAAATCGCCATCTGCGTGTATGCGGAGTAAAGGGTAATAAATCAAAATCAACAAAAACTGGAGCATGATCCGAAATTAGAATGGATCCAATTTCAGATTGAGGATACCTGTTGTGATAAGGATTTACTAAAAAAGAGGTAATCTATTCGGGATTGAGAATGATGAGCGGGAGAGTAAAAACGGTATTCTCGAGTGTCAGGGTTACAAAGTCTCCAGATATCAACCAAGGATTTGCGTCGTATTGCGGAAGTGAATTGGGAATGCATCTTAGAATTAGAAAATTTAACAGAAGAGTGTCTATCTAATATGGGGTCAAAAACCTGATTACAGTCCCCTCCAAAAATAATATATTCTTCATCCAACAAGAGAAATTTCTCAGAGATTTGAGACCAAAAAGAATTATCAATAGTAACTGGAGCATAGATATTAAAAAGAACTAAAGGAATTTGATTTATAAGTAGTTTAACTATTATCCAACGACCTTCTGAGTCACATTCTTGATGAATAACTGAGATCTGATACTTTTTATGAAATAAAATAGAAACTCCATTTTTTTTACCAAGGACTAGAGAAGAAAGAACATTACCAACCCAACCTCGTTTCAATTTAGCTGATTCAGTATCAGATAGGTGCGTCTCTTGAAGTAGAGCTATGTCAGCTTTTAATTTAGTTAAGTGGGTTAATATACGTTGTCTTTTCATAGGATTATTTATTCCCTTAACATTCCAAGTAACAACTCTAAACGGAACCAATTAAAATAATACTAATCATAAAAGATTGGTAAAAATTAGAAAACATATGCAACTGAATAGAATCAACTTGAACAGGAATCATGTAAACAATGAAAAAACTAAAAGCAATAATGAACAAACGGTAGATTTTAGAATAACAGAATAAAAATTGAGAAATGCAGAATTGAAAAAGAGATAAAAAGGAGAGAAAGGACTGTTAGCAAAAATGGAAAAGAGAAAAAAGAGGGGGAAAGGGAACAGAGAAAAGGAAGAGAAGAAGAAGAAAAATAAAGGGGTGAAGGAGGAAAAGGAAAAAAGAATACATGAAACAGAAAAACAGCACTGAGCAAACGTTGTTTGAAAAAGCATAAAAATGTCTAAAAGACATACCACAAGAAGACAATGAGAGTGGGGATGGAGGAACCACATAAGGGAAAAACCACACCGAACGAAGGACTCCGAGAGGACGCGGCAAAGGAAGGACAACCTCCGGGCATAGGACGAAGAAATCATACATCAAAAGGATCACAAGACTGCACCTAAAAGTAAGGAAAAAGAAAACATTAGAAGAATACCTCAAGATACAACAAAAACAGCAAAGAGAAGGATAACAAATAGACAATGAGAGATAAACAATAAATAATGAAACAATCCCCTCAATTATAAACGTGAAGTGTCCATGGAACCATCCCTGCAGGAATCGAGGAAATGTTGAAGAAGTGTAGGGTCTTCATAATTCGTCGTTTTATTGTTATAGGTCACTTTAAAGAGACAAGGGTGAAATAGTCCGTATCTTGCATTTAGGGCTCTGAGAGCAGGTCTCATGTCTAGAAATTGATTGCGACGATCTGCGGTGGCCTTAGCGTAGTCCTGGGCAAAAAAGAGATTAGAACCATTCCAGGTGATCTTCCCCTTCTGCTTGGCAGCTTGAATGACCCTAAGGAGAAGTTGGAAGACCAAGGAGTTTTGGCAGGAAGGATTGAAAGAAGGAGATAGGATTAGTACCTTCATGACCTTCCACAAGGCCATAAATGCGCAGGTTATTGCGACGATTGCGATTTTCTAAATTTTCAACCTGTTGTTTAAGAGATTGTATTTCCTTATGTAGACCTGGCACCTGGTCAGAGAGCACCTGCACTGAAGACATTTTCCTTTCAAGCTCCGCAACTTTCTGTTCATTATGCGACCAACTATCCTCAAGACTCTGAAGGCGAGCATTAGTTTCAGCCATGTACGGTTTAAGAGAGCGGATTTCTTCAAGAAGAAGCTCCATGGAAATGGACGAAGCTGTGGTAGTGGGAGAAGGAGGATTCGTTTTTGCCCTTTTCCCTGGAGTGGAAGGCGTTTTAGAGTTAGGTTTTGAGCTAGGACGAGAGGTGTTAGGAGATGAGCCTTTCATTCCAAGAGAGTCATTAGTTACATCATCCATATTATCCTGTAGAACACTGAATGGATTATTTTCCTCTAATGGCAAGGAACTGGTATTAATGTGCTGCGCGTTACTACGATTAGAACGAGCCATCATTACCAAAAATTCGAGAGATAAAAATATTGGTAGGTGAGCACAGAGTCCCAAAATGGCGTCCGAGGAAAACATGAGTAAGGATAGGCAACAAAGCTGAGCAGGAGGCATAAAACATGGCAGAAGACGACTTGAGAGGAAAAGGCAGCAAACTTAAATCCAAAATGGCGTCCAGAAATACAGTGAGCTGAGGAGACATAAACAAACTCTCCACAGAAGCCAAAGGAGGAATTGCCCTGAAATGAGGGAAAAGGAGATAAATATTCTCATTAGAAAGTGGCCAAAGTCAAATTAGGCAAGTAGAACATAGAAAAATCATCGCGGGAGGCAGGGGGAGCTTAAGAGCACAAAAGAGCACAAAATGGCGGCCGCAATTCAGTAGCGAGCCGCCGCCGGTAAATAATGCCAAAAAAACATTGCGCACGCTCACCCCGCACCTCCGCGCAGTCGCCTGTGCATGCAGGAAGAATTCCGACGCCTTGTGGTGCAATCCTGCGATACTGCAGTCCCAGCAAGCGCCCGGAGGGAATCCGTTGCACTACGCCCTCACGGAGCCTACGAGAGCAGCGGCCATTCCCGTCGGCGCCTAAGCCATGCCCCCCACATTATCCTCATTCTGAAGCTCCACATCCTCACACTATCAGTCTTCATCTGTGATTACAACACCAAACACCTGTAATGTCACCCCACCAAATCCAATGATGATTCATCTGTGACCAACACCTAAAACACCCCAAAACCCTGATGCACACAAGATGCCAACTGAGGCTACACCATTCAACGAGGCTTCATATGTGATTGCAACGCCTATTGGTCACAACAGGGACGGATTGGTAAGGCGGGCACTCGGGCAATGGCCGAGGGGCCGGTATCCGAATTCCAGCTGTGGGCTGCTTTTTTGGGGTGCTGATTTGGGCAGCGTCTGTGTTAGGATGCCGCCAGTGGCCCAGTGGCCTTTCTGGAGGAAGATGGGCCTCCATTACCTCCCGTTTACCAATGGGGCAGAGGTGTCACTTCTTTTCTCTCGCTGGGCCAGCCCATTAATGTATGCAGAGTTTCTAAAGCGCCTGGTTATACTAACTAGCATGTCCCCGCGCTGCAGCTAGCCTCCCATGTTGCTTTGGTAACATGAGATAAACCTACAGGCTCAGGGAATCTATATGTGGAAAAGCCAGGCTTTCAGTTTTTTTCGGAAAGTCTTTTCCGAGGGTTCTGACCTAAGTGTCTGAGGGAGGCTGTTCCAGTGTTTAGCGGCCAGCCAGCGGAAGGATCTTTCTCCCATTTTTGCTCTTTTGATTACTGGTAATTTCACCAGTCCTGTCCCCAGGGATCTCAAAGCCCGGGTAGGGGTGTAAGGGGCCAGGAGACTATGTAGGTAGCTAGGTCACTTCATCTGAGGCAACAACGCCCAGCACTAAGGCTTCATCTATGATGACACGCCTGGCACTTCTAATGTACATGAGAGCCCATATGAGGCAAAATAACACAACACCATGAGGCTTCAGCTATAATTTCAATTTGATTGGTGGCTTGATCTGCAATAATGAGACCCAAGACTGTACATGAAACTCCACCTCAGGCTGAAGTAGAACTTAACACTATGAGGCTTGCTATAGGCTTAAAATATCTAACACTCAAAGAGTACATGAGTGCACTTCTGAGGCTAAAGCCCCCAAAACCATGAAATGTCAGCTATGATTACAACACTTAGAACTCTAGTGGAGGCTTTATCTGTAACAACAAGACCCAGCACTGTACATGAGCCATTTGAGGCTATAGTAAAACTTAACAGTATGAGGATTCCTCTGGGCTTAAAATAACTAACACTCTTAGTGTATATTAGACGTGATCTGAGGTGGCACCATCCGACCCTTTGATAGTACAGCACCCAACACTTGTAATAAAAATATGATTTCATCTGAGAAGGCTGCATCATCCAAACCATGCGCCATACTTGCTAACGTCATATGACTAATGGAGGATGCTGCACTTTGCAGCTGCAAATGTAACTTGAAATGTAGATGCTGCAAATTGTTGAATTTATTTCCTTTCTATTGGAAATTTGCCCTCTCTGCAGGGTCACCCAAGATTTTTTTTGCAGGAAACATATTTTTGTTGGCTATAGAACTCTGGGCACTCTACCCCTGCTAACCGGTGCTTGCTCTTCTCAACATGGTAAAATTTGTATACCCCTGGCTGGAACATTTAATTTACACATAATTTCCTAGTATATGGTACAAAGTGTACCCAGGACCTATAAATTAAATGCTACCAGTGGACTGCAACACTCATTGTGTCATCCACTACAGTGACAATGTAAACATGGCTGCAGGCATTCTATCATTATCTATCTATGTAAGTTCTAACTGCATTTGCTCTGTCAAAATAACCCCTTTTTTGACCGGTCTAAAATTTCCTTTTGAATATTCACAAGTCACCCCCCTAAGGTAGGTGCATGGTATTGAAAAGTAGGAAATGTAAAGGTTTAATGTTAAACTTGTCCTTACAGTTACTTGCATCCAAAAGCAGAATTTACTGTTCCATAGGAAAGCATTTGGATACAATATTAAGTTTAATTAATGTTTTTTTCTACCTAGGAAACACATACAAACTTCATTTTTAGACTCTTTGAAGTATTTATTATGAGTCCAATTCAATGGTGAAGTTGGATTTGTAAAAATATAGGTTGGAAAGATGACTTTGACCTGCCTGAATTTGCTTAAAGCTAAATCTACATTTTCCTCTCTCTTTCCTGACAGCGGGTACTTAGCACTTCAACATGAGTGAATGATGTATGAACTTGCTCTTGGGCAGAGACATTTGTCATTGGGTGTGGGGTGGTGTTGTTGAGCCCTTGACAGGCTGGTCTATGGACTGTGCTAAGGACTTGATTAACTTCAAAGAGGCCTACCCTGTCACAAGCAGTTGTAGCTAACACCCAAGCTCACACCTTTCTTTTGTCCCCCCAGCCAGACATCCTCCATCAGAGTGGGCCTCTTTTTTTGACATCACAGTGTCAGATCCTTCTGGAGTGTAAAGAGCTGCTTGACAGGTCTTCTGTTCTTTAACATATCACGCTTGGGTCTCACTTTGAAAGAGGAAAACAAAATGCCAAATCAATTTGTATGTATCCATTTTCAGGTTGCTGAAAGCAAATTGTGTTCTATCAGATGTCTGTCTCTTGGGTTTTGGGGATTACAGGGACTGTCTAAAACTGAACTTTAATGTTAGCTATGGGAAGACATTAAGTTTACCATACTACACTCCCCAAACACTCACACAGCCCTCAGAGCCCAAGTTTATCGTGGCTGAAGACTTCAGCCGTCTAGCAAATTCCCAAAATGAGTAGGGTTAGCCCCAGGAACTTTTATCCCATTGGTTAGGGTGTCCCCAGGGGTCATTTCTACCGATTAGCTCATGCCAGGCATTCATGTGCCATCTCCAGGGACCCACTTCAGAACACTCCTGGTCCTGGGGAAGATTAGAAGAGGACTAAACTTGTGGTCTGAGACCTTAGGGGAGCCTAGTAGGCTGGACCATATTGAAGAGTCTAATGACACTGTTCTGGTTACACCAATAGAGCGATATAACATCTAGATAAATAGTAAATGGCATACATTTTCTTTCTCGTATCATTAAAGACCAGTCAGGTTACCTGAGTGTAACTCATTCAAGTTTGTGCAGTGCCAGAGTGGGTGTGGATAATTGAGAGAAGTTGTGGCAATTATTTCTGAATTTTGGATTAGCTGATTTAAATTACCTCAATTATAGCATGTTCATTTTACATGGGTAGTTATGTAATGAAGTAGAACTTTTATACTCTGAATAACAGAAAGGAACACCTTATTGGTAAAAAAGGAACTTTTATTGGTTCACACTACTGGGAGATGGGGAGGATAACGATGGGTGTCAATGAGCATCATTGTCAATCATTGCACAGTACTGCAGCAGAAGTGCTGCAAAGTTTGGGAAACAAGATTACTTGTGTGGTACTCATCAGTATGCAGTGTTACAAACAAGCTGTTGTTCTAGTTGCTCAGATTTGAGAGATTCCATAAGAACACATAGAAAGATGTGGCCATGTAATTTTGGATTACCATGGGAGGACTAAATAAAGTTTGTATCGATGCCAAGCAGAGCAATTGTTCGTTTGCACTGTGTGTGATGATTGTACAACAGGTAAAGGAGTACATTTAACTCCAGTCAATTTCACATAACAATATTTTGGCGTCAGGGCAAAAACGAGCAAAATTAACAGTGACAAATATGTAATGCATCATTTTCTTCTAAAACATTGTAGGTGTGCAGTAAAGGTTTTAATGAAGAAAACAATCTGACCTCTGAATAATCTCTAGTGTTAATTTGAAGTAAATTATTTTGCATTCATATTTATAAAGAAGAGAAACTAAATTTGCCTCAAGCTTAGTTTCATCTTCTCCATTTACATTGCAGAGAAATGTATTGATTATCTTTCTAATACTCAGCCGCGGCCGCTGCAGGTAAGAGTGGTGGGGCCCGTGAGAGCGGATTTTGAGAGACGGCAACGAGAGAAAATGTATTTAATTTTCATTATGGTCATCTCTCGAAATCCCCCCTCAGCTGGCCCCACCGCCCCACTGCTCTTACCTGCAGCGGCCACGGCTGCTAAGACTTCTAGCATAGCAAAAGGTAGAGAAACTTATGAAAAGTGACATGTGAGAGAGTACAGTTTAGAGTCGGGTTGCATAAACTGCCAGGTGGTGCAAATTTGCACGATGTGTTCTTTAGCACCATAATACATATATAGTAAGTGGATGCAATTTCACTCTATATTGTGTTTTTTCTGGCAGTGTAGTTTTGTTTAAACAAATATTAATATTTGGAATTAGCACATATGAACACTGATTTATCCTATGCGATTTAGCCGCCGCCCCGACAGTTTTTGTAACCCTCACCTAATTATTTTGGAGAACCGGGGCAGTAGATCCCATGAAAAGTGATTTAAGGGAGTTCTGCGGCTCCAATTAGCCACAAACTGCTGCTTGTGACTTATAGGGGCAGTTGTGTGGCATCAAATTATAATACATAATTGCTGGTTTTAATCAAGACCACTATAAACATGCAATAGAATATTTGCAGCGTTTTATGAATACATATGACTGTGTCACCTCATAATTGGTATGGTGCATGATTTGCCAATTTCAATTAAAAAAATTGATTGTAGCTGAAACCGATTAACAGTGAGACCACCTCTCCCCCATCTCTCCCCATTCTTATGTATTGACCCAGTCCACACTTGTAATGACGTATAAGATATGCATATACACTGACACACACCCCTCAAGTCTCACCATATCCCCTACCACCTATGGCTCCATACCGCTCCCACACATCAACATTTTAGCTTTACAAAACTATCCCTAGGTACAGTTTTCAGCAAATAGAGGAGTGTGGCTCAATGGTTAGAGTGGCAGACCCTGAAGCAGAGTTCTGGCCAGGGACCAGGGTTCGATTCCCGCCTCGGCGGGGCTCGGGCTCAATTTCCTCGGACTTGTCTATTCTCGCCTCGGTGCCTATTCTAATCACGGACCCCACGCTGCAACTCTGGGCAATAGCTTGCTTAGCCTCCACACCAGCCCCAACAGCGGTAAGGATACCTGGGGGTGCCCAGGAGTGTACACTTCACAGGGAAAGCCAGGAGGGGTTCCACAGCGGTATGAGTATCAGCGCCAGGAAACTGCAAAAGGTGACACCGCAAGGTGGCCGTCTGGTGACAGTGCGCTCTATAAGTACCTTGACATTTACATTTACAAATAGCAATCTGAGAAATCTGCCGATGACACCAATAAATATCACGTTGATGTTTTTTATTTTTCTCTCACTCCTTGTTTTCCTCTCCGTATTGTTTTTCTTATTACCAAAACTGCCAATAAAATATTTCGAACAAAAAACAATTTCTAGAATAACTGATGGTCATTTGCCGTGCATTCGTTAGGCTTGCCTGACCCCATAGCTACATATTCATGGCATTCACTGAATGGGATGTTTTTTTTCACAAAATGCCATTCAAATTGTTATATAGTAAAACAAAGTTATCAAACTTGATGTGTAAGAGGTCATTGCAGCTTTGTTCACTCCTCACCTTCAATTGTTGATTGCTGTAATTATGAAACAAAATCTTACATACTTCAATTTAATTTAAAGAGGACAGGCTGATTCCTTCTGTGCTGTTTTTATTTCGTTCACCATGCACACAAACGCATGTCCACGTCACAGGCAGCAGCTCTGTTCGCAACGCAGGGGAAAGTTACTTCAACAGGGCTCTCCAATCTTGGATGAATCCCAGAGATGGTGCATCTCTTTTCAAAGCGTCATTTCATGAACACTGAATTTCCTCCTAAAGAGAAGCCTACATAATACATATGAAACGTGCTTTTCAAGGCCATATACTGTGAACACAGGGTAACCCTGAAACCGTTGACAAGTTTAGAACATAAATGAGGCACATCTTCTGCAACAAAAAGTGTGTAAAGGCAGGCTTGTGTTCTGCTATTTGCAATCTCTTAAACACTCAGGCCTTCCCGTGCTTCCATGCAGACAAAATTATGGATATTAGATGAATAACATTTTGAGTCTGAATGTGCATACTTTCGCCCACCACGCCCTTTACTCACCCGTTGTGATCTGTCTGCTATTCTTCAGGGTGACATTATGACGGTAAACATGTAATTTCCGTCTTGCTGTCTAGTATGCATGGTCACATATAGGCCACCATATTGCATGCCCAACTTTACCGCCTCCTTCTCTGAATTAATATGCAGCCTTGTTACCGCATATCACCATCTGTTGGTTGTGGGGGATTAAAATGTTGGTGTGACAACCGTCACAAGTTCCAAGGACAAAGAGTTCTTTGACCTCATGTCTTACATATCTTTCAGGCAACACCATGCTTAGGGGCATATTTTGGGGCTGGTATGGTCACACAACACACCTATTAAGAAGGTGACGGTCCTCCCTTGCATATGGTCAGGTCACCACCTCATTATATTTGAACCATTTCTGAGGGCGGGCACTGCATTGAGTGATATGGGCCTGAGCTGGGTGAATCTACAGGAACCGTCTTTTACCCATCTGCGAAACCTGCTCAGTACCCCACCCCTTTGTTGAACAGACATCTGTACTTTTTTTTAACTGGCTGCAGCACAACAGTGAAGTGCATGTTCCAGAAAGTACTGAAATGACGCAGCCTCCTTCTAAACACACTCTGTGGTTCAATGATGAATTGAATACGGCAAAACTCAGGCTACTCCAACCTGGAAGGCAGTGGCGTAAGAGCCATGGCACTTTAGAAGGAGAACATTTTAGTGAGTGTTTGAGGATGTATACACTCTTGCTGCTCACCACCAAATCCTCTTTTTATTCTAAAAACATTAATTTAGTGGCAAACAAACAAAAGATAACTTCTATGAAATGTATCAAACCCACTTGTCCCAAGAGCGTAACCTAGGAGATGGAACCCTCCCAAACTCTGTGCGATGCACTCAGAACTTTTTTCAGTGAGCAAATTAAATCAATTAAGAATAGCACTTAGAGCACTTCTCTGTCCCAACAATCTGGGGAGATTGTGGACTGCGGTGCCATTCATTTTCACTCTTGGTTCAGTTTCCCCAGCTCCAGTATGAGACTCTTATTACTGTCATGCATAAGGTGAAATCTGGCTCCCTGCCCCACTACCACAATACGAGCTCTGTTTATCAAAATAGCCAACCCTCTGTTAGACCTTTTGAAGAAGTCATTCTCTCAGGGCATTGTCTCCGACAGGTTTAAAGCTACAGTGATACTTCCCTTGCTGAAGAAGCTGGACTTCGATCCCAAGCTGCTGAAAATGTATCTCCCCATTTGACTTCTCTCTTATGCAGCCAACATTTTAGAAAGTTTTATTGTTCAGAAGCTAAGCAGGTTCCTTTATTCATCCAACTTTCTTAATTGCAGACCGGTTTCAGCCACCCACAGTACAGAAGCAGTAATTCTTTCTGTCCTTGATGATCTGCGATGGGAGTTGGATTCAGGAAATGTGTCTATTCGAGCTCTTCTAGATCTATTAGCCGCCTTCGTTACTGTAGGCCACCCGATTCTGCTGTATCGCTTGAAGGCATCCAGTCTATCAAATCAGGCTCGTAGTTGGATATCCTTCTTCCCAGGAGGCTGAATACCAGAAGTGCAGTTAGGGAGGTTTTCCTCTTCTAAGACCCACATCATCTGTGGGGCCCCACAGGGCTCAGCATTATCTTCCTTCCTATTTAATGTTTTCATCTGCCTATTGATTTCAGCCCTGTATAGTCATGGTTGTAGATTCTACAGCTAAGATGACGATTCTCAGCCCAACTTCTGGCTTGAGGGTACTGCCCAATCCGATCAGGAATTTCAATTTACTGTGAAGTTAATTTGGAACTGGATGGGTGCTAACCCCCTCAAACTAAACACTGGTAAGACTGAGCTGGGTGTACTCAATCAAAGGGCGGATCTCTGGGCCACCACCTATTTTCCCTCTGAGGTGGGTGCCCCTCCTGTCTCAGCGACCTCTGCCAAGACCCAGGGCCTCGTGGTAGACGATCCACTGTCCATGATCCCCCAGATCAAGGCAGTCACGGCGAAGTGCTTTGGAATATTGAAATCCATTAGGAAGGCCGCTCCTCTTCTGTCACCCAAGGTAGTTGTGTCCTGCTTGGACTATGCAGACTCCCTGTATGTGGGTCCTCCTGAAACATCTTTTCACAAACTACAAATCATTTAAAATACAGCAACAAGGATAACCTGTAAGCTGCAGAGATATGCACATATCTCTTCTTCCTTAATGAAGCTTCTGCGGCTCCTGGTCCAACAGAGAGCTCTTTTTAAAACAGCTTGTATTATTTACACATCCACTCATGACCAGGCTCCAGCCTTTGTAGCAACAGAATTCAGAGATATGTTCCTACCTGAGCTCTCAGATACTCTCTTGCCAAACAATCAAGGGTCCCTCGGTTCAAGCGACAGAGAACAGGGGCAGGAGCTCCTCTGTCCTGGTCCCCATCTATGGAGCTCTGTCCCTTCCTCGGTCAGGCTGGAGACTGCTACCTGCCTTAGGTTCAAGACGGTTTTGAAGGCCTGGCTGTTTTATCACACTTTTGATTAGCCTGACCCCTTCCTCCTTTCCTTCCTGGTTGTCACAGTGCTGTGAAACCCTTGGGTGTATGTTCGCTCTTTTAGTTCTTCTAAAATAACATCAGTTTTCTTTCTTAAGAAACCTGTATATTTTGTTGCACTGGAATCATTTTTCTGTCAATTAAAATGATAAAATAGCAATACAATAAGGATTTGCATCATTTGCCTGTCCTTGCCACATAATTTAATCACCCCCACCCACATAATTTAGTCTTTCAATTCCACATACTAATAAATCAGAGAACACATTTCTGTGCACAAGGTTCAGGTAATATTTGCTACACACCCCTCAAGTAGCCACGTAAGTGCTGCAATTATGTTAGAATGTAATCCAACTGGCTCACCTCTTTACTGGAAGAAGGGGTGTGACGTTCCCGCATACCAAGAGTTTCTAATACTAGACAGCACATCCCGGCCTCTCCTGTTTCGTTCATGCGTTACTGAATAACAACATTGAAAAATCTCACAGTTTGCAAGAATTAGGTAACCAGTTCAACCTGTACACTGCACTACAAGTCCGTTGAGTCTAGGTTGTTGTAAATATTAGTGTATATATTATCAAGTGTACGTTGCAAACAAACATCACCAATCCAATGTACCGATGGAGTACTGTCTGTTATATGTTTACACTTGCGCAGGTCAGTTACACGACTAATACTGGAATTAATGGATGACACGGGCCATAGTAGCTTGTATTACACTAAATTATTACCGTGCCAACACTCCATTCTTCGTTTATCTACTTCCGAGGGATCTTGCCCAACACCATGAGTAGCCTACCTCTGAAGACTCCTTATACCATCATTTCCTGTCCTTCGAAGAGGAAGCATTGTCCATTGTCCAGATGATCATTCTGGTGACCCCCAGGGTCCTACTGCCCTCTGATTAACCTCAGTACTCAGTTATCCACATGACACTGTCTCTTGTGCACATGTTGTGCAAGGAAATAAATGAGGAGCAGCAGCCAATGTCACCTAGGAGTATGTAGGAAAGGTAGCAAATGGGGCATTTTGTGGACATAAAAGCCATACCTCTAGTACATTTCAGCGAGGTTCTAGGATACGTTTTTCTTTATCGCTTGGTAGTTGCCTTGTGTGGGAGAACGCGAGCAGCTCTCCCACACTGGAGGCCATGCTAGGCAGCGGCTGTCCTTTGTGTATTCCAGGATTTGATTTCTGTCCCCTAGGGTGGCACGATGGACAGTTCCTCATTGGCATGTGTGGCTTTTAGTTATCATGACACGTTTGTACACTTTGGATCAGGAAATGTTTCTTTGTGGTGCAAAGTCCCCTGACAGAGGGGACCCTGAGCTCTGACGTCTGCAGGCAGGATTTCCTTGGAGCCAAACCTTCTCCCAGTGTTCCTGCACGCGACAGTGGCGGCCTAGGCCTACCTTGCCGAGGAGACAGGGCTGAGTGACTGATGGTGGTGGAGGTAACTGATGGAGTGTACTTGCTGCATCACGACATGAAAGCAGTCAGTGGCCCATAACACAAGCACACACAAGGCACCCAGGAAGTGAGGCATGGTTCCCAGACAGAATACAACGGGTTTCCCTGTGCACTAGAAGGACTCCTGAACAGCCCATCCAAGTGATGGTTGTTTTACTGCTGTGATTGTGATGCTTCTGTCCCCCTCCCCCTTCTGAAATCCTAGCCCCTGTCAGTAGTTGTGACAACATCTTGAAACTGGCAACTGTTGGGCAATGAGCTGATGGGGAGGGACTCACAATTCACATACAGGATTTCAACGCCCAATGACAACAGCCTTCCCCCATTCAATCAATATTCCAATCCTTGCACACAGGCATCATGATGGAGGCTGTTGTTCACCGGATGGCAGACAATGCTGGCTGCAACTAAGGATGAACATGGGAAAAGTGAACGTATGACACAAAACAGGGGATAGTTTGGACATGAGCGTGTCTTGTGCTCTTTTGAGGGGATCACTTCTTGCTATGTCCTTCAATGTCAGATATTTATAGTAATAACCCAGTGAACTTGAGGGAGCCAATGCAGTAACTATTTTTAAGTAGACGTACTTTTATTTGCTTATTTTTTTTATTTTTTTCATTATTTATATAAAGTATTTCCATAGTGTGGCCCTAGTCACTAGGGAAAGAGTGTCTCACAGATGACCAGGTAGCCCCAGATCATTACAAAAATCATGACTGTAAGGGTGTGGTAAATATTTCTCCTTTACCGGGACTGAATTTGATACAGGAACATAGTAAAATAGCTCAATGAAATGAGAGGCAGAATCCGTGATATTAGAGTTTCAGAATGGGCTTTATTCCAATAAGCGATTATAATCGGATGCTTCAAGTTCCATCACCACGGGAGTTCAGGAAGTGAAGTACATACTTTATTGACAAGCAGTAACTTTTATAATACATACATCATAATAAAGTGAATACAGTAGGCGTAACAATTGATAAGGACTTTGACGTTTGGTTTGCGTAACCGAAAATGGGTGTAATAATGAGTAAAAAGGAACATGATTGGCTATGATGTAATACATAGGTGGATCTATAAGATAATACTTGGCATTGATGCGCGCGCAGCAGTCTGACGTGTAATTGACGTGTAACTAGGGGGTGACGAGGACTTGACATTTAGCTCTACGTGTGGAGACAAGAAGTCTGGGGGGTCAAGTCAACCTAATCCCAAATCATATCTAACATCCTATGTTTAAAGAACTATGTTATCCACAAAAGAGGGACTCTCGGACAGAATCTATTCTATACTGACTGTGCGTGCGTGTACAAGCGTCTAGGTGTCTACACTGAATGCGAGGGGGTAGGAATATTCCATGGTAACAGGGCTATGAATTACTTGCATGAGGACAGAGAAGATGGGCCTTTTTGCTTGGTAACTGGAAGAATGTTTACTTAAGCTACTAGGCAGGAATGCATCGGCTGAGGGGGAAGCAGATAATTCGAAGGTGAAATACAGTTCTTGGCAGAGAATAGGCTGATGTCAGGCTTCGTGAGCCGCGCAGAGAATGAGACAAAGTTCATGGTCACAGATGCAGGCTTGAACTGGAGCTTTCAGAGGCAGAAGGCAAGAGGAGTTCGATGACAGAATCAGGGCCTACTTGCCTGGACTGTAAAATGGCATAAGTGAACCATATAAAGCCGGTGGCCTTTCATATTTAGGAATGGAATATCCAGCCCATTTATGGCGGATCTGACAGAGGACATGTTGACGGTGGACGCACATGTGTTTGCGTCATCATTACTGGAACTGGAGGGAGCATACATGTACTTGCGACATGCACATAGAACTGTTGGGGTCCAAGATAGGGGACATAACTGACCAGAAAAATCCATATTTCCACATTCCCTCCTTGTCCCCTTCTTGCCCTTCAAGAGATATCAATCTTCATCAATCCATTGATTTGTTCATATAGCATCATTTGTTCTTCTTTCTTCTTCCGGGATCTTGAATGAAAATCTTGATGTGGAATGCACGATGTGGCACATAGACCACAAATTGCTGGTCCACATTGTAGACATAGACAGCAACTGAATAGTATGAGAAGGCCAATACCTAGGAAGGATAAAACTCTCCATCCCCAGGCTGATACCGCATTCCAAAACCAACTGGACCAAGTCCAAGTGCCTGGGTTCTGGTGTATCTGGCTTACAATCTTATGAAGGCGAGTGATGGCTTTATATACAGATGGCGAATTTTCTGGTATGAATACGCAGCAGCTTGATCCGCTGACCCTACAAGCTCCGCCTCTATCAGCCAGGATGACGTCAAGGACAAGACGATTTTGAAGCACAACAATCCGCATAGCAGACTGTTCTTCTGTTAAATTGCCTAAGGCGGAAATAGTTTCATTCACTACTGCTTCAAGGGTTCTAGTTAATCTACGTATTAGCTTACTATTAGTAACAGTACCTATATAGGGAAAGATGCCTTTATTAAAATCTACATACTTGTCCCATGCCGTCTCAGTGTAATCGACAATGGGGAGATCTCTCCGTTCTCTGTTGTGTACTAAATGAATATTTCTGTAATAATCAGGAGGAGCTAGGAAAACAGGTGGCAGAAGGAATGCTATGTAGCAGGTACCATCCCAATCTAGAGGTAGACGCATATATGCAGTCTGACCACATATAAAGTAGGAGTGGCGAGAAGCTCTGAATGAAGATTTGCCTTGATCACTGAATTCTACTGTAGTAGTGCATTGACTATGGCCCATAGGTATGGAACCAACCTTTCTTACACATAATTCACCTTTTGCTGGGAATACTGACATGGTGGGTAAGACTAGCTCAACTTCGGATACGACATTTAGAATCATGAGATTAGGTGTAAAATTACCTAATCCATATACTTCATTTTCTAGATCAGTTCCTGTTCTTTTGGGGCGACCCTCCTTGTCAGGGTAGCAGACTTTGAGTAAAACTAGGTTCAGGTTTCCCCATATCCAATGGTCTTGGTAAACTGCTGTGTCTGAGTCTATGGAATTAATTAAACTAAACCATGCTCCACAGGAGCCATTATGTGTAAATGGATGTGGAAAGAAAGGCAGGACTCCTTCATAATTCTGATAGGGAGGGAGTCGGCCACACACCCAACAATTGGTGGCGTTACTAGTCTGATGGGAATGATGTAACATACTAATGAAAGTGTTATTGCGCAGCGCAAGTCTATAAGACAATTCATGCGGAGGTAAGTCACTAAAAGAATGTTCAGCAGCACCATTATAAACATGTCTAGAAATAGGGTAATATATGTGCAACAACATACTTGTAATAATTATTAAAAGACTCAATAAAAACAAAATTAATAATGTCACTATGCAGTGGCTACGCAATGATTTACAATACGCCTGTCGTTTCAACATTTTTCCGGTATTTCCTCTACTTAGGTCCAGGGGATACATGTCAGAGACAATTCAACCGCTTCACCTTGGGGAGGACTTAAACAATCAAATTGCTCGACTTGGTGGGCCTAAGCTTCAGTTTGTAATTTTCAGATTTGTTCTGTTCAACCAAAGGGAGTTTTGTATCAGTCTGGGAGGGAGTGCAGGGCACAATGTCTATATCCGAAGGTAGTCCATGAAATTTTTTTATGTGGCTTGAATGAATCCAGCCCTTGCGGCCCTCGATCTTCACGGCTGTTCTTGTGGTCAGCAGAACCAACTTGGGTGCTTTCCACCTGGGCTCCAGTTGAGTCTTTCTGTCGAAATTTCTCACAAAGACAAGATTACCCGGAACAACGTCATGGGGTTTCACCTCAGTGTTGTCGGGAAAGGCTGCAGCAACCTGTGAACGAGAAGATTGTAGTGCAGACATCAAGGAAGCCAAGTAATCTGTCAGCATATTACAGTCAATATCAGTTATTTTGCGTGGTATGGGCGTCCCCCACATATTCGGTGGTCTACCGAAGATCACCTCATACGGGGATAGCCCTGTTCTAGAGTGTGCTACCATTCTCATGTAAAAGAGTGCAACTGGTAATGCTACTATCCAGTCGACCCCTTTCTCTCTGCATATTTTGGACAGTCTGATTTTCAGTATCTGGTTATGTCTTTCTACGAGACCTGCTGCCTCGGGATGTCGGACACAGTGGAATTTCCACTGATAACCTAACAGAAGTGAAACGTGTTTCATTAATTCGGATGAGAACGGCTGGCCGTTATCTGAGTAGACAACACGTGGTAAACCGTATCGTGGGAAGAATTCTCGAACCAACTGTTTGGCAGTAGTCGGGGCAGTGTAATCTGAAACCGGGTACGCCTCTGTCCAACGGGACAGAGCGCAGACAACTACGAGAACATATTTGAATCCTCGACATCGTTCCATCTGGATATAATCCATCTGTAGGACTTCAAAAGGGTGATCAGGAGGCTGAAATCCACCCTGTTCTACGGGAACACTTTTTCCTGGGTTGAACTGGCAACAGATCATACAGGTACGGACCTTTTGTTTTGCGGCTGCTCGTAAATGTTTATTGAACCAAATGTGTTGAATGCTGTCTAGCATAGCTTTTTCTCCTAGATGTGCTGGACTATGTATAGTGTTAATTATAACTTGGACCATTGAATCAGGAAGGAACCATACAGATCTTTCCTTCATCATCCATCCTTGGTCCGTTTGGATCCCTCCTAATTCAGTCCATTTCTTTATTTCGTCTGGTGTAGCATGTGTCTGTATGTCAATTACGTCAAGAGTAGGATCTTTAACTGTCATACAATGTGTCGGTGTCGGGACTATTGTCTTTGTCATATCGGGGGTTTGAGTTTGAGCAGTCAGTTTAGCTGTTCTGTCGGCTAGATCATTGCCTTGGGAAATGGTATCAGTAACCTTTGTATGGGCCTTACATTTCATAATTGATATTGCAGTGGGTAGATGTATTGCATCTAATAATGCATGAATGAGGGGTCCGTGCTGAATGTGGGCACCGTGGGAAGTTAAATAACCTCTCTCTCGCCACAGCACGCCGAAGTCATGTACAACTCCGAATGCATAACGTGAATCAGTGTATATGTTGACTTTTTTATTCGTGGCTTGAATACAGGCTTGTGTCAGAGCGATGAGCTCTGCGGCTTGAGCTGACAAAGTATTTATACGATTAGTTTCAATGACTTCAGTATCTGTTGTGACTGCATAAGCGGCTACTAACTCTCCTGTACTTGTTCTCATGCATGAACCATCGACATAAAATGTCAGGTCTGGATCTGACAATGGAACATCGGTCAAGTCTTGTCTGGGTTTTGTCGTTACAGTAATAACTTCAATACAGTCATGAGCTAGTGGGTCTGTTCCGATTACTGGCAAAAGTGTGGCAGGATTCAATGTGTTACAGCGTCTTATTTCTATATGTGGCTGAAACAATGTAAGTTCATACCCTGTAAGTCGTGCTACGGTCAAGTGTTGTGTTTGTGTTCTATTTACAAGAACCTCTACTGCGTGTGGTACTTGAACTGTCAATGGATGTCCTAACACTATGGCATCGCTTTGTCTGATTGCTAAGGCTGTTGCTGCCACTGATTTCAGACATGCAGGCAAAGCCTGAGCTACGGGATCTAATGTACTAGAAAAATAAGCACATGGTTTGTGTGCTCCTGCTTGTTCCTGTGTGAGTACTGACAAAGCAGTACCTTCGCGTTCTGTAACAAAGAGTGTAAACTGTTTTCTGTAACATGGTGTTGCTAAAACAGGTGCTTGACATAAAGCTTTCTTTAGTTTTTCAAAAGCTTGTGTATGTTCTTGAGTCCAAGGGAAAACAGTCGATGTGGCTGCCTCCTGTGTGGTTAACTGAATGAGTGGTTTTGCTAGGAATGCATATTGCGGGATCCACTGTCTACAATATGAAGTGAGGCCTATGAAAGCCCGCACCTCCTTTTGTGTTTTGGGTATTGGCATGTTAGCTATCAACTGAATGCGGTCGGGTGTAAGCTGCCTTCCCTCCTTGGACAGCGAGTGTCCAAGATAAACAACTCGCTGGACACAGAATTGCAGCTTAGAAGGGGACACCTTGTGCCCTTTTTCGGCTAGAAATTGTAAAACTGTCAGTGATGCTTTCTCACATTCAGGTTCACTTCTTGCGGTGATCAGCAGATCATCGACGTATTGAAACAGAGCCGTGTTAACTGGCATGTGGATACTGTCAAGTTCTCGTTTCAATGCTTGGCTATAGATGCTGGGGCTTTCTGTAAATCCTTGAGGTGCGCGTGAGAATTTAAAGCTACGTCCATTTAAACTAAATCCGAACAAATATTGGCTTTCCGGATCTATTGGGACACTGAAAAAGGCATTCTTGAGATCGATTTCAGTGAAGAATGTCGCTTCGGAATCAATAGCTGTCAGTAATGACGAGATATCTGGGACCACAGGGAATTGTGGCACAATGCATTTGTTTAACTCGCGCAGATCAATAACCAATCGATATACTGGCGGGGCCTTCGGATCCGTTCGTTTAAGAATCGGTATTATCGGTGAATTACATATATTGGAGTCTGTTTCCACAACTACTCCTTGGGCAATGAGCTCGTCAATGATTTGTAGTAAAGCCACTACAGCATCTGGTGGTAACTTGTATTGTCGCATTCGTGGTAGCACCACTCCTGCCTTTAGCGTGACTCGATATGGTGTAATATTCATGCAACCAACATCAGTAGGGCCTTGTGCCCATAGATGTGTAGGTAAAGTCTGCAGTCGGGGATCCATGTCTCTAGATACATAGTGACCTTTAAAATCACGTAAAAACAATCTTACTCCTTCCGGAGAACAACATATTATGGCTCCTAGAGCTTTTAACGTTTTTATTCCTAATAAATTTTCTGGACATGATTTAGTAAGCAGTAAATCTGTAGTTCGGGTCAGAGGTCCTATCGTAAGTGGAAGAGGTTGTGACACTTCATTAACAATAGGTTTTCCTGAAAAACCAAGGGAAATATTCTGTGAGCCTGAGAGGGGTGCCCCTGGAACTTCACTATGTTTTATAGTTGTTCGACTTGCCCCTGTATCGAGTAAAAATTTTCTATCTTGACCTAATAATTTACTATGTACATAAGGTCCTTCTTGATCTACAGGAATCTCGATAAGGGGTAAGTCAACTTCCCTCTCTAGGCTAGTTCATGCGTAACGCTGATACTCGGGATATTCATACTGTGCGGTCTGATACATTTGTCGTGTTGTTGTTTGTGTGGCAGCAACAGGCAATGGGGGTGCAGCTGGCACAAACTGTATTGGCTGTTGTGCGGCTGGCATGGCCTGGACATGCTGTATAGCTCCTTGTTCATTCTGGTCTTGTCTGAGTGGCCGTGATCTTTCTTGTGTTTTACCTATGGCGATATTATGTTTTAAAACTGGACAATCGTGTACGTAATGGCCTGGCTTTTTACAATAATTGCATGTCCCTTTTACAGGTCCTGCTGAATCGGAATGTGTCATACCCTTTTTATGTCCTTCAGCTGGAACTGTCTGGGAAACTAGCATTTTCATTTTTGTGTCTTTCATGCGTCTGTGTTCATGTTCTTGTTCCTCTTTAATTCTATTGTGGTGGTACTGTAACATTTGTAACATTTGTGTTGGAGTGTTACCTTGCCAGGTACTTTCGAATTTTAATACTCTATTCTTTACTGGAGGCAGAGCATTTTCTACTAATTTTGTTACAAACAGATGTGGGTATGATTCGCTACTTGCTTTTATGCCACTATTTATACCAAAACATTTTTCAAAACGGGCATAGTAATCACTAGTGTCTTCATCTTGCTTCTGTTTACAGGCTGAAATTGTACCCCAATCTTCCTTTTTCGTGGTTAATAAACGTGGCAGTACCTGTACTAGTAGTCCTGGTAATGCCTTAGTTTTGTCCCCAAGCCCCGAACCTGGACCTCGGGCCCTTTCTTCTGCTTCTAATGCTGACCATTCTATCTTTTGATCACCTACCTCCCACTCTTTTTCTTTGAGTTTCTCATAAATGCCAGCAGGCATCAACACCTTTAATATTGTCATAATGTCGGGGTAGGTATACTCTCCCATGAGTAACATGTCTTTAATTTCTCGGTGAAACCCCGCTGGGTCCTTGTCATGACTGGGTACTACTTTCTTCATTTCTAATAATTCTATTTTTGATATAGGCGTATATACAAATACGCGTTTAAACTCATTGTCCTCACCCTTTATTGGGTGCACTTCTCGTAAGGGATTCTGTCTATCTATGTGATACGTAGTTCTTTCCTTGACGGACAATGGAACATGTTCTGAACCTACGAAAAGAATATACTGCTTTCTTGATTCTAGAATTTCTTTAATTAATTCAGTACCTGGACCTCTCCATTTATTCATAAGTAATTCAGTCAGTATGTCAGGCAAGGGACCAGGGTCCGAATGCTGACTCCGATATAGTATAATGAGTTGTTGGATCATATAAATCCCAGCTAACCTTTGTTCATCTGGGGTAAGATTCAAAAATGTGCGTACTACTGTATCATCACTATATTTTCCGGGACTGTCCACCCAATGGACAGCTGCCCTGGCTAAATCTTGTTCATCCATAGAATCGAGGAAATGATAACCCCTTCGTTCTCGGAGTAGTTTGTCGGCGGTTTGGAACGAATGCTCGTTAGACCTTATATTAATTATAGGTATTTGAAAATTCCTGTTATTATCTGGACATGTCGGATGTATTGAGTCAGTATGATATCTAGTCTGATTCCTATTACAAGATCTTCCTCTACCTACATAGGCTATGGTGTCTGACTGTCCTGTGGGCAGTCCTGGCCCTTCTTCCTCGTTTTGTTCGAACTCGTCTGTCTCTAATCTCTCTTCGTGTAGGCGTTCTATTTCTTTACGGATCTTTCGGCACATGGCTATTATACAATTTTGTTTATCATGTCTCCCTTCTGATATATTCTGGCTCCATCTTGTAAGAATTTTCATGGCTTCCGGGTCTACCCCCGGTCGGTCTTGATTTCTGATCACACAGTTTATGAGGAAACGTAACAGTTCCCCCTGTATCTCTACTTTCTGGTATTCCATAGCTCTGTAAATACATTCTGGATCTCGCCCTGTTTGGACAAAATGATATATATTATCTAGATGCGCAGTCATTCCTGGTAACTTCGCTAAATACACTGCGGCTCGTCTGATACGCAATGATGCTAGGGTCATTTCGTCCTCCTTTCCAGGCACCGGGTCATATCTACAATCTATAAGAAGTTCCTTAAGCGCACGGGCACTAAGGAGTTTGGGTGTACGTGAATGCGCTGACTCTTGAAAAGTAAGCTTATTTATTCTGGGTGGCGTAGAAAAGACATTGGTAGCTCCTCCCGCGGCTCCATCTGGGGCGTCGGGCGTAAAAGGATTCGTTGAACGTGACACAGCAACTACAGGTGTGGACACAGCCATAGAAGTAGCTGTAGGAGCGGATACAGGAACAGATGTGCTTGCCGGAACTTGTGACTCGATTTGTTGCTGTAGGGATACGGGTACTGGATCTTGGCGTTGAACCTCCCTGGTATGCGGTCTATGTGGGGCGGAATTGGCATACTCGGGAGCTGCGTCATCTAAATATGAGGAAAGAAAAACATCTTCTGCGGTTCTAGGATGCCCCTTAGGATGTACCTTTATGGGGAACAATGGGGTTGGCAAGTCTTTTGGCGTTTCCGGAGTAGCCTTAGGTAATCCTTCGGCCAGAAGGGGATACATACCATTCATAAGGGCATTTCTTTGTCTGTCTACTTGTTCTGATTTCACTCGGATACCTTCCTCAATTAATAGATTCTCTCGAACTTTATTGGAATTCTCTTTACTCTTCTCTTCCTGTCTACGTGCTTTTTCTGTTCGTCTATGTGATTCTTTACGCCATAATTCAACGGCGTCTTTCTGTGACTGTCTGACTTTCCTTTTCCATAACTCTTCCTCGACTTTCATGATGCACTCTGCATCCCAGGTCCCTGCTGTGGGCCACCTCTGACTTTCTGGTAATCCCTTGGTATAGTCTACCCATAAATCAAGAAATAATATAGCGTCTAATCCATGTTTGTGATACATAAAGTGCCCTGGGGTGTCCCTAGGAGGAATAGGGACGGCTTCTTCGAGAACCCCTTTTCTGGTAGTGATCTGTCTTAATTTCGAAAAGAACGGCATATTGAGAACTGACCTTATACTTGATTTTGACCTGATACTTGAATTTGAACAGACTTAATACAATAAACACGATAATGAACAGTCATTCATACCACGATATACTTAAACACTTCAAACATTAAACATTAAACCTTTAACTGAAACAACAATGATGATCGTCTGCATAACTAATCACCAAGCTTAATTCTCGACAATAACTAGATAATAACTAGACACTTCGGAATACTTCGGAATACTTGATATACTGCTAAACAGTACAGATACACTGCTAAAACAGTGCAGACCGGATTTGTGTACCCAAACCCGTCTTGACCGGCACAACCTATGTGCACGTCAGAAATGCCTCCCCAGTAATGGTACTCACCGGGTAGCTTCGGAAACGGAAGGCCTCAGTAACTTGAACTTGACTCGGATTGGACTGGACTCGACTCGACTCGTCGGACACTGGGCTTGACTTCGGACTGGTGGGTCTCTGTATACCTCGGATCTTGCTCTCTCAGCTAGGCTCTGGTCGGGATACTTCGCACTTCTCACCGCCTCGTCTGGGTGTTGATTGCAGTCTCAGTCGCCCCCGCTTGACCGGAGGGAGATACAGGAAATCCTGCTGGTACGCGTTATTGTCCGTCCAGCTGTGGCAGGAGACCGGGCCTGCAACGCACCACCGGCGCGTGAGATGAGAAAGTGTCCTTGTTCGGGCGCCATCATGTGGTAAATATTTCTCCTTTACCGGGACTGAATTTGATACAGGAACATAGTAAAATAGCTCAATGAAATGAGAGGCAGAATCCGTGATATTAGAGTTTCAGAATGGGCTTTATTCCAATAAGCGATTATAATCGGATGCTTCAAGTTCCATCACCACGGGAGTTCAGGAAGTGAAGTACATACTTTATTGACAAGCAGTAACTTTTATAATACATACATCATAATAAAGTGAATACAGTAGGCGTAACAATTGATAAGGACTTTGACGTTTGGTTTGCGTAACCGAAAATGGGTGTAATAATGAGTAAAAAGGAACATGATTGGCTATGATGTAATACATAGGTGGATCTATAAGATAATACTTGGCATTGATGCGCGCGCAGCAGTCTGACGTGTAATTGACGTGTAACTAGGGGGTGACGGGGACTTGACATTTAGCTCTACGTGTGGAGACAAGAAGTCTGGGGGGTCAAGTCAACCTAATCCCAAATCATATCTAACATCCTATGTTTAAAGAACTATGTTATCCACAAAAGAGGGACTCTCGGACAGAATCTATTCTATACTGACTGTGCGTGCGTGTACAAGCGTCTAGGTGTCTACACTGAATGCGAGGGGGTAGGAATATTCCATGGTAACAGGGCTATGAATTACTTGCATGAGGACAGAGAAGATGGGCCTTTTTGCTTGGTAACTGGAAGAATGTTTACTTAAGCTACTAGGCAGGAATGCATCGGCTGAGGGGGAAGCAGATAATTCGAAGGTGAAATACAGTTCTTGGCAGAGAATAGGCTGATGTCAGGCTTCGTGAGCCGCGCAGAGAATGAGACAAAGTTCATGGTCACAGATGCAGGCTTGAACTGGAGCTTTCAGAGGCAGAAGGCAAGAGGAGTTCGATGACAGAATCAGGGCCTACTTGCCTGGACTGTAAAATGGCATAAGTGAACCATATAAAGCCGGTGGCCTTTCATATTTAGGAATGGAATATCCAGCCCATTTATGGCGGATCTGACAGAGGACATGTTGACGGTGGACGCACATGTGTTTGCGTCATCATTACTGGAACTGGAGGGAGCATACATGTACTTGCGACATGCACATAGAACTGTTGGGGTCCAAGATAGGGGACATAACTGACCAGAAAAATCCATATTTCCACAAGGGGGTGAAGAGTTTCCTCGATGTTAAACATCAATCTTAGTCAATACGGGTTTCACGACTCTCATTTTATTGGGGTCCACACTTTCAAATAATCATTTAGTATCAATAAATACACTTATCAGGGACCACGTTGCCTTCCACATACATCCGCAAGCATGGGCTCTTCCTGCAGATAGAAACCCCACTATTTTGAGGACTTGCAAACAACATATCATGTATTCTTTTCTTTTTGGTCTTCACGCTGGCATTAAGTTAGCTGTAATTCATTTTTCAATAAACACATACAAGTGCAGAGCTACAACAACATATGTTAGTTGTAAAAGCCTTATTGTGAGCCTTATTTTCCTTAAGTTCCCTACATATTGACCCTGGTTGGATCCACTTTTCCCAATCTTCTTCTACTAAATTGTGTTCCACCCCTTAGAAATGAGTTTCAATCACTAGGTCTGATTTACAAAGCCCCAGAGAATGTAGAGCAGTTTTCCCAACTTTTCCATCACCTGCTCGTATAGATTTACTACTGTTAGAGATCGAGCGGGTCATTGAGAGCTTGGTAGAGTGGCCACCAAGCCTCCACCAGTCCGCAAAAACTCACCCCTCAGTGCCACTGTACTGGCAGAGATTATTCACCAAGAGTGTTTCCACTAAGAGAGCTTTCATCAAAATAGCTCAAGACTGGCTATCCATCCCACCATGTCATCGCAGCATGGCTGACTGCCTGGAATTTTTTACCTACAACAAAGACAAACTACCAAAGCAAAGATTTGTTTTTGAAACATGTAAACTCGATGTACCTGACATGCTGGAAGTTTTCTCCCATTGCTTACTCGTTTTTAACTGCCTAGGATCGACATTCTGTGAATGACGCTCCCCGATAGGATAAACCAGTATTGGGAGCCCTGCCCTAAATAGAGCCGGCCTTTGAATGCGAACAAACAAGTGGTTCTGTAGTGGCTGGCCTGCGGTGGCATTCCTTCTGATGGCACACCCGGCTGAATCTCCATTTGGGGCTCTATCATCAAAAACAGCATTTCTGCCACTGCAGAACGAGGGAGGCAAAAAAGAGAGGTGGCCTTAATAGGCATCCACCGATTTTCACTGGATGCCTAGTTAGTTATTGCCCACCTTTAAATGAGCCTATTAGTTGTGCATAGGGAATGCAATAAATACATATTTGTTCATATGCAGCATTATTGCCCTAGTCCCTCCATTACACAAGTTGAGCTCGCGTGTGGCTCTGCACAGGATAGAATAACCCCCTGCAAGAAAAAACCCACCAGAGCAATTGCATGCAGCATTACATTATAGTTTGCAAGCTAACCCAGTAAAATGCATACACATTGTTAATATCTAAGGAGGCATCTTTGGTCAATCACAGTGACGTAACAGGAAATAAGAAAGATCTCCCCAGATACATTCTTTAGAGTCTACTCTTAGTTGTAGTGGATTCCTCCTTCTTTTTAAAACAAGTAACTGTGAAGTTACCTGGACCCCAAATCAATGCCAATATCTGGGAAGTGATGCTACTGAAAGCTATGATAGTGTTCTCTTCAGTCATTTTCCTCTTCATATGGATGCTCATTGAGTTCAAGAACCTTGATGGGAGAAGAAACTCGCAACTAAGGACCAATTTAATTGGCTTGTTTATATCTATTGCTTTTCACCAAATACCCTCTTGCTGGAAAAAACTCTACGGAGATCTCTTAAAATATAAAGTGGAATGATAACTTTTGAAACACAATGAAGACACACATCCCCACAGGAATCCATACTCCCCACTGAAACAATTCCAATTTTTTTAAATACTCAGATGTATGATTTTTTCTTTTTAAAATTGTTTCTGAAGATGCTTCAATTTATAGACTTTAATGTAGTAGGGCACTGTGCACAGTATTTTACAGCTACTCTAAATAGTACTTGACAGTAGGCATCAATTCAGCAGTTCAAAAATTGTGAGTACAACTGTTTGCCATAAGGCCACAAGGTTATTATTATTTATAAAATCAAAGAGTATTTGTCATGAGTAACAGCAAACACTGTTTGCACTTACATGATGTGTCTAGCCCTATGATGCTAGTTTCAAGTGGCCCAGTGTTTAGAAAGCAACATTGCAAATTTGTACAAAAATATTCCCCCCTAACCACTTCCCAATAATCCAATTTAGTAAAATCAATCTGAGAGGCATAGCAGTCAGCATTGGACACAGAGGAGAGTGTGTATCCAGTATCTCGAAAAGCAAGTCATGTGGTGTCCTTATGTTTCACTTTTGTCTGTATGACTTAAAAAGGAAAAAAATTCAAAGGTCAATTTTGAAATCTCAGAGATTTTTGTTACCTTTATGATTATTTAGACTGAATGTTGTGGAATAGTTCCTTTAAAACTCTTATGTGGATGTTTGAACCATAGGCAAGCCTTTCATTCTTCTAGGGAATATAAACTGTTTAGAAATGCCTGAAAAAATATTTGGACAAAGTTTCAAAATGAATGTAGACATTTGTGAAGTCCCGTTTAATGATACTTGTAAGCGGCTCAGGGATTTTGCTGATATAAATTCAAACTCTGGGAGAATTACATAAATAAGTTCTATTTTCAATGGCATTTTGACACTGGACTTCGAGGTCACAGGGCAGGAGAGGGAGTTAGGCTCATCCAGGCCTTTTAAATCTAAAAGTAGCGTGATCCACATTAATAGATGCTTATATGGATGAATATAATATTTTCAAATACTTTATGCAGTTTTATAATCTGTCTTTCTGTTTTTTTTCTAGGTTATATATCCTGGTCTCTTTACCATGCCCTTACACCTATGATCTGGTATTATCCATTACAAACCCTTGGAATCAGTGGATACGAAGTTTTTGCTGTAGCTTACCTTTCTCCGGTGCTTTTAATAATTGATCCTTTATGGAAATTAGTTAATAACTCATGGATGCTAGCTTTCCTAAGGCTTATTGCTATTGGTGAGTTTATTTACTGAATTTATATATGAAAATACAGCCTTAAATGAATTGCATTAGTGACATGTATTCTGGTAATAACCGGTGACACTAGACTTACCTAAAGCAGAAATGTTTAGGGCATCCTCGCATCTTTAGTTACTCTTGAACACTGGGAGTTGCTCTAATTAAAATACTCATATTTGTGAGATGAGACAGAAATTGAAAATCAGATGCTGTCTGAATTGCTATAAATCATTGCTGTCTTGCTTGGATTGCTATAACACTTGGCTGCCTTAGAGAAGATAGCAACAATTCCTTGGTTATCCAGACAGAGCATTTCCATGTTTATTTTTGTTGTTTAGTTTGGTTGTCTCATTTTTAAAAATGTTAAGGTCTTCCAACTTAAATAAAAATGTAAGTGGGTGTTATTTCAATCATGACCCTTTTAGCAGTGTTTTAAATAAAATGTAGGAATATTTCCAAATGTGTATACCCATGAAAGGCAGTTTTTTAAAGTTTCTTTAGCCTTCATGTATCCTGTCTTCACATCAAGATTATATTTTAACATTTCTACTAGATTTAATAAGTGCTGTGCAATGATTGTAAATGAACATGTCACTCCAGCCAATATTGCAATTGTTTATTTTATAATTTCATTATCTATTATAAAGTGAGTTAATTCCATGAATTTAATTTTTGATCTATTCAAGCAATGACTTGCGTAGAGAACATTAGAAGACTAATTGAAGCGAGTAATCTCTTTCAGGCCCCATTCGATAAATGCAGAAGTTGATAAATAACATCATAGACTAGGTAGTGCAGTTCATCAAATCAGCATGCTACCTCCAGGGGTTGAAGGAGGGGCCTTTCCCTTTCCAAATGGGTTACGAGCTCCTTTGATGAGTCGGTAGCCTATCAATGATTTGTGATAGAAATTGCCAATCGCAAACCATCACTACATAGCATTCTGAATTGTTGCTGGGAAAGGACTCCCCCCAAACACTCCCTTTCCAAATTGTAATTTGTTGTGCATTTCTAAACCCATTTTGTAAATTGGTAGGCACTTACTGAATCTCAAAATGGGTTTAGTTCTTGTAAAAAACACGATTGGAAAGTCCCAAACTGTGTGATTTGTGATCACTAAATGGCTTTGCACATCTGGCACATCCTTCTGTGATCCTGATTTGGGGTTGCAGCGACATTTACAATTCACTGGATCATTGGAATTGACGTTCACAATTCACTTGATCATTGGATTACCATTTTACCTCAATCTCAGGACCAAAATCCATGGGAAAGCTTTAGGGGTAGTTAATGCACCAAGCCTGAAATGTAAATTGTCAATAATGCCTTTTTATTACATACAACCTGTCCTTACACAGACGACACGAAGATCATACCATAAATTGATCTGTAATACATTCTTCTAAATCAACTAAATTAAAAACATGCATTCTACCCCTTTTTCACACTTGTAAAAGGCTTTGCTGTTAAATAGCTAATTTATGTTCCTAAAATTGCATACAAAAATCTAATAATGTTGATTTGAAGGTAGTGTGAGACATATCATTTTTACAAAGTGAAGAATTTGTTTCCATGGACCACCTCCTAGGAGAAATATGAAGCTTTTAAATGAAATATATATCTCACAATGCATTTCATAAACAACCATTGAATCAGAACATGCTTTAGGTTCTCTATAGCATTATCGGCATTTGTCTATATATTACATATTGTGATATTGGCACCCTCTAAGAATTAGAAAAAAGAATGTGCTCCGTAATAACTTGAGAAGATGGTTCCCACTAAGTGGACTCAGCAGATCAGTGAAATAATTTTCAAAAGAATTGTAGGTTTTGTTCTTGATACACTTACAAGAGATTTTCACATATTAGATCCATCACATAAAGCAGTTCTAAAAATGTGAGTATGTACTCCTTGTAGGAATGTATGACGTTACATCGCATACATTCTCAACGCATGGCTTTACAACTTGGTCATTGCAACGACCGCGTTGTTACCACGTGTGTCATTACATCGCAAGTCGTTTCAACGACTTGCTGTAGGGGGTGCGCTGGACTTAGGAATAGTATTAATTACTATTCCTACTCCAGTTTGCGCAACAGCAGGGAAGGTGTTGGATTTAAAATCCAACACATTCCCTGGTGTTGCACGCCCCCTACAGCAAGTCGTTGATACAACTTGCGATGTAATGGCATGCGTGGTAGCAACGCTGTCTTTGTAATGACCGTGTTGTAAAGCAATTGCGTTGTGGAAACAGCGTTGTAAACGCTATTTCCCCCTTGTAGCGGATGCTTTAAATTTGAGTGGATTTCCAAATGAATGGACACTCACAAAAATCCGCTGGAGTAAACTTGTAAATCTATCCAAATCATTGGTTTACCATGAATACCCTTTTATATTTTCTTCTAAGCATAGTCAAGAAAACGGATAATTCTCATTATTGCATATTTAAATATTTTCACCTCAAAACTATTTATTTTCTTCACCAAGATTTTGTTTGCCTTTTTAGAAGTGCCTTTCTCCCCCCCCCCCCCCCCCCCACATGTATGTTTGGACCGTGCATTCCACTAACTTCAGTATAGTCGATTTAAGTGTGTCCCCATGTTGGATTGGAATGGAATGAAGTGGGTTGGTGGATACCCTCAAAATATTAACTTTGTGGATGTTACACGCATTTCGAACTGCCATCAATGAGAACTCCCCCTTTTTCCCACCTGAAATCCTAAATACCAGTTGTAGCTAATCTGTCATATTATCCGATTTTCCCTGTTCTGAAAATCAATCTACGATTATAAATCTCAGCAAATCGCGATTCTGTAAATCGGAATCTTAAAAATACAGGTAGCAGGTGTCTTTATGTACCCCTAACTTGCATTTAATCATGCAATAAAAGCTATAAATCCATTCCATAGTTTCTTACAGATAGCAATAATACATCCAGATAAAATATCAAATTTTGTTTTCTCTTTAAACATATTTGGTACAACTCATTGAGTTGAAGTTGTTTCATTACAAGGAGACTGCAGCCTACCCGAAAAACTAAAAGCCAGTATCTTGAATTGATGTCGCTTGTAAGCTATTTGCAAACATAATGTTCCCTAGAATATGGTTCAGGATTTTTAGGCTACTTGGGTTCATCATGAAAAATGTTCACCGTAAAAACACAATAGTAAGTTACACAGTGTATTCCCAACTATCCATAATTATTGGACTATAAACTCCAATAAAATGAGGTCTGAGGCAGGGGTTTAATGTTAGTCCAGTCATTACTTGTTCTTAACTTCCTTCCATGGATGCACATTAGTCCACCTGAGATCAGGTAAAACAAGAGTCCCTATTGTGCTGTGGTTTCCGAAACATTGTTGGAAAATGCCTATGGAATTAAAAACATTTTGGGAGCCATTGGGGTTTTGGATGGACGCTCGCCATTTCTCCAATATGGCGCAGTCCAACACCTCCACTTCCCTGGCAAAAACAAATCAAGCATGTTTCAGTTTACCCTGAGGGGAAATTCCCCAGCCTGCAAAGCTAAAAAGAAACCAGGAAATGTATGTCTGAAGTCAAGCAGGAAGTGTCAGCAAGTAAAGCTTATAATAGGCAGAATCAACTAATGATTCTTTCAGGTAAGTGAGAATGGTTTTCCTCAAGAATTTAACTCTGCGCAGGAGCAAACAAGGCATACTCAGTCTCAAAACAGTGAACATGGGCATCTGATTCTAACTAGCTTAGCAATGTACAATTACTCATACAATTCTTGGTAAGATTGAACATGCCCCTTGGTTCCCAGGGAGAGAAGGCCAATCAGGATTGAACATGTCACAATAGCACCATGCCACATTGGGCGGGTTCAGCTGCACGTCCATCAAGAGATATCATGTAGCAGGATGGTACATCCCGGTCAACTCTTCCTCAGCACAGGGGCAGGGATACATTATTAAGCTTACAGTGAAACACACAAATAAACAACTCTCAAGGAAACCAAAACATTTTGCAACAATTTAATTAGAGTGAACTACTGCAGCTTGCCTCCTGAAATGAAAGAAAGAACACAGAAGCCCAAAATTAATTTTCATATCAACATGGGTCATTTAAACTGAGACCTACATCTACTATGGGCAACTTAACATGAAAATCACACTTTACATATATATGTGCATATATTGTGCAGGTAAGTAGATATGTTATGTAAACGAAAATAGTTATAAAGCATCACCAGTATTATGGTCACTGAGATTATGCTAGTGTGGGAAAGTTTGAGGAATCTTGATGTTTTTCAGTGCCCTTCAATTAGTTTTCTTCAGATGGTGCAAAGGTCTACCTACATAAGATTATTTGTTTTAGGATTGTTGGAGGAACTCTTTTAGAGGATTCAATGAACTATATGTTTTCATTTATCTTCTAATAATAGACACCGTAATGATACCTTCTAGAGCACAGACTATGTTAACACAGATAGATCTCTAGTAATCGTCAGGAAATGTATATCTGTTGTAGTAAGCACAAATGGCCCAATTTGATTATTTACGCTTGTTACTGTTGCTTAAAGGTTTGGGCCAAACCTGCCATCGAAAGTTCTTGGTTATGGAATTGTGAAGCGCTCTGATACCTTAATAGGATCATGTCCGCGCTATATAAAACACGGAATATAATAAAATATACAGAGCACACATTTTATGAGTCTATGATATGAGACTGTATGCTTAATGCCTTCAGTATGATCCCTGCCAATACTGTGCATCATTACAAAACGAGTCTTTAGGGTCTGTTAAAGAGATGATGTAAAAGCCTCAGGATTACTAAATAACTCCAGTAAGCTTAGTCTGTGCCTCATCATTTTTATACAGGCCATACATGGGATCTTCATTGCATTATTAAGCATGGGGAAATCTAAAAGTAACATGCGTTTAAAACAGTATCTCTTTTTTACAAAAACTGAACAGTCAAAGAAGGAGTGGTCGCATTCTGATATGGACAGAGACATAGCCTAATCCTAACTCAGTGTGACATATGTGTGTAAAGGTGCATTATGGGACTGCCAAGAGTCACCTCAAAAAAAACATTTTCTATCTTTTAGATTGGGGGATAGCCTCGAATTCCCCAAAACCCTGCACCATAGGTAGGCTTTTATATTTGTACACTTCCACTAAATCTTTGAGGGCTTCGTGGGTAGTTTTGAGGCGAACTGTGCAAGTGCCTCTACGCTTTTCTCGAGTTTGGTTGTCTTAACATTCTCACCCCTAAATAGGTGAAAGTTGCAACTGCCTGGATTTTAGAGTAATTTTACTATATGAGCTATTCCTATTCTTCTTTACATGGGTTTTTGATTGATTGACTGACAGCTCTAAGTCCTTCATAAAAATAATTAATTGGTTTAGCAATTGTTGCAATCCACTGGGAGTCCTGGCAATAATCACTGTGTCGTCTGCGTACAATAACGCAGGAATAGGGTGGGAGCCGTCATAGGGGAAATCCACACTGTGCTTAACTAGGTACCCCTCCAAAGCATTTATAAAGAGCATAAACAAAGAAGGTGCTAGTACACAGCCCTGATGAACTCCCCTGTCTTTATTAAACGGTCTTGTTGTCTCCCCATTTGATCCTTATCTCTCACTTGCAATTAATTCATTGTGAAGAAGTCCAAGGAAACACACAACATTGTGTTCCACACCCATCCCAAAGTTTCTGGTAGCTGACAAAATAAAAGGCCTCACTAAGGTCCATGAAGGCCAAATAAATTCTCCCCTCCTCAGGTATTACATATTTATTAATGATGAGGTAAAGATTTAGGCATTGTTCCACAATGCCCAAACCAGAGCACAAACAAAACTACAGGTCTGCAAGAATGGTATTTTCTTGTGCCATGCTTCATGCTTCTCTGCCCTTGACTTTTGCAGGTAAATTAATGGAGATATGGGACGGTAGCACTTTGTGTCGCCTTTACTTCCCGTTTTAAAGATGAGGCCTATCGTTTCATACGACCATGATTTTCGAGCACCGATCTCACTGTATGCGTTTCAGACACTAGTCAATAGCAAGGTCCACAGAGTTATATTTTCCTTGAATAAGTTTGCAGGGACTCTGTCATGTCCTGGGGCTTTTTTTATCCAGCACTTATGTAGTGCAGTCACCACTTGATGCAACTCAACACCAAGCCACCATCTAATTACATATCTTTGATATCTCTAGCCAAAGACTGTGAGTCTGTGCTTATAGGGACACTACAAACCTGAGTTAAATGATCTAACCACATGTCAGAATCAATTACCACATCCAAACCAGATTCTGGGCGCTCACTGAAGTATGGGCAGGTCACCACCTGTTTCCTAGTGACTAAGGCCTTTTATGAGCTGTCTGGCAATCCAATCATGGACTTGTTCTTTGTTTCTGGGCATCACTTTAAGGGCTTTTATAAGATCATTGCAGCCGTGGCCCGTGCAGGTAACAGCAGTGGGCCCGGTGGGGGGTATTTCGACAGACGATGACGAGAGATATTTAAATAAAATAATTAATTTCCCTTGTCATCGTCTGTCGAAATCCACACACCGGGCCCCACCGCTCTTACCTGCATGTGCCGTGGCTGGATCATTGTGACATTTAGAGCAGTTGGAATCGAACCATCTATGCACTCTTGCCATACTACTTTGTATGGAGGCAGACTGCAGCTCCTTAGCAGATTCACATGCTTTGATGTAGGACCTAACCATATTTACAGCCAGAGCATTCTCAACTAAACAAGTAAGAACTCCAGTGTTATTTCATGTGATAGTATTGTGGTGTTACCTAGGTTGTTCACATGATCCCATATCTATATAGCCCCCTTATTCTTTGTCACAACTACAAGAGAGTATTATGTTGCATCTCTGTGGTAGCTAGACCAGTTCTATAAGAGATGGATACCAAGTTATGATTGCTAAATATATTTCCTGTGACCGTGTATTCAGATACAATTAAATAGATTGCTTGAGAAAAGTTTTAAGTCAATTAAACTATTATGATCACCTCCTTTCTACATATGTAGGTGTCAAACCAGTGCCCCTGTAACTGAGTCAAGGACAAAATCTAGGTGATATTTGAGTAGTAGTTGGATAAGTGCCTCCCCATATAGAGTGTGAGCAAAATGCGTAATATTGCCCAAGTTTTCACAAATTCGGGTATTGATGTCTCCCATCCATAATTGAGATCTCTCAATTTCCCCATGGGGTGCATTAGAAATATCCAAATTGTTAACATTAAAATTACTATTATAAAACTAATGATTAGGGGGCGTGAACAAGATGGCGGCCACATCGTACGCGTTTTAATCAGCTCCATGTGAGGCCCGTCATTTTTTCTGGAATCCAGTGGCATTTGCCTTTCGCTGGCACAATCCCATGCTGCTCAGCCCGCAGCGGTCTCCTGTGGGGTTGGGCGAGGCTGCTGTCTGTCGGGACAGGCCACGGCCCCCATTGATATTGACCGCGGGTGACCTGGAAGGCTTTCCCCTGCAAGGGGTGATGGCCCAGAAGCGGGCTGTTCCAGAAGAAGACGGAATGACGCCCCCCACCCCCACTTCCCCCCCCGGGTGACCGCGGACCACAGCACTTTGGCAATCGCCGGGGCACTCGAGGGAAAGAAGAGCCCCTGAAGGAGGCCTAAGATGAAATGAGTGCCAGGGACCTGAACTTCGAAGAATGGCGATGCCCAGGGAAGACCGCGGTGTGACAGCAGGGGTCTGGGGGGGGGGGGGTCCGAGAGGCAGCTCTGCTTAGCGGTGCACGGAGACTACCTCCTGTGACACCCCCCTGGAGTGGATGCGGCTACTGGAATTGACGGTGTAGACACCCGGGAAGGGGCTGCACTGCAGGGGACAGGCGGGGGGGCTTGGCCTGGGCTCTCTGCGCACCTCCGGGCCACCTGTAACTGCAGGGGAGGCTGGCTCACCCCTCGTGGAGGGGGTAACATTAGAGGAGCTGTGCTGGCGTTCGGGAGCAGCCCCTGAGAGGACCAGAGAGGGCTGAACTGTTGCGGGTGAGGGGCGCCTTCCCGCACTATTACACTAGTACACACCCGATGACAATGGAGGGTGCACCACTGCATAAACAAGGCCTCTAGGAGTGTTGTACACCACAAGGCGAACCCCTGGAGCGGCAGTGAGTCAGTGGGATTGAACTACTGACATGTCGCTCCCTGCTGGAATGAACACTGGTGCAGTGGCCCTCTCAAATACATAGGGCCCAGAACTTTAAGATAACACTACAGCGGCAAACCCTGTCGGCGGTTAACACCTCCTTGCTAAGTTGAGGCCAGTTGAGAGGATAGCGAAAGCACTAACATCCGCAAACAGTTGGTGACTGGTACCTACCACTCCCTCTTTGGTCTGGCTGTCCAACTTCGTACTTACTCTGTGCTCAATGGGTGTAGATTCCCTGCCCAACTCCTGGAGTAAGTAAGTAATTTTTATTGTATAAGTTAATTAAAACCTTTACAAAATCACTTGACGGTGAAAGATCATCAATACTCCTGGAGGGGCCCGACAAAGGGGCAATAAGTCTGAGGCACTGTTGAGACTGCGCGGCGAGGTCTGCTGCATGTTGCTGCGACATAGAAAGTCCTTGGCCGTGTCGAAAGGGGTGCGCGCCTCTCACTGAGTACCCTGTACTGGCCAGTATACACCGGATCATACACCCCTGATGGGGAAGGCACAATTTAAATCAGCAGGTGGTACCCCCCGACATGCAGAGACCTATAGAGATGCGGTGGCTCAAGTAGGATACCCTGTAAGTCTCCAACTGGACAAGATCCTAGCGGCCATTGAGGACACGAGAAACACCGTCCAACAAGATATTGGCACACTCTCGATGGGCTTAGGCCCCCTTCGTACAGAACACCACAAGCTGGCGGACCAAGTCAAATAAGCAGAGGCCTCCATTTATGACCTTAAACCCGAATGCACCACACTCAGTAGCCAAATGACTCAACTGCAAAGCAGAGTACAGGTTCTTCAATGGAGAACGGAAGATGCTGAAGGCTGCAATAGGTGGAACAACATCAGGATGGTGTGCCTACCAGATAAAATCGAAAATAATGACATGGTAGGCTACCTGGAGACATGGCTGCGCACAGATGTGGCCAATGGCCTACTTACCCCCTTTTTTGACCTGGAACGAGTGCACCGCGTGCTGGCAAGGCCTCCGGCCCCGGGCTGATCCCCAAAACCGGTTGTGGCCTGGTTATTGCATTACCGGGACAGCGATATCATTTTGCGAAGGCGTGCTCAGACAGCCCCTTCGCAATCAAAAATGGAAAGATATCCATATTCCCGGACTTCACGGCAGTGGTGCAAGCCAGCAGGGCTTCATTCCTAGAGGTCAAGAGGGTTCTCCATGACAGTGATTTCCAGTACTCCCTGCTATTTCCGTTGAATTGCCCTTGAAGGTACCACTCACTTCTGTGAGGACCCAGAGACTGCTTGGAATTGGCTAGAAGCCTACAGAGCGGGGAAAACTCTCCCTTCCATGCACATAATACCATCGGTGTCTAGGAAGAGGGTGCAAAAGCACCCACAACACGCTCTGAGAGATGGCCCTAGGGGAGGCCCGTCAGCCTCACAAACTGAACTCGAATGGGTGGCTGCCTTGCAGGCAGTAGCTTCCATTGTGCAGGAATGCAGAAGGCCATCGGAGATAGACACTGCCTCTGAACACAAGTCGATGTACTTGGATTCTGTGTCCTTGCAGGGAGACGACGCTGGCCTCCTCATTATCACACCACAAACAGCGGATGACCAAGGGGTTGACCTAGTTGGGTGGAGGGAGGGGGGGCGAGATATGCTGGTTCTGTGCATGCTGAATGGCACCCTGTGAGCCCACTGCTCACGGGTTACTTTTTACAGGTTTAGATGTTCACTGGACAGATCATTGCACTGATTAATATGTGTTGGGCCTGATTCGCACGGTACTGGCCAGTTCCTCTTGACCCACACCTCAGAAAACAGCTCTTACAGGCTGTCTGAGGGATATATTCACTTGGGAGTTGGTTGAGATGTTAAGTTTGGATGGATGGCCGTTGTCGTTCTGCCCTTGGGTAAGGGAGTTCAAAGTTAAAGGCTGTTTATGCCCATATTCTTTTTCTATATTTTTCAATGTTTTATTTTTCTATTTTTTCTTGTTTACTGCGGGGGCTGCATGCTGCATCATGGAGGGGTTTGGTTGGTAAGTCCTTGGGGGGCACCGACTACAATGCTTTGTTGTTACTGGATATGACTGAACACCGACAAGCCCTTACATTTATGTCCTGGAACATCAGGGGAAGGGGCTCTGCTATCAAGACACATGATGTGCAGAGATACCTCTGTCGACATGGAGCACAGATTGCTATGCTTCAAGAGACACACCTGGAGAGAGCTGAGATAAATAGAATGAAGCGTAGGTGGAGGGGCCAACTCTATGCCACTTCCTACTCAGCTTATGCTAGACGGGTCCTGATATGGGTTGGAGGGGAGTGCCTTTCAAACATACCCGTTCAGTTGTGGGTAAAATAAATTGTACTGGACTGTCTGTATGCTCCGAATCAAGATCAGGTCGCCTTTTTAAACTCACTTTCTACACTCATGGTTACTCTCCCAGTTGATAATTTGTTGATTGGGTGTGACTCTAATTGTGTTGGAGGTGCTGTTAGACTGCTCCACGCCCCCACTGTTGGGAACAGGGGTAGGTAAACTAGCAGGCAGGCTGACAGAGTGACTTGATCACTGGGAAATGGTAGATGTCTGGAGGTCACAACATGTAGTGGAATGAGTGTTCTCCTATTTCTTTTAGAAGTCATGCTGAAGATGGTCCTGGGACAGAGCTGGGTCAAATGGGTAAGGCTATCGTACACTACCCCGTTGGCCTAGGTCAAAAAAGGCAGTATGCTTTCCCCACAATATGCAATTTGCAGAGGTATCCCCGCTATTGTTTGCTTTGGCTATGGAGCCCCTGACAGAGCTGTTTCAACGAGATTGCAGAGGCACTGGCATAACAGTAGACGGGCGTGAACAAATAATCTCCCTATATGCAGATGACATCCTTTTATGCTTACGAGACGGAGCTAGGGCCATTATGCGAGCATTGGTATGTTTGGGAAGTTTTGAGGCAGTGTCGGGTCTGCGTGTCAATAAATCCAAGACACATGTAATTCCCATTCTTCCGGGAGGGGCACAGCCATCGGGCTTCCCCTCAGATTTGATGTTGTCAACCACCTCCTTTTGATCCCTGGGTATACAGATCTTCCACCAGTTGGAGGACCTTCGGGAAGCTGTTTTGGGGAAGGCCCTTGGCTCCCTGAATGCCTGAGTTGTCTTTTGGTGATCCCTCCAACTACCTTTAATGGCTAGAATTGCACTCACTAAAATGGTTATGCGCCAAGGCTACTTTATTTTTTCTCACACCTACCGGGAGTACCGTCCGCATGGTTCAAACATCTAGACACCCTGGTGCAGGACCTGTTCTGGGATGGCGGCCGTAAAAGAGTATCTCTGACCATTCTCCGGCATCCCCTGGAGGAGGGAGGATTGGGAGTTCCGGACTTCGAACTATATTATCTGGCCTCCCAACTCCAGTGGCTTGCGAGATGGATTGGTGGGGCCGCTAGTGGGGGCTGGGAGTGATTGGGCTCACGACAAGAGCAGAGACCTTAGTAGCTGGGCTACTTGCTTAACAGATGGCTCTACAAAACCCAGGGGTGCTACTCTCTGGAGCACCTAAATATTGACACAGATGTATCTCAAAAACAACAGGAACACAGCTATATGCACCTGCACTGCCATTGGATGGCCTCCCAAACGATGAACCTACTTCACACATTACTGCTGGACAGGTGATGACTTGGAGGGACGCAGGACTTATTACAGTGGTCGACTGCTACCACCAAGGTGCCTTGTTACCACTGGATGACCTGACGGAGCAATATGGCTTGCTGCCGGGACAGTTCCACACATATGAAGCGCTGACATGGACATTCAGAGACCTGTGGGTGAAGGACCGGAAGAGCCTGGAACACACAAGATCCTGCAGTTACTGGTCACACTGGGGCTGACTAGACACCTAGTAGCATGGTTATATAAATCTCTTGGGACAATGGTACGCAGCCCCCTGCTGTCCCTACGGGGCAAATGGGAGAAGAACCTGGAAAGGAAGCTGTCAGACGCGAATGGTGGAGAATCTTAGCCTCCACGCGGAACATCTCCAGTAACACAAGATTAACATATGTACAATTCAACTATACACATATGACGCATACAACACCGCATAGGCTCCAGGTGGTGTATGGGTGCGGACACCGCTCATGCCCCAGTTGTGGTCACCTAGACGCTGACTTCATACATATGGTGTGTCACTGTCCTGCTTTGAGGTCCTACTGGGAAGACATAGTCGAAGCCCTAAAGATGACCCTCGGTTGATCTCCTTTCTGCACCCTGGAGGCATGTGTTATGGGGTTGTTCCCGAGACTGCCCTCGCGCAATGTCGGCACAAGGTTCATAGACCTGGGCCTGGTGCTGGCTAAGAGACGAATAGCCATGACTTGGAAGTCAGCCAGACGTCCAGGCGTGCAGACCTGGGGGGAGGATGTCACAAGATGGGCAAAAGCCGAGGAAAGGGCACTGACTAGAGAGGGGCACGGATTTGCACCATTTCAGACTATGGACAGAACTATTGATAACATGGGACCACCCGGGAATTGGTCGGAGGGAGGAGTGAACAGAAAGCGGGGATCGGTTGGGGGACGAGCAGACTGCCATACCAAGAGGCCAGAAGGGGGGAGACTTTGGAGTAATCGGTCAATCTCAACTTCCTGAGTAGAGACCCCACCCACATGATCTAGGCAGGGAGTGGAGAGGCTTAGTGACCTCCGTGCACCACGTACCACGCGGTGGATATTAGCTGAATAGTACTGTTTATCCTCGAAGATGTCGGAGGGCCTACCTACCCATGGGCTCCCGGCCGGCCTCATGGGGACCCCTACTGCTGGACACTGAAAACGTGACGATTTAATACATACTGATAGTCTCCTATGTACGCAGCCCTCCTGTTTTTTGTGTGTTTTTGTTTATCTACGTTCACTCACATTGTTTGGCAACGTTTATAGGCATGGCTTCTTACTATACAAATGGCACTCTAAAACTCTGCCATCAAATCAGTATAATTTCATTAGATGAAGCAATACATTGATACAATTTGTCCTCTGTTCTCCATATCGCCCCCAAAGTTTTTCTATTGTGTGGCATTTATTGAAATGTTTAAAAAATTGTATCAATGTTTTGCTTCATCTAATGAAATGATACTGATTTGGTGGCATTACCATTTACCATGCTACCACACTGTTTATTGCGATCCGAGATAGTTATCACATTGTCCTGAGCCTTATGTGGGGAGTGATTGACAAGAAGGGATTTGGAGACAGTAGAACATGTATGATTTTTATGTTTGTGCGAATGAATGAGTATGAATTGGTCTGAGAGTATGAGTGGCTTGTAGTGTGAGTGATGCGCCTGGGTTTTTCCTTATATTGTATTGTATACTATTGAATATTTATTAACTATATCATGCCTTTTGGAGAGATGTTATAATAAATTTGATATTACTATTTAAAAAAAAAAAAAATTATGTTTGATGATTGATTAGTTCTTGACATGTGTGGCCATCTTGGCCCCTAGCACACTGTATTGCCTTCCCGGGGGTATGCGACATGGCTGTTTTGGTTCTGAATTAGTGACAGTTAGCATTTTTTCTAATACTTTTCAGGCAGTGGGGTTTTTGTTAGCATTACGTGTCTTTTCCCCTTCTTCCCCTGCCTATGCATTCGTTCATGGGCCCACTTCTGTGTGATTTCTTTAGACGAGACCTTAAAACATGCATTTGCATTTCTGATATCTGATCCTGCAGCAGCACACTTGTAAGTCCCATACATGCCAGTAGACCCGATGCAGGCCGCAACAGAAGTTAATGGGAGAATACATTCTCCCGATTATTTTGAAAAATCTCCCACTTTCCTCTTCCAAAATGTTGGCATATATTTGTACGTGATGAACATCTTTGAAGGGTTTCCAATGCTTTTTTCATAATAAAGATTAGGAAATTAAATTTAAGAGACTACTGGTGGACTGGCGCATCCTGCGCAGCATCGCTTCATGGGGCGAATTGAGAGTGCTGGTGGATGGCCAAGCAGCACCTTTGGTATTCCACGTGCATCGGTCTAGTGAGTGGAAGAGTGGTGGCCTGCACTGTCCAAAGTAAAGCACTTGTTTATGTTGTGGAATTGTTATAGAGGGAGCCTGATTTTGGGATGCAATGGACAGTCCAGAGTAGTGAGAGAGTCTGAACGGTAGATACATAACTCCCCTTGGTTGTTTCAGAAAAGAAACAATGGGGTATATTTACAAGGGGATAGCACCACCAGAACGTCATATTCCGACGGCGCTATGCCCTTCTCCTGATTTACAAAGCGGCGCTAAGCCACTTCGAGTGGCTTAACGCCGCCTTGTAAATACGGCCCCTTTACATGCATCACTTTGCGTGAAAGGGGCCTGCAATGGGAGTTGCTGTGGGTGTTCCACCGCAACACCCATTGCTTTTTGACACTGCCTCAGATTTACAAGGATGTGTAAATCGGAGGCAGTGCCACAAACTAATGCCATGCAACAGCAGGCGTTAGATTGGCGCAACAAGGAGAAGTACTTTTATTTCTTTTATGATCGCCATTATTGATTGTTTACATGTAGGAAGGGAAACCTTCCCGCACATAAACAGTCATTCCCTGCAACGCAGGCACTCTGTGACTGCGTTGGTGTTAGACAGCTATTTTTAGCGCCAGGGAAAACACAGGGGTGCGCCGTATTGTTGTAAAGATGGCACATTCCTGTGTTTTCGAAATGGCGGAGTATTGCACTACAAAATGTGGGGCAGCTCTGCCATTGCCTTGTAAATATGCCCCAATGTCTGTAATATTTGGGTTGACTAATAGGAGTACAACCAGAACCGTTTAGCACGTAGGCATACAACAGGCACATTACTGTTGATGGGGTTAGAGGTTAAAAATAAATTAGGTCAGAAGGTAGCTACAGAAGGGAAACTTATGAGCTTCATTGGAGATGGAGGGAGAGAATCAAGGGGGTTTTAACTCTTTTTTATAAACGAAGGTACAAGTCTAAGGCGAGGGGATGTCTTGCGGCAAACAGAGAGGAATCCTGTGCTGGAGAAGGAATGGATGGGCCATATGTGCCTATGGGGTAGGTGTTACATTTAATGATGAATACAATGCAGACCACTGTAGCAAATGCTAATCTTAACGCCCAGAACCTCTAATGCTAAACTTAATGCCCATTACCCCACATTACTTTTTAATGTGTTAACTTTAATGGTAATCTTACTGCTAACCAAACACTAATCCTACAGCAGATGTGAACCTGAAAATAAAATCCCAAAAAGAAACCTAAATCTAATCCTATTGGTGGCCACAAGAGTGACTCGAATGTAGGGGTTTCTGACATAAATACAAGAGGGACAGATGCCCACCACACAATTCATTTCATTGAAACTCATTTGCAAAATAAGTGATTCATCTGAACACCTGGCGTGGATGAGACCAACTAACGTCAAAAGGTGGGCGTGCTGTTGGAATTTCAATCAGAGACTAAAAACAATGGGTAAATACTAGAATGAACGGGAATCACTAGAAATTACTCTCGGTGCATTCCATCATTTTTTAGTTTTTCGAAGCCATTGCAGACGTGAACCGAACACTTTATTAATTACTTTTCATTTTTCTGTGTCTCTGCTGTGCCGCAAGGGCTCCAACAGATTACATGCAACATATTGTTACATTAGTCAAGAGAATAAACAATATTAAAACTTGCAAATCAGTCTGAGACCTGCCCCTAGAATGGTCTGCCCCGTCTGACAACCTACGCCCTCTGAACAGGAGCACAAGTAAGCACAGACAGGCCTTCTTCCTGTGTGCTCCGCACTGTATGTACAGTACAACTCTAGCTGCACCTCAGTGGTGGCTGTCATAAGGGGATACGTTTGGGTTTGCGTATGTCCCCATACAGCCCTGGCCTAGCAGTTTGAGCAGGGCTGTCTCTCTGTAAAACAAGTGAGGCACCGGAATACGGCACAGAGTAACTATGGCTCAGATTAATTCAAGCAGTCAGTCTTCACTTTATTTTTAGCATTCTTCTGGTGGAATGACATGAACTTCGAAAACAGCAATGGCAACAGTTCAGCGTGCACTCACAGGATGCCAGATTTGTACCCAGCCAGGGTTAGCCCTGCTGGGAACTCACGCTGCACAGCTATGTGCACACAAGCCCCAGCCGGGGCCGAGAGTGCGAACTAGGAGCTGAAAGTATTTGGCAAACTCAGATTACCCTAAAGTTGGAGCTCAGTATATTAAGTCGTCTTGATAATTCCTAGCGCCTCAAACTGTAATGTTCACTTTGTTTCGTTCGAATGACTTCCTATGGTGTCGATAATGTCCCCGAGAAGCAATTCGAATCACTTTATCGATCTTTGGTAATGCCGCACTATATGCACATCTTAAATCGAATGTCAGTCTCTCAGGCTACGTAAATCGCTGTGACGTCCACCAAGATAATGTTCGTACTATAGAAAAAAACCAGAAAAAATAAAATATAATTCAATCACAGCAACAAATATGTCCCACGCTATGCTGTGCGGACTGCTGCTCAGAAAATTTGGACTCTTTCAAGTTCTGCCAATACACAAAGAATGTATCCATTCATTTGTTCAATCACTTAATGCAATATATTACTGGAGGGATACAGGAGAGTGGGCTAAGCCTTGTATTGGCTGCCATTTCCCAGTACACTCTCTATACCTGCATGTCCATTCGTCAGTCAATCTGTCTACCCAGCCTTCTTTTCTGACTTACACCACCTCTCTGTCCATCCCTCGGGGTTTGTCTGTCTTCTCCTTTGTCCATTCGTCTGTTTACCTACTCAGCCATTTACCCTTGTAGCTACCCGTCTCTTGGGTTATTAAGTACCGCCTCGCCTCTATTACAATGCCTGTGCCCCTGTTGCCAGAGATGAGGCCTTGACTCCTCTCTGATTCTTTGCCTTTGACTGTGCGATGGTGTGTATGGAGTTTGGCTTCAGCCTGAACTGCACGTTCACAGTGACGTGTTTGTGGCAGAACTGAAAGCAGCGCAAGGATGTTCAAAGCACCCTGGCAGATGCAAGTGGCAACTGCAGATGTTTAAAAACAAGCCCTCAAACTGCAAGAGGTGCAGTCCATAAACTGTGCCGGAATACTTGTTCTTTCCAACCAAGATTACTGTTCCCACCACTTTGAGGTCCACATTCGTGTGTTGGCGAGTGGGTGTGTGAGCGGGTTGAGAGGTGTATGTGTGTATGTGGTGATCCTACTGGATGTGTGCATGTTTGCTTGTTGCTGTGCGTGTGTGTATGCATTACTGTTTGACTATCTACCTCTTATTGTGCGCATGTGCCTGTGTTTTTCTCTTAGTGTTTGACTGACAGTGTGTATATTTGTGTCTGTGAGGGCTGGTGTGTGTCTGTGCATGTGCTTGAATTGCATTCCTGTATGTCTGTGCGTATCTCCATAACTGTCTAATGGTGTGTTTGTGTCTGTGGTTATATCCCTGTGTTCTTGAATATGTGTGTGCCATTCTTTGTGAGTTTAACTGGCTGAGTCAGCTTGTTAGTGTCTGTGTGGGAGTAATAATTGTATCTGTCTTTCATCTTGGGTGTGGGTGTTTGTTTTCAGTCTGCTGGTCAGCATGTGTGTCTGCCTGAGCCTGTGTGTGTCTGTATGCGCACCAGTCTGGGTGTCTCATTGACGGTGTGACAGTCTGTGTGTTGTTGGTGTGCGTGCCTCTAAGAGGTAATGTGTGTGTGTCTGCCTAGGTCAGCTTGTGTGTGTGTCTGACTGGAGTGTTTCGACAGAGGTGAAAGCTGGGCTGTCATTCGGGTGTCAAGCCTCGCCATGGAGTAGGGAGGAAGTCATTATTGATGGTTTCTGCTCATTTAATGTCCTGGCAACTCCATCTATCTCAGGGAGAGTGAAAGGAGGATTGGCGACACTGATTTCTGTCAAATATGGAGCAGTAAAGATTGAGAATATAGCTGACTCCCCCTGGTATCAGATCATCATGATTAGGAATTTGATTGATGCCCCAACACTATTGATTAACCTGTACTATAATATTTTTTACCAGAACAACTGTGCGATTATTAATACCCTCAAAGAGGAAATCGATAAGGCTGCGATAAAAAATTTCCCTCTCTGCATAATATGGTTGGGAGATTTAAACTGTACTTTGTGCCAGCATAGTTCGCATACGGTATGTGGGCTTCTAGATATTGAAAACGTTAAATACCATTATTGTTGTAAACAAACTATGTTTCGTTGATACTCTGGTCGGTAAGCCACATATACAGTACCCCACATTTTTGGGAGGGGGTAGGGCGAGTACCATCGACTTCATGTTAATATCCAGAAAATTTGCTCATCTGGTAGAAAGTTTTGTGGTAGAACCTAACCCTGCTAGTGACCACAATCCCCTTATTGCCAGCTTGCATGTAACGGCTTTTAAGGGTTAAAGTGATGAAATTCCTTTAATATATATTCAAAATCAGGGGGTGAGACTAAAATGGAGCAAAATAAATGCACCTAGATTTGAGAAGGAGATTGTGACATCAAACCTCAGTCAAATTCTGATATGCCTATCTGATGATTCAACTGCGGAGGAGGTTATAGAGTGTTTTGAAAAAATGTGTAAAGATGTGGAAAATAATCTAACAAGAACAGTAAAAAGAAAGGCTCTACAAGAAACTAGATGGTTCAATGCAGAGTGCTCTAGAGCACAAAAAGATCTTAAAGAGGCCCTGCATATAGTCCCCCGTGATAGGGTACAAATTAGGACAGCGAGACAAACCTATAAAAATGTAATTAGACATAGAAAGGATGAACTTAGAAAACTTGCCTGGCAAGATCTCGAGAGAACTAGCGCTCTCAATGATTCCAAGGGTTTTTGGGAAGTTATAAATCGCCCCCTCTTCACAAATGATGTAAGGAGCATTGAATCAACTATAACTGGTGAAGCTTGGGAGTCACATTTCTCAAATATATATTCAACCCAAAAGGCCTACTATCATATGATCAAAGAGATAAAATAGTAATCAACTTGGAAATTGCAAACCAACTTAGCTTATCTATTTCTCTTGGTGAGGTTGAAGAGGCTCTGACAAAGGGCATCCCCTCAAAGGCACCAGGTCCAGATGGGGTGCCGCTTGATTTGTTTAAATGTAATCTACAACTATGGGCACCATTGTTGGTAAATGTTTTTAAATCAGTAATAGTGGGCCATATCCCTAGTTCGTGGAAAGAGGCAGTGGTGGTACCAATATATAGGAAGGGTAGCAGGCATGACCCTGTGTGCTACAGGCCCATTTCCTTAATTGATGCTACGTGCAAGGTCCTGGGTAGGGTAATCCTTACTCGCCTGGAATCGTGGGCAGATGATACTGGTCTAATGTCCCCTACCCAATACGGTTTTAGGAAGGGAAGGGGGACAAGCGAACAGTGTCTTAACCTCTCTTTAGTCATGGGTAAGTACATGAAGGCTAGGGGAGGTTCGATCCACCTGGCCTTCATGGACTTATCCAGTGCATTTGACACAGTGAGTCGGGGTAAGTTATGGACACTCATGGAGAAAATGGGCTTTGAGGAAGCTCTTATTACCCTGTTACGCAGGCTGCATGCGTCAACCACTGTCTCTATCCGCTACAGCCCAGGAGGAGAGAAGACTAGGCCCATTACCTCAACAGAGGGCGTTCGACAGGGCTGTATCCTGGCTCCTTTTTTATTTCTTTTATACCCAAATGGGGTGGATAAATTTTATTAGACCAGCACCTGGATTATCCCAGTACAGGAGGGTAGCTGGTCCCCTTATTGTCATATGCCGATGACACAGTTTTGATGGCCTTAACGGCCAATAGCCTTCAAAAAGTGTTGATCGCTTTCACTGAGTTTATGACGGACCTGAAAGTAAATTTTAGCAAATCGTTTGTCATGGTATGTGGCCCCAAGCAGACTAAAATGCAAACATTTGTGGTAAATGAAAAGATCATTGACAAGGTACCCAATTTTATATACGTGGGTAATGTTTTTAATAACAAATTAAATTGGGACCATTTGATTGTAACCAGGGTACAACATACTAGTAGAATTATAGAGGGGCTGTTTCATTTTGCGTCCAAACTGGGACATAAGCCAGTGGCAGAAATGCTGACTTTATATAAATCAAAGTGTCTCTCGGTAGCAACATATGGGGCAGGAGTATGGGGTCATCAAAGAAGCAGCCAGATACAAATTTTAGAAAATAAATTCGTGAAAAGATTACTGATGATTCCAACTAGTTCTCCTACAAAATTTTGTCACTTTGAAGTGGGCCTAGACTATGTCAGAGATAGAATAAATATTGCCCCATTGATCTTCTGGGGAAAGGTATGGAGTTTGGAGGAGTTACTATTTTCAAGAGTGATCATTAGAGATGGTATGAATTTGGATAAGGCCCTGTCCATTCCCTGGCTTTGTTACGTCAAGAATACTTTTTATAGGATCGGCTTGGGTCAATACTATGATAATCCGGATGGTATACAACCTAATATGAAATCAATTATAAAAAATGCATATTATAATGAAATAAGTACTTCTGACCGGGAAAATGATGTTTTTACTGATGCGTTGCTACTTCATCAGCAATTTTATTTGTCTTTTACTATACAAACTCAAGCTCGTTTCCTTTTGACTAGGTTTCATCTTTCTACTTTGCACTTTCTTGTGGCTTTTCATAAACAGGTGAGTTGGTGTGAGAGGCTGACTCCCTGTCCTTGTAATAAACGGGCCCAACAAAGTACTATGCACCTTATGCTGTTTTGCACACTTTATAAAGATATTAGGGTACGCTTTCTTCGGCCTCTTTTAAAGGAAATTCGTCCCTGTTCTTATCAAGAAGGTTTTAATTATTTACGCTCTTTGTCCACTACTATAATTTGTAGTGCTGTGCTCAACTTCATTAGAACTGCATTGTCAATTAGGAAAAGGTATGAATTGTTACTGGAGAATTAACTTGATGGAATGTTGTATCTTATCAAAAATGTTGTTTTTAAAAATTAAGAACTTTAATATGAACTCACCCCAATTTTTGTATAGAAGATTTTAAAAATGTTTAATCAAATTGTTTTATGGATGTATGGACCACTTTTATGATTCAAGTGAATCGAATAAAGTTATTTGAATGAACGAACGACTGGCTGAGTCAGCTTGTTAGTGTCTGTGTGGGTGTAATAATTGTATCTGTCTTTCATCTTGGGTGTGGGTGTTTGTTTTCAGTCTGCTGGTCAGCGACTCTTTTGATGTGTGTCTGCCTGAGCCTGTGTGTGTCTGTATGCGCACCAGTCTGGGTGTCTCATTGACGGTGTGCCAGTCTGTGTGCTGTTGGTGTGCGTGCCTCTAAGATGTAATGTGTGTGTGTCTGCCTATGTCAGCTTGTGTGTGTGTCTGACTGAAGTGTTTTGACAGAGGTGAAAGCTGGGCTGTCATTCGGGTGTCAAGCCTCGCCTGTCACTCCATAGAGGATTACGTCTGCTGTCAAGCAGTCTGCGCAGGGGACACAGACTGCACACATGTTGCCGCCTTTTCTTGCAAGGAGCCCGGGAGAGCCTGCTGTTCTCTCTGGCCGCCCTATCTGCTGCCGGGACCCAGTTATCTCTGAGGCAACAGTGGAGGCCGCTCTGGACATCAGAGGGGTGAAGGGAGAGGGAATTAGGGACTCTGGCCAGGCTGGCCCCGGAGGAGGGGTCTATGCCGTGTACACAGAACATTTATGCACTCAGCGAAAGACACAACCGTTATATTACAAGTTTTAGCCGCATCTGCCATGAGTCACATGAGCGGGTCACATTGCTACGAAGAGTACAAATAAATACAACCAGACTGCACGTAGGGACTGCCTGTGCATTGCTGCTCGCTCCCTTGGCAATACTCCGTGGGAGTGAACGTGCGAGAAAAGGTGGGGCATGCACCTACCAGTAACCATTTGCAGGCTATGATTTGTAAAGGACACACACAAAAAGCCAATCTAAAGTGTAGGAGGAGTCAGACCCCACAAAGTACAGATAACAGATCACCTAACAGCGCAAGCTCTGTTTAGGCTCGACCTAAAACATTTGTAATGGTCTTAGTTACATGGAGTGTATTTTCTCTTCCACATCACACTAGTAGCTTATATCTTCAAGGAAGATCCCAAAGTGGGGAAGATTAAATAGTGTGGAGCCAAAAGGAGTGATGCAGACCAATCTCCTCTGGGCTCTGATGGGCCCGCCCTTGGCCCGGTCTTCTCCCACACTCCGCCTGGGCATGTCCCACATGCATCCCACTTTGCCGGAAGCAGTGTCCCAGTTTGTAGAGCTCACCCCATGGCCCCTCGCCCTCCTCGCGGAAAGCAGCTTTGCACTCTGTAGAGCTCCCCTTGCTGCCACTCCTCCTCCTTGGGAGAGAGGGGTACAGCACATATCACAGACCACCTTGTGTGAAAAATGGCACTTTATTGAAACAGGTGCACATCACAAACGTTACCTGGCAAACCGCCTTACAAAACAAAACCTCGCTAAACATCAAATGTAACTAATCAATACCCCACCCCTACGATCACCCCACAAGCTCACCCAGCAGCTATCTCATTTAACTGTAGTGCATTTCAACATTTTTAACTTTATATTTTCCCTACAGCCTATGACTGCATGTATGATCCCCTAAGCAACCAAATGCCCTAAAATGAACCTCAAACTACCTGCCCCTGCCCAACCTCCCTTTGGATATGGTTCCCCAACTGGCAACGCCAACCAAACTTCTGACTAGTCCTGCAAAACTTTCTAGACCCCCGCCGCCCAGAAAAAGAGAGAGCCTTCTAACTTTTTCTGCCCCTCTCCTGTAGACCCTTGTTTAGAAACCCTCATCTCCTGATGTTCAGAGTCCTAAACACAATCTCTCTCAATTCTAATAAGTATACATCTATGCTGACACGTGACAGATGCACCCCGTCACAGCAAAGAAAACTCCCTGTCCTCAAATTTAATGTTGGAATTGCAAATCCTATCGAAGCCAGCCTCCCTACAAAAATTGGTCATCTCCCGATTGACCTTTCTGCACGCTCTGTCAATGACGATGGGCTTGATTTCCCCCCTCCAAGACCTTCTCAGAATAAACTCTGTCCATGAGACAAAGCAGCTAGACTAACTCTCTTTGATTTATAGCAAATCCTTTTTCATGGCCCTCATTAGCACCACACCCTTCTCTTGTTTTGCACAAGGTTGTTTTCCTCTGAATGGATAATCAGCATATCTGGACACCTGCCATCCTCAAGCATGCCATTTATGCACTGTAACAACTCCCTCCAACACATACCAACTTTTCCTTTCCACGTAATTGGAAACAAACGCTTATTCATGCCCAAATTTGCCCCAACATTTCTTTGATGAGCTTCCATGAGTGGTACAAAAGGGGGTGGTGATGGACGGAGCATCAGAACCAATCAAACACTCACACCCAGTCAACAGATCTGGGTTTGATCCATCACCGTTCTTGAGCCCACTCTGCCACCCCAGTTCAGACATGGCCATATGCAAATCAGTCTGACCCTGTGCCGGGCTGGACTGTTCCCATGAGGCACAGGGTCAGACTGATTTGCATATGGCCATGTCTGAACTGGGGTGGCAGAGTGGGCTAAAGAACGGTGATGGATCAAACCCAGATCTGTTGACTGGGTGTGAGTGTTTGATTGGTTCTGATGCTCCGTCCATCACCACCCCCTTTTGTACCGCTTTGTTCGCCATAAGTTGGCAGGGTATGCTCAGACGTTGAATCCCTTGCTCACTTTACCACTGGATTCAAGCAAGCCTGGCTGAAAACGGCTGAAATGCCAGAACCCGGTCCTAGGAAGCTTGTTTCCAGTCCAGGGAAGGCATGGCTTGGCAGTTCGGGCTGGACTGTTTCCTTGAGGCACAGGGTCAGACTGATTTGCATATGGCATGTCTGAACTGGGGTGGCAGAATGGGCTAAAGAACGGTGATGGATCAAACCCAGATCTGTTGACTGGATGTGAGTGTTTGATTGGTTCTGATGCTCCGTCCATCACCACCCCCTTTTGTAGAGCTTCCATGAGTGGCCCACCACCCATATGGTCACATCTTCTGCCACCTGACCTGCCAGGGAACCGGGAAGAAAACAAAACAGCAGTAAGAGCTTTCAAAAGGCTGCCCTGCCCCTCTTTCCTCCTACACATAGCGCCAACAGCAATTGGAAGACTAGTGCCCCAAGCGCATAATGTCCTCACATGTCCAGCCCAGTTCCCCTGCCTCCACTGCCACACCAATACAGAAAGAATGTGTTCCAAAATCAGCATGGGACAACCCCAATCTGACAAGAACTTTCCGCAATACTGCTAGTGTTGAAAAGCAATGACCTTCTTCCCCGATCTGTGCCTGAAAACCAGACACACGTTAGATCCACTGCATAGTGCCCAGCACACCTCCCATGTCACCGGGCACTGGCCAGGGCAGCCTACCACGTGAAGTACTACCCTTTTACCCTGTGCTCTTTGGTCTGTTTTGTAGTTACGAAGCCAGACCTGCCCTCTATTCTTCCACTGAGAAACCTCTTCCCACAGCACCCCTTCCTGTCCCCTGCCTCCCAACAATTTAGACACTCAGAAAGCGCCAAAGAACACCCATGACTGAGAATAAGCAACATTCCGACTCCTCACTGCACATCCACGGCAACTGACCCAAAACTCTGCCCAATAACTGTCAAGTTATCATCTCCTTGTCTGCCCCCCAACCCCTATTTCCCTTGCCCACCCTTCCAGCATCCTGCTTCCCAACTCTGAAGGAGCATAACCCCACAACAATTTGCCCATGAATGCCACGCCTGCCAGTTTTCCTGTGATTATGACCAATGCCACGCCTGCCAGTTTTTGTGTGATTGTGACCCGAGACAGGCCATTTTCAATCAAATCCAATATAAACTGAATCACATCCTATGCCCGCAACTAAACCTACTCCCACCGGTGCGCCCTGAAGTCAAGAACTCCATGCATGCCTGACCATAAGGTCTCCCTTTGGACTCTGTGAGGAACCGCGAGGAACCCTCCCACCAGTTGTACTATCCTGTGTTGTCTACCAACCATAACTTCTCTGGCATGGGTCTCTGTCAGCATTCTTGGCCATCCCACGGAATCTACTCCACTGTGAATGAGAAAAAGCATCCGCAATGTCGTTGCCCACACCTGGCAAATGCTGCGCTCTAAATGAAATATCATGACGCAAACAACCCAAAACAAATACTCACAGGAATTTTAGAACCTGTGGATCCCTGGCTGACTGCCTGTTCACCACCTTGACTACTGTTATATTATCCACTCTGAAAAACATCTTCCTGTGTGCTAACTCTGCACCCCACAAGGTCACAATCACAACTAAGGGGAACAACTCCAAAAAGGCAATGCTACTGCCCCCATTAGCCCACTGGTTCGGCCATGGCTCCGCTCACCACCTGCCTTCTCAAAAATGTGTCGGAGCATATCTGTACATCCCAGTTCAACTCTTCCTGTCACGCTAGTGAAATTCTGTTAAAGTAGTGAAAAAAACCCACCACATTCACAGATCCTCCTTGACCCCTGCCGTGAGCCTTACAAGATGACGAGGTAATTAGCGACCCGATAGGGAGAGCCCCACTCTTCTGCAAAAGGTCCTACCTGCCCTTACCACCCTACAAGTAAAGTTCAGGTGACCTAACAGTACTTGGACCCTCACTTTCACCTTCTCTCTTGCGAGCATGCACTCCAACAGATTTAACATCTTCTCTTTTTTGTCCTGTGGCACCCGCGCTTCCATATGACCATTTCAATTCCAAAAATGAAGGCACCCCCAAGTCACCCATGAGCTCCTGGAACCTTCCCAACATTAATTGGCAGTCCACTGAGCCAGGTACCCCCACAAAAAGGAAATTGTCCAAGTAGTGGGTTACCAACTGATAGCCCGTGTGCCATGTAACAACCATTTCAGGAAGGAGCTGAAGTATTCAAAGAGTGTGCACGATATGGAGCAAGCCATCGGTAATGCCTCAGCTACGTACCAACATCCGTCAAATTGTATACTCAAGAGCTGGAAGTCATCAGGATGCACCGGAAGCAGCCAAAAAGCTGGCTTCACGTCACATTTTGCAATTAGTGCTCCTGGGACAGGACAAGTTCTGAATCAGGCTAAACTGCCCCTGCTCCTGTTTAGGCACCACCCCGATTCGAGAAACAATCAAATCTTCCAACGGCCAATCGTAAAAGGGGGCATCCATACTACCCCCGAAATGTCGTTCTCGAATTTGTCTTGGACAACTTGATTGTGCTCCTATGCATACCTCAAATTATCTGCCCACCGCCACACCCGTCGATGCTTGTAACCCAAACGAAAACCCCATCTGAAACCCTCTCCTAGAATCTTTGCTTCCTCCAGACTCTGATAGAGCCCCAGCCAGTACTCCAACCAATCAAGCTTAACCAGAGTACAAGCCTTTTGGACCAGGTCCCTGGGCTCTCCCTCCCACCCCTGTGCTCAAAAACTGCTGCTGCGGTTGGTGCGGCACCTCTTGGCCCCTATGCTGTTGTCTTTGACTGGAGCCCTGACCCTGGTGGCGCTCTCCCGCCCACAGCTGTTAATGAGGCGGTGCCTATTTGCGCATTTGGAGCATTCATGGCAAACTCTGCAGTATTCCCAAGTGCACATCCCTTTATTAAAGTTCCAGCAGGTACCCCCCAGTCCCTGTCTGACTTTTTGCAGTGAAACCCACCCCACCCCAGGTGGGGAGCCTCCAAAAGGGTCAGCACACGTTTGGCAAATCACTTGCTGTAAAGATGGTTTTACTCAGCTTAGCTGCCCCAATGGTGTGTTGCCACAGGTCCAAGTCCAACTCCCCCCACTTCGCCTCAGGGTCCCATGCTAGTGGCGCCCAAAACTACTTAATGTACTGGTCCCATGCATAACCTCCCCCCGTAATGTGAGCTTTCCGGTTAACAACCATGTACTTAAACATGGCCACGCGGCACTCCGGATACTTTTCACAGTTGGCGTAAATTAAGAATGCACTGTTCTAATTCTGAATTGTCAGGGATACTTTTGGCCACTTTTGCCAGCTCATATTACTCTTCTTTTGAGCCCTCTTTGGAGAGCCATTCCCTATTTAGGAATTTGAGCATTTCAACATACTCCCCTTTCCATTCCTTTGTGGCTAACATTAAACGTGCTCCCAATGGCGAAGTTACCCCCATAAATGGTAATCTTTTATCTTCAGCTCCTTACATTCTAGGGCATCTATCATCTCTCCCTTCTCCTGCTACCCCCACTGCCTGTCTCTCCACCGCTAACTGCTCCCTTCCCTTCTGCCATGCTTAGGTTGCCCTGCATACCTTCCCGCTTTATTTCTGTGCCCACACCCACATCAGTGACATACCTCCCTTTACAAAGCAGCAGCCGCACCCCTGCCCCACCCCGCACCCCCCGCACATCCATATCTGTGGATACAATTACTGAACCTACTGCAATGGCCAGGGCTTTACCTGGCTCCAAGATCGGTGACCATACTGCTGCTTGCCACCTCGCCAGGGACCTCTGGCCTCCATCATCCTACTTGGCTGCTCCGTTCTTGCCTGAAACACACTGGACAGGATGTTAGTTGTACCCCCATCCTTCCTTTATGGGCTTATCATCCCACACCTCAACTTCCTTTAGGCTTTCAACATCATAGTTCAATATTGCAACCCTTAGCGGGCCCACCACATCTCCCCAACTGGGGCCTGCACCCACATCCTACCTGTAAACTGTAGCTGGTATGGGGATGGTAAACTGAGGTGCAGCACCCAGGGGGACTGAAATAACCCCACACGGCTGCACCGGCAGCGCTACTCGCCTGTTTTCCACGCTGCGATCGCTGGAGGCCGGATGAGACCATCCAGCCAGAGGGGCTGATGAGGTAGTTCCGGACCTTCTTGAGTCTGCCTCGTAGAGATCCCTCGATGACGTCAGACGAACTGTGCAGGGCCTAAATGTCTCTTCACAGTGCACGTGTGAGCCACACCCAGCTCAAACAAGTCCAGAAATATGTGCCGCTCCCGACCCTGCAAGAAAGAGGACAGGACTGGTTTGCTATGCCCCTGCACCTGCCACGAATGCCCACTTACCGCTACCGGGCCTCCAACCTGCTGAATACTCCCTGCTGCCCGAAAAATAATCCTTCAACACCTCCTGCCTTTCTGCGATCCCCTCCCAGCCATGAATCTCCTCCCCTGGAACCTCCACAGCGCCCTTGTGCTCTTCCACGCTCCATTCTAATATGGTTGCAACTATTGTAGAAGCGGGGCCATTGGCTGACCCTTCAGCCTCCCCTGCTGCCCTGTACTGCCTACCCTGTTCAATCCCCTACCTCAAACCAGAAACTACCGCCCCTCCCTGCCCCATTCCCCCAAAAACGCCCCACGTCCTGAAAGAAGTGGCCCTAAGGGGGCACCAGGGTTACTTACAACCACCTTCTATGCCTTACAAGAATGAAGAGTCGGTCAGACAGTAGAGGATGCAAACATCGTTTATTAGCAATATTCTGCAGAGGAGTCCAATCTGACCTGCACCCTAAGATGTCTGCCGAGGGACTGACTCTCCAATAGTCTGCAACACGTAATGATTCCTCACCAGAGCCTCCAACCATGCCCACAGTGGAAAGTTACCGGCCTGGGCCGAACATGAACAAATGAGGCACAGATGGATGAGCTACCACCTGCCAGATGGGTACATGTTATCTAAAATTCAAGGTTACCGCGCTGAGTCTCAGCGTCTCCTAACGTGGGAGCAAAGTTACACACAAGGATAGGAATGCGAGGGCAGAATGGCCTATTCATTAGTAAGTCAGAATCCAACCTTGAGCAGGGAAGGAATTAATAGCTGAATACAATGTTCTGCTGAGGCAAGCAATACGAATAATGAGGCCTAGTTCAGATACAGCCTAATTGGGATTACAAAATACAAAATGGAGTCACACTTGCTAACTGAGGCTTGCGCATTACAAGGGTAACTCAGTGGGTTACATAACGTGAATGCAAATGGAACGTCATTTAGCCGCACACTGCATGGAATAAGTATATAATAACAATGGGGTTTTTCAAACCTGACAGTCCCCACCTGGCAGGGACCTCTGCGATGACCTCCGCACCCACAACTAAGATAATCATCCAGCTAGGATACCCTACCCCTCCCACCTGCACCTAACTCCGCCCATGAGAGCCCCTCCTTTCGGGGGGGTCTCACCATATGCCACCCTGAGACATGTATTTAATGGCAGCTCTGCTGACACCGCCCACTTCCCCAGGTGCCATTTTCGCTGCCACTGTTCCCAGAGTGCCACTAACAGAGGCACTCTCCGCAGGCCTCCTCGCAACATTGCAACCTCCATGTTGCGTCATAGTTCTGCCCCGTCAGCCCTCCACAACCACTGATATTCTTTTGGGCAATCCCGCCTGGCCTGCAGCACAGGCCCGACTCCTTACTGCCCCACGAGGGACTGCTCTCCTGGACATGGAGCGGCTTCTTGAACTTACTCGCTAAGGGGATGCCGCCTCAGCCCACCATTTTTTTGTCAGTGAACATGCCACCACCACTGGGACCACACACGCCGATGTCAGCTGTGCTGGGCGGGCCTCCGACACTGCCGCTTAGCCCCAAACCATGAGGTCGAGGTGCCAGGTTTCCTTAACGAGCTGCCTCGCTTCTTCGACTCTGCTATCGACGCCAGACATTTTCCCTCACAGTGAGTATCAAAGTGGCTAACAAATCACAAAGCAAATACCCTACACAAATTCGCAACTTGGAAAAGCGCCAGACTGCTCCCTGTCACCAGCCACCAGGTCACCGAAGCCTAAAATGGTGACAGAGAGCCCAACATGACACCATTTATAGTTTGGGATACACTGGGCTACAAAAATAGTCCAACACAAATATCAGCTCATGGGCCGCACCACCCTGCCAATCTGGCCAGGGGGACTGAACTCCCGGTGGTCGGCTGCCCCTCCAATGCTCCTTGTGACAATGTGAGTAGGTGGGATTCTAGACATTGTATTCCTGTCCTAGGATCAACAGAGTGTCCCACACATAGGAAGCTGCATCACGCTTTGTAGCACTCCCCCCGTGGGACGTCTTCTTTCTCGTGACAGTGTAGGCATATGGGATTCGGTGCAATGAAGCTGCCCGCGGCCCACGCAGTGGGCCACCCTAAAAGGGCAGCCCCTTTTGTGCCAATTAGGCACAACCCTCACCCCCTTTAGTCGGGGGACTCGGGGAGGAGTTATGTATTGCTTCAGTTAAGCAGAAAACTCCTCACCCTGATAGCTATAGTAGATAAGGGTTGTGGAAACGGTCATCTACCAAGGGGGCTGCTGTCCCAAAAATTGGGGAAACCAGGTTAAGGCATATACAGTGCGGATTGCAACTACAGGGCAGGAGGTTGGAACCTACATCATCTTGAAGGGTAATATAGCTGTGGTTAAGAGTAGAGCTCCCTCCTGGGAGGCCATCACATTCCTACAGGCCTTGTGAGGCAGTTGAACATTCCCGGAGAAGGATAAACAGCTCTATGCGCAAGTTCACAGAGTATGAGGGCTTTGACTTCATCAGGCATGGGCTAATCCAGGCGAACCCCAAAGGTTATCTTTACATAGATGGTGTGCACTTGTCACAGGTGGACATGGATCTGCCCTACTGGACATGAAGGAGGCCCTGGAAATAGCGGGTTGCAGGTGAGTAAAGTAGCAGTGTTGGTGGGGGGGCTCTGTTGGCGACGGGGGCCGCCTCCAGAGCTGTGGCGGAGTTGCAGGGCGATCTGGAGGCAGAAGGGTACCTCTGCAGGAGCAGAATAGGGGTGCCAGTGCCAAATCCCAGGAGTCCTCATGGGAGGTCCCTGGAAGAAATTCGATGGTGCCCCGCTAGTCCTAGGGCGGTCGTGGGCCTGAACAACCGGAGGCTTGCCTTGCAACGCTCCGCCCTGAAAGGAGCGTGAGTAAGATGGTCCAATGCGTCACGTGATCCTAGGGAATGGGATCACTCCATAATTCGTAGTACTGATTGGGTTTGCCACAGTGCATTTTGGCTCATCAGGCGGGCAGGGCAGCATAGGTGAGTCACCGCTGCCAGCCCTTGGATCGTCCTTAAGATAACCCACCATATTGCATACTTTGTATGGAATAAACCCGCAGTGACCCATTTCGTGAGAAACAGTGTCGCGCTTTTTAGTGTTCCCCGCGGTCCCTCCTCCTTGTTATAATGTGGGCAGGCAGTATTCTTGGCACTGTATTCCTGACCTAGCGTCAGCCCAGTGTACCCGCTTTGCAGGAAGAATGCTGCACTTTTTTGCGCTCCCACGGCACCCTTTCCTCCTCTTGACAGTGCAGGCAGGACGGATTCTGGGCAATCTAGTCCTGCCCTGGCATCATCAGAGTGTCCGGCTTGGTGGGAAGCGGAGTTGTGATTTGAAGTGCTCTCCTCGCTGCCTCTCCTCCTGACAGTGTGGGCTAGCAGGATTCTGGGCAATGTAGTCCTACCCTGGAATCAGCAGCATGTCCTGCTTCGCTGAAAGCTTCGGTCAACCTCTTTTCAATCAGTGGAAGCTGCTGGGCTCATGGTTCTCCAGCAGCTCAGCATGAAGGGTGCAGCGGATCAGCATCGATTCCATCTCTTCTGTGGGAGTTTGTAGTTTTGCCTATGCCCGTAGCTACATTCCTTTATTTAGATCTTGCACTTTTCAGGTTACCCTACCGGAACTGGCCTGATCACAGGAAGGTGATCATAAAAGACAACTTTCTGCTTCATCCAAGTTGTTTGATTTTAAAGCAGATACATACACTTGGGTTTACAATGGACGGGGACAGGGGGGTCAGTGCAACGGGACATGCAGGGAATCGGAAACAGCAGCTCTGACTACTACTAAAACTCACGGAAAAACATGTACAGTGGCGGATCATATAACAAACAGTTGTTAGTTGTATCATAGCCTGATCATTGGGCTGGTACATAATAATAAAGTAATAAAAAAAGTACCACTTTTGGGTGTACAACTTTCAGGCAGCAGTCTATCAATTTGTTTATGAGAAGCCTCCATTAGAGGAATCATTAAAAGAAATTGATTTTCAATCAAGTTGTACATCACAACAATATCTGGTTTATTATGACATGTATACAAATGCAGGATCAAACCAAGACATTATCGATATATACATAATCCCCAACTCCCCCACACTCCTGGCAGCTCTTATGGTGATGCAATCATTTTTAGTACAATCATTAATTCACGAAACAAGAAGCATGTGGTATGGCTTTCAGTCCCCTTGCCGTAGCCCGGATATGCAATACAATGCAGCTGAGGCTCCTCCGTTACGGCGAAGGAGTGTCACCCCCGCCCCCTTCCAGCAGCCTCAAAACCCGAAAAATAAAATGATAATAAAATAGATTTATCATTTTATTTTTCTTCTAAGACATGAGTCTTGGGGGCGGGGCCATCGCAATGACAGTCGTGGAGGAGGAGTGGTGGCCACTGCTGTCAGTGTGCATGTCGGTTTGGCCAGCCGTCTTAAGACGACCAAACCAACATGTGCACTGAAATGTCTCCAACCCGAGCTGCGTTGCCAGCTTGGAGACAGCAGGCACAGACTCCCAGTCTCTCTGGGAGTGCAAATTCAAGCTACCCAGGCCAATCCAAATGCTTCTCTCATATTGCCAGCAGCAAGAGAGCAGCATCTGTATTGGCCGTAGGGGAGTCTGGGAGCCTGTGCTGCAGTGGAGCCAGAGGGAAGCAGAAGAGCGGATATGCAGAACGTGGCAGGTAAGTTCTTTTTTAGTTTTTTTTCCTGTTGTCATCCACCCTCCACCCCTACACCCCTCTACTGTGCCTTGACACCAGGCGCTACTGATTCAATGTTACAGTCCCTTGTCTGTGGTCCTGTTGCCCCACCAGAGCACAACCGCACCTTTCCTGCATTTTTTATGTTTAATGCGTATTACCCACACACAGTGTATATTTTTTATGACACATTTCCGGACCAACTGGCGGTCACCTCCTCACCTTGGTGGTCCATCAGCATCTGACTCCACGCTGTCAAGTCATCCTCCAAGCGCTCGTCACGTCTCACATGCTGCATTCTGACTTCCTTGGCCACTGCCTTTCAAACACTTTCCGCAGCTACTCACTGTATCGGGGGCTGAGAGTGGGGAGTGCGCACCCATTCATTTGATAGCAATCCGCCGTTTAGCCATTACCAAGCCCGACACCAGGAATTTTTTACTAAGTTTCTTCTTTGACATGGCATATCAGAAGAATTATGCCACAAGTCTCCTGCACAGGAAAACATATTGGCTGGTAAGAATGAAAATATAAGGAACTGGTTGACAAATGGCTACTTTGCCAGTGAATTTCAAATCTTTCCGCCGTGTGTGTTGGCTGAGGAGGCTAAATACTATATTGAACTATCATATGTTACCCCAGCATCATCTAGTTTGGGGCTAGTGGTGTAGAGCAGCCTTTCCCCAGCTCAGCTCATCTACCATTCCTGGAGATGCCCCTAGACAAACCTAAATGGCTACTGGGTTGGAATAGCTTCCTGGCCCTGCTGGCTTCTCCGTGGCTCGCTGCGCATATAGTCAGGACATGCTATCTAGAGGAATGGTGGACAGTAAGGCTTTTGCGCACCTTTCCTGCCCAGTGTGGATTGTATTTATCAGCCAGCTCCAGCGGAACCCAAATGAGTGCTGCCTGACTCCGCCCTCAAATGTAGGAAGTCCTCTCAAAGTACTAGTTGCTTGTGGATGTGGTTAGTGGTGTGGAGAACATGGCCCTCACTCTGCTAGAGGTAAACCGAGTAAGGTTTCGCCAAAATAAATATGGGCTACTTTGTTGTCGCTTGGCAGGCTTTTAAAAGCCATTGTTAAAAAGAGAGTGCCTCCAAGATGGTGATCATTCTGATCAGAGAGAAAGGAGTTATTGGATGTAGGAAGTTAGTGTAAAATTGGGAGATAAGAATTTGAGGAATAAATACATGTTGCTATTGTTTAAAGGGGAGGGGATTAAAGGCATTTACTTTTGTCTTCCCCTCAGTGCCATTAATAAAACAATTTCCTGCAGGTGTACTCTTGACAAATTTTAATTCATGAACAAATCCTAAAAAAAGTTCCTAGATAAATGTATGTTCTGAACAGAGAAGTGTTAAAAGCTTGGTGCAGAGGTCCTGGGCTCCTGACAGTTGTCAGTTGATCCAATTACATTTCACAAAAATTGTTTTTGATTCCTGTAAGTGCAATGACAGTTCGGGGAAAAGTTGAAAAAGGTATAGTCCTTCTGCTCAGAAGGGTTCTTGAGTAAAAGCATCGTGAGATCAGTAAGTCTACCCATGCATAGTGCATGAAAGGAGTACTGGGGCCTTTAGAGTGGAGTGGTCCATATACCTAAGTATTGCTCATGGCACAAGTGTGTCCTACAGATTGCCATAAAAACCTGCAGGCCCTTTTTAATTCATTCTGCAAGATCGTGATCATTTACCAGTGGTGAAGGTCAAGTCGAAGGAGCATAGAGAACAATATCAGACACACAGGGGATAACTGAAAAAAAAAATGTTAATTAAGAGCTGGTCTGAGGACTGGGAGTGGGCAAAATATTGCTGCAAAACTGGGTTCAGTGAAATATGCTTTTTTTCCATTTTGTCTGCGGGTTACTTCTGCAGGAGAAAAAAATAAGCGTAAGAAAGTTGCTTTTGGTATCACTGTCAGTGTCTGGGCAATTTAATTACTTTCAGGATAATTGTATTAAAGCAATTACACTGCCCAGCCTCTGATCGTGCTCTTAAAAGTAACTTCCCCAACACGGGTGCCTGTGCGTAGAGGCATCTACATCCTGCAGTTTAAGGAGGACCCTGGCGTTCCACACATAAATAATAGAATTCCTGAGTCTTCGAAACAACTGTACAATGATAATGTGTCACTGCCAAGACCGCTTCAGCATGCTTTTAAAAATAACAAGTAACCTATTTGCTGAGGAGCTAGCATTCTTAGAAAATTATAACAGGGTTGAGGAAGTGGTTGGATTATTAGGCACTTGCAGAAAGAGAAAGCTCCTGGTTTAGATGAATGCAAAGTCAGATTTTTTCACGGATATCTAATCTTCTGACTACATGCATTAAAATGTGATAATTCCTTCTCAAATTCGTTTTGTTAAGTAGCAGCATTGAATTTATCTTCTAAAATATATAAAGAGTTTTATGTAAAATGGTCCTAATAGCAGTAATTTCACTAGGTTCAGAAAATACTTTACTAGGGTCATCTGAAATACTGTGAGTGTGTAGTACTCAATTTTAGCTGCGATAATCATTTCATTAAGTTGTTGAGAGTTCTTTATTCATGGACAATACCTAGAGTTATAGCAAAGGACAGGTTTTTGAGCAGTTTCATATTAACCAGATGAGCCAGTCAAGGTGACCCTCTGCCAGCAGTTCTTTTTTGATGTAGATATTGAGCCATTTTCAGAGGCATTAATTCACTGGTCTGAAATAAAGCATAGAGGTGGAAACACTGAGAGATTACCATTTTGATCACAAATCCGGATACATCTGGTGGTCACTTATTGCAGATGATTGAGGACTTTGGTGATTTCTTGGGTCGAAAAAGAGGCTTTAAACCAATCATAAAACTGATATTTAAAACATTATAGGGATTGGAACATTAACTAGAAAAAGGTGGAATTACATGTTTATGTGCCGATGTGACTGGAGAGACCACAAATATACTCACAATGCGTAGTGGAGGACTGCACAAAGGGCAAGAGTTACATTATTTTTCATGGAGTAAAAGCAGCCCTGTCAAGATGTATATTCTGAACAGGATATCATATGTTCTCCACAATTTACCCTTACCTTTTTCAAATAGGTTACTTAAAAAATAAAATAGATGATTATTTTTTACAGGGAGAATGGAGAAAACTAAAAATCCCTTGGGTCTCTTCTGAGCGAGGAGTATGCATCGACAAACTTAGATTCAATTTGTTTGTTCATTTCCACAATGCCAATGCTTTGAAGAACATGCACTATCGGTCGGCGTCAGCAATCAAGTAGTTCCCCAATGGTTCCATTGAGAAGGCTCCTTTGTCACTCCAATTTCTTTGAGTTACTTGATTTCATTAAGTTTTCAGTAATAAAGTACCACCCATAGTCAAGAAGATAACAGTGGTCTGAAGGCCACTTCTTAAATGCAAACAATTTTACTTTTATTATAATGCCTGTTTCTAGTTTTTTCCTGAACAATACTAAGCAATTATGTTGAAAGTCGCGGATGGACACTGGTATTACGCAATTCAAGGACGGTTAGATGGAAGGCTCTGTGCTTTCGGTTGAATTCACTTATAACGTGAAAGACAGGCAACACCAGGGATTATAATGCGGAGCTCAAGGTTGGGGGGTACTGTGGCTGCACATCTGCTCACAAACCAGGCCAACTGCAGGCTCCCAGATTTAAAGATCCTTGGTTGTGTTTAGTGAATGTATAGTATTATTGCCTAACGTTTACTCACTGCTACTGAAGTTGCCACCCAACTTTGCATCAACAAGGAGGGAGACAGACTGCTCCCAAAGATGGCAAATGTTGCCACCGTTCTGGATGTATATGTAGGGGGAGCACTGCGACGAGTAGTCATTTGCCTACCGGTAAACATAAGTAGTGGCTGCTTACCTCTGGCTAAACTAATTAAAAGTCCTTACTCCTGTAAATTTGTTTCTACGGAACGATGCAATCACTGTAGCCCTAGAATATACATGCATACGAAAATCAGGCACAGCTTCAAAACATGGCATTAATTTCCTTACAAATGGAACCTTCTCAAACTAAACCTGGTGGGTTATTGAATTGGTCTAGGAGTGCCCTAGCCCCTTACCTATGCTTGACATTGAAATTTAACACACTCAATAAGCACACAATCCATATATTTTACACAACGTGGACTCACAGGTGGGGGAGGGAGGGATCAGATTATAGTCTGTGTTGTGAACTAACACTGTGATTACAATATGTAATCCTGATATGGATGGGTCAATAACCATATTGTAGCGGGGACGAAAAATCAATAAAATGTGTTTAAAAAAAACATGGCATTCATTTTTCTCTGAGTAATTCTTGGTTCTTTCCTATATAGGAAGCATTGCTTCATATCAGGCTCCGACCACCCTTCTTCGGCTACAAATCCTGGCTGTTGGTGTTTCTGCTGCGCTACTTGTTCAAGCCTCAACCTGGTGGTCAGGAAGCGGCATCCAAAGGTATTCTCGCCTTTATGACTAGTAAGATGCTCACTTAACCACCTAGCTATCCAAAGTGAGAAAGTAAAAGGCAACAGAAAGTCTATATTTTTCACCCAGTAGTAAAACAAACCCTCCACAATGGTCCACCTTACCTAACTGTGGGCCTCAACATTGCATTTCAGGTACTGCAGGATATGGGGCTTTATACTGGGGCAGATACTTCTTGTTTCACTTCGGATCTGGTACACGTCCCTTAACCCTATCTGGAGCTGCTCGACAAGCAACATGGTCATACTGCTAATAGGACTACTCGCCACATTGCACAGGATATACACAGGTAAATCAACATCCAAATGTTGCACCAAGTACTGTTTCTGTGTGTGTTCCAAGCAGGGAGATATAGGTATCCCATCTGCAATGCAGTTCTTCTTAACCAGAGCAAGGAGCCAAAAACAACCCTGACAAATATATATTTGAGTCTTAATCTCACATTACATAAAGCATGCACATTTAGCAGGCCCGACCCAGAGGCAGGAATACTTCATTTGTGAGATTTCCCACAGAGGCAGATTTTGAGGCAATGTGACCAAATGCTGGTTAGTTATATAATGAATGATGCTTGCAGCATTTATTCATGGCAAGCCATTGAGGGAGTATAAGGTGAAGTACTCAAGGCGCTATGTGGTATGGATGACTTACTATTAGTGGAAGGCGACAGCAATGCACATGCCATGTTTCAGGATTATCATTTAGCTTCCTTAACTCGATAATGAATGCATGTTTTTAATTTTCCATCTATCCGTCAATGTGTGCATTTATTTTTGGATATAGCTGCCAAACTAACACCTTTTACCAGATTTAGGTTTTCATCTGCCTAGATGTTATGGATAGTAGATTTGCTTTGATCATTATGCACAAGGGCCAACACTGGCTCAAGTGATGATCCAGGCAGACAGGTTTTAATGCATGGGCAAAGTGAGCAGATGCCCAGGGCCCCGGGTAAGGGGCTCTTCACATGTCTACCCGGCAAATCCTTCTGCCATGTCTACTTGAACCTGCCAGATCCTGAATAAACACACTTTTATTCTATTTTTCTTTTTACGTTCAATGGGGACGTGTGATGGGCTAAAGTTCATGATGGGAGGTTTGCTGAGGAAATGTATCTTATGCTTTGTTAATCCAATTCAAAGTTCACAAGAATATGTCCAAAGATGGGAACTCTAGTTTGACCTACTGCGGTAAATGAGTGTTATAAGATAAGGTAATAGCAACTGTTATTTACAGTACTCATAAACTGCAAAACGTGGTGTGAATTCTTACATAAAAAGTTACTATTACTTATATATGGGGAATATAGTGACAGCATATGCATGACAATGGCGCTAGAAGCAAAAGGCTTATTACCAAAGGATGAAATCATGTTAGTGTACTAGCCACTTGTACAAGCAAACATATTATTAAATGTAGACATACATAGCAACACTAATGATACATAGCAACACTAATGATACATAGCACGCACTAATGAGAGGTGCATATTAATACACACTCTTTGGTTTCTGTTGTTCAAATGCTTTTTGGTTCAGTTTCATCACATTATTAAAGTGCCATCTTCCTGCACAAGAATCTCTCTTGCACTAGGAAAAATATTTCTGTACATCTTTTTTTTATAAACAATGTTTTATTAAATTTTTCCAAAGAGAACTGTAAACGAAACAGTGTGAGTGGTCCAGGACATCTCAAGAAAAACAGGAACATACATTTGATCATTTGTGTCATTACATCCCGTAAAAAACCCTCCATTTCCCCCAAACCTCTTGCATTTATGGGGCAACCTCCGTTTTGCACACCGTCCTGGCTGGCAGGTTCACCGTATTCCGCACCCGAGCAATGTCTCGTTTGGCAACCTAAGTCCCCAGGCCAACAAGAGAGCACTAGAGCACTCATCCATGCCCCCCCCCAGGTCATCTTATAAGGCAAGAAGGGTATGGGGAGGGATTGATGCGTTTATCCAGTACTCGCGATAGGGAACAGATAGCAGTTGTCCTCTCATTCACTAGGCAGCCCCAAACCACATGGAAGAAGTCAGCTGCCGCTTCACCACATCGGGAGCATCCAGATGATAAACGCAGGCCCGCCCTCCATGATTTCAGTGGTTTCAGGTATGTCGTGTGCAAACATTTCAGTTGAATCAAGCAGAAACTGGAGGCTTTCTCCAGTCGCCATCTTCTGGGGGACCGATCCACAACTCCCAGCGCACCCTCAGAGGAGCCAATAAGTCTGGTGAGTTAATAACTAGGAATCTATACAGACAGGAAAGACCATCCTGGCCTAGGGGGCCAATAAGCAACTTGGTTTCCAGGGGACTAAACTCTGGCACCTCCCCAAAAAGTTCTCGGTGTGAAGACAACGCAAGGCGCAGTTGTAGAAACTTACAAAATTGGGATTGATGAAGGGCAAAATCTGTCCGTATCTCTTGGAAGGACCGCATATGTGCTCCCTGACACACATTCCCCAGGCTGGAGATCCCAATGAGGTCCCACTTAACAAACCCAGACAGACCCGCTACCTGGCCCAGTCAGCTACTCCACCAGAGGGAGTGTGGAGCGTAATCCTACCAAATCATCTGGTTAAGCGCAACACAGACCTCCACACCATGAACACCACTCCAGTGAGATATGGGAGGTAGCGGGTCACTGGTGCACCATACAGCCAGTCCATAATGGTATCCCACACCCATGGACATCATCTCCACCTTATATGTTGGATCCTCCCAGCACCCGTGGAGCCAATCATTCAGTACCACAAGCTCTGTGCCTGAGTAGCATAAACACAAGTCTGCCTCTGTCATGCCCCCTTCAAAGGTCAATTGCATGCATTTCCCTAAGCGTATGTGCGGAACTCGGTCGGCCCAGAGAAAGGAGGGCACCTTGTCCTTTAGTCTTGTGAACCACTGCTTGGGGAGTGGAAACGTACAGAAAATGTGGCAAGACCATCATCTTAAAAAGAGCCACCCTTCCCAGTATATTAAGAGGCAGCTTGCACCAATTCTCCAAGTCTCTTTGCATCCTCCCAACCAGTGGTGTAAGATTAAGGGACCGGGAGAGTGTTAGGAGCAAAGAGATATATATGCCCAAATACAGGAAGCTCAGCCTGCAGACAGGCACTTGGATCTGGCACAGCGTCTCATCTTCAGCCCCACTGACCAATATGGACTTGGACCAATTGACAAACAGGTCAGAGGCCTGCCCATATTATTCAAATAAACAAAGCAATTGTGGTCCTGTAGTTTTCGGGTGGGAGACGAAAAATAAAATATCATCTGCATTTCAAGGAATGCAGTCTTCTAAGTTGTTTCCCCACTGAAATCCCTGCACCTACGCATCGCACCGGATCCATATCACCAGCAACTCTATTTCCAAAGGAAAGAGCAGAGGAGATAGCAGGCACCCCTGTCTGGTGCCATGCTGTATTCAAAAGCCACGTGACAAGACCCTGTTCACCCGGACTTGTTCTTCAGATAATGCTCTTTCACATAACAAGAAGCAGGGCCCAAGATCCAGGCACCGGGGCAAATACCACAGAAAGTCCCAGTCAAAGGAATCAAAAGCTTTCTGAAAATCAGTAAGGAGGAAAGCGCAAGGACCTAATAGCTGATATCGTTATGCTAAGGCCGCGTGCATCCTACGTCTGCAGTGCCACATGCTGTGCCGGGATATAAAAGCGCATTGGTGTAAGTGAACTAATTTGTGTATAGCTTTGAGGAACCAGTTGGTCAGAACCCCAGCGCATAATTTTAGCTCGCTAGTAGTGAGGGAGATCAGACAAAAGGATGCACAGTTGCCGAGAGGACGCCTGGCCTTGTGCAGGATCACTGTCGGTGCTAACTTCAGTCCTGGCCAACAGGTATGGCAGAAGCGCCACGAAGAATTTTCATTAATATTGGATTGGGAACCCATCGGGTCCCGGTGTCTTGCCAGAATTCATATCTGAGAGAGCTTCATTCAGCTCATCAAGGGTAATAGGTCATTCAGTTCAACCCTAACTGACACTGGCATGGTAGGCAGTGGTAGGTCTGCTATCACTGGCCTGGAGAACTCTTTTGGTGCCCTCCCTCATCCACATATAGGGCTCCGAAGTATTCCGCTAATGAAGATAAAATCTCGCTAGCCTTGGTGACTTGCTCTATAATGCCTGGATCACCCTCTCCACCACATTCTGAGTTGCCACCCAATGTAGGAGTTTGGTGGATTTGACCTTCCATCCATAGACCCTGCTTTGGTAGGTAATGCAGCAGAGGTGCTCCTCATCCAGGCACCACAGCCTAAGCGATGCCCTGTCAAGCTCTACTTGGCAAGTCTCGAATTCCTCCTCTCCCAGCCCTTTCTCCAGTCATGCTATGCGGGCCTACAGCTCCTCTATTCAGTATTGCTTCTGCCTGGCTTTCATTTTAATGTGCGACTGCTCAATGCCACGCTTGCATGCTTTGACAGTTGCCTAGAGGATCCTGGGTGATTCCACAGAACCCTCATTCATTGCAAAAAATGCATTAAACTCCTGGGAAAGGAAGTCTGTGACTTCATTGTGCATCAGGCGCCATGCATTCAGTCACGAAATCAGACACTCTTTAGGTGTACCTCCCCCAACTGAACCATCAGAGGGCAATGGTCAGATAGCCTTCTAGGGAGGATACAGGATCCTGACATGAGGATCGATTTGTTAATGAGCATAAAAAGGAGATCAATGCGAGAGTTAGTTTTGTGCGCAGCAGAAGTGTGGGTGAACTCCAGACTTCCTGAATCGCAGGTACACCAAGTGTTGTAGAGCCCAAGGCCAGAGGCCCATTCCGCCAACAGCAAGGTCGCAGAACAAGCTTTCCTATCCTAGGGCTCTTCGAGCAGTCTATGTTGGGGAACATTACCATATTGACGTAACCTCCCACCACTTAATTACCCTGGGGAAGCCCCAGCAATATGGCTGTCGCTGCATGGAGGGTGGGTCCAGACAACAGGGGGACGTAAACACAAACTAGATTATATTGTTGCCCTGCGATCACCCCCTATACCAAGACATATCTACCTTGCACATCAGACACTTTATGGAAGACCACCATAGGCAGGCGTTTGTGGAGTAGAATGGCCTAACCCTGGGAACCCCTGGAATGGCCAGCATGGAATACTTCTCGTAGCCATATCTGGCTAGGAAGAGGCACTTGGTGCCCAAAGGGTGTGTCTCCTTCAACAGCAAACCCCAGTACCGCTCTACTCATTGTGCAATCATTTAAGTCGTTGACATTCCATGTCATTATTTGAATGCCGACCATGCTATAACACACTCAGGATTTGGAATATGGAACCCCCCTGTCTCAGTCTTTCTGGGAGTCCCCCAGGCCATCCTCCACCAGTGGTTGTTCGACCATGTCTGCATATTGAAATGTGAAAAGGGATTGACAGAACCCTCACTTGAACTAGTGTTGCACTACAGCCAAAGGGCCTCAACCACCCCAATCTACCACCCCAACTTCCCTCTGCCCCACACTTCAACCCTAGAAGCATGTCTCTCCAACAAAACCAAAAATACCCGGTCAATTTATTACAACTGAGGCAAGTCTATCCACATCGGCCCTCTGGAGCGAAAGTCCGCAGTCAGCACAACATGCTGCTGGCTGGATGAATTGCACAATCTTGTGGAAGGCGTACAGATGGCCCTCTGGTCATCAGGCGCCTTTATCAGAGCCCACACAGGTCTGTGCCTGCGTCCATGTCTGGAGGTGTCTATATCTGGTGAGGAGGAGTCTAAGGATCCATCAGCATGTGCCATCTGCTTACGAGGCCCCCTTTGTCTGTTGCATCCCCAGGCACGAGCACCACCCCTACCGTCTCTCTGGGAGGATTGCTACCATGGCAGTTGAAAGTTGCCACACAGGGCTCATTGCTCCGTCGCCCACTCCCAACCCGCCTCAGGGGTGACAAAGAAGAAGGATTTGGAGGAGGTCTCTCCATTTTGGTTTGACAGCATCGAGTGTCTTATGCTACTGCTGGACTTGCTGGATGTATTTTTGGAAAATAAGGATCTTAAAGTATTGGAAGCCACCACATCCATCGCCCTAGCCACCTGCAGGATATTGTCAAGATCTCTGTAATTTAGGAATTTGGTGATCATAGGGTGAGGGAGTGCACCCAGGTAGGCGGCTTCACCACTAGCGATCTATGGCCCTCTAAATTATAAAGCATAGCGACAGCTTCCCCTCGGGGACCCAAGACCAAATCCAGTGTCCCAGAACTTTCTCAGGGGACCGCCCCTAAGAGCTCTCTGGAAACCCCCCAAACCACAAATTGTTCATCCAGGCACGGTTTTTGGCATTTGCTGCACGATCCTCCAAGGTACAGGATGCCATGGTCAGATGGGCACCTCTGACGTATGAGTGGAAACTGTATCCTCCAGGTCAGAGGTACGTCCCTCTTTTCCTGTTACCCTTTCAACAACATTATGGAAGTCTTGTCTCAGGAGAGCCAAATCTACCCTTACCTCTTCTATCTTGGTTTCCAGCTCTGTCTGGGAGGGCTGTTTGGCCTGTAGGATCTTGGCTGTGTTGGGAGTTCTGGGGCACGAAGCAGGTGTGTTGATGACACCAGCGGCTTTAGTAGTGGTGGACGGCGGGCAGTAAATTTATCAGCTTTGGTTTGTGCCTTAGCCAGTGGGGGCCCATTACTCCCCATGGTCACTCTCCCAGTTGCTCCTCAGGTGCTGTTGGCGTACCCCTGAGTTGTGTTGTCCCCAGAGCTTGGCAGGGTAACAGTCCTCAGGCATGCCAACCTCTGAGTGAGACCCAGTATTGGCCGCTGACCAATTTGCCCAAGGTCCTGACCCTGGCACCGGCAGCACGAGCATTTGGGCATCATCCTTGGTCTCGCTATGTCCACTACTGAAAGAGGTCTGTCCCCCTCTTATCAATAGTATTGATGGCCTGGGGGGGGAAGGGTAAAAGGGGGAATAGTAGTGCCCAACGGGCAGGAACACCAGAAGCCACCACAGTCCAGCGAAGCCCCCACTGCCCCCTGCAAGCCGGGATCAGCACAGGCACACAGGCACAGAAAATGCCATGCAACAACTCTACCGGTGGCACCTGCTGATGCCGGGGCCCCAGAATGTCTGGAGGTGGTCAGGTGGGTGGGTCTGCAGCAGCCTCCTCCCGTGGCAAAGAAGTAACTCTGAGGCCCACTCAACGCTATGCGGCCTTCATGTGCCGTCAGTGCCTCCCGCAGCTCAGACCTTCCCAGACAACGCCCTCACAGCTCCTCGGATGGCAGTTGCGATACTTCCAGCTCTAGGTGGGGACGTGCGGCTTCACTTAGAAGAAGAGGCCCCTTGAAACAAATCAGGCCTCGGGAGCTCCACTCAGTGTTGTGTGCGGCCGCCCGAACTGGTCCTGGTGCCATCAGGACAGGGTCGCTGCTCTTGAAAGTGTCCCGGGCCGCGACTTGTTGCTTTGCTTCCCCTCTACATCTAAGGAGTGTGCCAGTGGCTTGGATGGAGATGGAGTCTCTACCATGGAGCCGGAACCTTATGGTGTGACGACCGCCGTCATGGCTGTCCTGGCCCCCACACCCTCATTTCCATACCTCTTGATACGTTTGTAATTTCTTTGAATGTTCCACCATTCAAAGAATCTTTTACCTACAAGCAAATGCAGACAGGTATGTGTGATCCACTGAAGAGTCTAGCTGCAAATGCAGTGTCCGTTTAAGCTGCTCTTTTTGCATAAAATCTGCCATCATTTTGAAGAGATTATTTCACAGTTGCTGCTGTACTTATTTCGTGCTTGCACTTCTGCTAGTTACACTTTGGATATTTGTTTTATGAGAGGTTGTAAAACACTTCCCTGTAAATGGGAGTAAACAAAAAAGTAAAATACTCCCATCCACACTATGAGTCAAATCCTGAATGGCAATGATCCAATAACCAAAGTGAGCTAACCAAGTCCTCCCCAGTAGGGTTGCAACTCCCCCAGTAAATTATCAAAAAACAAATTGTGCATTTCACAAGTCAGTTTCGAAAGAATATGGCTAATAAGATGCTGGTTTTCTTGCAAGCTATGTGTGGACAATCATTAAATATTCTAAATCATCAATAGCTTCCTACTGAGACTGGTCTTCCCCAGAGAAGTTAGTGAAGTCACTCAAACACAAGAAAAGATTGAAAAAGGGTCCATATTGTACATTTTATACAATACCTTTCAATTTAATTGGCTAAAAAGCCATATGTTTTGCAAGCTGTTCTTAATGGGCCATCATAAAATATTACAGTACTTTTATGATGCGCCTGACGCGTCTCATTTATGACCGGGATACCAATAGTAACAAAATTAAGCATTTTGCAGCCCAATGTCACTAAAACATGATAAAAGCTATAGGGTTTCCTCACAGTTCAAATAATCTGTCATGCAGTTTGACAACCAATTTCAAGGTCATTTTCAAAATAATATCACCTTTTTAAAAAATTCTGTCCTTTTTGTTCCATCTACTTTCAAATAGATTTGCAGTCATATATATGATCACTGAGAATTTACTTCCAGGTGTCAGGGCAATATAAACGTTATGGCAGACAGCAGGGTTATCCTCCAGACCGAATAGATATTACAGGTTTCGAAATCAGTGCTACTGCTCAGGTGACAGGGAAGTTACATGCACAGACAACTGACATATCCTTAAGGTCACACTAACCATGCAGACTCTGACCTGACATAGCAATGGTAATGATGATGTCATGAAAAGATTTATAAGTATATGTGATAAAGGGCATCCAAATGAGTCGTGAAACAACAGTAATAGTTTTCATTGTTCTCTGGTACCAAGGAAGCAGCATCAGCAAAATGTGTCCCTGACTCGGCATGAATATGTCAAACAGCAGTTTGAAATGCAATAATTGTGTGCCCAAACATCAGCTTGAAATGTTCTGAAAAAACAAACATTTTGTCCCAAATGAAAGCTTTGCCTCAATATAAATGAAATTCTGCAAAGAAAAGCTTAAACATGTATATGTATACATTTTGTCACTCACACAGCAGCTTTTTATATTTGGTAAATTGACTGGTTTTGTCCCCAAACACTACCTTGATATTTCCGTCAAGTACTCACTTTGGGCGATATTTGTCAAGATACCCAAAAGCAGCCATTGATGACCACATTTGACAGGGGTGTCCACCACTATGCGTGTGATGCCCACAATCATGCAAAGTATGCTAACAATATGTCATGGTAGCCAACTTATACAAGGGGTGGTCTCCATGATGCCTAGGATGCGATTTATAGCTCATTAAGGGCCACCCTAAGTCAAGGCCACCATAATGCATAGAAAGTCCACAAAGGTGTGTTGCCTCATACCAATGCCACAATATGCTGAGATTGAATACAAATGACCCCTACAAGCTGGAACAAAACTCTCACAGGTGTCACTGACATTATTTTTTAGTTTTTCAAAAACAAACGCCAACATTCCGAATTTATTTTTGAACAGGAAAAACCTTTGCTGACTGACTGCATTGAACATGGTGGTACTGGGAAGGATGCTTTGTGCCAGGGGTGCTTTTACTATGTTGATTGGTGTGTGTGATACATTAGAGAAGGGTTTATTGGGAAAATTTCGTACCCATATGTGATGGGTTTGAGGGTAGATCTATAACTAAGCACATTAAAGAAGATTCACCTCAGTATATTGCATAGTAGGATGGGAGGGACTGTAATGGCTTTCGTTGTGGTATAGCTGCTAGATCAAGTCTTGATTTAGTGATTAATTGGTTTATGGCATTGCAACTGCCAGCTGAGTTGCAGAATTGTGTGAGTCTTCAATTAAATTGAGACATTTCCTGACAGCTTTCATGATGGCCTTCATGATGTTTTGAAGACTCAAACTAACTGTTAACTTGTTATAGGTGACTTTGGCCATGAAGAATAGGTTTCTATATGAAGATACGAGAGATTTAATTTTCAGATTTAGGTTTTGTGCTGTCTGTGTACGAGTGCATCCATGTGGAACTCCTGTGTGCATGGTTGCATGTGTGTATGTCGTCTATATCAAAGATACCTGTGTGTGTATATGTGTGTGTGATGTTTTCTGTGTACGTGAAGCCTGTATGTTTTTTTTATTTGAACAAATATTTATTAGCATTTATAATAAGACATGTATAACAATAGTAAACAACTTACCCCCGCTATCACTACCGTCCCTTAAATCCAGTCCCCATTACAGTATCTATACAAGACATATTTATTTTGCAAATTCCATTTTTGCCCATTTTCTTCCCCAGAATCATCATTAAATCATTAAGGAAATCTAATAATGATCCCATGCCCAAACTTTTCCAATTGATCCTCTTCCTTTCTTCATATCACTATACAATACTGCACTCTCATAACCCGCCCAATGAACCAACTCCACTTTCCATTTTGCTACCCTAGGGGTCATGGGTGCCTTCCAGTTCACAGTTATTTCTCGTCTTGCAAGCACCAAAGCTAAATCAATAAATCCTGTAGTATTTGTATACTTTATAGGTCTTGGAAATCCCAGTAGCAGACAGACCATTGGAGTAAACTCAATTGATTTCTTTATTGCCTCATTTATACAGAATATTACTTCCCTCCAGTATTCCACTTATAAAGCGCATGACCATACGATGTGCAACATTTCTGCATCATGTTCACCACAACTCAGGCATGCCACAGTTGTCTGATAAATGTGAGCTATTTTTCCCAGAGTTAAGTACATTCTGTGCAAGTAGAAAAAATATATCATTTTAAATCTCACATTTCTAGATACAATGAATGAATTTCCAAGAATTTTAGACCATTCCAAATCTGGTATTGGATGTGCCAAATCCTCCCCCATTTTTCTCTTAGACCAACAAGAGATGTTATCAAAACACTTCTTATTGCTTGATAAAGGCACGCCACCACCTTCATACGGCTCGCCGTGATACACAATATTTGACAAGCACAATGTACTTGCGCCTCTACTAAACTCATACTCCAATGGATGCGCAATTTAGTGATCACCGCTTAATGCAAGAAAGAGTGCCCTCTCTGGATGTTAAAAGTGGCTGAAAATTCCTCAAAGATGATATCACCCTGTCACTATACAAATTTCCTAATGTATGCACCCCATGGTTTGCCCACTCTGCTAAGCCCCACAATATTCATCCTGAGTTGATTTGTTCTAAACTTCTCAATGGAATGCCCAGGGCATAGGGCCTCTGATTTTGAGTTTGTTGAAGCGCACAATGCCAACAGTGCCGCACAACCTTCGACGTAGTGGGTATTCCCTGCACTGGTCCTCTGACAGGGGCCATGCGTATTCCATACAACTCATGCAAATCTGGTTTTCTCTCCAAATTCACCATCTATGGAAATCTTTGTGAATGAATCCATTGTGTAAACCATTGCAACAATGCAGCATGGTAATAGCTTTCCATATCTGGGGCAGCTGGTTCTTTTGACTAGTGGGTCGTTGCAAGTTTGCCAATGCCACTCTTCTTCTACCTGTTCCCCATATAAGAAAAAACAACAAAGAATCAATTTCCCTAAATACTCTACATGGTATCACCATGGGGAATGTTGTGATGATGTAAGTAATTGGGGCAACGCCACAATTTGTGCTATTGCTATTCATCCTGAAACTGAAAGCTGCAGCATTTTCCAAAAATCTACACTTCTCTTCAAACTTCTAAATGCCACACCAGTGTTCCCCTCCAATAAATTAAGGTGAGCACGGTATAATTTTACCCCCAGATATTTTAGACATGTCCCCTCCCAATTAAGCCCCCTCAGATTCACAAGCTGTGACACATTCTTCTGTACTGGGAACAAATATGATTTATTCCAGGTGATGTATAACCCTGAGGCTTGCCTGAACTGATCTAAGAGGTTCATGGCATGCGGCAACTCAACATTAGCATCTTTGAGAAATAACAACATATCATCTGCATATAATGCTGAATGATGTTGCACACTCCATACCTCCAGACCCCTGTGAACCCCTCCTGTCCTGACCTCCATCTAGCAAGTGTCTTCATAGCAATTGGGCACCCTTGTCAGGATGATACAAAGAGCATTTCCAATCGCACATATAGATCATGCAGTCCCGAAAAGTACAAATAATCCCTATTATCTGGGTGCATACACCTCCACAAAGCCACTAACCCCCATCTTTGTTGCCAGTTTCTAAATTGCCTAGCCACCCAATGCACTGACGAATCCATCAGGGCTAGGTGCGATCTATCTCAGTCTGGTTCAGCAATACAATAGAAATTTCATCCTATGAAGATATTCTGTGTCATGTATGGTGCCAATATCCTCGAAAATCACTTGAGAAACTCATTGTGATCCATGTTAGGAGCATAGACCCCACTATGGTCAAGTATCCCCCAGCCAGGTGCTCAGACACCACCATATGCCTTCCTTCTGGATCAATTAATTCACTTGTTTTCTTAAAAGGCACACCATGCTGAACCCATATCAACCCCCCCTCCCCCTTGTGAAAGCAGGATATGCTGTGGCATACAACTGGCCCCGCTATCTCTTACATAATTCTTCCTTTTCTGAGGCTGAGAGATGAGTCTCCTGCAGTAAAGCAACATGCGCTCCCTGTCTTTTTAAATATGCATGGACTTAATAGTGCTTAGACATTTTTTTCATTCCTCGCCCATTCCAGCTCATAAAATTGTACAACATGTCAGATTACTTATCTTTAACCCTCTTTTGCATAATGGACCATTGGACATCCTACCTACCTACCCCGAACCAAACTCCCCAACCCCATGACAAGAAGGAACTCACTCCCCATCCAAACTAAAAAACTCCCACTTTTCCATACTACGTATACGGGGTTACGCCCATACACCTGCCACCCTTCACACCTTCCACCTCACATTCAGAATATAGTTGCCCACCCTAGCTTCTACAATTATGATATGCTCAAAACTCTTCCACAACACTTCTTGAAATTACACTGTGGTATTTTCTTTTTAAATATCATCAGAAGTGTCTAGTATGACATGTGGCAGATTCATCCTCCACTCAGAACTAGATGTGCTAGATTTATTTGTTTTTGTTCCCTTCTCTTCCTCAGTATTTTGCAGTTCCTCTATGACCTACCAACTCTCTAACCAGTCTTTTATGCTCTTGACAACGCCTAGAGGGGACTGCACCTCCGCCCCTCCTTTCCCACCATCAGGCCGTTTATCTGCTTGCTTCTTGTTAGTGCACCTTCCCCTTGGGGAGTTGATTTATCCACTCTGAAACCAGCTGGAGTGAAGTAAAAAACGGGGCCTCAATGCATAATGCAACACATAACTTAACAGGAATCAACATTGCATATGTAATCCCCCTATCACGAAGGTGCCTCTTGACCTCTGTAAAAGAGGCCTTTGTTTTTGTGCTTTCTTCGAAAAAGCTAGGAATATCATTACTCTCTGATACTGGTCAAAGGTATCACCCTTTGTACGTACCTATGCTTGGATATCGTTCCGGTCTTTAAAATATAGTAATCTGGCAATTACTGGCCAGGTCTCTGGGCGTGGCGGATGTCCCGGCACCGGATCTGCCCTTTCCAGTGCATAATGCTTTGAGTGCCCCATCGAAGCCGCAACCTCCCTCAGCTGTTTTTCCATAAAAGAAGTCATACCCCCACTGCATCCACTGACCCACTCTATGCATTCTGGCAGCCCTATAATGCAAAAATTATTTCTTCAGACCCTATTTTCTGCATCCTCCATCCGTGCTTCCAGTATTTTTACTTTCTTTTCTAGTAATCATTGTTGCTTTTGCTTTTCGTCTTTTTCCTGGGTGATTTTGCCTAGGAGCTTTCTGTACTTGTGGCCCGCACCACCAGACGACGATAGTCCTCTCTTAATAGCTCCTGATCTGTCACCAGAGCATCAAACTTCCTCTCTAATGCTTCTAGCGAAGCACCTATAGACTGCAGAATAATGTATAGCTTTGCTGCGGGGCAATCCTGACTATCTTCTCTTGCTCTCCCTTCTTTTACAACAACTGGTAGCTGCCCCATTAATTGGACATCCCCTGATTCTTTTTTCTTGGTAGTTTTCTCCATTGTGCCTCAAAATCCCAGCACATAAATACCTTAAATACCTCAAAATGTATAGTGTTTTTTGGCTTTGCTTCATGGAACTGAGCTTACAAAGTTATAGGGGTCCACAGTTCTTGATAACAATAATAGTATGCTTCTTTCTTAGTGCCTGATACGTTCACTTCAAACAAAGTGTGTATCTCAGTATCTCACTGGGATGCAACCCTCTGTCAAACCCTCGTGCTCAAGCATCACCCTGCACCGACCAAGTTGCTAAAAAATGCCCAAAAAGTAACTGTTATTGAGATTCCGGGTCAGCCTCGCTTATTTGGCTACAAAAATACTCACTATTGTCCATGAACAGTACACGTCCCTGGTTCTCCGCCATTCTCCTGGCTGTCTTCAGAAGCGGCTGGTATTACCCCCCTTTGCTCTGCCTGCCCTTGCTTCTACCTCTGCCCACGGCACTGACTCACTTTGTATCTATTTTGACTCACGAGATAGTCAGTAATGTTAGATAAGCCTTAGCAGTCTCCAGCTAAAGATACTGACAGCTCAAGCAGCTGCTGCTCACCGCCCCTGTCCCAACTTGGCAGCAATTACAACACAGCAGCGCCCGCCATTTGATATTGCTGCAATCACTTCAAGGGATCAGCAACCATGATCATGAGCTGCTGCTGCTTGCCATCAGCACAAGAAACATTGTTAATGTATTTCCTTCCCTATCAGCACATGCACGGTGGAGGCAGCTCTCTCCACTAACAGACCGACTGCGACTATCCCAGCAGGAGGCTTCTCACCAGTAGGAAGGTAGCCTCTCTCTGCATCAGAGGCTATAATTATCACAGTGGGAGGCTGTAATTATCCGAGTGTAGGCAGCTCTCTTCACTCAACCAGTTACTGTACCATACCAGCAGGAGGCGTCCTGTCAGTCAAGCTGCAATTCCTGGCTGCACAGTCTTAACTGCTTCAGTTCACAACTGCCTAGCCATAACTGCTCCAGTCAAAGCTGCCCCACACATCATCTTGTGAACTTTAGGCCTTCACAAAGAAAAGGCAGCCAGTTATGTTAAATGAGCCTTGAGGGTGATAGTCTCCAACTACTAAATACCGACGTCTCCTGCAGCTGCCAACTCCTGTCTCCCGTAGCTGCCGTGTGCTGACTGCCACTCACCGCTCCCATCACAGCTTTGCAGCAATTATAGCACTTGCCATTTTATAATGCTGCCATCACGGTTCTTCACAAACGAAGAGGGACAGCAACAACGATTATGGCAATGTTGTGCCTCTCCTTGGGTGACTGGAAGCAAGTCCACAGTCCCCAGGAAGTCTACAGTGTTCAAGTGGCCATCCCAGTTGGCAGGTTAGTGGTGGACGGTGAAGTTAGGCTTGGGGTGACGCAAACTCCAACAACTCCAACCTACTCCTTTGGCGCCATTTTGTCTAGACGTGGAAGCCTTTATGTTATGTGCTTCTCTGTGCCTGCACTATGCAAAATTCTGGTCAATTGTTTTTACTTTACAGTTTGCTCTTCTAGACAGAAGCATTATTCCTCTGTAGCAAACAACCTGGACAACAATGCAGCAGCCCACAATGTATCCTCACTCTCTGAGCCATAGCCTTGTTGTTAGACCCAGCGGTTTCTGGCTGGCTGGGACACATCAAAGCCAGATTTCACCGCCCTAGATAGGATAATTCTGATACGCTTGTCCGATTACCTGTGCTCACCCTTGGGTAGTCAGGCCTATCCTCAGGTTCAAAGTGCAAAGTATTGGCACAACACCACCCGTGCAACACACTGAGTACACTACAAAAAGACTCCACACAGTATGGGGAAAACACTGGTCTTTGTATTACACACACAATGAAATCAAAACCACATACACATTGGATATATACTTTACAGTTACATGCAATTGTCGAACTCTCCCATTAGCAGCAGAACGGCATGAACATATATGTACTAGTCATAGGTATTCACTTGCCCCCTTAACTCCTCAGCCCAGCAACACAAGCAACATAAACCCATCTGCGTACTTCCCCGAGGTGTTCCCGATCCAAGCAATGTCTCCCCATCAAAAGCAGAAATATATGGAGACTGTTCAGAGGTCTTCTGCTTTCCCGCTAACACATTAGCATAAAACACGACATTCCCAATATTGCATACCCAGTACAGTTGTAATGGTCAAGAAATCACAGGTTTTGACTATGACTTGTGACCCATCCCCTCAGCCACTCACACTACACCAGCCAACGATACACGTTGCAGCCGCTGGTGACACTTTGGTTAGTCTGTCAAAGACCACCTAAACTGGAAGGAAACAGTTAATTGGTTTCATCCCTAGAGACTAGGACTTCAGACACCCAGCAGCACCTTCACAAGTGCAAGATCACTATCCCCCCGCAGACCGAAATCTGTGACACCGGAAGCTGGTGCGCTTACTAATTGGAGAAATGATTCCCCTCAGGTGGAGGTGTGAGCTGCCATTGCTCCATTCAGCCAATGATGGGTGCACACAAGGCACAACGAGATCCCTTGGGTCCAGTCACGATATTCTCAACAACAGAGTAACTTGTGGTGTGGGTCCGGGGAGCAGGAGCCAGCAACCACGGATAAAGGCTGCGGTCACAGGCACTGTCGTTCTCCCGATCTGGAGTTCGGAGACAGTCTAGGCTTCTAGCTCAGGCCCCGCGGACTCGGCAAATGTCCCGCAACACCCCTCAGACACAACATGATACGGAGTGCGAGCTAGGGCATGTTTCCGGCTGCAGGCCGAGGTTCCCTCGGACTCAGCAAACTTCCCCAGCACTCCTTGAACACCTCCATTGTTCCAGCACTCCAGGTAGGCAGCTGATCTTTACAAGCCCATTCTTCTGCACAGTGTGATTACTGCGTACGTCAGGATAGTCCTTCTCCCAATTGACAATCACTTCCACCTGTTTCTGCCGCACCCTGATTGGTCTTAACAATCTTGCGGAAACGGAGATCTTTTCTGTCCCTGAGATCTTGTGGACAGGAGGCCAGCCAACTAGCCCTTTGAGAGTGCTTAGGGACCCGGGCCACAACAGTTAGCAATTATCTGCAGGACAGCAACATCCAGGCAAAACCCACCAGGTGATAGTCCCCTTCCTGGAGCACAACAAACCCCAGGCCACCACAAGTCTGAGGATAATCCAGTTGCAGTCCCTTCTGCCCCAATGGTTCCTCTTGTTAATGTCCCAGGGTCGAACCAGTGTAGTATGTTTCCAATCCCAAAGCTTCTCTAACTCCTAAGGGCAGAGCCCCAGTAGTTATACCCACAATGGCCTTTGAAGATGAGATCAGTTCAAAAGGCCACCTTGGAAATGCACAGGCCATCCCTAAATGTTATCCTGTCTGCCATCCTACCCTGAGAAGCTTGATCAATATTTTTAGTGGAGCTAAGACCCTGCCCCTTGGAATGCAAATTCTAATTCCACCCCCTCGTCTCTGTCCCAGAAAGGCCCCTCAGAGTCAGAGGTCTGGAGTTTTCCTTGAGCCCCTAGTTTATGGCCTTCTATCAGGAATGCACAGATGTAGCTGTCCCCCAACACCCAGATGTGAATTGGATACAGACTGACAGGCACACAGAGCCACGAGCACAGAAATGTCCACTTTCCCAAAGTGACATTTCCACATCAATAATGTTGAATCCATCCGCACGACCGGAGAGGATTTGCCATTACTAACTCATGAATATCAAACACTATACTGCGACTCTTCTGCACGTAGGAAATACTGCTCAATAGCCTTTCCACTGATCCCCCCATGTTAATCAATGCGAGAAGCAGGCCCCACCATACCTAACACACCATCTGGTGCCATTTACTACCAGTGCATGTAGAACACCTGTACCCATGCCCTACCTCTTCTCGACACTGCACCCTACCCCCAGGGAGCACTCCGATGTAGTGAGAGACTTGCAGAACCTTGGCAAGTAGCTTTTTAAATGCCAGGCTGAGCTACAGTAACCTGTACACATGCAAGCCCCTCCAGGGCAAACCTGTGGCACGTTTGAAGAGCTACCTCCCTGGATGCCACAACAAGTTCTGCAAGCCCATGGAGGAGCATTTGAGTTACATGCCCTAGGTATATGTTTTGCCCTAGAAAAGGGACTTACAGCTAACTCATATCAGCCAATCATGTGTATTCCAATCACCAGTATGCATAAGACAAGCACACAACTCTGGCATTAAATGGCAAAGTCAAAAGCGCTTCAAAGTCCTAAGGTTAATACATAGATCAGTGGGAAATCAGGAGGGACAAAAGAAAAAAGTCGAGGGAAAGCATCCTAGAAAGAAAGGACCATTTCCAACATTTGTCCGTAAGTATCTTTTCCTTGACAATGATTGACATGCTTTACAGAAACTATTCTCACACCCATTTCGTGGTTGTTGGCGGAGCGTTCTACAATCTCATACCAATTCTACATTTAACTGATCACATTGCATGCGAATAACTTTTTTATTAACATCAAGGCAATACATATCTAAGTGGACAGAATCATTAACCAGTAAACAAGGCCCACACAGGGGTACCAGTGCCACAATAAATTAATACAGAGCAGTCTGCCATGAGTCCACGTATGTGCACCCATTTGTGTATAGATAATCCCACAGAGTAAATAAGAATTCAAACACATGAATAGGAGGTGAAGCAGTGTGTGGGGTAGGGAGTATTTTCCATCAGTGGTAAGGGGTAATGGACAACTCAATTTGGGGTGATGCCATTAAAGGGGGATAATAGTGGACTCAAAGCATCTGGTGAAACCAAAGCAGGGAAGTGGTGTGTCGGGTTAATCCGGTAAATGAGAGTGGAGGATTACCCTGGGTCGGGGATTTTAGACCAGATGTCCTCACAGTCCGGGGTACATCAGCTTAGTCTTCCTCAGTGGAAACATCGTCTGAGATCAGGATTAGCTGCCCTGTATCATCTAAACTGGTGGCGAACTTGAAGAATCATGTGCCATGCCTGTCCACGGTCAGGGCTCTGCAACCCCGTCTCAGTTTTAAGCAGCGCTCGCATCGCATGCAGCCCAATTAGATAGTTCCCTACCCCTCCCCTAGAATGTAGGTCACCTGGGAGATGTTCCAAACAAAGTAATCTGACATTAAGCAAGGATCAGGGCTAGATCAGCAAATTTCAAAGTGATCATGTTGACTTTAGTTCTAGGAAACAAGCCCAATAGGCACGTTGCCAAGGATGTAACCATGTTGCGTCCAGTGGCAGAGTTGATTAAGTTTGCCACTGTTTCCCAGTAAGAGGTAGAGGCCGTACATCTCCAAACCACATGAAAGAAGTCCGCCCCAATCTCTAAGCAGTGGTGACATGGTCCCTGAATCCCCAGGAACAAGAGATTAATGCTTTTAGGTGTAAGATTTGCTCTATGGATATAGGAGACTTGAATGAGATGGAACCGGGCATTGCAGGATGTACGAATGTGTGCCCTTAGGACTTTATGCTAGTCCTCGTCTGTGAGTACTTTTTCCATGACTGGGGACCAATGGTCTCTCAAGCCAGTCAGCGCGCTCTGAGTCTCTGCCATCAGGGCTTTGTAGATAAGAGCGATTGCATGAGATTAGACGGTGATGGAGCAAATAGTCTCCAGGCCTGTATGGCCCGAGGGTTACTGTTCATCCTTCCCTCATGTCTGCCGCACACTTGCAGTGACTGCTCCATATAGTAGAAAATGGTAAGCAGGTAGTCCATAGTCGTTGACCAGATCTACAATATCCCAGTTTCCCATTTGCATTCCAATTTCCAAGCAGTGTCATATCTCTCCTCTAACAGTCTCATAATCAAGACCCCTTTCCTTCATGTGGGAGATGTAGTAACACTGTGTAATGTAATGTAATGTAATGTAATGAGGTGCTTATATAGCGCTCTATCACCCGACGGGTATCCTGGCGCTTAAAAAGGAGAGTCCCCACCAGAAGTTAATAGGGGCAGCCGAGGTGTGACACAAGAAGGGAGGAAAAGAGAGATATTATCAGAGGGAAAAATTACTCCAGCCTAGGGAATAAAAACGTTTTCAACTTCCTGAAATCCATAAGACTTTGGACCTGACGTAGATCCAAAGGGAGAGTGTTCCATAGCCGAGAAGCAACAGCAGAGAAGGATCTGCCACCTGTTCTGGACCGCCTGAACCTGACTACATTCATCGGAAATGCAGAAGCGGAACAAAGGTTTCTAGTTGGAGAATACCAGCTGAATTTTCTTTGCAGGTTCTTAGGGCCCATTCCATGAGCTGCCCTAAAGACAGTGCATAGAGCTTTGAATTGAATTCGCGGGTGGATTGGCAGCCAATGCAAATCTCACAAGGCTAATGTGGTTGAGGCCCCTCGCTGCCTATTAAAAGCGAGTTTCGCTGCAATGGCCTGTATTCTGTACAGCTTCCCGATAAGGGTGTTAGGCGCACCCAGATATAGAGAGTTGCAATAATCAACTCTGCTGAGAATAACGCATCTCACAACCTGCGTTCTAGCAGAGTTAGGCAAGAAAGGGAGGATCTTTCTCAGCACTCGGATTAGTGAGAAGCAAGTGCCAACCGTTTTGTTAACCTGAGAATTCAGTTGGAGATCCTGCTCCACCATCACCCCCAGATTGCGTACTGTGCTAGAAGGGGTAATAGGTGCGCCAGTAGGGGACAGCTGAAAGATGTGTAAAACAGGCTGATCAGATCTTCTGGAAGAACACAGGACCACTTCCGTTTTAGAGCTGTTAAATTGTAACCAGTTCATCTTAAGCCACTTCGTGGTGCTAGTCATACACTCGTGAAATCTTTCCAAGGAAATGGAATCGTTCCCTTCCAAGGAAAACACGAGCTGGGTATCATCCGCGTAATTCACCACCTCCACTCCAAAAGATCTAATAAGCGGAATGAGAGGCTGCAAATAGATGTTAAAGAGCACAGGACTAATCCCTGAGCCCTGAGGGACCCCCTGTCGTAAGGAAGACTTGTTAGCGGAGAACGGCTGAAGGCACACTGTCTGTGTCCTGTCTGTTAGAAATAAGAACAAAGCCAGTCAAGGGCGCGACCGGTCACACCCTGCTCTTTAAGTCTCTCCAACAGTATACCGTGGTTTACAGTGTCAAAAGCCGCTGACATGTCCAACAGCACCAAGATCACTGACTGGCCACTGTCTACCCGCATCCTCATATCATCAAGCACGGTAACAAGTGCTGTTTCAGTACCGTGCTTGGGCCGAAAGCCAAATTGCATTTCGTCAAGGAGCGAATACTCCTCAAGATACTGGGATAGAGACTTACTGACGATGCGTTCCAGAATTTTAACAGGATATGGCAATAAAGAAATTGGCCGATAATTGGCCACACACCCGGGGTCAAGCGTGTTTTTTTTTTTAGAAGAGGGGTCACAACTGCTTCCTTCCAGTTTTTAGGGACCTCCCCCGTACTCAAGGATAGACCACAGATCTGTCGTAAATAGGGAAAGAGCTCAGCCCCGTATTCCTTCCAGATTTTGTGGGGAAGGGGGTCCTTGGGGGACCCAGAGGAGACATCCCTGGCTAAGGTATCAAATGTTTCCTCGTCCGGAATGCGAAAGCAATCCAGAGTATGCTGGCAGTGTTTTAAAATGGTAGGGTTGCTGGGCTTAGTCTGGTGATGGCAGAGAACACTGCTCAGTATTGAACAACTGAGGATCAGGTTCTTCCACCGCTGTTGGTGGATCAAAATCCCTAACTATCTTGTCGATTTTATCCTCCAGATAGGAAGCTAACTCATCGCATAAAGCTTGAGTAACAGGAATTATGTTAGTAGCACAGTCAGGTTTAGACTCTTTACTAAGCTGAATATAGCTTTGGTGCTATTAGCTGCTAGAAGAATGGTATTAGCAAAATACTCAGCTTTAGTTTTCGCTATAGTGTTTTTGTACAGCTTAAGTTGATTCTTAAAAGTATTTTTATCTGAATCACTATATATCCTTTTCTCCAGGCTTTTTAGGCCACTTTACAACCCATCCTGAGTGCTCGCAATTCCTCGTTAAACCAGGGGGCTGAGGGTTTCCCTCTCTTTTTTAGCTTCTTTGTAGGAATATGCTTATCAAGCCTGTCTCGGAATCTGCACACAGTGGAATTGGTAATTCCAGTCCACCGACCTACTGGGGTCCAGGCTGTCTAAGTCATTCCAATGCAAGGAATTTTTAAGCTTACTCAATGTGGCCCATTCTCTGCCCAGCCGATATTGTCTCTGATTATAGATTTTACAACACACATAAGCCAGACTATGATCAGTCCAGAATAGTGGTGGAACATCTGTAGTTGTAGCCATGTTGGAATTAGCAAACAGTAGATCTAATATATGTCCACCCTGGTGCGTAGGTTGCAACACCAGCTGGAGCATATCGAAACTTGCGCAAGCTTCCGACAATTCCTTAAACGCCGTGTCCAGCGGGCCGTCACCCCACAAGTTGAAATCACCCAGGATGATCAGTTTAGAGCGTGTCAAGGCCAGGTTACACACCACATCAATCAGGGCAGAGCACTTAGAGTTAGGTCCTCCTGGGGGTCTGTAGCAAAGCATACCGGTTAATAGATGACCGTGAGCATCCCTTAAGGAAAACCCCAGGAGTTCGAACCCTTCGGCCTCATCTAATTCAAGAGGGGTGAAGTTCCATTTATCTTTGAAGATTACTCCCAACCCTCCTCCTCTCCCTGATATACAGGGTTTGTGAAAAACATTATACCCAGGGGGGCAAGCAAGTCCTAGTTCAACTAAAGAATCAGTGCGGGTCCAGGATTCTGAGATAAAAAGTACGTCCAGGTCGTGACATTCCAGCAGGATGTGTATTTCCTGAAAGTGTTTAACTAGAGACCTGGCATTCCCCAGACCGCACATTACCTCAATCAGCGAGCCATCAGTACGCAAGGCCTGGTCCCCCTCCCTCCCAGCCTTAACCCCTACCTCGGACTTCTGCCCACCAAGCCTCATAAGTTGGTCCTTGGAATAGCAATCACTAGCAGGGCGTGGGGGCTGGGAGAGCGATCCGCCAGCATCACTGGCACTGTGCACAGTCAGTGCGCGGACAGGCGCAGACCGGCTTGCCTCTGGCGTGCCTCCGGCTCGCCATCGGCGCGCCCGCTGTGCGCGAGCGCTGCGCGCTTGCATGGGTCTCCCTTTTAAAGAGGGAAGTATCGTTATTGCGCTAGAATGCTAGAGCGCCAACCAAAATGCCGCTCACCCGGTGTCTCAACAGGAAGTGAGGGAAAGAAGACACACCAGCTAGAACGTCTACAGGAAGTGAAGGAAAGAAGACACACCGGCTAGAGCGTCTACAGGGATCGAGCACACTCAAGACAATGACCGGTAAATTTTAAAAGCAGCATAAAAAAACGATTCCCAGCAGCAGTCCCCCCAAAGTAGTGCAAATAGCAAAAATAAGATCAGTAAGTAAATATTTAGTTTTTTAAAAGGCAATGAACAGAGTTTCACACACACAACCAGCAAGTAAAAATTTCGTTTTTTAAAAAGCAAGGAACAGGGTTTCACACACACAACCGGGCTCTCAATTTGATCAGTGTGAGGGGAAGGTCCTTCATATATAGGGTACCTGTCCGGGTTCGTTGCAAAGCTCTTACCCATGAGAACTACAGAGTGCACAATAAGAGTCCAGGGTGGTTGTTACCCATTTGAGCATTTGGGTTAATCAATATGGTCAACAGAGAGGTACGATTTGGAATAAAAAGTACTCAAGTTGACATACCTACGTATTATAACGTTAGATTCTAGCGAGCTATTTACAATATAGCATGCTTTCACTCTTTCACCTCAATTATGCAGAAATTATAATGCTGTAAATATTGATGGATCTTGGTGTCCTCTCACAACAATAATTCAAAATGATTGCTCTTCACACACGGGCTATCTCTTTTTTCTCTTTTGTATTAGCAAGAAGAGAATAACTATGTTTACATTGTTGTAATTAATTGACACTATGTTTATACAGGAGTCCTTTTTAGAAATCTCCACTGTCCTGAAGATGGTCTGACGGATTGACGCCATCACAGACCGAAACGTCGACTACATTATCTATATCCATAACATCTATGTACAGTTGATTGCTCTCCTAATATGAGATAGATCTCTGTGTTTTCCTTTGGATTGGATATTTTGTTTCATGAAATGTGGATAACATCTATTTTTTTCTCTCTTCATGTTACACTGCACATTCAATTGTTTATTTGTACTCCTTTTTATTGATTGTATATATAAAAACATCTGTGATTTTTTCACGAAATAGATACCCCGTGTGTGTTTTACATATTTGATCAATTCAGTCAAATAATGTGTTGTTGAGTATCAGTCTTGAACTCATTTTCAAATTAATTTTCTAAAACTAAAAAAAGATATAATTTCTTCAAACAAAATCCCTTGTTGGCACATTACCTTTTCATTTAAACTTGCCCAAGCCCTCAAGGGTATATTGGGTCTTTTCCTTACGGTTACACCCTCTACATTAGAGCGTTCCCGTCAAATATATAATACTAGGTCGTCCACATACAGGGATATATAAAGGGGTTAACCATTGATCACTTTCCCTTAGTAGTACTGGCTGGTGCAGATACGCCAATGGTTCTGTAGCCATTGTGAAAATCACTAGTGATAACAAGCAACCCTGCCGTGTGCTGCGTTAAATCCTGTAGGATGTAGAAATGCTGCTCCATGTCTGGACTTGGTTCGGTGTGGACGAGTATAAGAGACTCGACCAGGTGCGCAAACCACCCCCAACCCCATGTTGGCCATTGTAGCATAGAGAAAATTCCAGTATAAGGAATCAGACCCTTTCTCCATGACTATGAAGATAGGAAGTGCTTTAGGGTACTTCACTAATGAGTTATGGATGTGTAGAAGTTGGCGGATGTTAGGGATTATACTACTTTTAGGCATAAATCCTGTTTGATCGTTATGTATAAGGTCACCAAGATGAGGAATTAGTCTGTTACCAGCATTTTTCAATGTATTTTATAGTCCACATTTTATTTAGAGAGTCGTCTAAAAGATGTCACCAGCTCTCCGTCTTTACCGTTCTTGAAAGGGGCATTAGTAGAGCCTCCCCACTGTGGGTGGGAGTCTCCCAGTCAGCCTGTCCATATTATATAGTGTAGTCAAGACTGGTGGCACAGTGTCAACGTAGGTCGCGTAAAATTTTAAGAATAGCCACCTGATCCTGGTACCTTTCCCAGGCCTTAATCGCCCCTCCAACCTCCTGATCCATGATTTCACCTCCCAGGGAGGTAGCCACTGTTAGTGGCAGCTTTTTCGTGCCTGCTGCTAGGATATAATCGTGAAGGGGTTGGGAGGAGGTTGTGCTGGGGCAGCTTTAGAGGAAGGAGTAAAAAGACAGAAAGGTTGCATTGATCTCTGCTTGGCTATGAACTAGGTCACCCCCTCGATACACATCTGGAGTACTTGGGAGCCCTGACGATCTGGGTTAGCCTACCAAGCCTGCCAGTTTTTTGTGTTCTGGGTGAGCCTTAGTGAGGTAAGCTTGGTAATCGTACGCTTGGAGTCATGTTATGAGTTTAAAGTCTTTTTCTTTTTCATCTCCCAACCTGTGTTGCGTTGCCGGGGCTCCCTTCGTAGGTAGCTCCAGCTTGTCAAGAGACGTTCCTGGGCCACTATCTCAGCATGGATTTGGACCCCAGTCCCCACTATGGCTGATATGCAGAAGCCAGGCACAACTGATTTAAAGGCTTCCCACTCCAGTCCGGAGAGGAGGTCGTACCCGAGGTTTCTCTGAAGTCATTGCAGATCGTGTCCCCGGGAGTCGCTTTGAAAGCTGGATCAAGGGTCCCAACATTGAGTTTCCAGGTTGGGGGGCAGGGTCTGGCCATCGCCCAGTCAAGGGATAATAGCAACAGGTTGTGGTCAGAGTATGTTGGCGCTAGGTACCCCATACCCCGGTCCTCATCTGGATGCCAGTGGAGCATAAGAAAGTATCCAGGCGAACCGATAACTCGTGCATGCCCGAGTGATAGGAATAAACACCGCCTTCAGGGTTGTGGGCCCGCCAAGTATCCTTAGACCCCAGACATCGGTCCATTTACTAAATGATTGAACCCTTTTGTGAGTCCATTGGTAACTGATCACATTGCAGTCCAATCTGCAGGGCCGAGTGATCTGTGAATAGCAGGAATTATTCCGAACAATGTTAGCACTGTCGTATGTATCGCAGGGAGCCTAAAAACCGTACTGTTGTCCTTCATTAATATTATACATTTAGGCAATGAGGACATGAGAGTTGGTGAAGACATGCACGGACTAGTTGGTGGTCAGGGCTGAAGGTCACATTTTACACTGCATCGATCTCACACTGCTCCCTACTACACGGCCAAGATGAAGGGGGTGCACTTTAATACATTCCCCCCACATCATGCGACGCTAAGGTATGCGGTGATATGAAGGGTGAAAGATGGAGTGATTCTGGCTGGAGCTCCATAGGCTGTCACTGTATTGAGAGGTCATACGTAACATCCCCTTGTGCTGCTGTTCCAGGCCGCAGTGCAGTGCAGCGACGGTTGGTGGTATGCCTGCTTTCAAATCACACTGCCCATTAGTCCTTTGCAGCTCTCACGCTCCAGCGCAGGATTTGGCCCATGTAATGCAGTGCTTTGAAGTTGATGTATTCCAATCAGGGCACATGGACAATTCTTATGTGCCGAGGAGAAAAATGTGCGCCATTCTCTACGGGGTGCCTTTAATGTGGAGGGTCCCTCAGCTCAATCAGTACAACAACAACAACAACATAATACTTTTATTTGAAAGAAACAGGGGTAGCACATATAAGGCAATGACCCTCTCATTAAAAGATTGGGGCCAACAAATGACTGTTATAACAGGGGGTGCTGCACACATAAGGGCTTATATTTGATTAGATGTAACTGTCCCCTCTTGTCTCAAATAAAGTGATCAGTCAGTACTGCACTGTACTGAAATATCTGGCTGTCGAAACCTGATCCAAGAGAATAACTATAAGGTTTACTGACAGACTCCTGCTGCCATCTCCAGGCTCTAAGGTCCGCTCTCATTGGATCACAGCTGGGACATTTTTGGCAGCATTCTAGATTAGTGGGATGTCCACCATACCCTAAACAAGCAAGCAGCCTACAGCACATCTCCCTCTTTTATGAACAAAATACTATAAAGTAAGATGGTCACATAGGTTTTACAATATAGTCGTTGTATTTTGGCGTATATTTATTGTTCCTAATGATTTCTTCTCATTACATCTTTCCTTTTCTTGAAACTCATTATCCGTACATCACCTGTGTTTCTTCACTCGTAATGTCACTTCTTCCCTTCTGGGCATGCGCTTTCCCTTTTTATCATACTGTTTACCACTCACCACATATGACATCTCTTGTCCTAGTCTATATTGTTCCATCATCAACAGTGACGCTAGTGGCTCTCCCACTTTGATAACTTTCATCAGTTTTGAATAAACTATACATGTACTTTATATGTACCTTTATTTTTATATTCACCCACTGGCCCACTTGTACTACCATCTTTTTTGCTCCCCTTTTTTATCATAAAAATTCTTCACCACCCTCCTTTTTAGGTCGAGCCTATAGCAGCACGCATTCGCTGCAATAGGAAAACGACCTCTTGCAGGTGACCAGGACTTTTCACAAGCTTGTGCTTGTGGCATTTTTTCCACCAATATTTCTATTGGTGATTGCGTGCGTCTTCCTTAAAAGACAGCACACAATTGGGTAAAGGAGGGTGCATGTCCCGCCTTTCCCAGCAAATGTAACCGCCCACGGCCTATGGCTTGCAGTTACGCGCAGAGCGGCATCTGTATCCAATTATCGCGAACGCGAGACGCGTTTGGGTTAAATAGAAACAGATTCTCCGGGAGGCAGAGAGGTTGGGCTTAAGCAGCCTGGGACCAGCGTGTCAGTCACCAGCGTGTTTAGATGCACCGAAGGATCACATGACGCCTGGGGCGCTTAAATGCACCCATGGCCTGCAGTGCTTAGATGCACCGCAGCCTCACACAGCCCCTGGGGTGTTTAGATGCACCGCAGGATCACATGACCCCTGGGGTGCTTAGATGCTGTGTAGGCTCACACAGCACCTTGGGCGCTTAAGATTAACCGCAAGCTCACACTGTGCCTGCAGCGCTTAGATGCAGAGCAGGCTCACACAGCACCTGCAGCGCTTAGATGCAGTGCAGGGTCGCATAGCGCCTACTGTTAAGATGCACCGCAGGGTCGCACAGTGCCTGCAGTGCTTAGATGCACAGCAGGCTCACACAGCGCCTGCAGCGCTTAGAGGCAGTGCAGGGTTGCATAGTGCCTGTTGTTTAGATGCACCGCAGGATCACACAGCGCCTGGTTTGTTTAGATGCACCGCAGGATCACATCACGCATGGGGCGCTTAGGGGCACCGCAGGATCACATGACGCCTGGGGCGCTTAAGATGCACCGCAGGCTCACACATCCCCTGGGCCGCTTAGATGCACCGTAGGCTCACACAGCACCTGGGGCACTTCAGATGCACCGCAGGCTCACACAGTCCCTGGGGCGCTTAGATGCACCGTAGGCTCACACAGCGCCTGTGGCGTTTAGATGCACGGCAGGGTCACACAGCGCCTGCACTGCTTAGATGCACGGCAGAGATGCACTGTGGGTTGTTCATAGAGTATGTTGTTCAAGCAGTGAGCTTTCATGCCCCCTAAGCAAAGTACGGTGCCCTGCTTTCTTTTAATCCTAGTTATAACAATTTGCACCTTTGCTCTATAGTTTTTACTTGAAAAAATGTCTTGAATTTACAAAATGCAGTAAGAGCACGCCCTCCTCCAACCCTGTCAGATAACTAGTTAGTAAATGCCCCTATCCCACATGTTTCACAAGTGTGCCAACTTCCTCATAGTGAATGTTTTCAGTTTGCACATTCGCACGCTCTCGGTGTGCCACAATGTTCCACAGCAAGTCCTTCTTTGGCAGAAGTTGTATGAGATGAATTTTTAAAAATATGTTTTACTACGTGCTTCGGCAGACCAGCCCTCGTCTTCAGCAACGCCCGGGCTTGCGTTTTTGAAACAACTTTCTCTGGGCCTGCCTCGGCCGGATGTTTTGCAAGAACTGGGCCTCAAGAGCTTTAACAAGCATTGGTATAGCCAATAGGTCTCGCTTTTGGGACCTTATAAGTATTTAGTTATGCATCACAATATCCTTGGTGCAATAGCGTTACTGTTGCATGGCTAAAAGCGTATAAGATCCCAAATGTGAGACCTATTGGCTATGCCAATGCTTGTTTTTAGAGGGCTGGCATGCATTTTTAAATGTCGGCTAGTAAGAAAGGTGCCAAGCCGAGGGGCAAGGACTATATAGAAATAAGTTAGTAAGAGAGGTGAGTTATAATGAGATAGCACAAATAGAAAGGTGAAGCACAGAATGACAGGTGTTTTAACCTAAGTAGCGAGACAGAGAGGCAGGTAGAGCCGAAGGGATTAAAATTCGATAATTATGAGAAGTAGAGAGAAAAGAGATGAAGATGAGGTAGAGAGATGAGTGTAATACAGAGGATGCGCGAGGGAGAAGTATAGAATGTAGAATTTGGGAGAGAGAGATAGAGGTAAGACCGATGTATTAAACGAGTGAGACGTAAGCAGGGATTGAACGATAATAGTGAATAAGATAGAAAGAGAGATGAAAACAATGGTCGTGATAGATGGAGTGTAAGAGGTAGAGAGAGTATTGTAGAGATAAACTAATAAAATAATGAGCAAGGTGACATTAATAATAAGCGAGACCTGGTAGTCCAATTGTTGTTGTAAATTGAGAGGCTAGTTAGTGTCTGTGAGGTGGGGAAGATAGAGATGAGGCAGTGAGTTGAGAGGCAGAGAGAGAATTGAAAGAGAATGGTGATTTAGAAAGAGGCATGCAAGAGGTAGTTAAAGGTAATGTACAGATGTTAAAAATGTTTGTAATAAATGGTAGAAAGTGTAATACAAAGAGAGATGAAATTAAGAGGGAGGTGAAGTAAATGTAAGAGGAATGATGTGGGATGAGATGCAGAGAGAGAGAGGAGAGAGAGGAGAGAGAGAAGAGAGAGGAGAGAGGGGAGAGAGGAGAGAGGGAGGAGAGAGGAGAGAGAGGAGAGCGAGGAGAGAAAAGAAGAGCGAGGGAAAGAGAGTGAGGGAAAGAGAGAGGGAAAGAGAGGGAAAGAGAGTGAGGGAAAGAGAGTGAGGGAAAGAGTGTGAGGGAAAGAGGGAGAGGGTGAGGGAAAGTAAAAGAGAAAGTGAAAGAGAGAGGGAAAGAGAGAGAGGGAAAGAGGAAGAGAGATGCAGAGTAAGAGGGAGAGTGAGAGGGAGATTTGAGGAGAAGATAGAGGAAGAGAGTTGATTGAGAGTTAGAGATCTAGAGTTAGGTTCGCAGTGAGGTTGTAAGATACATTTATGAGAGGTAAGTGCAGTGGTGCACTGAGGTTTATTGAAAGAGAGGTGTGACGTACAGAGATTTTTTAAGTCTAGAGCAATAGTGTTGTAGGTACCTAGTCATGTATAAATATATTTCTAAAAATGGAGTGTTTATGTAAAGCAATGAGATATGGGACATAAAGGTGGATTAGGGTTTTAGAAAGAAATGTATTTGCTGGTATAGAGAAGTGACAGTTATTTACAGAGTGTTGTATGTTGAGATGTAAGTTAGATAGAAGTGCAGGGATTTTTTTTTCTGGCAGGTATATTCCCCTTGTGTGTAAATACCAAGAATTATTTTCCTTAAAATAAATTAACTCTTAAATCTGCTGTAATCCATAAACTAATGCAAACACAGTACAACGCTGAGATGAGCCCACCATAGTCTCCTTAAAATTAGACCCAGCAAACAATACTGGTTAAGGTAGTTTTGTTTAAAAAGTAAATTTTTTAATGTTTTTTTTTTTTTTGGGAGTTGAGTGTAAAGTGACTAAGCTCAGAGGGGAAACAACGATTAAGGAGGATGTCTCCGTGTGCCTTGTGCTCGGCTGGCGCCTCGGGCATGTTTACTGCGCGAACACATGGGAATGCAAAGCCATTAATCAAGCAGGATGGCTCTGTCTGCCTTCACACCCAGTGGCCCCTGTTGTCTGTTTACTGCGAGAATTAAAGAGGAAAAAGACCGAGAAGGAGAGACATTCAGCTAGTAGACTGTGTAATGTTTAAAATATGTGGCAAATGTACTATAAAAACTGGTTTAAAAAGTCATTCCCGTTGTATAAATTAGTAAGAAATATTCAATTGCAGAGGCCTTTTCACATCAAAATGAATGTTTTTTCCTGGGTGCCCTCTTTTGGTTACTCAAGAAAGTAGCATTTCACTCGATATCATGCACTGAAGCGTTTTTTCAATGACAATGTTCTGAGTGATACAGTGATGTGGGTGGCTGGCCACTTAGCAGGTTGGGAGTGATCTGTGGATGACGAGTTTTATGATTTACAAGGGCTCATTGCGTGTCTGGTCACAAATTATATGTGTGCGCTGGCTGAATTCAGAATTGTATTGTATGTTAATGCCCATGTCAGGCTACTACCAGAAAACAAGCAGAGCAGCATGAGTCACAGCAATTTGGAATAAGTGTCTAGTGAGAAATACAGGCAAATGAAACTACCGAAAAGGGAGGGGGAGAAGGGAGGGGGGAGATGCGAGCAGAAGTGACAAGAAGGGCTGGGCGAGAAGGGAGGGGGGAATGCGAGGAGCCTGAAAACAAGTGACGAAAAAAGAGGAGGACAAGGGAGGAGGGAGATGCGAGCAGAGCATCAAAGGGCTGGGTGAGAAGGGAGGGGGGAATGCAAGGAGCAGAGGAGCAGCTGTGCACGTGCACGCCATCGTGCACGCAGGCTCTAGACCAGCAAAACCATGTGGGTGGCACTTTTGAAAACCCACTTACTAAATGTCTCAAACAGACAGCTTGCGCTGTCTCAGCGAGACCTAAAAAGCAACCGGTTTGTTTAAACGTTAAGGCATTGGTAGGAGCACACGGACATTCAAAAATAATGCGGGTGTGACTCCGAGTGTGCAGGTACAACACAACACTGCACTCCACGGAAAGATCAAATCAATTCTTTTCAGACCTGTCACTCACGTTCGAAAAGCTACAAAAAATATATACATCTTGGACGCACAGACCTTTACATGTGAGGTTTGGTTAACAGGGACACAGATTGCAGACTACATTTTCAAAATCACTTGGGGAACTTTATATATAACTATTATTTGTTTCTAAGCAGTCGACATTTTTTTAAAGTATCAATGAGATGGGGCTGGATTGTTTTCAACAGTCCACCAGAACCATATATAGCAACTAAAACCTGTAAAGGGTGCAGAGAGATCTTTATCCGGTTATCACCAAGAACATCATGGGAGGAGTAACGAATGTAAGATTAATATTATTTTGAGTTTTATATAGCGCTAGCTAGACCCGAAGGTATCAGTGCGCTTTACATGTTACAGCAATGTCACAAATAGGTGATCATGGGTTTCCCTAGGCCATGGGCTGGTGAGAGTGTATTGATCAGAAAATGGGCTTCTGCTCATCGTGTTATCAGTACGCACTGCAGCATCAAGACCCACCCATCGCCTAGGAAACCCCTGCATCTCATTGGTGATTATAGACTATGGAGTAACCACCAAGTACCATCAACCCCTCCCCATCAGACCAGGAAATCCTACACAACCAGCGGCACCTCTGCATCTACAAACACACATACAGACTCCACCCATCTCTTTTCTAGGGCAACTACACAAAGATTTCCCCCAACAAACACATCTTTTGAATGTATTCAATAATAGCGAGAAAGAAGCGTCCAAGTCACAAAATCCACTGCGCACCTTTCCTCATCCATATCACAGTCAAGACCCTGGATATTAGCGGGCATTCAGAATCTGAAAACCAAAACGAGAGCATTCTTAGGCAAGAGTAACTGCAAACAGACTTTGAACACACTGTCTGGCACCCTTAACGAGCCTCTCCCACTACGACTTGTGCGCACTATCAACAACCTTCTCTCGCCACCACGATCACCGATTAACGGCCCATCCTTATCAGCTAATGACTTCTAACAAAACTGAGAAGAAAAACAATCTGCGCTATAAAACACACTTGCTACAACCATTACTCACCGCACGACCTGCATCCTTTTACTCCCCTTTTACACCCCAAAACATTCCCCAACACAAACAGTAACTCATTTTTTTTTTGAAACGTATTTTTATTGCAGAATTAAGTATGAGAACTCCATAATAGCTTCCCATGCCCACAATATGTCCCAAAGGCTCGCATCATTGTAACACTTTACACAGCCATTCAGCCCACATCCCGGAGGCTGGGCGGCACAACATTACCGGCCCCTGAATATCATAACCAGTCTGACCCCATAGAGCAGGTACATTTCCCATGGCAACAGCTGCTTTTCTCCCATCCGCCTCAGTCCCCAGCTGTCCGTCAATATATTAATACAACACCCCGAGAACTCCCCCCCTCCCTACCCTCCCGCCCACCCATTACTGCTGACGGGGGTCCCTATCATGAAATCTAGCTTACTATTGCTACTGCTACCGGATATTCGCCTGTAGCCTCCAGGCCTCATGGTGCCCTTCCCTCTCGGTCCTCCTGCTCAGTGCTCTCCAGCCGGTAATCTTTCAGAGCCTGTACTATCTGCTCCCATGCCCTCACCCAGTCCAGCCCCTTCTCATCCCCTGCCCTGGTCGCCTGACGCCTCCTAAGCACGCTTTCACAGCTCGCCCACTTCAGCAACTCAGCCATCCATCTCCCATACTACGGGCCCTCCCGCGATTTCCAGTGCCACGTAATTTCTCTCTGGGCCAGCAGGAGGCCCAAGTCAATGAACTTACTGGACACTTTCGTCTTCGCCGTGTGTGGGAACCAGAGCAATAAACAGGCCGCCATATCAAACTCCACCTCCCGGTCTGTGACAGCATTCAGCAGTTCCCCCACCTCAGCCCAATACGTCCCTAGCCGGGGGCACCCCCATAAGAGGTGGTCGAGCTCCGCTCCAAGTTCCAGACATCTCGGGCATGCCGCATCCTGTACCTTAAAATACAGTTTTATCCTTCCCGGGGTCAGATAAGCCCTATTTAGTACAAAGAAATGCACCTGCTGGAAGCGGGCATTCCTACTCCCTTTCCATGTTCTCCGTAGAATATGACTCCATACCGTGTCCGGGATGGGTTTTCCTATACTACTCTCCCACTTCTCCTTCAACGCCGCGAGCGGTTCCAACCCCTCTCGTAGCAGCCGGGAATGGATGCAGGTGACCGCCTTAACTCTCCCTGCCGCCATCACCACATACTGGCAGGTCTGAACCACCGCGGGCTCCACCAGGCCCTCCCTCCAGTACCGCTGTACCGCCGCGCACACCGCCGCGTGTAACAGGTAGCTCCCATCCGGGAGGCCAAACTGTTCCTGCAGCACCCCAAATGGCGCCAACGCCCCGTCCACATACAGGTCTCCCACCATTTGCAATCCCAGCTCTTCCCACTCCGCGAGCGGCGACCAATCGCCACCATGCGGCAACGCCGTCAGCATCCCCAGCGGGATCTCTGGCGCGTACGGGTGCACCGCCTTCGCTCTCCTCATGCTCCTGCGCCAACACTGTCAGAGTGTCCTCTCCTCTATGGTGAGGTCTCGTAAGTCCAGCGGCTGTTGCAGGACCATGTAGGATAAAACGTGTCTCTGGATCCCGGCGTCCCTCTCGTGCTCAGGGCCTCTAAAGACACTAGCGACATTTTGCGTCAGTACCTGTAGCTGCGCCGCCAGGTAGTACAATTCAAAATCGGGGACCGCCAATCCGCCGTCAAGTTTGGGTCGCACCAGGGTCTCCAAGGCCACCCGCCGCCGTCCGCCCCCCCACAGGAAGCCGACCACCAGCGATCTCAGCTCCGCAAAGACGCGCTGGGGGATCCAGATCGGCAGGGTGCGGAAATAATAAAGCAACCGCGGCAGGGCCACCATCTTCAACAGGGCCACCCGGCCCAGTACCGACAACGGGAGGGAGGCCCAAAAGGACATGCATCCCTTCAGGGCCCGTACGCCTCGACCTATGTTGCCCTCCAACAGGTCCCCAACGTCCCAGAAAATCCTGACCCCCAAGTAAGTGAAGCACGTGGCCTCCCACGCCACCTCCTCCGTGAGTGGGGGGTATGGGACATCTGCCCGCAGCGGGAAGACACAAGTTTTATCCCAATTTACCCGGAGGCCCGACAGTTCCCCAAAGCCCGACAGCAGTTCCATAGCCCTCCCCAGGGCGTCCTCTGAGTTCTCGAGATACAGCAAAAGATCGTCTGCGTACAATGAGATATAGTGCGTCGTCTCCCCGCTCCGGACCCCGCCAAAACTTGCCCCCGTCCTTGCCCGCATTGCCAATGGTTCCATAGCCAGGGCAAACAACAGGGGAGACAACGAACAGCCCTGTCTCGTACCCCTGCTCACCGGGTACTCCGAGGAAACCACCGATCCCAGTCGCACCCGGGCCGAAGCTGAGGAATAAAGGACCCTCGTCCACCGCCCAAATCCATCCCCCAGGCCCATTCGCTCCAGCACCGCATCGAGGTAGCCCCGCTCTAAGCAGTCGAAGGCCTTCTCGATATCTACGGAAAGCACTGCCGGCTTCTGGGCAGGGTCCCAGACACTGTCCACTATGCGGATCAGGCGCCGAATATTCATGGCTGTGCTCCTAGTGGGGATAAATCCAGCCTGGTCCTCATGCACCAGCCGGGTCATGTGCGGTAGCAATCTAGTAGGCAAGATGCGGCTCAATATTTTATAGTCGACCGTCAGCATGGATAGCGGCCTATACGAGGTCACATCCGAGGCGTCCCGGCCCGGCTTCAGCAGCGGTATTACGAGCGCCTCCCGCAGCGACTTAGGTAATCTCCCAACCGTCAAGGCCTCCGCATAGACCTGCAAGAGCCTGGGCGCTAGTACATCGACATATTGTGCATAAAATTCAATCGGCAGCCCATCCACCCCCGGCGTTTTGTTTCTGGCCATATGTTTGATAGCCACCCTGATTTCCAAGAGCGTGATGGGTCCACCCAGTTCCTTCGCCGTCTCGGCCTCCAGCCTCGGGAGAGGAGTAGTCCCCAGGAAGTCAGCCACTGGGGGGCTCTCTGTCCCCCGCCGGCTCTCATAAAGGCCCGTATAATAAGCCCGAAAGCGCTCCAGGACCGCCGTTTGCGTGTAAACTACCTCCCCCGTCTCAGTGCCTATACTCATTACCGGGCAACCTCTGGGTTCGGGATTAGCAATCCTGGCCAGGAGCGTCCCCACCTTGTCCCTCTCCGCATGCACTCTCGCAGCATACAACTTGTAATCGAAACACCTCAGGCGCTCCGTTTCAGTCGCCACCAGCTCCTTCGCCTCTAGCAGTCTGTCTTGTAACTCTGGTCGCTCAGGCCTGCGCCGCTCCAAATCCCTCAACAACCCCTCCGCCTTCGCCAGGTCAGCCAGGACAGTCGCCCTCACATTCGGAAACCGGCCCATGCAAACTCCTCTGATCACCACCTTCATGGCATACCATTCAATCGCTCTCGTGGCAGTCGATCCTTCATTCTCTCTAAAGTACCGTTCAATGCCCTGCAGGACCGCATCCCTAAACACCGGATCTTCTAATGTTTCTGGACGCAACCTCCACGTCGGTATTGCTGACCTCTGCCTCTGCCATTGCAGCGTCAGCAACAACGGATTATGATCGGAGACAGTTCTAGTTAAGTACTCCGTATGTGCCATTTTGGAAGCCAACGACCCACTACACAGAATGGAGTCTATCCTGACGTGTAGCGCGTGTAAAGCGGAAAAAAAGGAGTAGTCCCTATCGCCAGGATGCTGCTCCCGCCACACATCAACCAGTCCCCACCTCTCCTGCCAGTCCGCCCTGTGCGCCGCTAACCGGCGCACCGGGGAGTCCGCCAGCGGCAGATGCGATCTATCTAACTCCACATCCGTTATCGAATTAAAGTCCCCTCCCATCAGAATGGGGCCCGCCAGGAAGTGCGCCAGCGTTCCCGACAGGCCGGCAAAGAAGCGCGCCTGATCCACATTAGGTGCATAGATGCTACACAGTACCACATCCTGGCCATACAACCGCCCCTCCACCACCACATATCTACCCTCAGGGTCTACCAACTGATTCGTAGCCTGGAATGGGACCCCCGCTCTCACCCACACCAACACTCCCCTGGCAAACGCCGAGTACGTGGTGCCAAACACCTGACCATGCCATCTCCTCTGCAGCGCGGCATGTTCTTGCTTAGTTAAATGCGTTTCCTGCAAGAAGGCTATTTGGATGCCTCGCCTCACTAGCTGGGCATGCACCTTATACCTCCTCGTCATGGTCCGGGGCCCACGGACATTCCACGTGAGGCATTTCAGATTAGGTAACGTCCCCATTGTAGCCAATTCTCAGCCAATGACCCAGCGCCCAGTGGGCACCCCCAACCAAGCAGTATAACCCCTTAACCAGAACACCCCAACAAACTCCCCCCTCCCCTCTCCCCAGAACAGGACCCAATAACACCATATCAGCCCCCATCCAAACCAGCAACCCACCAAACATTCCCAACTCTGTGGTCGTCACCACAGAAAGCCTTAAGGGCCACAAGGGGCTGCCTCAGAGCCGACCCAGACCGGGCCCAGCCCTCGCCCCCAGCCCATGACCCCACATGTCCATCAGCACAGTACCTTCCAGTTCGCAGAACACCCGGGCGCTCCGCCGGGGTCAGAGCCCCCAGAAAGGCCCCCCCTCCCAGTGTCAGCCATTGAAGAGTCCATCCACCGTCTGTGGGGTGACCGCCGGCCTTACCGAGCTCTCCACCTCCGAAAGTTCACCGCCTGATTGTCCACCATCGTCACCAGTGTCCGAACCCACCGACATCCGTTCTTGCGGGGAGCCCGTGAGGATCGCTGTTGCCGCCAGCGCCCCCCGCCTGTCCTCCGCCAGCTGGTCCTCTCGCAGCCCTCTCCTGAGGTTATCACGTTTGCGGATGCGTTGGGATTTCCGCACTTGAGTCGGCTGGCGCCTCTCCCTCGCGCCTTTCCCCGTGCGGTCCGTGCCAGCGCGATGCAACTCGAGCCATGCCCCCGCTTCATCCGGAGTCTGAAAGAAGTGAGTCGCATCGCCCACAATCACCCTTAGTTTCGCCGGGAAAAGCAGGGAGTACTGTAGCCCCTCGGCCCTCAATTCCTTCTTCACTGCCAGAAAAGAAGCCCTATGCTTCTGGACCTCCTGCGTGTAGTCGGGGAACACCGTCAACGGGCTATTCGCCACCTGAAAGGGGCCCTCCGATCGTGCCCTCTGGATCAGCAAGTCTCTGTCCCTGTAATGCAAGAGTCTGACCAGCATCGGCCGGGGCGGGCGGCCCGGCGGTGGCGGGCAGGCCGGAACCCTGTGCGCCCGTTCCAGGGAGAAGAAGGGGGAGAGCCCCTCCGGGGCCACCACTGTTTTGAACCAATTCTCCATGTACGCCACCGCATCCTTCCCTTCGCTGTTTTCCGGGAGGCCCACCACCCGTACATTGTTCCTGCGATTGCGGCCTTCGGCGTCCTCCGCCCGTCTCTCCAGCATTGCCAAACGGCCCAGGACGTCGGCGAGCTTGTGGTCCGCGGCCGCCACTGCAGGGCCGAGCTCCTGTAGCTTCATCTCATTGTCCTTGACTCGGTCCGACAATTTGGCATGGTCCGCCCGCAAGAGACCCAGTCCGGTGGCGACCTGCGCAATGTCGTTGTGCAGGGCCTCCTTAGTGGCCGTGATCGCCTCAAGAATACTGTCCAGCCGTTTATTCAGGTGCCGTTCCTGCGCCGAGCCCTCCGATTCGTCCCGGGCCCCGCCATCCGCGGCCGACTCCACGCCCCGGCCGTGCCCCACCGGCATCTGTGGCGCGGCACCCTTAGTCGCCATCTGCTCGGCGGGGATCCCCACTCAAGAGGGTCGCGGGGGGGGCCCCCCACCCAACCGCTCCAAAGTCCGCCGCCGATGGCCGCCGCAATCGCAGCCCGTGTGCTTCCTTCGGACTGCCAGAGGGCCCCTCCACTCCCGGCTCCCCTCGCTCCCGCTTCGACAGCTCTGTTCGGGGGCCGTTGTCCGCCACTCCAGACCCCTCCGTCTGATGTCCCACTTCGAGTCAGGCCAGAGCTAGCCGCCCTGCGGGGTCAACACTGTGGTCCCGGGGGGCCCCCCCCTCGCTCACCGGCAGCACTCCGCCGTCACCCCCGCTGTCTCTGCTCTCCGTCGGGCGCCGCGCCAGCCCAGGCGGTCGTCGCTCTCCACGCGGGGGGAGGGGCAGCTCCGTCACCTCGTTCCTCACTCGGGACCGGGGGCCCAGCCCCCAGCTCTCAGTCCCAGGGGCACCTGAAAGCCGCCGGCGTCCCGCACAGCCGAGGCCGTCCCCGTTGCCCTCCTGTCACGCTCCTCCGTCGTCCTCCTCAGGGCTCCGAGGTCGGGGCCGCCGCCTTCTTGCCTGCTGAGCACTGCGCTCCGGATCTGCGGCCTCGGGCTCTACACCGCTCCCGGTCCTCCGCAGTCTCCCTGCTTGCAGCCCCAGCAGCCCCGGCGCTCCGCACCGGCAGTCCGTCCAGCCGATAGCCCCTCTCGGCAGATTATCAGGAGTATTGTCGGGATCAGGCTCGGAGCTGCAGGCTCACGCCGCCATCCCGATCGGCGTCCAAGCCGCGCCCCCACACAAACAGTAACTCATGCCAACTATCACTGCCACAAATCAATTTTGACACCATCTAACCCCTTTCACCCATCACACCAAAAAAATCTTCTTGCTCTCCCGTTCATGTTCTCTCTTTTCAGGTATTTCTTTTAAACTTTTTGCTTACTTCTGGAAATTATCAAAAATGATTAAAATCTGCAGTGGTCCAATTTTTAACAACCATTGCTAATGCCAATAGGTCTGAATTTAAAAGAATATTGTATAGTACTGTGAAGAATTACAAGTAGATAGTGTGGGAATGGATATGTATTTTTGTAGAATAATATTGGTACATGTTAAAAGGTCTTTGACAGTTGCACTGTCAAGCCAGACCTAAAAATGCATGTAGGTTATTGACTGCCTTCTCTCATCTTTGCTGCTGCCAGGGAACACCACCATAAAGAATCTAGTTATCTAAGACACTTTCATAACGTGGGTGAACCCTTGAAAGTTCAGCCTCATGCAGTAGGATAAATAAACACAATGGTCACAGCTGTGTGGAGGGCAGGCACTTTTTTGTGAAAGCTCACAAATCCTGCCCAAACAAAACATCTACTCCTGACTTCCAACATATGCACAAAGCCAAAGCCCCTCTCTAGTGATGCTCACATAATTGTCTGGCGACTGCTGCATTTTCAAGCCAGACCATAACAAGCATTGCCATCGCCAATAGGTCTCGCCTTTGGGACCTTATAAGTGTTTAGCCATGCAACAGTTGCTGTTGTTGCACCAAGGATATTGTGCTGCATAACTAAGTACTTATAAGGTCCCAAAAGCGAGACCTATTGGCTATGCCAATGCTTGTTTCTCTTCTCAATATCAACATTACTGCTAGGGAGTATTAATCAACACGGAGGTTCTTGGTCCCCTACTGCTCACCCACACGAATGACGATGGCCTGCTGATGAATGCTCTGCTGTTCTATAACTCCAGATCCTGTGTTCAATTACTTTCCTCCAGTGTAAGTTGTAGATTGACACGCATGTCCCTACCAATAATAGTGATATGGTACCCCGGCACCCTTCTAGTTTGTTTCCTTATCCCATCTTAGTCACCAACAAAGTGAGTAGCTGTCCACATCATATCAAAGGGAACAAGTACAACATTTATTTACAGGCTCTCCAGTGGGCAGCAGCTTAAGTAGCATTAATTATTCTCGATGATCCTAACCTAAACCTGCATTAACAGCTTTAACTTGAATCTCCTTTGACAGGTTGGTGTGATGCCCGTTCCATTCCACCACCAGTCCGGCCAGCTTTTCCCGTGTCCCATAGAGCCAGACTCTCACTGCGCACCAAGTTAGATGTGAGGAGCTCATTCAGTCGCCTTGCCCCTTCAATAATTCAATCTTCCAAAAGATTATAACCAGTAAGCTTCTTTGTAACCCAATGTCTCACTCTTCCTGATTGGTACCTCGGAGGGTGTTGTAAGAATGAGTCGTGGTTTTAAGCATCCGGACGAGTAATCTAAGAGCTGGAAAGTAAGGCCCAGTGCAGCCTAGTGCACAATCATTAATTTCAGTCTTGGGCTGCTGAAGAAATATACACAAAAAGGGATGAGGTTTTAAAGGCAATTTAACTGTAAGGGGGTCTTGCAGTTCTGATATTTGATGACCGTGAAGAGACCAACTAAAAAGAAAAGAAAGTGCGGTTAGCATGTAGAGGATATAATTAACAGCAACCCAAACAACTGTGTTTTACTTCACTGTAATGTACCTCATCATATCCAGTGGAGTGAGTGAGGAATGCCAGCCAGGAAAGCATATTTCTCTGCTGGTTGGATCGAAATGCCCTCAACTGTGATGTACTTTTCTTTTTTACTTGTTTACTTTGCACTCTCTACCCGCCTAGCATTCTGAAGATGCCAAACACAGTCTTTTGGAATTTGGCAAAACTCTCCAAAAGCTGAAGCTAGGCCGTGTGCAAAGCCCCAAAAGATGACCATATCAACCGTCAGTCAATCAGAGTTCAGTCGAGTCAGGAACTATGTGAAGACCTCGCCAAGTTCTTTTTGAATAAAGTGGAGACCATTTTCTCGGCCTTTAGCGGCCCAAGCGGAGCTGGGACAGATATGGTACGAGAGGAACTGAAGTCTATGGGGGTTCCCCCATACCTTTGACGAGTTCCTGCCATTATCCTCTATTGATACTCTTAAAGCTCCTTATGACAGCAAAATCAGGGTCACCCTATGATCCATGCCTGGTCGCTGTGGTCAAATTGGCCCCGGGTCTGGTTGCCCGCTCACTGTCATCTATTTATAATGGCATGTTTGAAACAGGGCAGTTCCCTAAACTCTGGAAGGTTGCTTCAATTCTGCCCCTTCTGAAGAAGCCTAGTCTGGACCCTAAGGATCCAAATAACTTTCGCCCAATTTCTTGTCTTCCGCTTCCAGCAAAACTGATTGAAAAAACCATGAATCGACAACTTAGTGCCTTCCTAGGCGAAACACAAGCCTTGGATTCTACCCAATATGGCTTTAGAGAGGGACATAGTACTGAGTCAGTTCTCATCAAGGGAACAGAGGAGATTATGGAAGATGTGGATCGGGGTGGCAAAGCAGCTCTGATCCTACTGGATCTGTCTGTGGCCCTCGATACAGTCCATCATGACATCCTGATGGATCGTTTTAAGGCATGTGGAATCCAGGCTAAAGCATGGGACCTTATAAAATCCTTCTTAACAGACAGTGTACAAATTGTATCTCTGGGTGTATACCAGTCTAAATCACTTTTGCACTGCCCTGTGGCATCCCGCAGGGGTCCTCACCAAGCCCTACACTTTTTAATGTGTATGTTTCATCAATGGCCCCTCTTATTAGTGCTTTTGGGTTTGGTCTCACCTCATAAGCAGGTGACACCCAAATTTTGGTATCTCTGATACCAGGTCAGGAGGTGGGATTGGATAAGTGCTTCCAAGATTGTATGGAATCAGTCGGGAGATGGATGTCCGAAAATTGCCTAAAACTTAATTCAGGCAAAACTGAAGTCATACTGTTTGGGAATTATGCCATCTTTTGGACCCCAAATTGGTGGCCGGACTCTATGGGCACTCTCCCCATTCCTTCCATAAAAGTAAAAAACCTAGGAGTAATAGTGGATGAGCGACTTTCCTCTGATGACCAAGTAAATGCAGTGGCATCGACTACAGTGTATGTTCTTAGAACAATCAAGAACATGCTGCAGTTTTTACCACCTCAGCAGGCAAACAGTGGTCACTGCACTAGTCATGTCAAGGCTGGGTTATTGTAACAGCCTCTATTTAAACATTCAAGAAAGATTTATGAATAAACTCCAGCTGCTGCAAAACGCAGCTGCAAGATTACTCACTGGTACACCCATGTTTTGCTCAATCTCTAAAGAAATTTAAAAAATTGCACTGGCTCCCGGTGAGGAATCAAGTGCGTTTGAAATCTCCCTGTATGGTTTTTAAAGCTCTTCAAGGCATAGGACACGATCATTTAAAACGTATGTCAATGGTATACACCAAAAATAACTATTCGCTCATTAGGAGCTAAGTGGGTCACAGTGCCTTCCACAAAAAAAGCAGTGTGGGGTGGTAGGAGTTTTTCTTTCTGTGCAGCAAAAGCCTGGAATGACCTTCCGCTTCACTTGAGAAGTGCCACTGATCTTTTTGCATTCAGGAAGGGACTAAAAACCTGGCTTTTTGATAAGTAAAACTCCTGTCTTCCGTTTCTGCCTAAAGGAGAAGTGACTAGCCTCAGGACACCCTCTGGTAACCGCTGCGCTCTAAAAATATCTATAACATAACATAACATAATTCGTTCCGACCTGCAAAATTTTCAAAAACCTAGTAGACATCATCCCCCTTCCCCAACTCTTCCTAGAATCCACCAGAAAATCAGAGGGCAGGAGCCCTTTCCTCCCCAAATAAAATATTCCAAAAACCAAGCAACAACCGGAAGCATCTGAAGAGCCTCCGCAACCATTGTATAGATGAGGTAATGTCATCCGCCAGACGCAACAACATCCTCCATCCAATCAGGAGAAGCAGCCCCATTCTGCTGTAAAAAATCATGAGCCCAAGTGGCAGCAAAAAGACACATGGAGCACTTTAGCACCCACCAAGGGAACAATGACACTTCTGAGGAGTGTGCATGGCTGTGACAATCGCTGAAGATGTACATCTTTAGACTGGTAATCTAGTACAGAGGTCCCAGGCGGTGTGCCAGTGTCTGGGCCAGGTGCTACCAGGGATCAGTAGCACTCGTGGCACAGAAGTGCGTTTAGATCAACTCCTTTACAACTCTCCCACACTGGATTCAGCAATGATTAACCTGCAATTCAATCTGGAAGCTCTGTAATGAGCAACCGCAAAGAAACCTTTCACACTGTAAAAATAGGCTTCTTGTAGTTCCTGCTCTCAGAGATGTTTTCACTTGATGATTTTATCATAAACTCATAGTCGCAAAATCTCAAAATATCTTTGCTAAAATGGAAGTGAGAGAACAGTTGTTCCCTAGTTGTCTGATTATTTGTATTCTGGGAAGAGAGAGGACTATGGTGGAGTTTAAACGTAGGATATACTTAAACAACCATCCGATGCGTTCAGCGGGATTATTGGCTAACACACCATCAGCTTTAGACAATCCCTCTCACACCTCACCACCAGAAGATGGCTCCCTCCTCTGTTTCTTCCAAGCATGGCTAATGTGTCCGTTCTTGCTGTTTCTTTCCAGCAACTGTGCCAGGTCAGAATGACCAATGCAAGAACAATATTGGGCCTCCCAAAAGAAGCCGAAAAAACAGACTATTGGCTACCAGAAGGTTCCAAAAACAAGCCCAACCACCTTTAATCACAGAATGTCACAAGACGTCTTACTAAAAATATTGAAAATCCCTGATGTGAAAGCAATCGCTAAAATGCTCACGTTACAGTACGAAGCATATGCATGCTTTGCAGTGTGTCTCCTCTCCTAGAGCAGAACTCATGGCCACTAGCAATCTCTCCATCACCATTCTTTGAGTTTGTGAAATAATACATCTAATTATCTACATTTATCTTTCTCTCTGTTTATGACTAACTATTTAAAATACTTGATTTCCATGTTAACATATGAAAAATACATTAAAAAATCATTTCTGTCATCATGGAGCCTAAATCTTGGTCGGACCACTCACTGATAAATCAAGCCTATGGAACCACGAACAAATGGTTATATCTTGTGTCGTCTAGTTACTTGTATTAAGTATACAAAAAACGGGAACCCCGGCACTCTAATCATTTATATGCACAGTTTTGTATCTGAGTCTCTAGAACAAGGAAACACCAAAATGGGGGGAGATACCTTCGATCACAGGAATCATCTGAGAGAACAAAATGTGGTCATTTATTGCAATGATTTATTTGATAATAAGTATAAAAATATATAAATATTGCCACTACATCATATATCATAACATGCATAAACAGAGGTTTTGTGATGTGCTCAAAATTCCTGTCCTTTGTCAAGTAGAACAACGGAAACAGCCAACGCGTGTTTCGTCACCACCGTGACTTCCTCAAGGCTTAAATCAAGTTCACACGGGGGCCTGAAAATTTTCTTTGGCTCATTTATCCCGTAGATGTGAAAGTTCCTGAGTCCTTACTCGAATCTTCAAATAATTTAATTCGAATAACTGCTTCTGGTCCTTTTCTTTCTTTGTTCTATCTTTGGTACAGAAGCTCAGTCCTCCCAAATGTTTGTTAAGACGTATAAACATTCATTACAATTAATTCTTTGTCGCCTTAACTGAGGTCGAATTGTATAAAATTGGAAATAAAATCGGCAGAAAATAGTTCTAAATGATGTTGTCAACCAACAGATAAATGTCCAAATGTGAAGGTACCGTACGTAGTAAGACCATTCAGCGGATAAGATTTGACTCCAATATTCAGGGTGCTGTGATAAGACCCTGAAATACTGCTCAAAACGGCCCCAGCAGCCTACTTTTCCCCGTCCGTTCCACTGAGGTCTCAGGAACTTTCACTTAAACGGGACAACTGAGTCAAAGAAAATTTTCAGGCCCCCGTGTGAACATGATTTAAGCCTTGAGGAAGTCACGGTGGTGACGAAACGCGCGTTGGCTGTTTCCGTTGTTCTTATTCGCAAATAAATCATTGCAATAAATGACCAAATTTTGTTCTCTCAGATGATTCCTGTGATGGAAGGTATCTATCCCCATTATGGTGTTTCCTTGTTCTAGAGACTCAGATACAAAATTGTACAAATAAATTATTAGAGTGCCGGGGTTCCTGTTTTTTGTATACTTTGAACAAGTCACTTGGTGCCTTGTGTCTACTGATACTCTGGGTAGTGGGGTATCTTACCCTGAGTGACACCTACTAGACCTTTGATGTCTAGCGTAACTATGTTAAATCGATCCAAACATACCAGTGTCTGATAATACTTTTTTGAAGTGCGACAGTATATCCACCACTACCTTGTGTGGCCTTCTGACTTGTATTAAGTATTTCATGTCAAACATAAAAATAAGCAAATCATTTAATTTGCTAAACAGAAGAAATGATGGAACCTCAAAAACAATTATTGAAGATTTCAGTTTAAATTAAAATTCTAGTTCGACCTAACCATGCTGAGAGTAAGAGGTCTCTTGCACAGTGTCCAATCTTCCTTCTTCAAAGGTCTTGTACCATGAGTGGCCTTCAGCAACTTGTGTGTCGTCCATGGTACCCACTCCTTGATTCCTCAGGTTTTTCAGCAAATCTGATACTCTCCACCAATGCACAGCATCTTTGTTGAATGCTCACAGCAGCTGAGTAGGAAATGCTATAACTTTCCCGGAGCTACTTAATGCAATACTCCTTTAAACTATAGCTAGAACTAAGATTCTTTGGAAACTGAGAATACTTATTTTGGGAGGGCAATCATATAAGGTTATGAAGCCCGTACAAGAGTGGTATCATCAGGATTCACAGTAGCCTCAAGCCTTGTGGTTTTATTTATTTGGAATTTCTCCATCTGAGACAACACCCATCAAAGCTGAAGGGCAATTCTTCAAAGCCATACCACCCAGCATGAGAAACTCCAAGCTCACAGACCAGGATTCATACATCTCTCTCTCTCTTTCCCTCTCACTCTCTTTCTCTCTTGCTCTCTTGCTGGGGTGATCCATCAAGCCGGGCCAAGAAAAAGAGGTGGCCCAAAACACATTTTCCCTTTTCATTTTTCCATAGGAATTTTAGACATAGCTACAGCCAAATGGCAGAACAGATTTACACCAAATTTGGCAGAGGGCTAGATCATGGTCCAGAAAGAGGGCTTTTTTGATTTGGTGTAAATCCATTCAGTAGTTTTTGAGCAACTAATGCTCAATAAATTGTATTTTTCAAGTCATGGCGGATCCGCAAAGCTAAAATATCTCCTGGTGAGGCAGATTGGCTGCCACCACATCAACAAGTAAGTGGCGGCAACCATCTTAGGGCTTAGGACTCAGTCCTGAGTCCTACAAAAAACATAAAAACGACATAAGGTGGCAAGGAAGGAATATCCTGACCCCCTAGGACCTGGACCCAAAAACCTTTTTTCAATGTTGTCACAAATTCAAAAAGGTTCTGCAACTCTCTGGCAAAATTAGGATTACCAAGGTCCATAAAATTAAAAAAATACCCCCTAGTGTGGGCCAGAGCCTGGGGGGTGTGCATATATTATTTAGGGGCAGGGCGCGTGCCCCCTCTCCCAAGCCTCTAACAGGCCCTGGGGAACCCATCCCCCGGGACCAATATTTTAATAAAGGGGAGGGGGTGCACAACCCCCCTTCTCAAGCCTAAAATGCCCCCGAGACCCTAGCCTCCAGGGCAGATATCTTTATAATGGGGAGGGGGCATGTGGCCACTCTCCCGAGCCTTTAAAAGGCCCCATTCCCCAGGGCCATCATTTTTATTAAGGGGCCCCTGCCTCCCTACCAGAGCCACAGAATGAGTTTCTAAAAGTGGCATTTTCAGAATTACAGTTAAAAATCCGACTTTAACATAAGTTGTGATATAAATTGTGATTCCAGAGATACCAAACTTTGGGATCCAATCTCTTCTCCATTTTAGAATTACACTTCTAAAATGTAATAATGTAATCCCAATGTTATCCTATGGGAGAGATAGGCCTTGCAATAGAGAAGAATGATTTTAGGAGTTTTTCACTACCAGAACATGTAAAACTTAAAAGTGCATGTCTTACTTTATAAATAGACTGCACCCTGCTCTTGGGCTGTATAGGGCCTACCTTAGGGGTGACTAGTAAAATGTTTAACTACTCACAAGGTTTAAAACTGCACACATGGGGCGTGGCCAAGATGGCGAGTGGGTAAGACGTGTTTCGCATCGTCTCCCCGCTCCCGCGGCCCAACTCGCCCAATTAAGCACGGTGCATCTCTCCAGCGGCTCGGAAATAGCTTGAGAACGCCTCCGGCCCGACAGCGACTGGTGATTAACGGCGATCGGGCCAGAGGTTCTGAGGACCGATACTCATGAGCCAAAGGCGAGCACCATGTGGAGCGCTAAAATGGCAGGCGCCTCCCGATAGCGAAGGGGCACCTAGTGGAGGCGACCAGAGATCGGAGGCTTGGCGCAGCTACATTGCCTGAACGCCGAGTGCAACCAGGGATTGCAAAGCATGGCGGAGGATGGTGGAGGCTCCATTGTGCCTTCGGAGTAGCAGCCGGCGGCACGGACGAACGGTAGGGAGCTGGCTCGGGAGTGAAGGTGAGAGGCCTCACAGGCCTAGTAGTTGGCGCGGAGCTCTCCAATGGGGAGGCAGGACTGAGGCCGAGCGGAGCGGAGGCGGTGGGGTGTAATTCCCAGGCAGCAGCCAGACTTTCGGCTGGTGCCGGGCACCCATCGCCTGTCTACCCAGAGACACCCGCGGTGTGCGGAGCGGGTCCCTGGGATAGACACGACGGGGAAGGCAGAGAGGACCCAGAGGCACCTGCGGAGGCCTCCGCTGAGTAAGTCAAGCTAGTACGGCGGCAGGAAGGGGCAAACCTAAGTGTGTGGCGCCCCGGCAGGAGCCTTGAGATTCCCACGAGGGGACGCGGCCTGGGGGCACTGGAGCCTCCGCTGTCTGAGCAGCAGTAAGAGGCATCCCGGCGGCAGTGAGACACAGTGAGAGCCAAGCACAGTGGCGGCGACCAGAAGCTAGATCCACCCTAGACCTGTGGCCGGGTGCCCCCAAGCACAGGTGTTATAGGTGGGGAGCGCAAGAGGGACGTCCCACATGGAGCCTGGGGCTGAGTGGAAGAATTTGGGAAGTCCCTGAGTGACTCAGCGGCACGCCGGCCAGACACGCCGGTTGGCATCCACAGGCCTAGAGGACACCACCTGGCCAGCCAAGAAGAACGACCTGAAGGACTTGGCCCACGCTACAGGTCGGTGGACAGTTGCTTCACAGAGGTAGCAGCCGTCCGGGAGAGGAACGCCAGAACTGCCTACAGCCGCTGCCGCGACAGGGGCCATGGCCACAGCAAAGGGTAGGAAGGATCGCACATTAAAGGATGTGCTGGCTAAACCAACACAATCCACTTGTGGAGAAGGTAGACGCTCCCTACCTGACATGGACTCACAGGATGGCCCAGTCACATGGGCCTTCCTAGAGACACTCTTTGGCACACTACGAGAGGACTTCCAGACGCTCAAAGGGGAAATTGCGTCGGAGATAAAAGAGGTGCGGCGGGATATCGACGCTGTGGGCGAAAGGGTGGCATCCATAGAGGACCAGGAACAGGCCTGGGGAGAAGAACTAGAACAGCTGCAACAGGAAGTGATCAGGCTGCGGGAGCAGCAAATCGACCTCCAGGCTTAGGCGGAAGACCTGGAGAACAGGTCACAGCAAAATAACATCCGCGTCCGGAGAGTACCTTCAAAGGAAGAAGGTACAGACATCACACAATACCTACAGGGCCTGTTCAGGAGCATCCTGGAGGTCCCACCAGACTTCGAAATAAAAATAGACAGGGCGCATTACGTGGCCCACGGCGTTGAGCCCCTGCGCCCCCGCCGGACATCCTGGCCTTTCTCTCAGACTTCCAGCTCAAAGATCGGATTCTCCGAGTGACTCGTGAGAAGCAGCCCTTGCAATACCATGAGCACTCCCTTGCTTTGTACCAAGACTTGGCACTGGTAACCCTCCAGAAACGTAAGGACTTTGGAGTAGCTATGGCACACCTTCGCAACCAGGGAATTCCATAGTCCTGAGGCCACCCATTCCGGCTAATCTTTAAATATCAAGGCAAATTGCACCAACTACGCTCTCTACAGGACACTTACAAGGTCTTAGGCATTGAAAGCCCACAGCAACCAGAGCAAAGGACAGCCAGCCAGGGCAAGACTTCTAGCAAGAAGTGGCAAACAGTTACCGGACGGCGAGGGGCAGACACACGGCTGCGACCGGACCCCACGGCAATGGCGCAGGAACGGCAATCGGTGCTGGAGGCACTGTCTATCCCTAGAAACTTCTCCTCACGACGTCTAATGGACTCAAGACACGCCAGATAGGTGACACACACGGGATGGGGGAACACCTGATGGTCCGCTGGGAGTTATACGAAGGACTGGGTTGGGCGCTGGGGCGGCTGGCGGGAGCGGGGAGATCGGGACATGAGGCCACATGTTGCCCTTGAACTTTGACTCTACTACGGACTCGCGTACTGGGTTAGCGAGACCGGGACAGTTCGGGATTCAGCGAGGTACATGGTTGGAGTTAGGGTTGGAAAGGGGGGTCGTGGGCGGGAGGGGTGGGGTGTTTCTAGGGTTATCTCTGGGTCTGTTGGGGTTAGGGAGGGTAAGGGAGGATGTCCGGTATCCAATTTGTTCTTTCTTGCAGGAAGTTTCAGGGACGCACAAACCACTATGGCAGGTGATCACCCATGGGCATTCACCGTACCGCTTGGCGGTGGGCGGGGGTGGTGGTACCAGGGAGGGGGGCTTACCCTGAAGACTGCGCTAGGCCATGTAGTTTCCCCTCGTCATGGCTATTAAGGCAGTGAAAATACTTACACTCAATGTTAAAGGGCTTAACAACCCTATTAAACGATGGGCAATACTCTCCTATCTGGAGCATACAGAGGCTGACATATGTCTCTTGCAGGAGACACACCTCCTCACCAAAGACTTTCATAGAATGCGCTCGAGAGCGTTCCCCCAAAAAAATGTAGCATCCTCGGGAGCGAAGACGGTGGGGTGGCCATACTATTATCCAACTGTTGTGGGGGAGTGGTGAAAGACAAAGTCGCTGAGATGAAGGGGAGACTGCTGGCCTATACTATACAATTCGGCCCTCAGCATATTGTAATAGGCTCAGTAAACGCCCTTAACTCGGGGCAGGAGGGCTTCCTGAAAGCAGCACTTGCAGACACACTGGCACCTCAGGCATGTATGACGCTCATCGGTGGGGACCTGAACGTGGTGATGGACTCGAGTAGGGACAGATCGCAAACCTCCTATTCACACAAGGGAGATATGTCACAGGATTGGAAGAAATGGCTACTAGAGATGGGGCTGGTATATATTTGGAGGCAGGCTCCACCCACCTCCACACAATACACATTTATCTCTCATGCACATAAATTTTACGCATGCATAGATTACCTCCTCGGTACAGGAGAGCTCAATAAGGCAGTTACATCAGTGAGTATTGAGCCAGCCGCCCTCTCGGACCATGAGGCGCTGGTCATGACCATATTGTTGCCTCCAAGTCCCCACCAGGCTGGGTGCTGGAGACTTAAAGAAAACATGCACCACCGGAAGGTAGTGGAGCAACAACTCACTAAGAGGATTCAAGACTATTTCGCCCTCAACGACACCCCAGACGTAGCACCGATGACACTATGGGAAGCAATGAAAGCAGTGGTAAGGGAGGAGTTAATCGCATTAGCAGCAGCAGAGAATAAAGAACGCAAAGAGTTGAGAGCATCCTTGTCAGCTCAAGTTCTGGAGCGCGAAAGGGTACACAGCCGGACTGGGGCGCCACGGGTCTGCCGGCAACTGAAGGCAGCAAGGGCTCAATTAGCTGGGATAGACCTAGACAGGGCGGAATACGCGGCGGTCGGATTACAACACTCCTACTACGTGGGAGGCGATTGCATGGGCCGACTCCTGGCCAATAGGCTTAGGGCCCAAAGGCAACGAACCCAGGTGTCCTCGTTGCGGGAGGGCGATAGAGAGGAGAAAACAGGGGACCAGGAGATAGCTCACACGTTCCAGGAGTTCAATGAAAAATTGTACGCGGCAGAAGCCACACCAGGGCAGGATCCTGACCCTACCTCCAGTCTATCACTATGTCCGCACTCACCCCAGACCAGGAACAGCGCTAGATGCCCCCATCCGGATTGAGGAAGTAGTCACGGCGATCTCACGCCTCAAGGTATTCAAGTCTCCGGGGCCCGATGGATTCCCTGCCCATTTTTATAAGAAATTCTGTCATATCCTAGCCCCAATACTGACCAGACTGTTTAACTCTTTCGGGGGCGAGCACCCGATACCGGAGACAATGCTCGGGGCGGCCATCGTGGTCTTACCCAAGCCGGGCAAAGATAGACAGGAATGTAGTTCGTACCAGCCCATATCTCTCCTCAATGTCGATTTTAAAATATTCACCGGCATACTCGCCACGAGACTGGGCCCCTACATGTTAAATTTGATAGAGCCAGACGAAGCGAGGGTTTATTCAAACCCGCCAAAGTGAGGACAACACCAAGAGAATATTACACCTCATCGACAAGGCACACCAAACGCAAATGGACGCCTTCCTGCTGACAGTTGATGCCGAAAAGGCGTTTGATCAAGTGGACTGGCACTTTCTCAGCCACACTGTGACCCAATTTGGGATAGGGGAGAAATTTGGGGAGTGGGTGAGCTGCTACTACTCTAGACCTACAGCATCGATCGGGGTGAATGGCACTTCCTCTCGTCCATTTTCCATACAGCGGGGCACCCGGCAGGGCTGCCCGCTGTCACCCTTGCTGTTCGCCCTCTACATCGAGCCTTTAGCCCAGAGGGTCAGAGATAACCCCCGTATACGCAGAATTCCATTTGGGGGTGAAACGCATCAGATCAGCCTCTATGCGGATGACGTGATTGCAGCATTGATGAATCCGAGGGCCTCACTCCCCACCTTCCTGGCGGAATTGGATACGTTCGGTATAATGTCAGGCTTCCGGGTCAATGTGGGCAAATCGCTAATTTTACATTTAAACTCCGCATCCCCTACACTTACCCCGGGGGAGGAATGGCTCTCAGGCATCCAAATGGTGGACTATTTACCCGACTTGGGACTAGACCTGGTGGCAGCGGTGCGCTGTACGTCTCAGCTAAATTATGCCAAATTAGCGCAACAAGCAAAGAAAGACCTGGGTGCCTGGAGCAAACACAATCTCTCACCGCTGGGAAGAATAGCAGTGGTCAACATTCCACTCCTGCCCAAAGCACTATATCTGTTTCAGACCCTCCCAGCGGCACCCTCCCTTGGGGCGATCACTTCGCTGCAGCGGAACATTAACCAATTTATCTGGGGGGGGGGGGGTCCACGCCCGCGGATAAGCAAAGTCTTGGGATATGCGTGGCCCGAGGCAGGGGGTTTGGGGATACCGGATCTCCTCAGTTACTATAAAGCGGCCCAACTGTGTTACCTAGTGGAATGGGCTAGGCCAAAATCCGAAAAGCAATGGCTTTTCCAGGACCAAGCCCGAGCCGGAATCCCTCTTTGGAAGGTCCCCTTTCTGAAAAGAGCCCAACGCACATGCAGTTTGTTGGGGTCCCCAATCACTAAGTCGGTGTTGTCGGTCTGGGATGGGGTGGCAACAAAGAAGAACCTTACAACATTCCCGTCCCCCTTAACACCCCTATTCGGGAACAGCGAATTTAACCCTGGCGTGCCCGACAAATACTACACGGTGTGGCAGGACACCTCTTGCCGCTCTGTGGCGCACCTTTTCGATCTTTCTGGAGTCCTATCATGTTCCCAGATGAAGCTTGAATACGGAATTCCTGAATACGAGCGTTTGCCGTACTGGTAACTATGGCACTGGGTGCTTCAAGGGGAGGTGAGGGATCAAGGGGGCAGACGTCTGACCAAATACGAGAAATGGCTCATTACTAAACTTACTGATAAGGGCCTGATATCCGAAATGTACAAAATGATTAGACACAACCCACCGCCACTCGCCACGCCGAGCCAGAGGAGATGGGGGAGAGAACTGGGGGGGGACCTCATGGCCAAGGACTGGGAAGGGATCTACTATAGGGCAAAACACACAGCCCGAAATGTAGCAAGCGTAGAAATGGCCATGAAAATAGCTACATATTGGTACCTCACACCTGCGCATCTACATAGAGGCAACCGGCACAGAAATCCAACTTGTTGGCGTGGCTGCGACGGCGAGGGAACACTCTTACATATTCTGTGGGAGTGTCCACTGTTGTCCAGTTACTGGCCCACGATCCTAGATCAGATAGATGAGTTGTTTGACACACAGATCCCAAGGCTTCCTGTCTATGTTGTTCTAGTCCTTCCTAACCCAATCACCTATCCCCTTAAGAGCACGAGAAGGCGTCAAATGGGGCTGGCTTTAGGGGCAGCGATACAAAACATATTATCGCACTGGGGTTCCGCCACTCCTCCTACACACACGGGTTGGCTACATAGGCTATGGTACATCTTAGGAATGGAACGAATCTCAGCTACCCTGAATAACTCCACCGACTCCTTTAAGAAAATCTGGGGCCCATTCCTTAAACTGCTCTCGTCAGAATTCAATGAGATTACACAGCCCAAATACCTAAGAGTGTTACGTCTCTCAGCCCTTTGGAAGGACCCACTAGTCACCCCTGCCGATTAACTGGTGTTGCTGCAGGAGTAGAATTGGGACCTGCCTATTGTGGGATAGGATTACCGAACGGGGGTGGGGGGTGGAGTTAATGGTTTTGGTTTCCAAAGAGGGCAGAGCTCTTATGTTGCAATTCACTCACAGCTGCATATATGCTCTCTTTACTTCTCCCTTTACAATGTTGATAAGTCTTATCCTGCTACAAGATCAGCTGTGGATAGTACACTCTGCAACATTATGTTTTTATGTTTTTTGATCATGCCTCTGTATGGTTGTCTAACCTTTGAAAATTCAATAAGTACATTTAAACATAAAACTGCACACATAGCTCTGCCATGGCAGGCCTGAGGTATGTTTAAAGGGCTACTTAAGTGGGTGGCACAATCAGTGCTGCAGGCCCACTAGTAGCATTACATTTACAGGCCCTGGGCACATGTAGTCTACTTTACAAGGGACGTATCACTAAATTGAATATGCCAATAGTGGATAAGCCAATGTTATCACGTTTTCAGCAGAGATACATACACTGTAGGACTGGTTAGTAGTTGTAAAGAGCCCAGAGTCCTAAAGCCAACAGATATGAATTCAGCAAAAAAGGGGGGAGGAAGGCAAAAGGTTTGGGGGTGACCATACAGAAAGGGCCATTTCCAACTGTACCCATGTTTAAGAGAAACTTTATTTAATAAACCAGAGACATTACAGAAAATATAATTTAAAAAAATACGTTAAAGGAAGGTCGACATTCATAAAAATATACAAAAAGATCGAAGAACATAACGAAACAAGGAAAAAATAAGGCTATTCTAGCACATGCTTTGGAAAACATATTTTAGTAAAAGATGCTTAGGAAAAGGACTATAAGACATGGATCCCTTTACCTCATAACATGGCACCATAAGACCACCCTTTGATAAGGGACCAGGCACCTCCAAGGATAGTCTGAATTGTGTATAAGCCACCACCAAGGATCAACGTGAGGGAACTCCTCAACCAATTACAAGCATTATCCACCGCAGTTTGTTGAAGGCTTCAAGATGTTTCAGAATCCAGAGCAGGGTAGCCATCTGAGGAGACTGGAATGTGAGGAGCTAGTGTTACACCTAACAATTATATAAAAAATGATAGCACATGGTTTTTCCCTAAATGTTAAACGAGGTTCTTGAGATCAGAAATGACCCTGTGGATGTAGTGTGCCTATTGTTTAAGACCATGTCTTCAGAACAATAAATATACATTAGACTAAGCCCAGAGACAAATTACATTACAAAATGTCTATTAAAACACTGCGCACACAGTGCAGTTTGGAAACTCTCCAAGCAAAGCGATGGCTGCAGTATCATTAAAAAAATTTAAAAGCTGGCGCAAATCACTGGCAAAGAATAATTTGACGAACCAAATGTCCATCAGAGTTGAGTTATGATAGCAATTGGTCACAAATTTGTAGGTATAGGAGTCGTATGGTTCAGTTATTAACTTCAATATCTCTGTACTCATTTTCTAAATTTCACATTTAGCTTTTCTGACCATAGCCCAAAATATTTACTTCAATAAAAGCTGCTGTATTACGAATCATTCTTTCTGTTGTCATGAATGCATGTTGTGATATGATGTTAATTGTATACCTTTCTTTTCTCTCTGTAAGACTTAATTTTAGTTGGCAACGTTGTATACCATGCTTCAAAGCTAGTAGACAAATCCACGTTTAAAAACATCATGAAACGTGCTGCACTTCAGCAACAGATGGTGCTTTTAGGTCTGGGTTGACAAAACCACGTATTGCTTACAAAATACAAAGAGTGGGCTTTGGCTCAGTCTAGTTCAACCATTGGCTTATTGGATCAGCCTGCATCAGCTATTGGTTTGAACCATTGTCAATCACATCTTAGCTCAGGCCAAAGCTCTACTTTTCTCGCATCATCATGGTATTTATTGTTTTATGTATCATTCCACCACCCCTGTAGTGATTGCTTTGTAATGCATAAGGGACTGCATTACATCTGGAAAGCACACTCAGCCATTGCACATTTTGCCACATTTAATTCTTTATCTGCACTGTATACAAAAAGCAATCCTTTTTAGGTTTCACCTGCACAGCACTTGCACTGTGCTTGTGAAATCTATTGTATTAAATATAAATCTTAAAAGGGGGCTTACATCCCGCCCTCTCGCTTTCCTCACTTTTCATTGGTTCCAGTGCTTTCCACTTACTTTTCCTCCATTTCTATTGGTTGTAGCATGTTTTCCTCATGTGCTTCTTTTATCATTTTCCTGAGGCCGTATTACTGTTTTAATCTGCTTTTGAAACAGAACTTCTTTTTTTATGTTTTACTCACACAGTACTTGCTCGCATAGCCAGCACCTCTCAACTGGGCCCCCATCATAGGGAACTGCATGTGCCTTGTAGTTTCATGACAGCTCTTCTCTTATTGTTATTTTCATTGTGGTTTTACAGCCTGACTTTAATATGGACGCCTTTCAGATGTTACCACGAAAGTTCAGGGCTAGACACAACAGAAAGGCTTTGAAACTAAAGAGACAAATGAATGCAATGTGTATTCTGGCGTGGATTTAAACAAGAGTTGAAAAGTACTCAAGAAGAGATCATTTACTCTACACGAATCCGCCAAATACTAAGCAATCAAAAATGCACATATATTTTCTTTAATTTCATCAAGTTCAGAATGAAGTATTACAATATGATTAACACATGCGCTCCGTTATTTTCAGGCATTGTAAGTCTCATAACAAACATCTGTGAAAGATTAAATGAAACGTTGTCTCATTTGGCGTTGTGGTCCACTTTTGTTCTTAATATTTAACCAGGAAATTTTCACCTCCCTCCCCCCTCTTACTGCGTCTGTTGTGCATCACAAAAGTATCATTTTCAAGACGGCTGGTGCTTTTAGTTTTCCGAGGAGAAGCTTTTAGAACCTTGTTAGTTTTTGCGATTGCTGCGTAAGGCTCTCTCCTCATTGGCTGATAATATCCCCGCTTTCTGCTACTGCTTGGGTGTGAATGGTGCAGGCATGGAAGGGTGGTGTCTGATGTGCTGCTTTGTGATTTGGTTTACAAGGGCCAGCTGGGCGCCGGTCAGGTGGCAACCTTAGGTGTCACACTTCTTAGCAGTACCTTGAGGCACAGGCCTTTAGGCTCTAGAGAAGCCGTTTACAGCAAACGCGACTACAGAAATGTGGTCGCTAGGGGAAATGACAGTACATCCCAGTATTTTTTTTAAAGTTATTATGATTAATTTGTTGTAGCCTCTTCCAAAGCTCAAGGATTTATTTGTTGTTGAGGTGGAAAAGTACTCCGGGGGCGTGAATCATGGAGCGTTCAGTGAGATTCTGAATTCCGTGCACATCTGCAGGTCTGTACAGAACCTGCAGATATAATAAATATAGCTTGCTTTTACGTTACATGCCACTTGGTTTTCATCTGTTACTGCTTTTTCCTCCCACCCACTATTTCTTTGTGTGCTGTACCCTTCGCCCCACCCCATAACCCGTCCCTTCTTGCCTATACCCCCCTCCACTTGTTTGCTTGTTGAGAAGCTGGCACCAGGGAATATCTTTACTCATGGTACCGGGGGCATTTTACTATTCTGTGCATGTGGCACTGATGCCGTGTCTGTGCAGACAGCTATGCGGGGGGGAAGGGGGCGTGGGGAGTGAGTCTCTCTTCTTTAATGTCACACTAGGGCATTTCTATGCTGATGTCAATTTTGAGCATTTCTGAGCTGATGTTTACACCAATTAATTGATGTATTTGAGGGTGTTGTTACTTCATACTTGTTTTGAGGTTCACTGCATTTCGACAGCAGCATTTTTAAGCAAAAACCACAAATGGCACAGTTGTTTTTCAGTGGCAGGCCTTTTTATTAGTCATATAGTATTTGGACATTGACAGTGTCGCCGATGTGCGTCGCTCCTGCCGGGCTAACATGCCACACCAGGGGTAGGGAGACACTTGGCGCAGGGGTGCAAGTGCTGAGGTGCTTGTATCGCTCTGCTCCTGTTGCACTGATAAATAACCGTTGCAAATCTCTGATGACAGTGGATAGTTTAATAGAATAGAGACGGGGAACAACTTGTGTTCAGAACACCATTCTTGGTTCTTGCTGTTGTTTTTAGCTGAGCTGTCTGGGGATAGCACGCGGCAATTGTAGTTACGCCATTGCAGTGCATTCGTTTCAGAATGTGTTCACTGAAGTTCCAGGCACACAGAGCCATGTACGTGGCGTTTCCAAGCTCTGTAACACTAGCCTTTGCACTCCATGAAGGATGTCCACACACATAGCAACTATTGTCACGGTACCTTTGCCATGCTTGTCAGTAAGTGTTCGCTGCGGCTCAGGCAAAATGATTCCAGGTTTTTCACTGTCAAACGACCTGCATGCATGGGGGTGCTGCTTCTAAAACAAAGCCACTCCTTGCTAGCAGAAAAGGTTGGTCTGAAGCTATCTGGGTCACCAGACAGCAAAAGAGGGCTCATAGAATCCCAGGTTTTAGTTGATACTTGTTGACTCTGTGTTTTAGTTGACAATTGCTGACTCTATGATTGAAAAGCTCTGCAGCTGCAGGCCAGCAAATGAGATCTGTTTATTTAAAGCACATCTGTATTTTATAAGCCGTGTCTATCTTCATTTACTGAGCTTTCACCATTTTATTTTTCGCCAGCTATTTTAATTGCAGTCATTGTTTAACCCCCACCACTCAACACATGCAAAATATTTTCAACACCCACCACTCAACACATGCAAAATATTTAAAATTAATATGTCCTCACTGGTATTTATTTTAGTTGCCTAAGGATGTTGAAATGCTATTGTGTCCTAGAATCCTCTCAATATGGGGTGATGGAATTCACAACTTTGCATTGCCGTCCATTCCCCATTATATTCCGGACAGTGGAGAAATCTGGCTTTCACAACATCACCCGAAGGTAGATGACCGCTTTATATAACCACCAGATACTGCACAATATATTAGCTTTCTCAAAACAAGTCATAACACTTTTACGGAGTTTCTTTAACTTATATTGCACAACTGCTCACTGACGTGAAACTTAATAAAAAAATAAAAATATTAATAATTACATTGGCGAAACCTAATGCATTTACCAATGCTTGTTTACTACAGCAGGCGTTTCTCAATGATTGAAGTGCAAGCCTGACCCTAACATCGCCTCCTAAATGCTTGTTATCAATCCACAAATACCAATAGCACACTATCTGATGCCACCACTGCTACCAATAACACCATCACCACCGGCAAGACCAACTCTGACACCACTTTATCAATACCACCAATACCATCATCAGCACTGCCAACAATAATACCACCGCCATTGCTACTACCGCCACAAATATCGATATTACGGCCAACACTAATACCACCAGGATATGACCCCCACCGTACCAGTACCACTGCCATTGCCCCCACTGATAATATCACCACCAGTACTACCACCACCAAAGAACACCACACACACCAACAGTAAAACACCACCAACAGAACCAACCACAACTCACTGTGCATTGGCTAATCCAGCAGTCCTGCCTTTAATGTGCTACTGCATGGAAACAACAATATTTTTACATGCCCCTATTTGCATTCGGCGTCACATTACACGCAGAACAATTGGCTTTGCCAAGACTTGTTTAGCTCCATTCTTTAGGCCAGATTAGAACCCGGAGACTCTCCTGTTCTTTTGAGTCAAACCTGCGAAATCGCTCTTGAAGTTTAATTCAGGAAATGGCTCATGCTGTCACATAGTTGATAACATACGAATACATAATTTCGGCATATTTGCATGAAAGGACGTTCGCATTTCAAAACTTTCTCTTCAGCAAATGTTTAGTGTGTGTAAGAAGGACACTGTATTGCCAAGGATGTCCAGTCCGTACTAATTCACAGACCTGGGTTTTCACAGACAGGAATGCCCGGAAGGAAGCGGATCCCAGCAGCACGCCCGCCGAGGAGGCTGAGCCCAGGCCGAGCTGGCTCCTGTCTGCGGCCGCCTACGGCAGCCTTCTCTTCCTCACCTACTGGGTGTTCGGCGAGGTCTCCCTCGTCTCCAGGTGGGCGGTGAAAGGCCACCCCGACCGAGGACCAGATCCCATCCCCTACGGGTAAGAGTGTATCCTTGCATGTTCATGGAGCGACGGCTATGTCTCTGGAGGCGCTGCAGTGTAAAGGCCTGATTTAAGGATAGTTCCAAGCCAACTATGCACTATCATCAGAAAAAGTACAAGCCAGCGTTAAAAATAGGGGGTGCGGCACCCCCAGATACATTGCAGACAGTGTGGCAGACACATGTGTACAATGCCGCTTATTGTGTCTTTTTCTTGCAACATGTTATACTTTTAAGGAAAATCAAAGGCTGGCTGGAATTAATTAAGCCAGGCTTCAACTGTTTCCAACACAACTAGTGATATATTCGGTTGCCACTTAGATTTTATGTTTATAATTGTATGAATTAAATATTTACGTGTTTTGTTTTCATTCACACATGTTTGGGTTATGAAGTACGATAAAGTACATGCATATCAGCTTGAAGAATTAAGATAATTTTGTACTTAGAGACAGTGCCGCTCAGTGCTCTGGTGAGATGGGAGCTCATGTTCCAAGCAGTGTCAAAAACAACCCCAGGCACATTAAATTAAGGCTAACACGATGGTGTGTTATTCCTGTTTTGAAAATATTATTATATTATTATACTAATTTGTAATGCGCGGCGAATAATCTCCAGGGGGATCTCTCGGCGCCTGAGTAGCAGACACCCAAAAAGAAAGAGAATCCTAAAACAGCCGGGTCTTCAGCGGTTTCTTCAAGTGAGGCAGGTTGGAACAGGGGCGGATCTCATCAGGGAGACTGTTCCAATGGACGGGGGCTAGATGAGAAAAAGCGCGACCGCCCATTTTGGCTTTCCTAATTCTCTGCGTGCAGAGCAAATTGCGATTGCTAGATCTCAACTGACGCACGGGTAGATACAGCTCAAGTTTCTTCTTGAGGTAAGCAGGGCCCGTCCCCTGAAGGGACTTGAAAACAGTACATGAAAGCTTGAAAACTGCTCGTTTTTTTAATAGGAAGCCAGCGCAAGGGATGGGGTGCGTACCGGTTTATTGAGGGCAAGGCGGGCTGCTGTGTTCTGAACCACCTGCAATTTTGATAATAGGTCTACCCTGATTCCGACTAGTAAAGAGTTACCATAATCCAGTCTACTAACCAAGAGTGACTGAAAGAGAGTTTTTCTTGCCATGAGAGGGATCCAAGGGAATTTTTTTTTTAGCATCCGCATTATTTTGAAGCAGGTGCCTCACAACATCTTCAGATGTTCGTCCACAGAGAGTTTATTGTCGATTCTGATGCCTATATCTTCTGTTTGAAAAGCAGTTAATGAAATTGCAGATCAACTTTACAATGCTTTCTGTGAGACGTGTAGATCCAATCCATACTGGCATGCATTGCACATTATCTTCATGCATAAGTGTCATTAACTTTTGCAATTTAATCTTAAAACATCCACATTCTTTTCAGTTCATATCCTGTTTTGCTTTATTTATTAATTTGGCTATTTGACACTGCACTTAACACTTTCAAAGAAGAAGGAGAGCGCTTTATTGTATTCTATTGTAATTGCATTTGTATAGCGCATACTACCCCTGACGAGGCGTCAATGCGCTTTTTACGGCGAATAGCATGTTACTCCGGGACCCATAGAGGATTAGTGTTGAATTAGTTTAGTGAAACATGCAAGTAAGTTTTAAGTGCTGGATAGGTTAGTCAGTTATTTGGATTCGGAAGGATAGCAGAAGGATAGAAGAGGAAAAAAGGTTTGTATTTATATAGCGCTTGTTACCCTTGATGGAGTGTTGAAGTACGCTACTCCGGAACCCATAAAGGATTAGTGTTGAAAATTAGTATAGTGAAATATGAAGTAATTTGAGTGGTGGATATGTTATTCAGTTATTTGGATAGAGAAGGGTAGGTTGCGGGATAGATGAGGGAAAAAGGCTTGTATTTATATAGCGCTTGTTACCCCTGATGGGGTTTTGAAGCGCTTTTTTGGCGAGTAGCACCCTACTCTGGAACCCATAAGGATTAGTGTTGAATTAGTATGGTGAAACATGAAATTAATTTGAGTGGTGGATATGTTAGTCAGTTATTTGGATTGAGAAGGGTTGGGAAGGGTTAGAAAAGGGAAAAAAGGTGTGCATTTATATAGCGCTTGTAACCCTGATGGGGTGTTGAAACGCTTTATTGGCGAGTTGCACGCTACGCTGGAACCCATAAAGGATTAGTGGTGAATTAGTATAGTGGAATATGGAATTTGGAAAGTGTACAAGTTAGTCTGTTATTTTGATTGAAAAGGATAGAGGAGGGATAGAAGAGTGAAGGATTTTTCTTTATTTAATTTGTTTTTTTTAGGTCATAACAGTAGGAGGAGGCTTTTGGATGAGTAAAAATGGTTTTTGGGGGGAAGAGTCAGAGGGAAGAGTTTAGAAAGATTTGTTTTGGGAGATCTGTATAGTAAAAGAGGTGTCAGATGATACAAGGAGGGGTAGAGTAGGAGAGAGTCTAGAAAGGGTTATTTTGTGGGATCATAGTAGTGGTATGGGGTTTGGGATAAATGAGAGCGTGGATGTAGTGGATATATTGATAGATGTATAGGGTGAGAGATGCACAATGGAACCAAGTACATGGAGACCAAAGATGATTTTTTTTTTAACAACATAATTATTCTACATGTTTATACAAAGCAATACACAAAGATAGGTACATTTCTATAGTGAAAATAAATTGTGGGTAGGTATAACTGAATAGGAACATGGGCAGCATTTTTGGCCCTGGTCCCGACCAGCATTGAACAGACTCAAACATGCAACTGCCCTTGTCCTCTCCGCCCTTTACAGGCTCAAACAGGCAACTGCCCTTGTCCTCTCCGCCCTTAGCCTCGACGCCCGTAGAGAATAATTTTATTGCAGAAGAAGCATCGCCAACATGAGATGATGTACAAAGAATAGTGTAGTTTTTACAAATAACCAGGCACAACTGTATTTTTACTGTTATTAATTGTGTGGCCTGCACATGTAGTAGGTCCACCATTCACCTTACTGGGAACCAAGCAGTGCATTGTAGTGCTTTATTCTCTCAGGGTAGCAAAGCAAAGCAGTCCAAGGCCTACTCAGGGGAGGTGGTGTGGCTAGCAATCACTGTTCACAGGCACGTAATTATAACAGTCAATAAATGATTGTCCAGTCACCACTTTTTCTTTAGAAAAGCAGAAGTGCTTTTATTACACACTCAGACTACTAAGTACTATGCAGTAATTTACAAATATATACATTATTAGATCGAAAATACCACAGATGACATTATATAATCACCTTTAGCCCCTCTAAAGGGATTATACAAACATGTAAGGTCAGTCTACTGGCTGGTCAAAGGTTCTAGATCCACAAACCACATGTTAAAAACATAATGTTATGCTTAAACTCAATCATCAATCATAAACAACAACGTTAATGTACCTATTACTGTCAATAAAGCATATGCACTATGATGAATACTCATTTTCAACATTATTACATTGTTGTGTTTCGATTTAGATACCCGTACTTAGGTTTCCCTGAACCATGTCCTTATATAGGCACAATTCACATTGCCCTTATTTAGGCATAGAATCCCAGTCCTTATTTAGGCATAAGCCATGCTATCCAAATACAGGCATGGTCACCTACATCCGTCCATCCCACGTCACAACGAGTTCTTAGAAACCAGACCCTTAACCCATCGGGACTTTCCCTAGCTAGGATTATTGATTTCTCCAAGAACTCATCTATTATGCATGAACTACTATTCCTTAGGGGTTCATTCATGACGTCTTCCTCTGCCCGACTTTACGTCAATGCTAGCATTCCTGAGCACCTTCCAGGTATAAATATACCTTCCCTTACCATGGCAAACCATGGCTCGGCTGCACAGCTCGATACGGCTCGCCACAGCAAGTTCGGAAGGAATTTGAGTCCCCACCTGACGCACTGATCAGATGCTGTCATCCCTGCTCGCAGAGAATCCAGCTTCCAGTGTTCTGACTTCCTTCGCGGGGTGTTGGATTTTGAGATTCGGAAGGAGATTCCCACCTCTCTCATTCTAAGGTATGGAGCTGACTAGAACCTAGAGGGACTCTTGGCATACCAAATAATAGCATACCATACTATAGAAAACAGCACCTATTTCTTACCTTGTACTACTCTTCGGTTAGGTACACTGGGTAGAACTATTTAGAAGCATCAGACGAGTATTCCCTTTTTAGCCTGTGTTATTTATGTATGTATATATGAATATATGTCATAGCTAAAAGACAATGCTATTGCAGTATTATTTCCTCTTACTGCTTATGCTGTGTGTATTATATCTTGCTTACTGTCTAATGATTGTAACAGCTCATATCTGTTACACGAGAAACAAGACTGTTCAATAAATCCTTTTATTGAAACACCCGTCTATCTATTTCTACAATCATCCCCTAGAGTGCAGTTCTCCCAGCTATAGAGCAAAACCTCTAGCCTTGAGAATGCTTGAAATATTAAGAGCATGTCAGAGGATTCTGTTTTACTGAGCCCCACAAATATAGAGCCATTACCTTAGAAACTTCTTGGGAGGGGGCGGCTGCACACCTGCAGCACCCCATTACTTGTTTTTAACATTGATTGTGCACCCTGCCTGTTTTGGGGGCCACCATAAGCAGCAAAATATACAAAGAAACAAAGCCCTGCAGGGCATTATAGGACGCTCCTCCAGTAGCAGTGAATACAGAATGAGCAGCTCTCCCGCTGTGACGGGGAGAGCCACTGCTTTGGTTTTGCTGCACAGCCTCCTGGGGATTGGCTCCTCCTATTGTCATTTTCATTTTTGGGTGGTGCCTGGCCTGCCATGACCCATCCATGCCTCCATATGTTGAGGGTAGTTGAGGGAGTCCACACCTTGCTGCCCCGTAGGCTTCCACATGGCCCACACCTCTGTGTGTGGCCGCAGGAGCCGGTAGCGTTTCTCTCCCTGCCCACTCGTGCAGTCAGGGCCGGCTTTAGGGCAGCGCAACTGGTGCGGTCGCACTGGGCGCTGACCTGTGGACGGGGGCGCTGTGACATCAGGGAGGCGCTGTGTTTAGCAATATCTTTATTATGGGAGAGATAAGGGGCACTTTTGCAGGTGATAGGGAGAGACTCCGAAGAGGTGGTCATGGGATGTGGGGGCGCCAGAAGTGATTGTCGCACAGGGCGCCAACAGCGCGAAAGCCGGCCCTGCGTGCAGTCTTATGTGGTGGCTGCCCCACTCCCCCTAGACATGGACACGAGGCGAGGCCACACCACTGGGAGGGGGTTGTTCCCACTCCTCCTTGTCCTTCTTCTCACTGGGGGTTGGGATGGGGTCCCGGCCCCATTTCTTGTGAATATACCCAGAGGGCATGGTACCTAGCAGTGGTGCGTCTAGAAAGTGGGCCCCACCCCGGAAAAATGAAAATCATAAGACCCCTGGGAGAAGGGGCCCCCCAGGGACATGAATGAGCCTGGTTGAGGGTGCCCCATGCACACCGCCCCTCCCTGGGTGTAAACATGTGAATTTTACATTCACCGACCCCTGGACTCTGGCCCATCACAGGGGTAATTGGTGAAAATGATGGCAGAGCCACAAGAGAAAGATCAATAAAAAGAGGTCAAAGGTTGCCATCCTGTAAAATGCCATAACTCGGGCCCCGTTTGGACGATTCTGACGATCCTAGGCTCATTTTACTCCTGGTCGGAGCTCTAGCCACCAGGGGTAGTTGCAGCAGACCTCCCCACTTCCAAAGTGGTGCAGTCCTCAGGGAGCTGGTTCTTCTGGCTCCCTGTGCCAGGAAAATCAGCTCCTAGTCTTGGTTTCTGGGAGCAGTGGTCCAGGGCTTTCCTCCAACTGATTCTCAGGTGGTCTGAGGGGGCCAGTCTCACGTGCCCTTGGGGAGACCAACTGGGCAGAGCGCTTAGACCTTTCTGGGCACCAGGGGGTTCTTCCTTCTTGTTCCCCATGGCAGTCCTAGAGTCCAGCAGCAAAGAGCGGAGACATCACCAGGCAAGATTGAGTCTCCCCCTTGTTCAAGAGGTTTTAAAAGGGAGTGGAAGATTCAAGAAGCCAGGCATCCCTGGCTAATCATTGTCACCTCTCCGCCCCTGGTCTCAACCCTCCTGCACAACATGCTGGAACAGTTCAAAGTGGTACCATCCAGGAGTCACTAGTCACATCACCTCTGGGGCCCTCAGCTCTGCCTCTCCCTGACATCAGTGCCAGGGCCTTTCTCATTAGATTTTCAAAGGGAAGCCCCTTCCTATGGTGGCTCCAGATGTGTGGGCTCCCTCCTTTGCTCCGTGGCCTTGGGCAGGCCCATCTCTGGCACAGTGTGACAACTGATTGATTGATGCAGATCATTTTGCCCACCTCCATTGCACCCGTTCTGAAGCATAAACAGCTGCCTCTATCCAGCCTGGGTTCACATCAATGTCCTTAATAATAAATGTAACCCGAAGAACACTGTATGATATAAATACCATTGCATGGACTGGTTGGGATTCCCGTAGTAGCGGGGGAAATATGTGCTAGCCCTTAAACCTTGTGTACTACTGTGACGTATGAAGCAAATATCTGTAATGCATGACAGAGTTGTTTAATTTCAATAAACAGAGTTATACAAAAAAAAATGTAAAAGGGAACAATTTGCTTCATAATAAACATAAAAGAAAACGATATCTCAGAATCTTCGTGGGGTTTTCGGGGTGGAAGAACATACGCTTTCTGCTGGGACCACATGTCAAATAATTTCTCTGGATGGGTGATATGCACAACTGTAGGACCCTTGCCTGAAGCTGAGTGAGTTGAGTGAAGGGACGAACCTGCACCATCAACAAAGTCACACACCTGGCAGAGAACAAAAGGTGCTAACCATGTAGCAAGCTGTTACGCCAAAATGGCGCTCATGTGAGCCCAAAAAAAATACAAGATCAAGGTGTGTATCCTTCGAATAAGGGTAACTATGATACTTATCACAAGATGTATGCCAATCCCCCTTGTAAAAGACCCAAGATGGGCATAGAGCATGTCACAGCTTGAGGTTTACTGGCATAAAGCGTGGTGCTGTTTATTGTTATACATGGAACATTGGAAAAGTTGTCCAAAGACAGTATACTAACTTTCATGAAGATTGAAAACCTTGACAGATGAATCTCAAACTTGCACACATTTCTTTGTTTTTTCTTTTTGTACCAGCCCTGAGTATGCTCGATATAGATGACTGCTTTGCCTATTGAACAGCTCAGATTTGGTGGTAAACACAAGGCCAACCACCAGCCTTCCTTTTTTGCCTCGTATAATTTTATATGTTATTATTATTACACTGTCATATTTGTTATATTCATCCCTGTACTCAGACATCAAAAGCAAACAAATTGCACTACCACTTTTGAACTAGCATTCGCAAATGTATTAGTCCAGCTCCCCATTCGTGCGCTTTTAATTGATGTTGACATATATTCATAGTAGTGTGTATGTCATGAAAAGGTAATTACAAAGAGTTGAGGGCCTTAACAGTCTCATTTTACAAAGTACAATGCAATATGTTCCAGATTTATTTTTTTTTCACACAAGGCAGTGCAGCACTGACATTTGGTGTGCTTCGTTGTGCAAAGGAGAAAACACAGGACAGTCCCATTTATTAAAAATGGCCTGCTACCATTGTTTCTGCTGGCGCTCTAATGAGACACCCTCTCAACATGGCATAGACCTCAGTGTGAGCTGTCTGGCATACGTTTGGTACAGGAAGCATACCCTTCCAGATCAAATTCCTGTGCCTAGACACACTCAGAAAGTTCCAAACTCTCTTAAAATATATTGCTCACTAGTATGGATAACATGTGATTCCTACATCTTGTAATCCTCCTAGTTTAATGTAACATTTCCTATAGACTGATTTACATGCGTACAATTCACTGTATAACGGGAGAGAGATGTATGTAGGGTGACCAACCGTCCGTAAATTTCACGGACAGTCCGTAATTTCGGCCATCTGTCCGTTGTCTGTGAAGGATTCTTTAACGGACGCCATTTGTCCGTAATTTTAACCGGGCACCGGTCGCACAACCCTAAAGCCGGCACAGCTTCCACCCACCTCCCTTCTTGACTCCGATGCTGTTGAGGTCGGGTGTAACAGACTCCGATGCAGTACCAAAGCTCAGATACCCGGCAGCATTGGAGAGGCCCAGCGGGATGGCAACCCTCACACCTTCCGCCCTTGATGAGCTGTTAAGAGGTGCTTGAAGGTGACTGAGAGGGAGGGGCTGCAGCTTCAGGCACAGGGGCACCTATTCAGATGCAAACAGCCCTGAATGCTCATGTCTCTGCAATTTAGAGGGGCCTCACACATTCCCTTTCTGCCCAGGGCCCCAAACACCCTAGAACCGGCCCTGATTACCCCGAGGCAGGTTCTCTTCACAGAGCTTAATTACTGTCACTAAATTGTAAGCAAACCTCGGTTCTTCAAACTTGCAGTCTATAATGTAATAAAATAAAGAAATAGCACAATCGCACCCACACTGATTAACAAAGTATGGAGGACAATCAGTTAAATCTGTTCTCTTGGAGTATCTCCTTTAAGTACTGTACATCACAGTGGGGGATGGCAAAACTAACATTTTAGAAAGAGAGCCTGTCGTCTCGTTGTCTTGTCCAGGAGGGGGGTGAGGAGCCCTACCCCACCCGGGAAGAGACCAAGATAATACTAGAATACTGCATGCCCACCCCTGTGCCAACCCTGGTGGATTCTGTTCCCCCTCCTGTGATGGCTCCTGCCCCCCCCCAATGATGGCTCCTGTCCCCCCCCCCCCCCCCGCCTGTGATGGCTCCTGTCCCCCCTGTGGTGGATCTAGTCTCCACCCTGGGTGGCTTCTGTCCCAGTCCTGGAATGGCTCCTGCAGCGAGGGTGAAGTTCTTGATGGGCCTCTTCTCAAAAAGGCTCAGCTCAAAATTAATATGAAAACGTGGGTGTGTGAGTAAGTGAAGGGATGGGTGGATGGCTGGATGAATTAGTGAAAGGGTGAATGGATGAATGAAAGATTGAATAGATGATGAGAGAGGATGGATGGATTGATGAGTGAGTGGATGGATGAGAGAAAAGGTAAATAGCTGGATGTATGGGTGGAAGGGTAGCTGGATGGGTAAAAGGGTGGATGGATGAGTGAAAGGATGGATGAGTGAAAAGGTGGATGATGAGTGAGTGAGTGGTTGGATGGATGAGTGAAATGATGGATGGATTGATGAATTGATAAGTGCAAGGGTGAATGGATAGACGGATGAGTGAAAGGGTGGACGTAAGGATGGATGAGTAAGTGAAAGGGAGGGTAGATGGACAAAAGGATGAATAGATGAGTGAAGGAGTTAAAGGATAAATGGATGAGAGAAAGGATGGTTGAGTGATAGGGTCAATGGATGGATTCATGAGTGGATGAGTAGATGGATGGGTGGGTGGATGGAAGGATGGCTAAGTGAAAGGGTCGATGGAGAGAGAAAGGGAGGATGGATGGATGACTGAAAGGGTGGATGGGTGGAGGGATGAGTGACTGGGTGGATGGATGGATGAGTAAGTGAAAGGTTGGCTGAAAGGGTAAATGGCTGGATGGATGAGTGAATGGATAGATGGGTGGAAGAGTGGATGGATGAGTGTACAGATGGATAGGGTGAAAGGGTGGATGGATGGATAATGGATAGATGAGTGAAAGGATGAATGAGTGAAATGATAGATGGAAGGATACATGATGGATAGGTTTGCAAATGGTTGAATATGTTTGGATATGGCTGGGCTTACTTATATACTATTGCGCGACCTCCTCTGATGTGTCTGTAAAACTTACCTATTGTCCTGAAGTTTTGTCCTGAATTTTGCCCTCCTGTCCTGAATTTTGACCCTTTGTCCTGAATTTTTACACTGATTCAAAGTCACGCAAAGTGGCTTTTGCTCCTAGAAAAGAGCCCCTGTCCAGTGCAAAACACTTTTGTGCTGGATAGTTAATGCCTCATACCCCCTTCCGTCACATTGCGTCTGCTCAAAGCCTTAGTACATCTGGCCCCAAGTGTTTTAACAGGGATCTTTCACTGAAAAGCTCTGCTGACGTCAGCAATGTCAACCCATGTTTTACTGAGTCAGTCATTGGATCTAAATGCCACTAGATGGAGTCGATTGGCCCCGGACACTGTTTACGCACAGAGCGAGAAACACTTCTGTATTTTCTCTGGGCCAACCTGTTTGCTATTTACAGCTGATGCCTGATATACAAAAGCATGAATTCATTTCTGCCCCAAAATTAACCAAACGTGTTTTATTTCAGCGGTGCGATTTTGCTGGGCCTGGCTCATGGAGTGTTTCTGTCTTTTTGGACTGTTGCCTCTCGTGTCTGGTGGTTTCTTATTGGTAAGATCTACATGTTATGAAAATGTAACTCATTTGTATTTGTATTACTGTTATATAGTACATATAATAAGTGATAAATGGTACGTCTCATTGCCTGTAAAGCAGAGATGTGATTTCAGAAAAGGCCCACTGTGGGGAGAGATCTAAAATGATCAGGATGCTGGGCAGAACGAATCAAGACATCTCAGTCTCTTATTTATCATTTTAGCGGTGGCATGTCACTTTAAAACAGAACCTATGCTGGAGCTGTAAAGACGAGCAGTTTACTGTGGCCAGATATGGGTAGAGAGGAAAGCAACTCAACAAAGTTTCAGAGGCTTGGAAGGGGGTACCACATTTGAACACCCTGAACTTAAAGAAGGGAAGAATGTCTATCAGTGCGACGAAACCCAGGCTGGCAAATGTCCTGAGTTTGCTGCATTTATATGTAGGATTTACCCCGTCTCGATCTTTGGATTTATGTTTACTGGGGGCGGGGAGGCTGGGGCTGAGGGGAGCGGCAAGGAAGTCAAAGCTGATCACGATCAGGCTGGTTCTTTTTGGGGATGAAACTCCAGTTTGCCCAAAAAAGAATTATTATGTGGGTACAAATCGCTAGGCCTGGGCGAAAATTTCGTTCCGTTCGCGGAAATTGCTATAATTTGACATTTTCGCGTTCCGCGGAGAGTGCGAAAATGTCAAAAATTCCGGTTTCCGCAGCTTGGCGATAATTTGTTTCTTGCTCGCGCTATAAAATAATACATTCTCGCGCGCGCGCGATCGCCTTACCTGAATCCCTGCGTTCGCCGACAAGTTTTCTTGATCCGGTCGCGTTCTCCATGAGATGTTGTATTGTTTTTAGCCATTTGCGCTGTCTCGCGACAGTTCGCGCCCGCAGTGACGTCATGCGTCGCGCGATCACGTCTTTCTTCTCGCGATCATGCACCGCGAGAAAACTCAAAACAAGATGGCCGTGCCCGCAAGCAACCACATGGGTAAGTTGGCGACCCGCAACTATGCAGAAAATCTCGCGAACATGCCGGAAAAAAACTTCCGCATCTTCGCGATATTTCCGCTTGTTTGCGATAATTTTAAACATTTTCGCGATAATTTGCGAAAGTTAATTTCGCAAATTCCGCCCACCCCTACAAATCGCCAGAGTTTGCTCCTGCTATTTGCTGCATATGATGCAAATCGCAGAAGCGAACATTTCAGAATGGGGAATAACATGCACTGTGTGTACATTAGTCCCCTTTCTAAGGTGCAAAACTGTGAAATCTGTCTCAAATTGTGCACCCTCCCCTACTCAGATTTAGCGGATCTTCATTTTGAACACGTATTTCACGACCCCTAACGTGATCACCCCAGAAGCACACAATTTTGAAAGCACCAATTAAAAGTCGAGTTTCGTGGTACCAGTTCTAACAACTAACTACAACTTGAAGGCATTACTTCATGCAAAGAGCAGGGCTGGAGTGAGCTTTCTGCCACCCGGAACATTCAGCTAAGCTCAAAGGATCACAAATACAGTAAAAAAAATCAAAAGGAAACAACCAGTGTCATGGCAATAAAAGACAGAGGACAATATTGGTAACTGCGGACAAAATGCAGTTAATAATTGAAAGTCTGAGAGAACGAGTAGGGGTCATGTCACGTGTCATATAAAAGTAGACTAGGTGTAAAAGAAGGGCCTTAGCATGAAGGCATGTGAGTTAAATGTAATGGATGGGAAGAAAGATTGAGTGAGAAGAGAGGAGGAAGCTACTTAATGTAGAAGGGACTACGGAAAGTGCCAGTATGACCAGGACAAGCATTTGCAATGCAATAGGTCTCGCAATTACGCAAGTTTAAGCTATTGGCATTGTAAATGACACTGCCTTTTATTTATGTTTTAAAAACAAAGATAAAAGGCATTGTTATTTGCAATGTTAATAGCTCAAACTCACATAAATGCGAGACCTATTGCATTGCAAATGCTTGTTCTCAAGGGGGCTAAGAAGTGGTTTGTTCTGCTCTGTGTCTGAAGTACATACGTCTATCTTTGACGACGCATTAGCCTGCAGTGCCCCCCCCACAACACACACACACACTTCCACCCTTGAGCGACACTGAGGGGATTGTGAGGGGTTCGCGAAGAATTGGTTCACTTTAGGTGTCCCAAGGGCATTTTTTGCCGAGTTTTGAAATAGGAGCTGCACATCTCTCTTTGATTACTCCAGCTCACGCTCTTATCACCAGAGCGCGGTCAGGACACGCATTTCATGCAGAGAACTGGTTTACAATTACAAAAGCCCCGCTTACGCACGGCCAGGGACAGGAGACAACACGGCCTGCCCCTGGCACGAGACAAGAAGGGATGTGCAAAAGCATGACCTCAATAGGGAGTGAAAGAGGGAGGGAGGAAACGTGCAGGAGGAAAGTGAAAGGGGAGAATTGAGGAAGGAGTGAAAGCAAAAGGGTGGCGAAGACGGTGGGAGAAGGAAAGTGAAAATGTTAAGAAACAAATGAAAGGGGTAGATGAAAGGACGAGTAAAGATAGAGGAAACGCATAAAATTGGAGAATAAGGAAGGAACGTGAATAAACAAATGAAGTGAATGGCATAAATTGAGAGAAAAGAAGAGCTGAAGATGAGAACGATTTTGTGAGGAAATAAAGCACAGGGTGAGAATAATAGAACAAGAAGAAAGAAATCAAGACTGAGAATGGAACGATGGAGAAAGAACTGAGAAGGAACAAAATGAACAATTGGGAACTGCAAGGTAGAAAGGAGAAGGAAGTAAAAGTAAGTCAAAGGAATGATTGGGAAACAGAAGGGTGTAGGTAGGTTTAGCTAGGGAAAGGTGGAAATTAGGAAGGGGAATGAAGCAATTGACCAAAAGGAGGAACCATTGAGTAAGAATGCACCGCAAATGATAAAAAATGTGTTATATAGCGCCTACTATCAGAGTCTTACTGGACTGCATAATGCTGTAAAAAAGGAAAATATACTATCCAAATTACGTATGTTCTTTACATTTAAAGGAGGTTTGTTTGAGAACATAGAAAATTGGCAGAAGTGTATTGCTACCCTGTCAGTTGTAGTAAGTTACTTAAAAGTAAGTTCTCTGTGCGGGGGTAGGGGAGAGAGGCACGCAGGCTGGCATATGTTGAGCACTTTCGCGGCTGCTTTGATGTCCTCAGTGGCCGCGCGGCTCACTGAGGACATCAAAGCGCCCGCGAAATGTAAGTGATCGCGATCGCGATCGCGATCACACTTCAAAGCTGCCGTGTGGCCTGCGAAAAGTGAAAGCAAACGAGTGCTTTCAGGCCTCCAAATGGTGCGCGCGCCCCGACGGCGCACATGCACTGTATTTGGAGGCCTGAAAAGCCACTGTTTGCATTTCCAAAACTCGCTTACTATAAGTCTCGCCAGAGCAGCACTAAAGCACTGTCTCAGGCGAGACCTAAAAAAGCATCCAGGGAAACAAAGGACGAGAAGGAAGGGAAGTGAAAGTGAAAGGGATAAACCCGGAACTGCGAAGGGAGTGAAACAAGTCAACACATGCCATAGTTTGATGAACTCTGAATGGAAAGAAACGCAATTTGAATATTAGGAGATACTCAAAGTGGAATGGAATAAAAGAAAAACTATAGTGACATTATTTCCTCTGGATTTACAGAAATAGGCAATTTTTGTGTTTGAGCACACACCGGGCAGGTAATTACAGTGGATTCTCAAAACGGAAAGGATGTGGCTAGAAGTTGACAGGATTTTTTAAAATGTATTTCTATTTTTTTAATTGACTCCAGACTTCTCCCCCTGATTTATTAGATTCCAATCAAGTAGCCTTGAGATTTTCTCCTGTCCAGCCACATCCGCACTGGATTATCTCTTAAGCGAGAAGTGTTTTTTAATTTTTATCACTTCTCTGTCTACAGACCCTAAAATGTAAATGTAAAGCGCTCCCATCGGACGTTCTCAAACACAAAAATCCTGGTTACCTGAAAAACCCTAATGCATTTTGGGGAGAGGTATGGCACAGCGGCCAGAGTGGGCCCCCCTGGAGCGTGGGGATCACGGTTCAATCTCTGGCTGCAGCCCAGTTCACCATCATGGGACTCTGGGCAATAGCTCACTCAATCTCACAGAGGACCCCAGCGCCTTGAAACCTAAAGGGGTGATATGTTTGCGCTTTACAAAATATGTATTATTATTGTTATTTTCTATTCTTTCTTCTGAAATGTAGTTTACTTTTTATTGCAGTATTGCTATCTCTTCCTCCCAGACATGGTATTAGGTCAACAATCACAAGATAAAAACCTTTCAGCGACACGCCTCTGCTCTTCACCTCATAGTTATTTTCCAGCTGTTCCATTACACTCAGTAAAATTCTTTAAAATAATCTTAAAAGTATTTCATACCATGACCTTTTAACTCCTTTATAGTTCCAATTATCCCATATAACATTGATTTACATTGTGTTTGTTTTATATATTCCTCTTCCTGACTTTCAATTCCCAGATCTCAGCCATACTTTTTTGACCAAGTTCCTCTTTTTGCTTCCTTATATTGGAATCCCTCCCCACACCTCATTACTTCTCCTCATTGGTTCCTGTTACCTGCACAAACCAGGAAAGCCTTCTGATCTTAATAGGACCGCCCTCATAATGTAATTTGAGTGAATAGTGGTAAAATATGTTTATTTAGAACGCTCTGCCAGTGATGTTGACATGCTTTGTAGTTCTCTTTGATATGAGAATTTAGTAAACAAAATATAAACAAGAGGGTCTCAGGTGTAATCACTGACAACGCCATTCAGTGAAAGGCCAAAGGTGAGAGTGGTTCCAAATTCTTGTCCTGGATGGACAATTCACCAATGTCTGACAGCAACAGTTGAATGAGGAAGAGAGAGAACCACGGATGGAGCAAAGAGGTATAAGACAGATTGTGCCTTATTGGGTTGGGGTGAAACCCTGATCCCTAATAATCAGGACTGCATATCACACATCGTGACACCCCAAAGTTTCAAAATATCACAATTTACCTCAGTAGGGTACACTACTGGGTTAATCTAGCGTAAGAGAACACCCCACCCAACATCAGTTTATTAGAGTAACATAATAAATCATTAACACAACTTAATAGCTTGTCGGTGATGGGAATAGTGGCCCTCGCAAAAATGGTGGTGCTACCGAGACTTTTATACTATTTCACTAACCTACCCTTAATGGTCCCACACACCACGTTCAAAGTGCTGAACACAATGCTCATCAAACTAATTTGGGGTAACGGCAGACGCCGCATCAGCCTTAAAAAATAAAAAAACTGTTTAGGAATAGAAATTGCCGGGTCTGTGTTCATAAGATGGATTCTGTAACTCCTTTTTAAAGACGGGCAGGTGGGAAGATTTCAGAAGAAAACGTGTTGCATTAAGGTACCACCAGTAGTATATGTCCAGGCACAATCAAATAAGAGAAAGTGACATTCTACGTTGCACATAAAGACCTCGCCTCCGCTGACGTAAAAACGGGTAAGACAACAGTAACGTGAAATGTATGTATAATACAAAGCGCTGAAAGAATGTGGCTGCTCTTAATGAAAACATGGATTTGTGCTATTTATAGCCGACCAATTTAGAATGCTGCCTAAGGATTTCCAGGTCCAGATCTCGTATTGTGGGTGGAATAGGAGAAATCATTCAAGAAAACAGTGCTCACAGACTAAATAAAAGATACTGAGTAACAACACACGACAAGCATTGAAAATGCAATAAGCCTCGCCTTTTATTACGTTAAAGCCATTTCCTTTGCTATTAGCAAAGCAAATGGCTTTAACTTAATAAAAGGCGAGGCCTATTGCATTTTAAATAACAAAAGCATTAACATACACAATCTTTGGCAACGCGGCTGCGAAAGTGAAAGTGATCGCGATTACGATCGAGTGCTACGGAGGAGAGACACATGGCACTGCGCGCGTGCACGTTCACGTGCACTGAAGCTTTAGGCCACGGCAGCACTTTGAAAAGCCTGTATACAAAATGTCTCGGCCAGATCAGCGCAAGCGCTGGATCAGGCGAGACCTAAAAATTACAAGTGGGTACACGAATGGGAGGATTGGGAGTCCCAGACTTGCGAGCTTATTTCTATGCCTGTCAGTTGTGTCAGGTTCCTCCGTTCCGATGTCCCCGGGGCTGTGTTAATGCTCTAGGGGGGCCCACCTCTGGATGACCCCAAGTCCGGCGTGTGGGTGAACACGGACTTTTGGGGTGATCGAGCGGGGGAAGGAAAGGGTAGGGACTGCAGGGAGGGAGATCTGAAAAGCAAAGAACAACAAGACACCTATGAGACCCTTTTCTAAGTAGGAGGAGACACTTGCGTTATCATAAACACCAGCGCTTACACACCTAAATTGCCCCCTCACCTGTAAAGCAAAGAAGGTACGTCAAGACATACATGGGAGAGCAAGAGGCAGTGACCAGTGGTCTCAGGCAACTAATACAAATGAAAAGAGAGATCATAGGTATGGATTATCACTGCAGAACACACACAGGTAGCATTTCATCTCTTTCTCATCGTCTCTCAACCATGTACCCACTTGTGAATGCCCCTTTTTGTTCCAAGCCACTGTAGTTGGCACCACCCCGTCGCGACGAGGCTCTCTCGTATGTCTGAATAAGAGAGAAAAGAAACAATAATGATGACTGGCTGTGGGGGCTTGTCTGATAGCCCGTCCTGCTTTGCCAGCAATACCCGCTATTACAACTGAACGTTCCTCATTTGTTTCACCACACCTGAGGCTGTTTGACTTTCTATTCCGCACTAGCCTATGTACATACATGCAGTACAATGCCCCAGCTGGATTGTTAGTCTTGGGCTCTCTCACTTCGAGAGACTGAACGGGCTCTTTATTTGCCTGTTACAACTCGTCTGGCCAATAGCATACCACAGCTCCTCTGCATGAGACCAGCCGGTCTCTCCAACAGAGGGGCGACACTTTGCAAAAGTTCCGGGATAACTTCCCGACAATGTTACAAGTTTGCTGAGACCGCGTCTCAACTTCGGTTCGAGGAAGAGCCGAAGGAAGAGCTCGGCATACAACACGCCTACCTCGGGAGTGATGACTCCGGGGACTCCTGCGTACCGCTACCTACTCCTTTCTTCCGATTTGGCTCCGTCACCGACACTCAGCGCTTCCTGGTCGCGTCTTGGTTCAAAGAATAATCGGCTCCGATGGAGTCGACCTTTCCCCTCTTACGTCCGCGCCGGGCGTAGCGCGAGTCACGTGCCGCGTCACTCGCAACGCCCGTCGGGAATTGTAGTTTGCCTGTAGAACGTCGTCGGCTCACGGTTAATACCTGGCCGGTGGTGCGCTGTCCTGTGGATCCTGACAAGTTGAAGTGGCTGTCTTACTGGACGGCGGGCCGCAACTTGCAGGAAATAGGGTACACAGAGGCAGACATAGATAATGGTAAATTACACGCATTGCTGCTGCCAGGAGGTGGGCCCCTAAGGAGCCCCCCCCGTTATTAGACACGGCACTTCGCTGCTGGAGGGCGGCACTGCAATATACACAACCGTCCAGGGCATACGCAGGGAATATTCCCTTACTGGGGTTCCCCCTGTTGAGTGGTAAGCTTACGAAGCGCAAATTAGCACCGTGACTGAGCGCGGAAATCACCACAACGTCGGATTTGTTCGGAGATGGGACGCTATTAGATCATGACACATTTGTTAATGAAACTGGAGCCCCGGAACAGTTGTACCTCATACATGCCGCACTGACACAATATGTCAGAAAGCATTGGGCCCCGAACAGGCAGGAACCTCCCACGAATGAATTGGTTAAAATGGTGCATCACATGGGAAGGGGTCGGCATCTTATAAGATGGCTATACACTGGTATCAGCACGCATACCGCGGCCCCTTTGGGCACCCTGAAGGTGGCGTGGGAAGGAGACATCAACAGGCCCCTCACAGATAAGGAATGGACAAGGGTATTAGAGCACCCGAGGAAAGTATCGCGAAACACGAAATTTAAGTTTATACAGACCATGGTACTACACAGGGCCTACCTTACCCCGCATAGGTTGGACAGAATGTTCCCCCAGACACAGCACCAATGCCCAAGATGTTCATTAGAAGGAGCTGACCTAATACACATTGTGTGGATCTGTCCAAAAATACGGAGATACAGGGACACCATAAGGCAGAGAATAGGGGAAGCAACAGAGCGGGAGGTGAAGAACACGGTGGAGGAGTGCATACTAGGATTGCATACACAAGTACACAAATACAAAGTACAATACCGATTTATGGACCTTGCACTTATACTAGCCATACGCAACATTAACAATGCGATGGAAATCACGGAGACCTCCGGACGTCCTGACATGGCACTCGGAAATCATAAGATGGGGCACTGCAGAGAGCGCAACACTTCACAGGGAAGAGCTTAAAGGGTTGCGGAAGGTAACCAATAGCATTAGAATGGGATGCTTTAATGGAAGCTCTAATGTCCATAGCGGCAGCTGAAACCCAGCCATAGGTAGCAGAACCTAACATATACAAAAATAACCAAGCCCTAAAGCCAGAGTATATGCAGGAGGTAGCGTGGCACATGCACACGATCAGACAACCAGCATAGGCTTTAGTCCACATTTGCAAGACCGGAAGGAGCGGTACGAGTGAGATCGGGGAGGGAGGGAAGTGGGTAGTTCGGGATAGTTAGTAGCAATATTGTAATAATATGTTTGTAAAAATGTCAACATTCTTTTAGTTCACTGTCAGGCAATGCACCAGCTGTAATAAGATGTTGGATATACCTGGGGTGTGGCGGAGAGCTGCAAAGGACTAAAGTATACTAGACTGGATGTATAAAATGTTACAAGCTATGCCTATTGTAAGGATGCCAAAGTAAATACGAAATGCAATAAAAAAAAATAGGTTTAAAAAAAAAAACACAACTTAATAGCTGGGTTCTAGAACATGGAAAAGTTAACCCCTTTGCCGCGGGGGTAGTTCCCCCGTGGCACGGGGAGGGGGCGGCAAGGCGGCGCTGTACTCGTGGCGAGCCCAGCTCGTCAAGAGGCACAGTGGAGCTGTGCTCATGACGAGCTGAACTCGTCACGACTCCGCCCACTGATTGATTCTCCCGCACAGGCGGGGAATCAATCGCGCGTGCCTCATGACGAGCTGGGTTCGTCATGAGCACACAATGGGTTAAAGAGTTTTATTACAAAATCTCAAAATCAAATGGTACAGAATAAATGCCATGAAGGCCCAGAGTTGCAGTTATACAGAATAGTCAAAAGTCAATAAATAATTTTAAGTCTCAAATGAGCAGCAAAATCATAAATAATCGGCTAGGATTCCTTGTAGAAAGAGGAATGTCTCTCAAAATGTATCTGTCAGAATCACAAGGAAAACAGACAGCATCTCCGGTGGAAAAAAAAGTCTCTGTCTCACTTTCCAAGCAAGGAGTTCTTATACATAAGTCTTGCATATGATATTAGCTAAAGGCACAGATTCTGCATGGCATGATTAAAAGTAATCATCATTGAACAAATCAGGGATTTCAACGTCACAGTAAATTTGAAGCAGCTCCAGCAACATGTTTTCATAGGAAGTTCAGCTAAATTGTAACATTTCTAAACAATCTGATATACACCAGTACAAACGTGCTAACCCAATATCGAAAAAACACTAGAAAGTTAATTTACAATTCAGGCAAATTTTGGAAAAACACGGTATTATATCATTCTGTTTCTCGTTCTGCGAAGCCTGTGAGGAGAAAAGAAACACAGGAGGACTTGATAGAAGGGATGAATTCAGGAGCGAAGACACAGAGAGAGAAACGGCACGCATTTTTCACTAAAATGTGGCCTAACGAAAACATGCTAATAAAAACTCTTCTGAACCATATATTACACTTGTTTCAACTGCATACACAGCATTTTATTGTTTGTGTCTAGAATCGTCATAAAATCATTAATACTCAATGTTATTTGCAACATGAAAAAAATAAACCCAAAAATAATTCCCAGAAATAGGAAATGCTTTGTTAAAAAGCTGAGCTTTTGAGGTAAAAGAAAGGAGAGGTCAACTCCTGCTCAGCAGCACCGTGGGAAGGTTCAGCCGCAGCTACACCTCTGGGTACCTTTTTAGGTCGAGGGACCGTCCGGTCTGCCGAAGGCAGAACCGGAAGTCCGGAGATTTAATGTTTCTTAGAGTGGCTATTTAGCCCGCCTCTCTTTTTGCTTCTCCTCCATTGGCTGGCTTCCTAAACGGAGGCCAGCCATTGGAGGAGAGAGCTGTCCCTCCAAATAGGCTCCGTCTTTTTCAGATTCGGGGGCGTGTTCCGTGCTGTTCTTTCCACTTTTTAGCCACGCCCTTTCTCAGGCGTGTTTTTCTCTCCTCCAGCCAATGGCAAGAGGAGAGAAAAAGAAACACGCCCCCGAATCTGAAAACGCCACTGCGTTTCTCCGAGGCATTTCTGCTTTGCTTCGAAGAAAGGCGGTGGTGTCTCCTACCTACTTCTAATTTGGCCAGATTCTCCTACATATGGTTGGCTTTCCAGTGTTCCATTTCAGATGTTCATCTTGCATACTTCCTGTCAGCTTTTGAATCCATCACTCTTAACGTAACAGAAGTGTATCCCCAGTTCGTTGGCATTCCTCCGTCATCCGACTGCATGGTTTCTGTATGTGTGCTGTATTCAAGCAGTGTACAGGAAATAGGATGCAGCCACTACACCATGCTGCCGATCCTCGAGGGTCCTTGTCTTCCAGAAGTCGGGCTTCACAATGAAATTGGAAATGCAAAACCAGCAGCACAGTGGTCGAATTAATATCTCCGGAGGGGCGAAATGTAATCTTAGAGAATTTAAGAAAATAATTTCGCATGTGATACCTTTTACGTATGCTTCGTTAATGCTGCTACATGCTCGGAGGGTGGGGGAAGGTTTATAACGTGAAAACAGCCGCCCTCCTGGCTTTAGCACTTCACACAAACAGAAAGTTAGCACTCTAGCTCTTCCTCACTACTCCGAGAACTGACTGTGCCTCAGGAAGAGGGAGAGAAGCTTGGTGTTCAAACAAAGCAGGGCTACAACTGCATCGTAGCAGCCGTCTTCAAACCAACCTTTTTATTTTGTTTATCAGATTGTAGTTCTTATCGAAATCATGAGGCATGCGGAGACGGTATTTTGGAGACGAACGTGACATTCTCGATGTTACCGTGCATATTTTAAAACATCGCAAACGTGTCTAGTGTGAAATGTATTTTTAAGAATAATACACTAGAACACATTGATCGTCTTTGCTTATGTAGGACGTTAGCATCCGTTGCATCGGTTAACCGTATTGTTTATATTGACTTGGCAGTACCGCTCATGCTTGAATCGCTCAAGTCACACAGAGGCCATGTTGGGTGTGGATGTGGCCTTCGTCTAGAGGGAGGAGCAAGTAGGGTAGTTATCATTTCTCAACTTACGCGGCTTGCGGCCAGGCCGTGAATCCCCAATTAACAAGGCCCAAGAGAGGTATAGTGTCTGAGGTGTGTAAGGTGCACGAGGATTAGCTGCATGCGTTGCGCGTGCTCTTGAGGGTAGCGTGTTTGGCTGTGCAGTCCAGGAAGTGAGTGCATTTCTGAGGCTGATACTGGTCATGGACAAACTGCACAGGCTAAAGCAGTTCGATGCATATCCAAAGACTTTGGAGGATTTCAGGATTAAGACCTGCGGGGGGCTGTAGGTAAGAATATTCAGGTCTTGTATGAAAGACATGGGCCGCAATATGTGCCCTTTTGCAAATACGGCTCCTGTCTACTTTTCATAGTATGAACCTGGCACAAGGTTACAAGGGCGCTCTACAAAAGGAACCACATTGCTTTCATTTTTAGATTCACGATTAAGTCTTTTGCCCGGAATCACAGAAAGGTGAGGCGTGGGTGGGGTTTGAACCTTGTGCCCCTTGCTTTAAGGTCGGCCGTTCTAGCCTCGAGGGATCTCACAGCTGCTTTGCAGGTAACCGGAATGTTCAGCTAGGATGCTTTAAACCTACCCTTCCCTTTTATTTAATAAGGTGCACAGAACAAAATATGTAAGCGGTAAATATTCAACTTTCTTCACTTCACGCAAACTATGGGCGGGTGAGACTATTTCCATTTCTCTGGGTGTGTATGTGCTTTCCAGTATGGAGCAGCTTTGCTCATTCATTTGCTGGTCGCTGAAGTAAAACGCCTGAAGGCGTATTCTCTCGCTCGTGACTTCTTCAGAGCGCTGCCGTGACAGAGTGTTATCTATTTCGGTCTCACTCTGGTGCATGTACCTCTCTCTCTATTTCACTACATCACAACATCACTCTATGCTTATATATCACTACCTCACAAAATCCCTCTCCCTCACTACCTCACTCTCTATCTACCTCACTCTCTATCTACCTCACTCTCGCTCACTACCTCACTCTCTATTTCAATACCTCACTCTCTCTCTCTATCTCACTCTCTCTCTGCTAATGCAATAGGTATCACATATGCAAAAAAAACCTAATGCCAATAGAAATGACAATGCCATTTATTTAGGGATACAAAAATGATAAAAAAATAATGAGCAATACCAATAGCTCTACCTATAATATTGCCGAGACCATTGCATTGTAAATGCTTGTTGTTTCCTGCTAGTTGGTGGACCAGGTAAAATGCCAGTTGACGAAGCAGTATTCTGGACTGTCACAGGAAATAGAGTGAGGAGAGATTGAGGTCTGGAGAGCAGTCGTGAAGAAGAGAGGTCTCACTGCAACAGCCTATGAGGCTGTTAATAACCAAAGAGCACTGGAGTGATGGAGGAGAGATGACTCTGTTCAGGGTTAGTATCCCATATCAAGATCCAAACACGGGTGGACCAGGACTAGGTACTGGGGGATATAAGCCTACATTAATGAAATTAGGGAATTTGGCAGCTATATAAATTTTATATTTTTGACCCTACTTTCACCTGAACATTAATGCCAGAAGTGGCTGCTGTGTGGGCGGAGTGCCAGGATGAAGGGGAGAGACAATGACAAAGGACGACGGGGAGGAGTGGGGGAGGGTGCGGAAACTGACAACAAGGAAACTTTATTTTTTTTTTAAATAGTGAAAAAGAACTTACCTGCCACACGCCGCCCTTCTCTGTGTCCTCGCTGCAGCACAGGCTCCCAGGCTCCCCTGTGGCCAATCTTGTTGCTGCTCTCATGTTTGAAAAAGACACACAATTGATGGACGGAATGCAGAACAAATCAGTCAAGAGATCTGGGTTAATTCCATCAATAGTTTGCTCACCATGCCTCCTCAGTTTAGACCTGGCCATATGCAAATCAGTTTTGACCCTGTGCCTCATGGGAACAGTCCAGCCCGAACTGCCAAGCCAGGTCCTCCCTGGACCGGAAACAAACATCCTAGGACCGGTTTCAGGGTTCCACCCCTCTTCAGGCAGGATAGCTGGAATCCAGTGGCACAGTGAGCCCGGGACCCTCGTCTGGGCATACCCGGTGCACTTAGGGCGAGAAAGCAAAAGACACACAATTGATGGACGGAATGCAGAACAAATCAAAGCATTCACCCCCAGTCAAGAGATCTGGGTTAAATGCATCATTCTTTTGCTCACCATGCCACCCCAGTTTAGACCTGGCCATATGCAAATCAGTCTTGACCCTGTGCTTCACGTTTGAAAGCAGCATTAGGATTGGCCTTAGTGCTGTGAATTTGCAGTCCCAGAGTGACTAGGGGCCTGTGCTTTGCTGTCTCCAACCCAGCAAAGCAGCTGGGTTGGAGACTGTTCAGTGAGATTGTCAGTTTAGCTGGCCTTAGACGGCTGGCCAAACTGACATGCGCACTGATCACAGTGCAACCACTCCCTCTGCCATTACCTCACAATGGCCTGCCCCCAAACTCGCCCAGCCCTCAGCACCTCAAAAATTAAATGATAATAGATCCGTTTCATTATTGTTTTATTTTTCACATTTTGAGGCTACAAGGGGAGTGACGCCCCTCCGCCATAGCGGAGGAGCCACCACTGATTAATGCTACTCTACAAACACCTCTCCTAAAGGCGTATATAAGGCGTATATAACATAGTGGTGCAATGTAACTGTTGGGAGAGGAACACCCCCTTCATGGGCAAAGGCCTGCCTTTAACTTGTGAATGGATCTGGACCTGCCCTAGACCCAGAGGAATGTACTAAGCGGACCCTCTGTAGTGAATAGAGGATTACTGTGCCTGTCAGGGATTCGCACGTGTAAAGCAGTGGTGACTGCATGCCACCTTTTACAGTGATTTTAGTATGACAAGGCCTTCACCCAGTATCAAGTAAATGGAAACTAGACAGTTGTTGCTGGTATTCTTTAGACTGGAGGGAGAAAACCCAGACACTGAAATGCAGGAAAGAGGAGACGGGCTTCTCTGGAGAAATTCCATTAGGTCCTTTCTGATCCAGGCAGCTGTTCATCAGTCTTCCTGACACTGACCCTTGGTGGATGGGAGGTGTGGGGGGAGGGACTGCAGTTTCTATGTCAGGGTGTGAAGGGTCCTTTAGAAAGGGAGAAGCCCTTTGTGTGTTGTTTGCTCACTCCTCTTTGTGCCTTTGACGTCAGTGCTCCAAACTGGAGACCACCCTGCTGTGAAGGGTATCACTGAAGATAAAGGCCTGTGGCTGGAAGACAGCCTCATAAGGACACATGGCAGGAGAACTGACCCAAGCCGGTTCTGCAAAAGCAGCCAAAGAATCTCCTGTCTGCTGACTTTTTATAAAAGTGGGAGCTGCTGACCCACGTGTTGCTCCAGTTCTAAGTTCTCTCTGTGTTGCTCCCCAGAGTACCCAGTGAACTGCACAATCGGGGCGAGTGAGGGGACATCACCTGGAGTTTTGTTTAACAAAAGAACTGTGAGACTTGTTCCAGGAATCCCAAGAGCCCTGCCGGAGCGAAGGAGAAAGAGCAAGCCCACCCTGCAGGAGGAGCTGACAAATGAAAGGGGGTAGACCCAGGGTCCATCGACCAGACACTCTCTGACAGTGTGACTGGTATGGTCGATGTTGTGGACCCAGAGTCCCAGAGATCCTGGAAGAACTGCGGTGCTTCAGAAGCGTATATGCCATCCCCATTATCTAAGTGTGCCCTGTCGGTAGATCCGACTGAAGGCAGGACTGACATTTGCCCCATGCCTGCCACCCAGGACGGCATGACCATGGCACTCTCAACTCTGGTGTGCGCTCAAAGCTGCCCCAAAAGTGAAATCTGTGAAACTGCTGTGTCTGCCAAGAGTACCCTCAGTGAGTAGCCAGGTTGGCTCTGACTCCTAAGGTTGCCAAGTCAGCTTTGCTGCTTTGCAGATCAAGGCTGTCGCCTCAAGGCACTATGTGCTGAGTAGTACCCGGCAACCAGGAACTGAAAACCTAAGAACCCGGTTGGACAGCTGCCATCAGGCTCACATCAGGTCCTAGAAGTGCGCTGTCATCGCTGGAGCTCTGCGTCCGTGGAAGAGGACTGCTGAACCACCTCCACCCTCGGAGACTCCAGCACAACTGGCCATGTACTCACTGGAGGATTCAGACCTACGACACCTGTCAGTTTAGAGAGACCGCCAGAGCCCAGCAGAGGCTGATGCTAGAAGCCTACACCCTCTGGAGACTCACTGTGCGGCTGCAGCAGGAATGACACGAGCCGTGCAGGCAGTCCTGCGCACCTCCATTGGACATGCTCACCCATGGGAGGCCTACAGCAGCTCTATGCTGCCAAGGAGAAGGAATGGGTGAGAGAAGAGACTATTTAGGCTTGTTAACCCTGCAAAGTTTCTGTGAGCTAAGAGAGGGGAAGGAGGAGTCGCACTGCGCCTGAGGAAGAGACTGCGCCACCAAAACCACAAGCCGCTAGAGTGGAGGTAGAATAGGTAGACTGAGGGCCTGCACCCTGAAGCACATGAAGTGCTTATCTTTTCAGAAGATAAGCACAGGGCTGGACATTTATCCTAATGCACTTCTGGGTGGGGTTTTAAGTGCTGAGCGTATGTACCCCCTCACTAACCTCCCTGAGAAGCCTGTAACTGTTCATCCTCCACTGAGAGTCAAGTGCTGAAAGGTTTATAATTGGCCCAGATTGCAGAGCCGTAGTAGGAAGCACCCCGGGACAGGAGAGGCAAACAACCTCAGCCCCCCAGGCTGTGGCTCAGCAGCCTCTGCTCTGCCTGCCCGGTGGCCCTTTCATCGGGGTCTAACAGTAACCTGTGGAAGGGTACCAGTGCACATACCAGAGGACAATGCACCACCAAGTTGTTTCTTGCAGCCCTCCATGGCTCTTCGGTGTCATCCTGCTCTGAGAACAATTGATGAATTGAGGATGCATTGCACACACTGGCAAGACATGGAGGTAGATTTTGGAGACTCTGGGGCTTATTTACAAGCCCCTTGCGCCATCAGGGAGTCTCTTTTAATATGGGATAAAGTGACGTACCTGAGGGGCAAGGGGCTGTAAATAAGCCCCTTTGTTTTATCCGCAGTCTGCAAGGACAGGCCAACCCTGGTGCATGTGGTTGGACTGTTAAGAGGCAACAGCGCTGCTTTGAAATTGACACACACCTACATTTTGCCGTATTGTGCCTGTAACCAATCCACTCTGACACATGGGACATGTTGAACTTAGAGCTCTTAGGACGATCAACTCTGTGAAGATCGTATCATTACTCAGATTTCTTTATGTATTCAGAAATGTAATCAGCCAGGCCTCATTGACTAGATTAGCTGCAGCTGGCCACCAGACTAGTATTTGGCCGGGTCGGCTGGTTTTCTTTGCTGCCTACTTCGATGACAGGGAATGCTTCGGCAAACAAAAGTGAGCGACGACTGATGCATCGTGCATTGGCCGACTGAGGGCACATTTTTATTTGATCAAGACCCCAAAGTGTGGAGTGCATTTGTGGGAATGAAAACCTGCGCAGAATGTCAACAAAACTAGGGAATATTAGAAGTCATCAACTAAAAATTGCATGTTGAGATTTTCTTTTCGGAGACCTCAATGTCTGCAAACAATAGGACTAGACGGAATTGTGCAGGGAATGTTTGGGTGCCTAGGTCTGACCAATAGAAAGAGGAGGTTGCATGGTTATTTTGTAAGTCCAGTGCATAATTTGTAAAGGAAAGAGGGCCGGTGCCCGAAGCCCTGCTCAGAAGCCCATGGTGGTGCCATTAAACGCCAGCCAGTACTGCGCAGTCTCAAACCACCTCACGCCTCTGTAGTCCACAGTCCACCACCAGAGACTGCCTGGCCCTCTTACCTCCCTCTTGTGGGATCCTTCTCCTTCTGTGGCGGTTTTCAGTCTTTCTAGTCCTCCTTCTGTCCCATTTGTGCGTGTTTTCCCGCTCGAGCTCGCGCTCAGTATCTGATGCCAAAAACGAAGTGCCAGTACCCAAAAATACGTGGCAGTGCCCCCCACCGGCAGCCACCGGCTCAAACTAAGCACAGTTTGTAACTTATCTGCAGCGCTGTTGATGAGGAGGATCCTCCAGGATTCTGGATCTAGAAGCTAATACTGAGGCAGATCGAAGATCTGGGGCCGGCACCAGTGAAATGTACTGACTGTCCTGGTGCAGCCTGCTGACGCTCTGATACACCCAGTGGTGCCCGCACTCGGCCTGCTGTGTATTCAGAGTAGAACCTGCAGGGGGTGAGAGGGGTGACTTGCTTCCAGTTCCAGCAGGGGCCCAACCCAGGGGTAACCAGTCCTTTCGTCTGACTCTCATGCTGGCTGGGTCTCTCTGGAGCCGAACGCCTTCATGCAGGGCAATCACGGAAATATCTTCAACTTGTCACAAGTGCTCGTGCCAGGCTAGCATTCCGAAGCAGCTTTCCCAAGCTCTGGGTGTAAGAGATCTGCATGCACTGTAGGAAGGTACGATACATATGCCTACATTAGCAATACGACTAATAACCATGTTTATAGCACTTAGTGATGAACCTTTCTTTCTACCCAAAGGAACCCTTTTTAACAACCTTAGAATAACAACACATTCTTCTCTTCTGCTTTGTATTTTCATGCACCTCCTTGATGCAGTTTCATAACTCACTGAGATATGTTACAACTATTATAACTTGTCACATACTGGTTACATAAGGATCTCTATTTCTATAATATTTTATGATGAGTCAAGCCTGTGACCAGACTGTGCACGGATTTCTTCTGCAAGTGCATAAACCACCAGAGTTATCTTCCTGTTATACCATTGAAATTGCTGGGCACATAAACATCGCTGTAGACGCTGCCTTAGCCCATCAGATATTTTAGAAAGAAATAGATGTACTATCACATTTGTCCTTGTAGCCAAGTTCTTTCGGTCAAAGTTTTTTTTTTTAAATATTGACTTTCAGAATGCGCTGCTCATGACTCCACCCCTGTGACTCCATTCTCTTTTGTTACCAACGCTTGACTCACAATTTATGGGATCCCAAAGTATTTTTTTCATTTCCAATATTGCTCAACGGCAAGTCCAACCTGTAGCACTGGGTCCTGTGCCAGTGATCACAAATCTACAAGACTAGATTAGATATAGCTAAGATGAGAGCTATCCAGATAATTCATGGACTGCTTAAAAACTATTGTAGGGTTCTATGGTAGGATTTCATTCTCTACAGTGGTAGTCCTGAAGGAGAAGGTGATATGACAGAGACTTCAAAATACTTCAAAGATATAATTGCAGTAGGGAAAGTGTGGATTTTCAAAAGGAGGAGAAGAAAAGCACTTTTTGGGTATTTGATGCTCTCCAGGTATTGGTGACAGCGAGGACGAAGAAGGTCAAGTAAATACAAACTAAGGGCCTGATTACGATGGCCGATGGAGTTCAGCCCATCTGCCATTGTCTCCTACTTGGGACCACCCGCCAACAAGGCGGCAGTCCCACAATAGGAATGAGGATGAGACCGCCATGGTAGTGGTCACATCACCCACCTTTAACATTGCAGCGAGTGCTGCTGGCTGCAGCACCCACCGCAATGGTAACAAGCATTGGCATAGCCAATAGGTCTCGCCTTTGGGACCTTATAAGTGTTTAGCCATGCAACAGTTGCATAACTAAATACTTATAAGGTCCCAAAAGCGAGACTTATTGGCTATGCTAAGCGGCCGCAATCACAATCAAACATCAAAGCGGCCGTGCGTTGGCAAAAGTGAAAGTAATCGTGGTAAAGCACGGCGCGCGCGCCCGCGCACATGCACTGTAGCTTTAGGCTGGCCTGGTAGCACTTTTTGGAGCCCTCTCAATAAGTCTCGCCAGACCAGCACATGCGCTGGGTCAGGCGAGACCTAAGAAGGGCTGTTTTACATATCCCTGTACTACATGACAGGCACCAAGCAGTGCCTGTCACTTGGTGCAGGGATATGTAGAGGGTACCATTGGTGCCCCCCAACACCCAAAGGCATGGGCCGGGGGGAAGGCGGGCCCCCAATGTCCATCCCCACGAGCCTTTTCATGGCGGTTGAACTGGCATGGAAAGGCTGGCGGGGATTTATATCATTATCCGACCGGCGGTGCCTAACAGGCACTGTCACCATTCTGGCTAATGCGAGCGGTCCACTTGGCGGTTGGATTCTATCTGTCTGTCAGGACCGTGTCCGACCCCCAACGATCCGCCCGCCATCGTAATGAGGCGGTCTGATTGGCCCTCAGAATTGGCGGGCATACCACAACTGACAGGCTGGCGGTGGCGGTCCTCCCGCAATCGTAATGAGCCCCTAAGTCCGTACAAGCTTTGTATCAAATTAGACATTGTGATACTATTTATTTTTAACATTACGAAATGTGCTTGATGTAGACATCACTTAGTTGCTCAAAAAACGTAATAACTTGCCTTCTCAAAACCAGTTAACTCAAGTCCTTTCCTTTGTCCGACAGGCACAGCAGCTGCAGGAGGACTCCTCTATTTACAGACAGAGGGCGCCTTCATTTCCGGTTGTGTTCTTGCTGTTTACACCATGTCTGTCTGGCCTCACCTGACTGGGCGGGTTATTAGCTCCGGCCACCCTGGGAAAGTCTTTGGTGCCACCATGGTGATTTTTGTACTGGAAATTTTAGCCTGCATTTGGTGCACTGCTTTCAAGTTTGTTCCAGGAGGAGAATATGCCCGGGAGCGTAGCCACATCCTTCTGGGTACGTACCTTACTCTGCTTTAGTGTACTATCTAATATAACAGTTTACAATAGTGTGAATTGAAATTGGAATTGAGCTGACTCAGATGTGCTCACCTCAAGACTGTTCTAAGCAGCAAACATTTTGGGGGCTACATTAAATGAAAAGAATTGACTTACTACATGTCTTTTTAATAACAATTGTATATTTTGCAATCAAAATAATTTGGTTTATGTTGACGATTTGCACAACCATGTAATCATTGCCCTGGCTTATTGTCTGTAGTATGTAGATATATTCCTATTTTCACTTTCTCCAAATCCTTTCAGTGGTATGCACTTGAGGCAACATGTATACATACCATCTCTCCCTCAAGGGCCCTCAACTTTCCAAGCCAAGGACTGCTTTTACATCCCTCACAGCACTTTCCTCAAATTCTGTGGTCCCTTCATTTCGGGACATGCCACGGTGAATGACAGTACCCCCAACTCACCAGAACGTGATGTCCTCTTCAAAGCCATCTCTTAAGGAGTCTGTCTACTCTTTGGTGAATGATTGGAACTACCCAAGCTCATCTGATCATCCTTCTAAGAACCACCAGCGTACCCCTTGCTTGTGGGCAGGGTTGGATTGGGATCAAAAATCGGCCCGGGGAACACCAAAAAAAAGTGGCCCACATTTGCGTATTGCCTTTCCGCAATACACTGCTTCAGCGAAGTTTTATGAAAAGAAAGGGGGTGGGGGGCATGTTTTATTAACTTCACTTAGATGAAAAAAGAAATTGCACAGATTAGTTCACACTGCTAAGCCGCACATGAATCCAAGTGAGACCACTTCTCCTCAGGCACCCTGCCCGCTCAATCAGCATACATTAATGAGTCGGGCCAGTGAAAGAAAGGGAGTGATACATCTGCCCATCTGCCTCTGGGAAGGTCACTCAGGCACCCAGTGGGCCGCTGGCGGCATCCTAACATCACAGACAGCCCCCAAGCTGCTCAAAAAAGCAGCCTACAGCTAGAACTCGGCTACCGGCCCTTCGGCCATTTCCCGAGTGCCCGCGTTACCAATCTGACCGTGCTTGTAAGGATACAGTTTAGTCATAAATACATTAATGCTGTCTTTCAGTTCTCCTACCACAGCATCTACGGGCAAGGTGAGACTATTCAGAGTCACAGCATGTGTGTCATATTCTATCCTCCAAGAGATAGAGGGTTTATGGGGAGCGAACTAACTAGGAGGAATGCGAGAAACGACTCTGTGAAGTTAAATCTTGCGACTTCAAAACGGTTGGTGTAGAAGTACATCAGATTTTTACTGCCACTTTCTAAGAGAAGATCACTTTTACCTTCTTTTGGATAGCTCTAACCTAAACTGAACATCATCCCTTCCACTGTGATACACAGGGAATCAAATAAATTATATCTCAAGTATATTTCAGGTAAAGATGGATGCTTGAGATAAAATGTACAGGACAACTCTTTTTAATTACATTATAAAAACAAATAAACATCCTACTCTGGTTTTTTAAGTACCCTACTATTTATCATAATAGTTTCTAGGGCATCTTCACATTCACGGCTGCCGACATTAATTGTTTTGACAACCATTATTTCTTTCACAGTTAGCCCTCTCGCTGTTGGAAAACCCAGCTGACCAGTTTAGAGGTCTTCATTGCATCTAGTTGTTATCTTATGGGGTTTTGCACATCTGCTAAATTTCTGTGATGAACATTCCAACTATTCCAGTTGCAGCATGCAAATGATATTTGGCTTCTAATGGTGTCGGTTGCTATTGGTTGGTGTTTTAGGTCTGGCTCAGTGGCGTAACACAGGCCCCCGCAGCACCTGCAGGCCGGGGGGGGGGGGCAGGCCCAAGCTCCAGGGGCCCCCCTCAGCACAGTACTCTGACCAGAGAGCTCCTGATTGAGTCTATAGGGGGGCCATCCACGTACCTTGCAGGAGGGCCCCCTCAAGTTTTGTTACGCCAGTGGTCTGGCTCCAGGCAGTTTTAGCTGTTGTCAGAAAGATATTGTGTTACTGATCATTAAACAAATACATACTTTGGGTTTAGACTAGAATTACTCCCTCACCACCTGCTATTGGCTGTTTGGTGTATCATTGTACCACCTATGGAGTGATTCCATTCCAGTTCCTTAGGGACTATTTTACATGCACCAAATTATCATCCATTCAATTCTGTATCACATGGGAGGAGCCTAGCACGCATCCAAGATGGTCGCGTGAGCACAGGGCTCCCCGGACCCTCGCTGCTCCTCGGAACTTATCCTGACTTTATCCTGACTTGGTTGACGGATTCTGGAAGATGAACGTTGGCTGAACCCTAAACTCTTTTCAGAAACCAAATCGGACCTGGGAGACCTGATCTATGGTGGTTTGAACTTTTGAGGCCCAACTGATGGCTGTGCCCGGTGCGAAGGCGAACTGTGGAGCCGGGGCATAGTTGAACAACAACGGCATCGGGGCTGCGCCAGCGGCCGTCTCATCACTTTCGGTTTCACTTTTGGATCTCTGAGTGGCTGGACAGTGGAGTTGCTTTGTGCGGCTGGGTTTTCACTCGGCCTTCGCTTCGTGTCTTTGCCTCCGCCTGACACCAGTGTGCCCATTGACTTTGATCCTCTCGCACCGCCACATTGCGGTCCCTGGTAGGGCCCGTGTCGGCTTCGCCTGTGCCACTTTGACGCTTCCTCGGTGGTCCCCTTCGGTGAGCGTGGCTCAACATGGGAGGCAGAGGGGATCCCGAGAGGATTTGTCACTGCAGGACATCATGGGCGCCATTAATGGCATCAAGGAGACCATCGCTAAGCAGTACGAGGCCTTGGCCCGTAAAATCGACACGGTGGCCATTGATGTTACGCTAATTCGGGCGGATCTCTCTAAGACGAATGAGAGGGTTCAATCGCTGGATTTGCGGACGTCCACCCTTGGTACGGATGTGTCGGACCTGCAGACTGCTTTCGGCGACCTCAAGTCGGCCAACGACCTGATGGCCCGGCGGCTGGAGGACTTCGAGGGACGGGCTCGACGCAATAACATCCGCGTCATAGGTGTTCCAGAGACCTCAGACAATCGCCCGGTGGATCTTGTGGTTGAGGAACTCATCCTCAAACAGCTTGCCCCCGCTGGCCTGAGTAAGTTCTTTGCCGTGGAGCGGGCCCATCGAGTCCCAGGCGGTCGGCCGCGACCGGGAGCCCCCCCCGAGGCCTATTGTCGCAAAACTTTTTCACTACAGAGACCGCGATGCGATTCTGCAGGCCTCACGGGTACATGGCCCGGTCCGATATGAGAACTCATCCGTTAACTTTTTCCCGGACTTCACCCAACTTGTCCAGAAACAGCGGATGGGTTTCCAGGGGGTGAAGCGCCGTCTCCAGGACCTGGGTCTTAAGTACTCGATGCTTTTTCCTGCTAGGCTCCGAGTGGAATACGAAGACCGGACTACCTTTTTTGACTGTCCTGCGGCTGTGAGCGACTGGCTGGATTCTCTGCCGGACCGGGGTGACCGGCCTGGGCCTTCTGGTGGTGCTGAGAGTGGCGGGCCTCCTTCGGAGTGACTTTTGGTCCTTGACTTTGACATTTTGTTTTGTTCGGCTGGGTTCTACTTCTTTTCTACATTTTGTTTAATTATGATCTGTGTTGGGGGCGGGCAGGGACGGGTCCCTTTCCTCCTCCGGGGTCTTTTCGTAGCATGGGGTTTGTAGGGCGACAGGCACACTGCAAGTTGGGGTGGTTTTCTGGACCGCAGGGGTGCAGGGTGGGGGGAGTTGAATTTGGGGGGGGGTTGGTGGGTGGGTGGGGTTGTTTGGATTTGTGTTTTCTGTTTTCAAGGCGAGGTATGGGCTCTGCTTCAGTTTCCGGTGTCGCGCTATTTGCAGGGGGATCCTTGATCTACTGGATGGGATGGGGGGGGACGGGTTGAGACTGATGTCTTGGAACGTCAACGGATTGGGGGATCGTATCAAACGGGGTGTTGTGCTGCAGTATTTGCGTCGTTTGACTCCTGATGTGGTATTCTTACAGGAGACGCATCTGGTTGGTAATGTTTGTCATGCCATGAACAGGGGGGGATACCGACTCGTGGCCCATTCCGGTTTCACCACTGGCTCTAGAGGGGTGGGCATTCTCCTACGATCTTCACTTCCGCTAGAGATCACCAGGGTTGTCCTAGACGATAGAGGGCGCTATGTGGCTCTGACTGGGAGGTGGGAGGGGCAATCCCTTTCCTTGGTTTCGGTTTATGTTCCCCCGGGCCTCCAGAACTCCACCTTCTCAGACTTGGGTCGTATGATGCTTGAGCTTCCTGACAGTCTTTTGCTTATGGGTGGGGATTTTAACTCTGTTGTTTCGGGTGATTTGGATCGCCACCCGCCCAGGGCCCTCCCTGCTGCCCAGGCGTGGCTTGGCGGACTCTTGGATACCTTCGGTCTGGTGGATTGTTGGAGGTTAATGCATCCGACACAGTGTCAGTACACATTTCACTCTGGGGCCCATGGGAGTCTCTCCAGATTGGATTATTTTCTTATGCCCGCGGCCCAGACTGCCCGGATTCGAGAGGTAAAGCACTTGGCCCGGGGTATTTCTGATCATTCCCCACTGTGGTTGCTTTTCGACACTGGGATGCGGTCCGCTGGGCGGATTGCCCCTATTAACCCTTGGTACTTGCGAGACCCCAAGATTCGTGATAGCCTTGTTAAGTCGATGGATCAGTATTTTCTCGAGAATGAGGGGTCGGTGGTGTCCTCAGTGTCCCTGTGGGAAGCCTTCAAAACAGTGCTCCGCGGGCATGCCCTATCCCAGATAGTGGAGGCTAAGAGGGTTAAGAATGAGGCGGTGGTGAAGCTGGAGACTGAAATATCGGGGCTGGAGGCAGCCTTGGAGACGGGTGTGACCCAGGATGGGCTTCATGCCCTCACCTTGAAGCAGTTTGAATATAAGTCTCTTGTCACTGACGCTGCCAAGATCATGTATAGGGAGCAACAGGGTAGGTTGTATGATGCCGGGGACAAGGCGGGTAAACTGATTGCTTGGTTGGATAAGAAGGAGAGAGTGAATCGTGTGGTCCCGGAGCTTCGGGTTTCGGATGGAGTGTGTGTGACTGACCCTGGTGAGATTGTGGAGTGTTTTGCGGACCACCTCCGGGCGGTGTACTCCCCGGTGTCTGATAGAGATGAGGATGACTCTCGTCTCTTGCTGCGGGATATTGCTTTGCCCGGCCTATCCGTCGAGGACCATGAGCAGATGGATGCCTCTCTGTCTGTCGACGAGATTGCTACCGCGATTCGTTCCCTTCGCTCGGGCAAGGCTATGGGCCCCAACGGACTGCCGATTGAACTGTATAAACTACGCCCGGATAAAATCGCGCCCTTCCTCCGTCGTATGTTTCTGGAGTCGCTCGAGCGGGGTTTCCTTCCCGACGACCAGCGTCTGGCTACTATAGTTGTTATTCCCAAGGACGGTAAGCCACGAGACCGCTGTGCCTCATATAGGCCTATTTCCCTACTAAATGCCGAACCAAAAATCCTTGCCAAGGTCCTCGCTAATCGCTTGCTGAGAGTTATATGTGATCTGATACATCCGGATCAATGCGGCTTTATCCCTCATCGTAATACCGCTCTCAACCTGCGGCGTCTACATGGCGTCCTCGCTAGGGCGGAGTACCTCTCTGAACCGGCCATATTGGTTTCCTTAGACGCCACAATGGCCTTTGATACCATCGAGTGGCCATTCCTTTGGGCCGTATTGGCGAAATTTGGCTTTGGGGAGGGATTTATTAGCTGGGTGAAGCTCCTCTATGCTGGTCCAATGGCTCAGGTTGTTGTCAATGGGCGGGTTTCTCGGCCCTTCGCTCTCGGGAGGGGTACTAGGCAGGGGTGCCCGTTGTCCCCTCTGCTCTTTGCTCTCGCCTTGGAACCGCTAGCCGCCTGGCTCCGCTGGGAGCCCTCGATCAGAGGGATCCGGTGGGCCCCGGGCTTCGAGGATCGGGTCTCGTTGTACGCGGATGATATTCTTATGTACCTCACCTCGCCGCGGAAGTCGCTCAATGTGCTTTTTGATGTTCTTACTTCCTTTGGGAGAAATTCGGGTTTGATAATTAACTGGTCCAAATCTTGCGTGTATCCTATCTCCGGTGGCCTTCCTCTCCTGCCGCCGCGGCTTCCGCTCCAAACATCTCTATCCGGCTTTAAATACTTGGGGATATACGTTTCGTTGGATCCGGCGGTCCGCTACGAGCAGAATCTCCTGTCTCCCCTCCGGCGTTTGAGGGCGGATACGGCCCGGTGGTGTACGTTGCCCTTGCCTCCGCTTGGTCGCGCAGCACTGTTTAAAATGATGTCCCTTCCCAGATTTCTTTACGCACTCCAGAACTCCTTCGATATCATTCCGGCGGCCTACTTCTACTTTGTGGAAATATGGATTTTTCTGGTCAGTTATGTCCCCTATCTTGGACCCCAACGGTTCTATGTGCATGTTACAAGTACATGTATGTTCCCTCCAGTTCCAGTTATGAAGACGCAAACACATGTGCGTCCACCGTCAACATGTCCTCTGTCAGATCCGCCATGAATAGGCCGGATATTCCATTCCTAAATATGAAAGGCCACCAGCTTTATATGGTTCACTTATGCCATTTTACAGTCCAGGCAAGTAGGCCCTGATTCTGTCATCAAAACTCTTCTTGCTTTCTGCCTCTGAAAGCTCCAGTCTGAGCCTGCATCTGTGACCATGAACTTTGTCTCATTCTCTGCGCGGCTCACGAAGCCTGACATCAGCCTATTCTCTGCCAAGAACTGTATTTCACCTTCGAATTATCTGCTTCCCCCTCAGCCGATGCATTCCTGCCTAGTAGTTTAAGTAAACATTCTTCCAGTTACCGAGCAAAAGGCCCGGCTTCTCTGCCCTTATGCAAGTAATTCATAGCCCTGTCACCATGGAATATTCCTACCCCCTCGCATTCAGTGTAGACACTTAGACGCTTGTACACGCACGCACAGTCAGTATAGAATAGATTCTGTCCGAGAGTCCTTCTTTCTTGGATAACATAGTTCTTTAAACATAGGATGTTAGATATGATTTGGGATTAGGTTGACTTGACCCCCCAGACTTTTTGTCTCCACATGTAGAGCTAAATGTCAAGTCCCCTTCACCCCCTAGTTACACGTCAATTACACGTCATTCTGCTGCGCGCGCATCTAGGCCAAGTATTATCTTATAGATCCACCTATATATGACATCATAACCAATTATGTTCCTTTTTACTCTTTATTACACCCATTTCTGGTTACACAGAACAAATCGTCATTTTCCTTATCAATTGTTACGCCTACTGCATTCGCTTCATTGTAATGTATGTACTATAAAAGTCATTTCTTGTCAATAAAGTATGTACTTCACTTCCTGAACCCCCGTGGTGATGGAACTTGGAGCAACCGATTATAATCGATCACTGGAATAAAGCCCATTCCGAAACTCTAATATCACGGATTCTGCCTCTCATTTTACTGAGCTATTTTATAATGTTTCTGTATCAAATTCAGTCCCGGTAAAGGAATTTTATTTACCACATGATGGCGCCCGAACAGGGACACTTTCTCATCTCACGCGCCGGCGGTGAGTTGCAGGCCCGGTCTCCTGCCACAGCTGGACGGACAATAACGCGTACCAGCAGGATTTCCTGTATCTCCCTCCGGTCAAGCGGGGGCGACTGAGACTGCGATCAACACCCAGACGAGGCGGTGAGAAGTGCAAAGTATCCCGACCAGAGCCTAGCTGAGAGAGCAAGATCCGAGGTATATAGAGACCCACCAGTTCGAAGTCAAGCCCAGTTTCCGACGAGACGAGTCGAGTCCAGTCCGGTTCAAGTTCAAGTTACCGAGGCCTTCCGTTTCCGAAGCTACCCGGTGAGTACCATTACTGGGGAGGCATTTCTGACGTGCACATTGGTTGTGCCGGTCAAGACGGGTTTGGGTACACAAATCCGGTCTGCACTGTTTTAGCAGTGTATCTGTACTGTTTAGCAGTATATCAAGTATTCCGAAGTATCTAGTTAGTGTCAAGAGTTATGCTTGGTGATTAGTTATGCAGATGATCATCATTGTTGTTTATTTTAAAAGTTAAAAAAATGTTTAATGTTTAATGTTTAATGTGTTAAACGTCCTGCATATTGTGGTATGAATGGTTGTTCATTATTGTGCTTTTGTATTAAGTGTGTTCAAGATTAAGTGTCAGATCAGTTGTCAAAATGCCGCTCTTTTCGAAATTAAGACAGATCACTACTAGAAAAGGGGTACTCGAAGAAGCCGTCCCTATTCCTCCTAGGGATACTCCAGGGCACTTCATGTATCACAAACATGGCTTAGACGCTATATTATTTCTTGATTTATGGGTAGACTATACCAAGGGATTACCAGAAAGTCAGAGGTGGCCCGCAGCGGGGACCTGGGATGCAGAGTGCATCATGAAAGTCGAGGAAGAGTTATGGAAAAGGAAAGTCAGACAGTCACAGAAGGACGCCGTTGAGTTATGGCGTAAAGAATCTCATAGACGTACAGAAAAAGCACGTAGACAGGAAGAAAGGAATAAAGAAAGTTCAAATAAAGTTCAAGGAAATCTATTAATTGAGGAAGGTATCCGAGTGAAATCAGAACAAGTAGACAGACAAAGAAATGCCCTTATGAATGGTATGTATCCCCTTCTGGCCGAAGGATTACCTAAGGCTACTCCAGAGATACCGAAAGACTTGCCACCCCCATTATTCCCAATCAAGGTACATCCTAAGGGGCATCCTAGAACCGCAGAAGATGTTTTTCTTTCCTCATATTTAGATGACGCAGCTCCCGAGTATGCTAATTCCGCTCCACATAGACCGCATATCAGGGAGGTCCTACGCCAAGATCCAGCACCCGTATCCCTACAGCAACAAATCGAGTCACAAGTTCCGGCAAGCACATCTGTTTCTGTATCTGTTCCTACAGCTACTTCTATAGCTGTGTCCACACCTATAGTTGCTGTGTCACGTTCAACGAATCCTTTCACACCCGACGCCCCAGATGGGGCCACGGGAGGTGCTACCAATATCTTTTCTACGCCACCCAGAATAAATAAACTTACTTTTCAAGAGTCAGCGCATTCACGTACACCCAAATTCGTAAGTGCCCGTGCACTTAAAGAGCTTCTCGTAGATTGTAGATATGATCCGGTGCCCGGTATAGAGGACGAAATGATCCTGGCATCATTGCGTATCAGACGAGCCGCAGTGTATTTAGCGAAGTTACCAGGAATGACTGCGCATCTAGACGAAATATATCATTTTGTCCAAACAGGGCGAGATCCAGAATGTATTAACAGAGCTATGGAATACCAGAAAGTAGAGATACAGGGGGAACTGTTACGTTTCCTCATAAACTGTGTGATCAGAAATGTAGACCGACCGGGGGTAGACCCGGAAGCAATGCAAATTCTTACCAGATGGAGTCAGAACATATCAGAAGGGAGACATGACAAGCAAAATTGTATAATAGCCATGTGCCGAAAGATCCGTAAAGAAATAGAACGCCTACACGAAGAGAGATTAGAGGCAGACGAGTTCGAACAAAGCGAGGAAGAAGGGTCAGGACTGCCCGCAGGACAGTCGGACACCATAGCCTATGTAGGTAGAGGAAGATCTTGTAATAAGAATCAGACTAGATGTCTTACTGACTCGATACGTCCGATATGTCCAGATAATAACAGGAATTTTCAAATACCTATAATTAATATAAGGTCTAACGAGCATTCGTTCCAAACCGCCGACAAACTACTCCGAGAACGAAGGGGTTATCATTTTCTCGATTCTATGGACGAACAAGATTTAGCCAGGGCAGCTGTCCATTGGGTGGACAGTCCCGGAAAATATAGTGATGATACAGTAGTACGCACATTTTTGAATCTCACCCCAGATGAACAGAGGTTAGCTGGGATTTATATGATTCAACAACTCATTATACTATATCGGAGTCAGCATTCGGACCCTGGTCCCTTACCTGACATACTGACTGAATTGCTTATGAATAAATGGAGAGGTCCAGGTACTAAATTAATTAAAGAAATTCTAGAATCAAGAAAGCAGTATATTCTTTTTGTATGCTCAGAGCAGGTCTCAGTGCCCGTCAAGGAAAGAACCACGTATCACATGGATAGACAGAATCCGTTACGAGAAGTGCACCCAATAAAAGGCGAGGACAACGAGTTTAAGCGCGTATTTGTATATACGCCCATATCAAAAATAGAATTGTTACAAATGAAGAAAGTGGTACCCAGTCATGACAAAGATCCAGCGGGTTTTCACCGAGAAATTAAAGACATGTTACTCATGGGAGAGTATACCTATCCCGACATTATGACAATATTAAAGGTATTGATGCCTGCTGGCATTTATGAAAAACTCAAGGAAAAAGAGTGGGAGGTAGGAGACCAAAAGATAGAGTGGTCAGTGTTAGAAGCGGAAGAAAAGGCCCGAACTGCAGGAGCAGGACTTGGGGATAAAACTAAAGCATTACCAGGTTTACTAGTACAGGTACTGCCACGTTTATTAACTACGAAAAAGGAAGATTGGGGAACGATTTCAGCCTGTAAGCAGAAGCAAGATGAAGACACTAGTGATTACTATGCCCGATTTGAAAAATGTTTTGGTATAAACAGTGGCATAAAAGCCAGTAGCGAATCATACCCGCATCTGTTTGTAACAAAATTAGTAGAAAATGCCCTGCCCCCAGTAAGGAATAGAGTATTAAAATTCGAGAGTACCTGGCAAGGTAACACTCCATCACAAATGTTACAAATGCTACAGTACCATCACAATAGAATTAGAGAGGAACAAGAACATGAACACAGACGCATGAAAGACACGAAAATGAAAATGCTAGTTTCCCAGACAGTTCCAGCGGAAGGACATAAAAAGGGTATGACACATTCCGATTCAGCAGGACCTGTAAAAGGGACATGCAATTATTGTAAAAAGCCAGGTCATTACGTACACGATTGTCCAGTTTTAAAACATAATATCGCCATAGGTAAAACACAAGAAAGATCACGGCCGCTCAGACAAGATCAGAATGAACAAGGAGCTATGCAGCATGCCCAGGCCATGCCAGCCGCACAACAGCCAATACAGTTTGTGCCAGCTGCATCACCGTTGCCTGCTGCTGCCACACAGACAACAACACGACAAATGTATCAGACCGCACAGTATGAATATCCTGAGTATCAGCGTTACGCATGAACTAGCCTAGAGAGGGAAATTGACTTACCCCTTATCGAGATTCCTGTAGATCAAGAAGGACCTTATGTACATAGTGAATTATTAGGCCAAGATAGGAAATTTTTACTCGATACAGGGGCAAGTCGAACAACTATAAAACGTAGTGAAGTTCCAGGGGCACCCCTCTCAGGCTCTCAGAATATTTCCCTTGGTTTTTCAGGAAAACCTATTGTTAATGAAGTGTCACAACCACTGCCACTTACGATAGGACCTCTGACCCGAACTACAGATTTATTGCTTACTAAATCATGTCCAGAAAATCTGTTAGGAATTAAAACCCTGAAAGCTCTAGGAGCCATAATATGTTGTTCTCCGGAAGGTGTAAGGTTGTTTTTGCGTGATTTTAAAGGTCACTATGTGTCTAGAGACATGGATCCCCGACTGCAGATTTTACCTACACATCTATGGGCACAAGGCCCTACTGATGTTGGTTGCATGAATATTACACCATATCGAGTCACATTAAAGGCAGGAGTGGTGCTACCACGAATGCGACAATACAAGTTACCACCAGATGCTGTAGTGGCTTTACTACAAATCATTGACGAGCTCATTGCCCAAGGAGTAGTTGTGGAAACAGACTCCAATGTATGTAATTCACCGATAATTCCGATTCTTAAACGAACGGATCCAAAGGCCCCGCCAGTATATCGATTGGTTATTGATCTGCGCGAATTAAACAAGTGCATTGTGCCACAATTTCCTGTGGTCCCAGATATCTCGTCATTACTGACAGCCATTGATTCCGAAGCAACATTCTTTACTGTAATTGATCTCAAGAATGCCTTTTTCAGTGTCCCAATAGATCCGGAAAGCCAATATTTGTTCGGATTTAGTTTAAATGGACGTAGCTTTAAATTCTCACGCGCACCTCAAGGATTTACAGAAAGCCCCAGCATCTATAGCCAAGCACTGAAACGAGAACTCGATAGTATCCACATGCCAGTTAACACTGTTCTGCTTCAATACGTCGATGATCTGCTGATCACCGCAAGAAGCGAACCGGAATGTGAAAAAGCATCACTGACAGTTTTACAATTTCTAGCCGAAAAGGGGCACAAGGTGTCCCCTTCTAAGCTGCAATTCTGTGTCCAGCGAGTTGTTTATCTTGGACACTCGCTGTCCAAGGAGGGAAGGCAGCTTACACCCGACCGCATTCAGTTAGTAGCTAACATGCCAATACCCAAGACACAAAAGGAGGTACGGGCTTTCATAGGCCTCACTTCATATTGTAGGCAGTGGATCCCGCAGTATGCATTTCTAGCAAAACCACTCATTCAGTTAACCACACAGGAGGCAGCCACATCGACTGTTCTCCCTTGGACTCAAGAACATACACAAGTTTTTGAAAGCCTAAAGAAAGCTTTATGTCAAGCACCTGTTTTAGCAACACCATGTTACAGAAAACAGTTTACACTCTTTGTTACAGAACGCGAAGGTACTGCCTTGTCAGTACTCACACAGGATCAAGCAGGAGCACACAAACCATGTGCTTATTTTTCTAGTACATTAGATCCCGTAGCTCAGGCTTTGCCTGCATGCCTGAAATCAGTGGCAGCGACAGCTTTAGCAATCAGACAAAGCGATGCCATAGTGTTAGGACACCCATTGACAGTTCAAGTACCACACGCAGTAGAGGTTCTTGTAAATAGAACACAAACACAACACTTGACTATAGCGCGACTTACAGGGTACGAACTTACACTGTTTCAGCCACATATAGAAATCAGACGCTGTAACACATTGAATCCTGCCACACTTTTGCCAGTAACCGGAACAGACCCACTAGCTCATGACTGTATTGAAGTTATTACTATAACGACAAAACCCAGACAAGACCTGACAGATGTTCCATTGTCCGATCCAGACCTGACGTTGTATGTAGATGGTTCATGTATGAGAACAAGTACAGGAGAGTTAGTGGCTGCTTACGCAGTCACCACAGATACTGAAGTCATTGAAACTAATCGTATAAATACTTTGTCAGCTCAAGCCGCAGAGCTCATCGCTCTGACACAAGCCTGTATTCAAGCCACAGATAAAAAAGTCAACATATACACTGATTCACGTTATGCATTCGGAGTTGTACACGACTTCGGCGTACTGTGGCGAGAGAGAGGTTATTTAACTTCCCACGGTGCCCACATTCAGAACGGACCCCTCATTCATGCCTTATTAGATGCGATACATCTACCCACTGCAATATCAATTATGAAATGTAAGGCTCATACGAAGATTACTGATATCATTTCCCAAGGCAATGATCTAGCCGACAGAACAGCTAAACAGACGGCTCAAACTCAAACCCCCGACATGACAAAGACAATAGTCCCGATACCGACACATTGTATGACAGTTAAAGATCCTACCCTTGACGTAATTGACATACAGACACATGCTACACCAGACGAAATAAAGACATGGACTGAATTAGGAGGGATCCAAACGGACCAAGGATGGATGATGAAGGAAAAGTCTGTGTGGTTCCTTCCTGATTCAATGGTCCAAGTTATAATTAACACTATACATAGTCCAGCACATCTAGGAGAAAAAGCTATGCTAGACAGCATTCAACACATTTGGTTCAATAAACATTTACGAGCAGCAGCCAAACAAAAGGTCCGTACCTGTATGATCTGTTGCCAGTTTAACCCAGGAAAAAGCGTTCCCGTAGAACAGGGTGGATTTCATCCTCCTAATAATCCTTTTGAAGTACTCCAGATGGACTATATCCAGATGGAACGATGTCGAGGATTCAAATATGTTCTCGTAGTTGTCTGCGCTCTGTCCCGTTGGACGGAGGCGTACCCGGTTTCAGATTACACTGCCCCGACTACTGCCAAACAGTTGGTTCGAGAATTCTTCCCACGATACGGTTTACCACGTGTTGTTCACTCAGATAACGGCCAGCCGTTCTCATCCGAATTAATGAAACACGTTTCACTTCTGTTAGGTTATCAGTGGAAATTCCACTGTGTCCGACACCCCGAGGCAGCAGGTCTCGTAGAAAGACATAATCAGATACTGAAAATCAGATTGTCCAAAATATGCAGAGAGAAAGGTGTCGACTGGATAGTAGCGTTACCAGTTGCACTCTTTTACATGAGAATGGTAGCACACTCTCGAACAGGGCTATCCCCGTATGAGGTGATCTTTGGTAGACCACCAAATATGTGGGGGACGCCCGTACCACGCAAAATAACTGATATTGACTGTAATATGCTGACAGATTACTTGGCTTCCTTGATGTCTGCACTACAATCTTGTCGTTCACAGGTAGCTGCAGCCTTTCCCGACAACACCGAGGTGAAACCCCATGACGTGGTTCCGGGGGACCTGGTCTTTGTGAGGAATTTCGACCGAAAGACTCAGCTGGAGCCCAGGTGGAAAGCACCCAAGTTGGTCCTGCTGACCACAAGGACAGCCGTGAAGATCGAGGGCCGCAAGGGCTGGATTCATTCAAGTCATATCAAGAAATTTCATGGACTATCCTCGGATATAGACATTGTGCCCTGCACTCCCTCACAGACTGATTCAAAACTTCCTTTGGTTGAAAAGACTGAAACCGAACTTTACAAACTAAAGCTTAGGCCCAACAAGTCGAGCAATTTGATTGTTTAACCCCTTCGCCGCGGCGGGAATTCCGCCGCGGCGCGGGGGGGTGCGGGGGGGCAGCGCGGCGGGCCTGTGCTCATGACGGAGCCGCTCCGTCATGAGCCACAGTTGAGCTGTGCTCATGACGGAACGGTTCCGTCATGACTCCGCCCATTTGCGTTGTCGCCCCGCACAGGCGGGGAAACAGCGCCGCGCAGGCGGAGCGGCCGCCGACAGGATTGCCATGACGGAACCGTTCCGTCATGAGCACACGGCAACCGTGGCTCATGACGGAACGGTTCCGTCATGAGCAGGGAAGGGGTTAAGTCCTCTCCAAGGTGAAGCGGTTGAATTGTCTCTGACATGTATCCCTTGGACCTGAGTAGAGAAAATACCCGGAAAATGTTGAAACGACAGGCGTATTGTAAATCACTGCGTAGCCACTGCATAGTGACATTATTAATTCTGCTTTTATTAAGTCTTTTAATAATTATTACAAGTATGTTGTTGCACATATATTACCCTATTTCTAGACATGTTTATAATGTTGCTGCTGAACATTCTTTTAGTGACTTACCTCCACATGAATTGTCTTATAGACTTGCGCTGCGCAATAACACTTTCATTAGTATGTTACATCATTCCCATCAGACTAGTAATGCTACTAATTGTTGGGTGTGTGGTCGGCTCCCTCCCTATCAGAATTATGAAGGAGTCCTGCCATTCTTTCCACACCCATTTACACACAATGGCTCCTGTGGAGCATGGTTTAGTTTAATCAATTCCATAGACTCAGACACAGCAGTTTACCAAGATCATTGGGTATGGGGAAACCTGAACCTAGTTTTACTCAAGGTCTGTTACCGCGACAAGGAGGGTCGCCCCAAAAGAACAGGAACTGATCTAGAAAATGAAGTATATGGATTAGGTAATTTTACACCTAATCTCATGATTCTAAATGTCGTATCCGAAATTGAACTAGTCTTGCCCACCATGTCAGTATTCCCAGCGAAGGGTGAATTATGTGTAAGAAAAGTTGGTTCCATACATATGGGCCATAGTAAATGCACCACTACAGTAGAATTCAGTGATCAAGGCAAATCTTTATTTAGAGCTTCTCGCCATTCCTACTTTGTATGTGGTCAGACTGCATATATGCGTTTACCTCTAGATTGGGATGGTACCTGCTACATTGCATTCCTTTTGCCACCTGTTTTCCTAGCTCCTCCTGATTATTACAGAAATATTCATTTAGTACACAACAGAGAGCGGAGAGATCTCCCCATTGTCGATTACACTGAGACGGCATGGGACAAGTATGTAGATTTTAATAAAGGCATCTTTCCCTACATAGGTACCGTTACTAATAGTAAGCTGATACGTAGATTAACTAGAACCCTTGAAGCAGTAGTGAATGAGACTATTTCCGCCTTAGGCAATTTAACAGAAGAGCAGTCTGCTATGCGGATTGTTGTGCTTCAAAATCGTCTTGTCCTTGACGTCATCCTGGCTGATAGGGGCGGAGCTTGTAGGGTCATCGGATCAAGCTGCTGCGTATTCATACCAGAAAATTCGCCATCTGTATATAAAGCCATCACTCGCCTTCATAAGATTGTAAGCCAGATACACCAGAACCCAGGCACTTGGACTTGGTCCAGTTGGTTTTGGAATGTGATATCAGCCTGGGGATGGAGAGTTTTATCCTTCCTAGGTATTGGCCTTCTCATACTATTCAGTTGCTGTCTATGTCTACAATGTGGACCAGCGATCTGTGGTCTGTGTGCCACATCGTGTATTCCACCACCAAGATTTCATTCGTCACGGAAGAAGAAAGAAGAACAAATGATGCTATATGAACAGATCAATGGATTAATGAAGATTGATATCTCTTGAAGGGCAAGTAGGGGACAAGGAGGGAATGTGGAAATATGGATTTTTCTGGTCAGTTATGTCCCCTATCTTGGACCCCAACGGTTCTATGTGCATGTTACAAGTACATGTATGTTCCCTCCAGTTCCAGTTATGAAGACGCAAACACATGTGCGTCCACCGTCAACATGTCCTCTGTCAGATCCGCCATGAATAGGCCGGATATTCCATTCCTAAATATGAAAGGCCACCAGCTTTATATGGTTCACTTATGCCATTTTACAGTCCAGGCAAGTAGGCCCTGATTCTGTCATCAAAACTCTTCTTGCTTTCTGCCTCTGAAAGCTCCAGTCTGAGCCTGCATCTGTGACCATGAACTTTGTCTCATTCTCTGCGCGGCTCACGAAGCCTGACATCAGCCTATTCTCTGCCAAGAACTGTATTTCACCTTCGAATTATCTGCTTCCCCCTCAGCCGATGCATTCCTGCCTAGTAGTTTAAGTAAACATTCTTCCAGTTACCGAGCAAAAGGCCCGGCTTCTCTGCCCTTATGCAAGTAATTCATAGCCCTGTCACCATGGAATATTCCTACCCCCTCGCATTCAGTGTAGACACTTAGACGCTTGTACACGCACGCACAGTCAGTATAGAATAGATTCTGTCCGAGAGTCCTTCTTTCTTGGATAACATAGTTCTTTAAACATAGGATGTTAGATATGATTTGGGATTAGGTTGACTTGACCCCCCAGACTTTTTGTCTCCACATGTAGAGCTAAATGTCAAGTCCCCTTCACCCCCTAGTTACACGTCAATTACACGTCATACTGCTGCGCGCGCATCTAGGCCAAGTATTATCTTATAGATCCACCTATATATGACATCATAACCAATTATGTTCCTTTTTACTCTTTATTACACCCATTTCTGGTTACACAGAACAAATCGTCATTTTCCTTATCAATTGTTACGCCTACTGCATTCGCTTCATTGTAATGTATGTACTATAAAAGTCATTTCTTGTCAATAAAGTATGTACTTCACTTCCTGAACCCCCGTGGTGATGGAACTTGGAGCAACCGATTATAATCGATCACTGGAATAAAGCCCATTCCGAAACTCTAATATCACGGATTCTGCCTCTCATTTTACTGAGCTATTTTATAATGTTTCTGTATCAAATTCAGTCCCGGTAAAGGAATTTTATTTACCACAGGAAGTGGAGAGTTTGCAGAGGAGACTGGTTTGGGACGGTCGTGCGCGTATCGCTTTGGCAAAGCTGACTCTTCCCTGGTATGACGGGGGCATCGCGCTCCCTGACATTAGAAGGTACTATTGGGCCTCCCAGCTGTCTGCCATTAACCATGCTACGTACGCGCCTGGCTCGAACCCGGCTTATGAGATGGATAAATTCCTTCTTCCCGGCAGTAACTATAACAGAGCGCTTTACTCTCGATCTGCCGGAAGGACCCTCACGGGCCCTACTAGGATAGCGGTACGTGTGTGGAAGGCGGCGAATGTAGCTGTGGGCTGGAGTGAGCGGTTGACGTGTGCTACTACTCTGTTCGCCTCAGAGCGCTTGGGAAGCCTCTGGACAACGAAAGGCTTTGAGCACTGGGATACGATCGGCATTAGCAGAGTGGGGGACCTATGGGTTAAAGGCGCGGTTAAATCCTTCGTGGCGCTTCAGAGCGAGTACGAGCTTAGTGAAAGGGAGTTCTTCCGCTATGCCCAGGTTCGGCACGCCCTACTCTCGGTCTTTGGGGAAGGGACCACGGTCCCTGTTTCTTCGCCTCTCGAGGACCGTATACTCGACGGACACGTCCCTGACAGCACTATCTCCCTGATTTATAAAAAACTCATAAATAATCGGGCTGATCTCTTGGTGCGTCTTCGGGAGGTATGGATGGGAGATGGGGTTGAGTTGGACGACGAGGACTGGCAGTCTGCGCTGTCATCCCCTAAGGAGGTTGCCATCCCGGCCCGTCTCCGTCTGGTCCAGCTTAAGATTCTCCATCGTGTCTACGTGACGGGTCCTTGTTTGGTCTCGATGGGGTTTTCTGACGACGGGCTCTGTAAGCGTGGCTGCGGTCTCAGTGCCACCTTTCTCCACATCCTCTGGGAGTGCCGCGAGGTGGCGGAATATTGGCGCCAGGTGGATGATGTTATGAAACAAGTCACTGGGGTCGCTCTGCTGCCGGAGGTGCGCCGATGTGTTCTGAACGTGTGGGAGCCCAATGACTATAATGCGGCCCAGGCTCGGTGGGCGGCCCTTGGGAACATGATCGCAAAGAGAGATATTGCGCCGCTTTGGGGTTCCCGGCGGCCTCCCACCGTGTCCGTATGGAAGGAAAACATGGACTGGTGCATGTTCAGGGAGAAGACGGTGTATGTGGCTCGTGGTAAACCCGGGGCGTGGGGTAGAATCTGGGGTCAGTGGAATGTGTATCGAGGGACTATCTGTTCTCCCCCCCTGGTGGATACGTCTGATGTTGCCTTGTCCCCCTGATCCTTGACGGTTCCTTGCTTAATTAGTTCATCTGAGTATAGATTTGGTTTGCCCGTGGCCCCCCCCCTTCCTCTCAGACCCCCTTTTTCTCGACCACCCTTGGGTGGTCCTATATGGAGTTCCTCTGCTGTGGTTAGACGCCCTTTCAATGTTTCTCGCCTTGCTTTTTGTTTTTTCTTACTTTTGTTGATATTTATGTAAAATGGTGTATCCTGACTTTCCTTATGTGCAGCCTGATCTCCTGTCAATTAGCGGAGCCCCTGCGGGCCAGTCATTGTTTTTGAACTGCTTGAGCATTTCTGCATACTAGCGGCCGGCCCAGGAGGTTGTAGGCCCGTGCTTGTAACCTTTTTATCTGCACAATAAAAACTTTTTTATAAAAAAAAAAAAAAATTCTGTATCACATAAATGCTTTGTATCCAGAAAGCACAATGTATTACTGCTTTACGGTTTTTAACACTGTTTTATCAGGACTTCAATGCAACCCTGAGCTTAAGATGGTCTCTTAATTGATTTTTCATCTTTGCACAGCAAGATAGCCTGAACTCCAAATGGTCCTTCTTGGGAAATCCCGGTTCCTGCTCAATCCACCCTCCTTGTTAGAATGGCTGTGGCTCTTCTTCTGCTACAGCCCGCCTTGCGGCCACAGTGATGCAGCCACACTGCGCTGTCTTTACAAATCACAGCGCCCAGCAGGGTAACTTGTTTCCTGCTCACGCTTGGTGGGTCTCTTGCTGCCAGACACTCCTGTTTGTACTTTGATTCTGCCCGTCACTTCTGAATAGAAACATCTTTATTCTCCCCATCTCACTTCTTTTGCTCATTTGATTATCGCTTGTCCTCTACCTGTCTACCTCACCAGACCCACCATTACCAGCACCGCAACTACCATAGACTCACCATTACCCCCATTAATGGCATAACCATTACTGCTATTACCGTTGCTGCCAACCCCATCACACCAACATTATCAGTATCACCATTACCATCACCATTACCACTGCAATCATTACCATCACCTCTGTTGCCATGCCCGTTATCACTTTTGCATCACCAATGCAACCGCATTACCGCTATTACCACCACCACCATTTCCATTAGCACCACCACAGCATTTGTGCATGCCTGTGTATGCATGGTTACTGCACGAAAGGAGACATATTGGCTTTAACAATGCTTGCTTATTTCAGCAGTATGGTTTCCACTTCTATTTCGACTGTACATACACAGCTCAATGTCCAAAAACTCATAAGGGGATCAAGAAAAAAACATCTGTCTTTGTTCAACTGGCATATCCATTAGGGAAAAGAACCCCAAGCTAAAACGAAAGCAGCGTCAAAAAAATATTTTGTCATGTGTGACTTATGGTTGTGTCCTTATTTACATAAATAAACCCATACAGTTTGAAGACTAGGAATGGTCAACTGTCCAGCAATTCTGCTCTTTCCACTATTTATTTATTTATTCATGAAGTTTTTTTTTTTTTAAGTTTGAGTTTATTGAAACCAGAGAAAATAGAACAATGGTACAGTCAAAAAACAGTTGAAGCATAATTAAAATTCAAGATCATATTAAAGGATAAGAAATGTAAAGGTTACAATAAACATTGTGTCCTAGAATAAAGAAAAAGAAAAAGTGGGTAGAAGGGGTGGGAAACAATATATCTATCGTCAAAAAAGATTCTAAGAAGATTGAAAACTATGAGGTTAAACATTGTATGTGATACAGAAATTCTAAAAAAGAAGATATAAACATATATTCATGCAAATGTGAAATACGATAACAGCATTAGTTTGATATACAAGAAAGACAACAAAACACCATCATGGCGGTTTACGGACATTGTTTGACGTACCCACAATAGGAGTAATAGAAGTATTTGAAGAGGCAGAATCAGATAAGTATGTAGTGAGAGGAAGCCATAATAAATCTATTTTAATTGATAAAGAAATAGGAGTGATATAGTTAGTATCGAGTCTATGATGGAAGCACAGGGCATTCCACCAGGCTTTGTAAGTGACTTTATCTGCATGCTTCCAATTGGAGGTGATTAAATGTAGAGCTATAGCTATTAACAAATCTATCAGCTGAAAATTTGATGGGGATTGAGGCCAAGAAGGGGACAAGGAACCTAGAAAAATGTTTGGTAAGGAAAAGGGGACCTTAGTTTTAAAAATGTTGTTAATTTGGGACCAAACTAAATGCCAAAATTTATCAATGTTGGGACAATCGAATAGCATGTGTTTTAGGTCAGCATTTGAGAAGGGACAAGACCAGCATGTTGACGGAGTAGAGGAGAAGCAAGCTAAAGTCGCAGGTGAGTATAATAAACGTTGGTACACAAAATAAAGAGTTTGGGTAGTATTGGCCGCTCGTGAGGTCTTATGGATCTTTAACCACAATTTATCCCAAACTGAGACAGTCCAACATTGCGATAGATCTCTTTCCCATGCCAATTCAGTCTTTGATTTAAGCATTCCCGAAGGTGATAAGAGACATTTGTAAAGAGAGGATGCAGAAGGGGAAGTGTATAATAAAGGAAATAACGTAGAATATGTGATAGGGAGAGTTGGAAGAGATGGAAGTAATGAAAGATATTGATGGAGAGAAGGGAGCAAAAGGTCATATTGCTTCTTAAAAGAATTAGGAAGCGTAAATTTATATTGAAGATCCGAAAAAGATAAAGGGTTATTATCAGACAAAAGTTGAGAAATCCATATCAGGCTTTTGGATTTCCATGATTTCCAATAAAAAGCATGATTGTTAATGCGTAGCAATTTATTGTGCCAGATAGGTTGTTGAGATAGTGAAATAATGGAGGGATAGAAGGATGGAAGGAGTGGAGCCAAAAGTTTGTGTGTATGAGAAATAACAGAGGGACGCAATGAGGAGGTGTTAGCGGAGAAGGCAAGGCTTTCCAAAAAATCGAAGGGGGAAGTGAAGAATTTTTCTATGGACAACCATACCGGAGGGTATGTAGGGGAGTCAGAAGAAAGCCAGCGGGAGACTTGTATTAAAGAAAACGCATAGTGATAGGACTTGAAGTCAGGAAACTTAAGTCCTCAATTTGGTTTATCCTTCTTAAGAATGGATAGGGCTATGCGAGAGGGTTTGTTCTTCCACAGAAATTTTAATAAAATGCAATCTATTCTCTTGAAATAGTATCCCGGTATATGTACAGGAATCATTGAAAGAGAATATAAGGGGAGAAAGCATCATCTTAATAGAGTCTAACCTACCCCACCAAGAGAGAAAAAGGGGATGCCATTTAGTAATTGAGTCATTGAGTTTCTTAGTGATATGATCAAAATTTAGTTTTAAAGTTTCTGAGATAGTTGGGGAAAAGCACAATCCTAAGTATTTCAATTTAGGAAATTACCAGGAAAACCCTGTTTGACTAAAATAGTGTTTGAGACACAAGATATTAAAGGACAAAACTTCACATTTATCTCGATTAAGGCGATAACCCAAAAGTTTTGAGAAAGCATTGACCTGAGAAAGGAAGGAAGGTATAGAAGTGACTGGGTTGGAATAATATAAAAGAATATCATCTGCGTAAACAGATATTTTAACTTGATGAGAACCTAGTTGAAAGCCTGTGATTTGAGCATCTTGTCTAATTTTGGTTAAAAAAGGTTCTAATGCAACTACAAACAATAGAGGGGATAAGGGGCAACCTTGACGTACTCCTCTAAAAAGAGAAAAGGAATCTGAGACCTTACCATTAGCAAAAATAGACGCTTTGGGACCAGAGTACAATAAAGAAATCAAAGAGATTAGTTTAGGAGGGAACGCTATCCCTTTTAGAGCATGGAACATAAAGTCCCAGCCGATCCTATCAAAGGCTTTTTTCAGCGTCCAACGCAATGGCAGCAAGTGGGTAATCTATAGAAGGGGCCTTGCTAAGAATATTAAAAAAGACTCTAGAATTATCAGAAGATAATCGACCTTTTACAAAGCCCGACTGTTCAGGCCCAATAAGTTCAGGCAAGACAGGATCGATACGTAAGGCAAGGATTTTTGCAAACATTTTGTAGTCTGTATTAACTAAAGATATGGGGCGATAATTTTTGCAAAAAGAAGGGTCTTTATTCTCCTTTGGAATTAAACAAATCATAGCATCTTGAAAAGTACCTTGAGAAGATCCGTTTGCAATAAAGGAGTTGAATAAAAGGAAAGGTTTTGGGAGAAGAAGCTTAGAAAAATGTTCATAAAATTCAATGGTAAATCCGTCAGGAGCAGGGGTTTTACCTCGTTTCAGTACTGAAACAGCATGGGAAATTTCTGTCAATGTAATATCTGCTTGTAACGAATCAAAGTCAATATGTTGTGAAGGGGGGAGTTGATTGATTGAAAATATGAAGACAGATCAGACTGAAGTGATTGGGACTCTGGAGTGTAAAGATTCTTATAGAAGGAGACAAATTCATTTAAAATATCTTCATCTTTAAGAAGAATGTCGCCATTGGAATTAGTAAGGGAATCTATTCTAGTTCTGTCTCAACGCCCTTTTAAATAATTAGCTAATAATTTCCCCATTTTATTCTGACCTCCATAATAACGGGCACTACTTTTTAGAAGATAAGAAGAGGCCGCCTCTGTGGATAATTTATTAAAAGAAATCTTGGCCGTAATAAGTTCTTTTAAAGAAGTTTCAGTAGAATAATGATAATAAGCATATTCTAGTTTTTTGATTTTGGCAAGTAATTGAGTCGAGTGTCTTTCAAAACTTTTTTTCTTCTGAGAGACAAACTTAATGATGAAGCCTCTTGCAGCTGCCTTGAAAGAATCCCAAATCATAGTAGGAGAGGAATCAGGAGTTGTATTTATATTGAAAAACTCTGAGGCAAAAGAACTGAATTGGCTGGAGAAATTAGGATCCACAAGCAAAGAATTATTAAATCGTCATCGTCCAGCGGACGGGTTGTAGGAAATTAAGTCAAAATCAACAAAAAGCGGGGCACCATCTGAGACTAAAATGGACCCTATTTCAGAATGGAGTACATGTTGAGTTATCGACTTGCTTCAAAAAGATAGTCAATACGAGATTGTGATTTATGTGGGGGGGAGAAATAACTATACTCTCGGAGATCTGGATGGCAGAGTCTCCAGATGTCAACTAAAGATTTTCTGAGTATGGTAGAGGTAAATTGTGAGTGCATTTTATTAGGTACAAATTTGACTGGGGAATTCCTATCCAAAAAGGGATCAAAAATTTGATTACAGTATCCGCCAAAAATAATATAGTCATCATCAATTGAAAGTAACTTGTCAGAAATATGCAACCAAAAGGTATTGTCAACAGAAACTGGAGTATAAACATTAAAGAAAACCAACGGTATTTTATCTATAAGTAACTTAACAATAACCCAGCGACCATCAGAGTAAATTTCTTGAGAAATAACTGAAACATTAAACTTTTTATGAGAAAGAATAAGAACACCATTTTTCTTACCCAAGGCTGGGGAAGAAAATACATTGCCTACCCAACATTTCTTCAATTTAGATGCTTCAGCGTCAGAAAGATGGGTTTCTTGGATTAAAGCAACGTCAGTTTTTAATCTAGCCAAGTGGGATAATACTCGTCTTGTAATAGGATTATCTCAACCCTTTAATATTCCATGTGGTAACTCTGAATTTAACTGGAAATGGATGACATCGTTAAACCATGAACATACAATGCAAAAATCAGTTGTAAGATTAAATTTAGTAAATGAGCGAGATCCCAGAAATGTACCAACGAGAAGGTAAAAAAGAATTAAACTAAAAACATTACCACTGATGAACGTAATAGGAGAGGAGAATGGTAAGTAAAAGGTATAGAATTGCGAGTAGACAAAGAAAAAGGAGAAACAAAAAAGAGAAGGGGACAAGGAAAGAGTGAGTGAGAAGAAAAGGAGGAGAAGAGGGGAAAAGAAAAGAGGGAGAAGAAGGGACAAGAAAAAAGAGGAAGGAAGGAACAATACAAAAAGATAACAAAAAAGAAACAAAAAGAACATATGAACATGAAACATACTTACAAGGAGAAGAATCAAGGAAACAAGAGGGGAGAGGTGAGGCCACACAACACAGACGGCATGTCCGGGATTGACCAAATGGAGGACGAGGGGCAACACGCCATAAAGGTAAGATACCTGCGGGAGTGAAAAATAGAAAACGATTAAACATTTAGTGTAACAAATAAAGACTGAAGCAGACAATAAAATGAAAAAAAGCGACTTAATACATTGAAGAAGTAGCTCAAAATTGCAAGCATATCGAAATCTAGGGAAAAAGCATATGTTAGATAACTAATGCTAGATAAGAGAAGTAGGAAGTGAAAAATCTGGAAGAAGAAAAAACATAAAGTCAGGCATTGTTTGAAGATGAAGAATCCATAGCATCCGTTTTGCTGAAGTTTATGAAACTCTGTAGTTGTAACGGATCTTCATATGTTGTGGTTTTATTGTTGTACATGACTTTAAATAGGCAAGGATGGAAAAGTCCATAGCGTGCACCCATGGAGCGAAGATCAGATCTCATATTAAGAAAGGCCTTACGCCTGTTGTCGGTAGACTTGGCATAATCTTGTGTGAAAAACAAGGTTGAACCGGACCAGGTGATGCGCTGAGAAGATTTGACCGCTGACAGAACCTTTAACAAATCTGTGTATTCCAAGAAGTATAAAATAACGGCTCTTGGCCTCTGCGAAGATGAAGCAGTCGAGGAAAGGTGGCCTAATCTATGGGCTCGCTGGATGTTGAGTGTAGTGCTTTCTGGCATGCGGAGGAGCTTGGGAAGAAAAGATTTAAAGAAGGCAGGAGGGTCCAATCCTTCCGGCAATCCATAAATGCGCAGGTTATTCCACCTATTGCGATTTTCAAGGTCCTCGACTTGACGCTGGAGTACAGATACATGAGATTGAAGCTGAGAGTCATTGGAGGCGGTATCTTTAAAAGAGGACATGTTAAATTCAACTGCGGTAATTCTTGTGTCAAGTTGAGACCAAGTACGGTGAGAATTTGTAGTTTGTTATTCGTTTCCTCCATAAAGGGTCGAAGGGCCCTAATCTCCTCCAACAGCATCTCCATGGAAACAGGTGAAGTTGTTTTAGGTGGAGAAGGAGGGTTTTGTTTTAAACGCTTGGTAATGGATTTCCCAAAGGGTGCTGGCGAGGGAGAGGGTTCCATGTTTGTCGCAAAGACTTGAGGCGGAAATAACGAAGAATCCTCTAATTTGGAAAAAGCAGTAACATTTTTTGAGTCTTGACGAAGATATGTTTAGGTGTGGGATGCTTGGAGAGAGTTCCTTTTGTTCTACCCATAAAATTCAAACAAAGCGCAAGGTCTAGAGCAGACGGGCACAAGCGCAGTCAGAAACAAAATATAAGTCACTGACAAGTAAAGGAGGTCGCAGAAAAAATTCAAAAATATAACAGTCCTGACAAAACGTCCAGCAACAACTTTATATCATGCGAAATGGCCAATTCAGTAAAAAAATAAATTACAAAAAATACCAAAAATTAATGAGGTAACTCACTGTAGGTGGTAGTCCTTATTGCAGAGAAAAAAACAAAAACATTGCATCCCAATGAGTGCACGTGCAGGCCACAGCGACGAGGGGTAGACTACAAAATGGCTGCCATAATTGTTTTCCTCAGGAGATTCTGAAATAAGACTTGAGATAAAGGCAGCAGCATCTGGTGGGAGAGTCTGAAGAAAAATATTGCAAAAAACCTTTGGCTAAAAGCTTTAAAGCGACTTCATGAGATCAGGAAGAGCCTCCACAGATGAGAAAGCTCCGTGATGCGAGCATAAAGGAAAAAACAAAATGACGGCCACGGCGCCGCCAAACAGAAACTCACGGCAGCAAAAACATAATTTCCCGCTATGAATCTGGAACAGCAGGGGTCGCGCAGCGATCAGCGGGTGTTCCGACGTCCTGTAAAACCGCTCACTCCGCGGGAGTGCAAGAAGCGCGTTGCCGCCAGGTCGCACCGGAGAGCTTCACCCGGTCGCCGCCATGCGTCTCGGGCGCCAAGCCACGCCCCCCTATTCATGAAGTTTTATATAGCGCAAACATGACCCAAAGAGGGTACCAATCTCCTCCATATTCTCCTTTTCACTCCTTGCTTCCAGTTTTAGGGATGAACTGTACCTGTCCCTGCTTGGTCATTACTCCATGGTTTTCTACTAATGGTAATACTTAGCAAAAATGTGCTTTCTTTGTGTGTCCTTATCAAATGTGAAATAAAAGTGCAAACAAACTTGAGAGCGTGTGTCCTTGCCTCTGGGCCTGGGTCAAGTGAGTGTAGTGTCGCTCTAGGTTTGCATGGGCAACGCAGTGCAGTGACTTTGACCTCACGCTGTGCATGTGTTAGAAGTAGAAAGCACTGGGAAGCTAAATAAGAAGAAACGCTGATGCAGTTGTAGCGCACACTAGCCTGCACAAATGATGAACTCCTGCTTCTGCAGTTTGCTGAAGGTTTTACGCTCTTGTTGTTCTTGTAGTCGCGCCATGTCAATGCAAGGACTTCACAATCACCTTCACTTATATCTACATTTTTCCATACAATATAATTAGGGGCTGATTCACAAAATCGTTTATGAGTGCGGAAAGTATATCTACAGGAACACTCTATGCACTCTGACATGTGTTTGTTAGTTGTCCCCGATAATGCCGTACTTCCTATTAGTAAAAGAACATAGATGGACCAGCCTTTCCTGTTTGTACTAAGTGTCTTTAAATTTCCCTGGAATGTCCTCCTTTTATTCACATTTTATATGTTTAGGGCCAATTCACAATATTTAAGAGTATGTGAAAGAGTACTATAGGAGTACTACATTACAAACTCCAGAATGCCTTTGGGAATAAGTCCTTAAGGTGTAACAGACAGTACATTTTTCAGACTGTTATGGTGGCCAGAAGGTGCCCAAATAATTTTTGGCTGAGAGTTACCCCTAGAGGACAGTGGTCTGCGTAGCACCCGTTATATATTCATGCAGAGTGACCGTAAAGCCATTCCTGGGAGTGTGGTAGAGTGTATCTACTGGCAGAAGCATATACCTATGTGTGGCCTGGAGTGGGTGAACATGCTTGCCTTACTCGTCAAGGCTGGACTAGACTAGATTGTTAGATCCTAGATCACCTGGAGACACAATGTACCATTGGTGTCGTGTTCTCAGCGGTCAGGGGCAGGTCGGGCGTGAGAACCTGGAGAGTGACTGGCAGGTATGGGTCAGGGGTTGGGTTGCGATTCACCACTCTAGGCTAATGATAGGTAAAATGTACCCAGAATACAGTTATTGCATCTGTAAAATGTAGAGGGGTGGGTTTCAGAAGGATTGCACTGCCCTTTTAGTTAGCTAACTCTAGCTCAGATCAGAGATTTCTTTAGTACCTTCAAACTGAAGGCCAAATGCGGCCTAAGGACAGGCTGTTAATGCACTTTCTCCGGTCAATAAGGCGAAGTGGAAGTGACACAGAGGCTGCTTTTAATGGCAAGGTGCAAATATTCATGAATTTGAATTGTGGGTATTTTAGCTGCTTTTAAGTTAAACCTGTTAATAGACAATAGAATAATGCACACCCTAAGCAGAGGGGGATGTTGAGTTTATTTCTGTGCTTTCCACAGTGAAACAGTTTATTTTGGGTTTATTCCGGTCCCACACAGACTCACAGCCATAGGGGACATCTAAGAAGGTGGACTGAGATTTGTTATCGGTTGAACGGACCAATATTCACTGTTAGAGAGTCTCCCCCATACAGGTCACACCACAGGTTACATCACACTACAAACGCCAGTGGGTGGAGCACCTACTTACTGCTGCCTGCAGCTCCTAGGGAGGTGGCCAGCCCAAGGAGTACGGCACTGACCGACAATTCTCATGCATAGCACATACCGTGACCGGTCTCACTGCAAAGCACTTCCAGTTTTTCAAAGATAAAGACAATGAGGCATAAGGAGACACTACTCCTTACCCAGAAATACACATCTGACACACAATTTGTTCAAGTGGAGAAGCTAGGATCCAAACCTTGCCACCGCTCCCCTTGCCACGGTGCACCACTTGGTCACTTCACCACAACATCTCTATGCTGTGCACTTTGAGACTCTATGTAGGCAATTTCAGGTAGCTATACCTCCGGCTCCCATCAATACCGTGTTTGAAGTCCTTCTCCAGTACAATTACTTGTAGGCATGAAGCTAATGATGGTGAAAAGTCAAGAGGACATAAATGGAGACACCACCGTTAATGACACACGGACTGCAATCCACTTGAGTCTAGGCAGTGCTGAAAGTTTCCAATGGTTCAATCCATTTTTCCCAGTGCGTACTGTTTTGAGGTTCTTTGGTATTGTGTATTTGATACAAGTACTTGTGATAGCGCAGGTGAATGCTGCCCACTATAAAAGCAGTGGAGGGACAGAAGCACCTCCGCTGTTGGTCGCTATGTTAAAAGTCGCAGGACATCCCAGTTGGTTCTTGGCAGTCAAAAGTTCTGCATGTGCTGCTTCTGTCATGGTGTGTGTGTTTGTACCTGCGGCACTAAAACATTAAAGAAATAAACACATTGCTGGACCCCAGCAGCTGCGCTAAGCAGTGGGGAGAAGCCGCTAGGAGCTTAAAAGAAAAATAGTGCAAAACGAATACAGATGTAAAATTGTCTTCCCTGCATTGCAATGAAAGCACGTTAAAGGAGGCAGAATGATACCAATAGCATGAGCTGAGAGATGGTTTCTCCTCTGAAAAATACCGCATGTGTTATTTTGTAAAGTGTACTTTTGGGCACTCTGGCAGAAAGCTGTGTTGTCAAGCCAGACCTAAGACATCCGTAACCTCTGGACTGTGCTTGAAATGTTCTTTAAACTCGTCCAGTTTACCATCCTGGTTTCTTGACTGCGATCCTTGTGCCATGTATTGCTTTTGGTGGACATGTTCCTCTTGGTTTCTTTCAGGCACACACTAAAAGCCATGCTGCTTCCTCTCTTCCATTAGTCCGCCTTTTTTCTACTGCAAGTAGGATTATATTCGTAATGATGTCGGTTTTCTAATGCTAGTAAAGGTAACTAAGGTACCGTACTCAGCAGTAGTTTTGCTCCCCAACAGTCATAGACATCAGTTACATGATTTGCACTACAGAAATGCAAGGAAAGCGCAGCAACTGCTCTCGGTTGTTGTCACAGTGGAACCAGCAGCCTCTGGTGTAGATCTTGTTGTAAATGCACAAAGGTTTATATATATATATATATATATATATATATATATATATATATATATATATATATATATATATATTCACTGAAAAAACCATAGGTTTTCATACATGTTATAGTTAGCGGAAATTTTACTGATAAAAAACCAATGAAATTCCCCCGTTATAGTTACTGCAGGCAACTATAACTCACGCGACCGCAATCCTCTGCTGATGCTAATACTGTATTTAGACACTTATTTGCCCATGTCTTCTTCCATACATTTTTAGCTATACATATATTACAAATATTTTTTTTTCATAAAGACACATATGTCATCAGCAGAAGATTACGGTCGCGTGAGTTATAGTTGCCTGCAGTAACTATAACGGGGGAATTTCATTGGTTTTTTATCAGTAAAATTTCCGCTAACTATAACATGTATGAAACCTATGGTTTTTTCAGTGAATTTGCAAGGTTTTTTAAATGCTAATTCCTAACTATAACGTGTGTGAAACCTATGGTTTTTTCAGTGAATTTGTACGGTTTTTTAAATGCTAAGTTACTTTACGCCATTCGTGGCGTGCGCGCCCACTTAACGCAGTTTGTTCTGTGCGCGCACGGTGCGCTTCGCGCACCGTGCGCACACAGTGAGCACGCGGTGCGCTTCGCGCACCGCGTGCCCACTTTACGCAGTTAGTGCCATGCATGCACGGTGGGCACGCGGTGCGCTACGCGCACCGCGTGCCCACGTTACGCTAGATGGGCCATGTACGCACGATGCGCTTCGCGCACCGTGCGCACATGGAGGACATATGATGCACTTCGTTTTGAAAGGTAATATTTTAATTTTTCGTATATTTTATAAGCCATGCACAAATGGTGCCCTTCGGGCACCATTTGCACACGGGGTGGAGAGAGTGTGGATAATTTTTTTAAAACATTTTTTTTAGTTTATCTCAGTAGTAATAAGTCATGCACAATTGGTGGCCTTCGGCCACCAATTGCACACGGGGTGGAGAGAGTGTGGATGATTTTTTTTTTTAAATAATTTTTTACCGTACGCGTACGGTAAGCGTAATCGGCGAAATTACCGAAAAAATAAAAATTCCGTTTTTGGCCTTGGGGGATCTTTGGGGACTCCCTCAACATGCCTATGTGTGTGGGAGCTGTCTAAACAGCCCCTTTACATGTTTTTGGGCTTTCAATTTTAAAAATCACTCTCAGTGCGAGAGAGAAAATGGCGGCCGCCGCTTCCTGGTTTCGGCCGATTCGAATGTTTACTAAGATCTAAGAGCCAATCAGAATCGCGCTCGCGCACGCCACCGTACGCGTACGGTAAGCGTACCGTAAGCGCACCGTAAGCTGGCTCAGATATATATATTGATTTAAAGGCTATTTTCTCAGAATCTACTGAACAGATTTACACCAAACCTACAAAAGGCACTTCCTTGACCAGAGGACTACCTCTCTGCCAAATTTCTAGTAATTCTGTTCAGCCGTTCGGGCTGTAGCCCTGTCTAAAGGTCCTATGGAAAAATGCATGGGAAAAACGCGTTTTGGGACCCCCCTTTTATCTCAGCCCCCGCTTGACGAATCCCCCCGAGACTTTCAGGGTAGGAGCGGAGCGTAGCGCCCCACCTATTTTGAAAAATTCGCGAAGATTCGTCGACCGGCGCAAAAGTTATTCAAAATAGAATGTTGCGGATTTCCTATGGAAACGTGGTCCTAACTATAACTACCTACTGGCGACCGCCAGTAGGTAATATATATATATATATATATATATATATATATATATATATATATATATACCAAGAGAAATACGGGTCCTTCCGAGATCAGTCCCTTCGCCAGGTGATGCGTCGACCGGCAGAAACCCAAGCCGGTAAATAAGTATCAAAAAGTTTCTTCAAATGACGATGCACACTCAGGAGTCCATTGCATCCACAGGTATTTATTCCAAACAATCGCTACGCGTTTCGACACACAGAGTGTCTTGATCACACGATCTCATTAGAAATTCATGACGTGTATATATTAACAAACAACATAGAAAAGGCACTTCCTGTTAGGTATACATTCTCGCCACATTACTTGGCATCCATCTTGTACTAGTTTTTATATAATGAAATGCTTCCCTGTTTCTTAGGTTCGCAGGTCTATAGAACGACAATAAATTGGTTTCGGCATTAATACATCATGTATTGTGTAATCATACATAATGTGGTCATTTGAAAACTGGTGATGTTAAACATTGCAATAAAACAAGATAATCATATATCAGTGCTATGAGGTTGATTCGATTGCACAGTAAACAAATGTGTATGTTGTACTCGCGAACTGGAAGTGCAGAAAATTGCAAGGTAACCCATCAGCCGAAGACATCTAAAACCAATACTGACAGCTGTGTGAACACGTATTGTCATTGCCAGTTGTCAATAAAGTTTACAGAAAATAATTGAAAAGAAGTGTCCAAAGTAATACAAGACTCCGTTTGTTTCCTTGTAAGTTATTACCAATGTCGTGCCTACAGGCTATTGCAGCAGAACAGATGGAATGCATCTTATGATTATGTAGCTTAGGGCATATTAAAATATGTGCGATCTAGTGTCCAAATCATGTTAACGTTAGTAAAGTCTAAGCATCGCTTGAAAAGGCAAGTGCCCTACAAAAACTGACTTGTTTTTAGGCAAAGAAAAGTGAGATGGACCATTTAAAAATTAAACACCACAGTGGCTATGATCCAGGCCTTTAGACGTGGTTCAAGTTGATAAGTTCCAGGTAAGTGCATATAATCATACAAAATAGTATTTGAAAAAAGTATTTGAAAAAAGTGCTGTACACAATCTAATGTGTTTTTACTTCTCTTTGATGGTGAGTGCCCAGATGATTCTGACGAAGGAAAAGGGTAGGGTGCCCGTGAAGTTGTGCCCGCCAGTGCCAGTGAAGGGTCCCTTCCTTTCCTCCTAAAATTCAACAAGAAAAAAACTTAGTTAAAAACACATTATTTACAATATAAATATGAAGTAATCAATACATTTATCGCAACATTTCTGTACATACAATTTCATATTTTACTTTTAACACAGTTTGTAGCCAAGAGAGGGTGGGGGGAGTTTATTAATCTTCATGTAGATGACTTGCTAGTTCTTCATCGAGATCATTACGATGGAGTGCTTGCAATGTTCAACACTCCGTCCATCATTTCCTTTGGTTTTGCTTTGTTCGCCATAAGTTGGCAGGGTATGCTCAGACGTGAGTCCCTTGCTCACTTTGCCACTGGATTCAAGCAAGCCTGGCTGAAGACGGCTGAAATGCCAGAAACCGGTCCTAGGAAGCTTGTTTCCGGTCCAGGGAAGACATGGCTTGGCAGTTCGGGCTGGACTGTTCCCATGAGGCACAGGGTCAGACTGATTTGCATATGGCCATGTCTGAACTGGGGTGGCAGAGTGGGCTAAAGAACGGTGGTGGATTAAACCCAGATCAGTTGACTGGGGGTGAGTGCTTGCAATGTTCAACACTCCGTCCATCATTTCCTTTGGTTTTGCATTGCACTGATATTCATAATCCAGTACATGGAATCTTAGTGATTATGTTCCTCTTTTAAATGTTCAATTCGTTGCAGTGCATTTCTCAATAATAGTGGGTGCTATTACTCTCACCGTCACGTTGATATCTGGCATGGTGCTGTTATTCCATATTTGCCTGTGTAAATGCCTCAGCTCCAGCACGATCGGAAAGAGAAATGTCATCCCTCTTTCTGAATCCCTTCCTGCAGCCAGTGTATTTTCGCTAAAATAGCCTCCTTGGTTGGGATTACATTGGCGAGTGGGTCGTGCTCCAGATAAATATACAGACACAGCCTCCGAGCAAAGGAGCCCTTGACCCTTCAGGGTGGCCTCAGAACAACGGGCACGGAGCAGCCCGTCTTTTAACATCCATCAAAGCCAGTGGCGGTGCGTCCATTGGGGGCGGGGGGGCAACGCCCCAACGCCCGCGCCCGCACCGTAAACTCACAGGGCCCGATTCACAGAATGAATTTAAGACTAAATCCTAAACTTACTACTTTGTGGTATTCACAGAATGCACTTACTACTTTTGGTATTCACAGACTGCACTTACTACTTTTGGTATTCACAGAATGGATTTACGACTACTAACTTTACGTCCGCACTCGGGCCGGAAATTCCGGCCCAGAGGCGGAGCTTCCGGCCCGGAGGCGGGGCTTCCGGGCCGGAGGCGGGGCTTCTGGCTCAGAGGTGAGGATTCCGGCCGGTGGCAGAGACTTAGCCATGGCCGAAATCTCCGCCTCCGGCCTGGAAGCTCCGCCTCCGTCCCGGAAGCTCCGCCTCCGGGCCGGAATTTCCAGCCCGAGTGCGGACGTAAAGTTAGTAGTCGTAAATCCATTCTGTGAATACCAAAAGTAGTAAGTGCAGTCTGTGAATACCAAAAGTAGTAAGTGCATTCTGTGAATACCACAAAGTAGTAAGTTTAGGATTTAGTCTTAAGTTAATTCTGTGAATTGGGCCCTTAGTTTTATTTAAGTTCACCCGCAGCGGCTCCGAGGAAGAACTGACATTGACAATCATGACTGTCAGTCAGCATGAGTCAGACGTCGGACCGCTCACCCCCTTCAGAGTCTGAAGGGGGTGGGCGGTCTGGCGTCATGTTGACTGACAGTCAGGGGCAGGCAGCAGCACAAGCACAAGTGCGCATGAGTGGGGATGGTGGCGAATTTTTGCACCGTGCCCAGTCATGGGCACTGGTGCCTGCTCAGGCTGGCGCATGCCCATTAGGAGAGCGAACTTCGGTCTCCTAATGGGCAGGCGGGCAAAGCGTAACACTGCCCTGGCCTGCTCTGATTGGCTGAGAGGGGTTTGCTACTTCCCAGCACTGCAGTGATGCGGCTGTTCCACTGTTGGCGCCAGAACGGACCCGAGGCCGGCGGCGCAGACCTGGTCAGGTAGGATTGATTTTATTTTAAAACTCCCTCCCCCACGCGACACCCCCTCTTCTCCCCTCGTGACTGCCGCGGTATCCCGCCAGAAACGCGGTTACTCTATAGTGCAGTGAAAGCTGAAATACCTCTTGTCAGACAAACCGGAAGCCCGGCCTGCGATCGACGAGAGCGGGTCAGCTCTGAGTTAAGCATCAAGCAGAGCTTTTATTTGTTTGTCATATTCCGGTGACTAACCAGCCAGGCAACCAGTGTGTATTGCACCAAAGGATACAGCTGTAAGAAACGAGTAGTGTTTGCCTTCGCCCAAATGCTTCTTTTTAAACGTTCTGTACATATGGTTTATTTAGTCATGCAGTTTCTTTTACACATCTAATACTTTCGTCACTGCGTTTTACAGCATAAAATGGTACAGGTCACATGCAGTATGTAATCTTTCTTTTCATACAGTGACTCGTTGGTGCTGAATCTAAACTGAGATCTCGGGTCTTAGTAATTATGAAAGGTAATTGATGAGCAACATAGCCGGTGCTCTCATAAGGCGTGGAAAGGACTGCTTGTTCTGCAAATAAATGTAAAAATTAAGAAAAGAGGCAACATTCGAATTTGACTTTAATGCAGCTTGAAATAATTTTTAGAAAGGTGGACAAGCATGAGGGCGTGGATCGTGAGTCTGTTTGTCAGCAAACCTCCTGACATCCATCTGCTATGTTTCTGTGGATGAAAATCAGACACCCAAAGATAACACCTGGTTGTTAATCGATGCAGGTAGCAATTTCAAACATGAGGCACGCAGTTCTGCTCCTCTGTCTCCTGGGAACGAGTATTGCTTTTCCAGTAAGTACGCATTAATTATTATATTCTCGCTGCTTACTAGCTTCTGTTGGTTCTGTAACAGCCAAAGTAGTGTCGAGTTGCAAAGTGTGACAAAAACTACAGTTGTGTTTAGCTATAACATCGCTTACAAGGTCTCTCTCTCTGGACTGAATGCACCGATTCTGGAAATTTATAAAGGAAATGTCTCCCAATTGTTACCTATGGTAGGGGGGTGTGGGGCTGCATTGATGTTGGAGCTATGCAGGTGGAAGAAATCAGATTTTGTTGGCGTGTGGGGACACACATTTTTGGTCTCTAAAGACACATTGATTCTGGCGGTTTTAAGACGTAAGCCTTGCAGCATGGTCGTACCTCAGCTGTGCATATTGCATTCTGCTTTTACTCAGAGCCACTGTCTTTCCGCAGATGCGGTTGAGAGAAGTGTCATATATTGTTCCAACCGAGAGCCTGGTGATAATGCACATAAAGGGCTCAACACTTACCGTTTTATTATTTCTTTTGGTGCACTTCGTTGTCCCACTAGCTTACCCCGCACGCTCCGCGGTATCCGTGCACTGGAACGTATCTTGTGTGCCTTGTCTTACACCTGCAGTAGTGTTCTAGTTGTGATCCCAGTGACACTGAAACCCAACTCAACTAGTTCCTCCTCCTCTCGGAGCTCTTCCTCAGGGGGCCCTGGTTGTGTTGTGAGTGCTTTTCCGTTCCCGTGCCAGGCGCACTTTATTGCCCATGCTGCGCTCATGAGTGTGCACTTCCCTACATCGAAGCAAGTGACACACTAGGAAGCTTTGCGTCACCCAAAGGCTGCTTAGCACTGTGGAAAGCATCTTGTAGAACCAAACTTCCTGCTGCTGCTCACCAGGCTGACAGCTTCACCAGCCAGAGGCCTCACTCTTTCGATTTACATCAAAGGCAATATGGCTTTGAAATAGGGTATTGGTATATGCATTGTTCCTATTGGGGTTTTATGCAGATTTGTTTTCAGGCTACGGATATACAACAAAATGTGTTATCTGTAAAATGTAGTGCTTCTCATGCATGATGATGCCTGCACAGCTCCAAGCAGTGAACTGTACCGCCTAGTTGTGCTTTCAGAGTGTCTTGTTTTTAGCTGCCTCTTAAACATGGCTTTAAGCGCAAAAAAAACCTGCAAAAACACGGAGGGTTCTGAGAAATGATTTGCACCTGATCACCTGTTCAAAGTACAGAATTCAGGATCAAAACCCATGCGTTTTTGGCTATACAGTTGGCAATTGGCAGTCAGACCTTTATTTTGTGCCAGGGATATGTTTACGGATATCATTTAAAAGTCATGTTTAGTTAAGAATAGTTCTGGGAACAAATGGATTTAGCAGACAAGAAAACAGATGAATGGTGAACTTTTGGAATTAGCCCAGGGTCAAACAGTTTCCTCATGTGGGAAAGCTGTAATTAGAATTCTGGTCTATTCATTCAAACTGACTTTTTAGGCAGTAGGCCTAATATCGCCCTGTGAGTTCCTCAAGGTCACATAGAGAGCATTTTTTATTTCTAATGCAAAACACAATTTTCATCAAAATGATTTAGCTGCTGCACTGTACTTCGTTGTGTTTTTCCCAGCCCGCCTGGAAAAACTGACCTCTTTCTTAAGAACAAGCATTTATTACATCGTTTTATTCAGTAAGATATGGAGCATTTTTGTGTTTCAACATTTTATTTCTACATTTTCACAATTGGTTTATAAACCTTCTTGCTTTCTCAAATTTGCCTGAAAATGTATCATTTGTCCACTACATTTTACAAATTTTCCCCAGTGGAGAACCTCCTTGAATCTCAAAAAATGGTCAGGATCGCTCGCTACACTCTCACACCACAGTGCACTCATCCCGAACTTTTACGCCTCACCACTTTCAAATATCACCAGCCGCCACTGATCAAAGCAACACATGAGGCCCAATACCGGAATAAAGGCATTTATTCACAGGTTTTAGCAGCGCAGAGGCATCTCCATTCCCTTACGCGTTTCGGCGTCTTGCCTTGTTCACAGGTGGAGACATTAATTAGCACAGTGCATACGTGCGCGCTTAAAAGGTTTAAAATCACGTGACAGTCTTTGTGAAATACAGTCCCCATGATGCATTGCACTGATATTCATAATCCAGTAAATGGAATCTTAGTGATTATGTTCCTCTTTTAAATGTTCAATTCGTTGCAGTGCATTTCTCAATAATAGTGGGTGCTATTACTCTCACCGTCACGTTGATATCTGGCATGGTGCTGTTATTCCATATTTGCCTGTGTAAATGCCTCAGCTCCAGCACGATCGGAAAGAGAAATGTCATCCCTCTTTCTGAATCCCTTCCTGCAGCCAGTGTATTTTCGCTAAAATAGCCTCCTTGGTTGGGATTACATTGGCGAGTGGGTCGTGCTCCAGATAAATATACAGACACAGCCTCCGAGCAAAGGAGCCCTTGACCCTTCAGGGTGGCCTCAGAACAACGGGCACGGAGCAGCCCGTCTTTTAACATCCATCAAAGCAACACATGAGGCCCAATACCGGAATAAAGGCATCACATATATATATATATATATATATATATATATATATATTCAACAACCTCGATGACGCTGCACCTCCAACTTTGGCGAACAGAGACACCACGAATCCCAAGAATAAGGCAAGATGTTCTTTATTTAATCGAAATGCACAAAATCCGACGCGTTTCGGGCGGTTGCCCTTGCTCACAGATAGTCAGTGCCGAGAATGCCGTTTTTTTTAAAATTTGCTTTGTGTGTACCACGTGGGATAATCAACATAGATAAGCTACTACGTGCCTTAATGCACTAACATGGTTCAGTCTTTCTTCTATTCAAAACAGAAAAATAATTTTAAAACATCGAATGGGAAGATCTAAAACCCATACTTGTAAGCTAAGCATAAGTCAGAATAGAGAAATATACAGCATAAATGCGGAAACTCATTTTGAGATGCTAGCTGGGTACAATAGACTGCATCAACAAGATAATTCATGGACATAAGACATATGTGACAAATCAATACTTAAATATGTGCAAATTCTGCCGATAAATATGTGCAAAAATAACGCCGTTGCAAAATGTGCAAATTACGCCGTGCAAATTGTGTCTTTGCAATACATTTCATATAGACAATCTGCCAGATGTATGTGCAAATACTGTAAGTAATGAATAAAAAACGTCACATAATTTAACGTTGTACTTTGTCACTCATTTTGATGTAAAATAATTGGCATGAATGCCTAGTCCTATTGTTTAATGTTGATCCCAACATAAAAAATATATTGAATGTTAAAATTATTGAACCATGTCTGAATCGTTGTAAACTACAACGAACGTGAAAAACTAAATAGAACGAGTGAAAAAAAATGTTTAATATGCCCAAAAAGTGTACCACTAATATTTGATATGACAATACAGAATTCTAAAAGTAGAATAAAAAACATATTCTTGGCACCAATTGGCATTGTCATAGGGAAGCAGCTACATGTAAAAAATGCAACTAATGTAATGAAAAGTGTAATATAATGCTCAGTGTCATTTCATAAAAAATGATATAAATCCTCCGTAGTGTTCAACCCGTTGGGGAACTTGCTGTCCAATTCTAAAATTAATTTGGATTCCAGCTTTCTCAACAATTTATCTCTGTCCCCCCCTCTTTGTAATTTGGGGATTGCTCCGATCACATAATAGCTAAGGCACTGTAAGTTGTTACTGTGGACTGTTTTGAAATGCCTGGCCACAGGGTAAGCAGTATCGTTATTTACGATGGCTCGTAGGTGTTGGAGAATTCTGACATGCACCTGAAGCTTCGTGCTGCCCACATATCTTAAGCCGCAGGTGCATGTCAGAACATAAACTGCGTACTCGGTCTTGCAATTGTAAGTACCCCTAATTTTGATCATATCTGGGCTGAAGGGGGTAGCGTATTGCGTGGTATTGATTCCGAACTTGCAGGCCCTGCAGCTGGAACATTTAACAAACCCCGGCCGGGGTTGTAACCACATTAAGTCTGTACTTAATTCAGGAAAACTTTTCGTAATTTGTGACCTCATGGAAGGGCCCTTTCTGTAAGTAATGGTAGGTGCAGTTGATAATTTGGGGGCTAACACCCCATCAGTCAAAAGTATTGGCCAGCTGTTTGTCAAGATTGATCTGATCTTCCTTTCTTGACGATTGAAAGTAGTCACAAACCTAGGAGTGCCCTCCATATCATTAGCTACTGAATCTGGTGCTAGTGTAGATGGGGGATTAATATCAAGCAAAGCCTCTCTAGGTTTCATTTTTATTTTAGCCATGGCTTGTTTTAAGATGGTGTCTTTGTACCCCCTGGCTTTAAATCTGTTCAATGCCTGTGCGGTGCAGTATGACAAATCCTCCTCGGTACTGCAGATGCGTTTGAGTCTTAAAAGCTCTCCGTATGGAATGTTATTGATGACGTGTCTGGGGTGGGCACTGCTGGCGTGTAGAGTTGTGTTGCCAGCAGTGTTTTTTCTGTGCAGAGTGGTGGCTATTTGTCCTTTGTGTATATAAATTTTTACATCCAAAAAATCTACTTGTTGGTTGTTAATGTTAGATGTAAATTTTAAATTTTGCTCATTGATATTAATATTTCTGACAAACTCAATTGCACTGTGATGATCCCCTTTCCATATAATAAAAACGTCATCAATATAACGCAACCATGTAACAACATGATCATGATAAGCAGAACGATGTGTGTTCTTGAGGACCTGCTCCTCCCACCAGCCCACGTGCAAACACGCGTAGCTGGGAGAAAAGCAGGCCCCCATTGCAACACCTCTCTTTTGTAGGAACAGGTTTTTGCCAAATAAAAAATAATTATTGTCAAGACACCAGGTTACTAGTTCTATGAGCATTTTGTTATGTCCATAACATTGTATCGGTCTTTTACTCAAAAAGTACTCCAATGCTTTCAAACCCGTATGATGTTCAATACTGGTATAAAGGGATTCAATATCCAAAGTGATGAATATCAAATCCGGAGTCCAAACTAAATTTCTGATCTTTTTCAAAAAGTCCCCGGTGTCCTTGATGTAGGTTGGCAAACCCGTGACTATGTCCTGCAAAAAGTAATCTATGTATTGGGTGATGTGTTCTGCAATACCTTGCATGGCCGATATGATGGGCCTTCCAGGGACCGGTGATGTGTTTTTGTGCACCTTGGGGATTAAATATAATCTGGGTAATACAGGATTGTCAACTTGTAGGAACTTGAATTCTTCAGCCGATATCATTCCTTCTCTCTTCCATTTGAAAAGGATTTTTTTGATGTTATCTTTGGCTGCATTGTATTCCTTGTGTGTGGTTTTTGCGTAACAAAGGGGATCACTGAGCTGTTTCTGAGCCTCTGTAATATATGCCTCTTGTGGCCAGATGACAATATTTCCCCCTTTGTCCGAAGTCGTGACAATGATATGATGATCATTGTTCAGTCGTTTAATCAATGCTGCGTATTCTTTTTCATGTTCACTCTTGTATCGTCTCCTGTGTTTGATTTTGTAGTGCAGTTTTTTTAGGTCCTCCACAATCACCTCATGGAAGGTATCTATAGCGTCCCTGGGCATATTAGGCATAAAAGTGGACTTTGGCTTGAAAGGAGAAAGATGTGCTCCTGTTTGTACAATCGTGGCGATATTTAGTTCTTGTTGTGTTGATAAGGCATCCACGGGTTCAGCCATATCTCTTTGAAGTTGGTGCATGGTAAGCAATAGTCTGGCATCTGCTGCTGTTAATTCTGTGTTAGGCTGACTGCTGGTAACTTGCTCCCGTTCTTTGAGACCTTCTTTTATGCTGAAGAATTTTTGCAGTTTCAATTTGCGAATGTAACAAAAGACATCAACGCGTGTACTGGTGTAGTTGAAGTCACTGACAGGACAGAAAGACAAACCAAGACTGAGGAGCTGCTTTTCCGCCTCAGAAAGGGTAATGGACGAAAGATTTACTATGGTGTTGTCTTTTATTGATTTTTGCGCCAATATTGCCTTTTTGGTTTTCTGTACTGATTTGCGCTTTTTGCGGCGTTCTCTCCGTCTTTGGTTGATTTTTGTTCTTTTGTCTTTTGATTGCGTGGTCTCAAGGTTTGCAACCGGTCGTATACTAAAAAATCAATTTCTTCACCAAGGTCCGGTATTGTCAACCTATCTTCTGTAACTAGGCTACTGGTGCTGCCTTCATCTGAGGAAAACATGCTCGTTGTGGACTCGATATCACTTTCAGTGGTGACAGTTTGGATGTTGGCACTTGTTGATGCTTCCTTGTGAGCAGACATCATAGTTGTTGATTGATTTAATTTCGATCTCTTGATGTTGTCAAATTTGCGAGCAAAAGTGTAAATGCGTCCCTGCTCATAGTCCTCCTTGTCTCGAGCGAATTTATACACTTTGCGCGCTTTGATCTTATCCTCTTGTTTCACCAACCGTTCCTGTATTTCTTTTCTGGATTTGGTGATGGAATCATTAGGTTCAAATTTGCAGAGCAATTCATTTATTTCATCAATCTGCTTAGCCAGAGCCTGTCTGTCGATTTCCGCATATTTAACAAGAATTTTTACCAGATTTGTTGAAGCTGCCAAATTGCTTTGTCCCCATTCTTTCAGCATGTCCGGGTTGGGGTTTTCATAACTGGGTGCCAGTAGAATACGTAGCCCCCTAGGTACTCGCCCATCCTCGATATACTTGGACAATGATTTATGCTCCCACCATTTGGTGACCTCGGAACGCATGCATTTCTCCAGGCGTTTGAGTAGATTTTTGATTTGACTTTCGTCTGTAGTGGCAGTGCTGTCTTGTATTGATGGTGCTGATGCCCCTTTGTTGCTAACACTTGGAAGATTTGCAAATAAAACATCCGCCGCTGCTTCCCTATCACGGAGTGCCTCAGCTGACATGATTGGTGCAAAACTCGATTCAATGTTAATTGTGAAATTTAGACAGCGAAGATATGCCAATATGTAATTGAAATCCCGCTGATGCCGTATAGTCCTCCCCACTGACGCCGTACGCCTTCAGACTCACCGCAGACAGGAAACGTTGTCGTGTCAATGTCAGAAACACGCTGCTGTCTCCCTTCGCCGCGGGCGTTCTGCTCAGGCTGCGTTCAGGGGCCGCCGCTGAAACTCCGTTGAAGAAACTCAAAAAACTGCTGGTTAAACGTGGCGGCCAACTTCTGGGGAGTGGATTCGTCACGGACGTAACCACCGTCCGTATTACCGATTCAACAACCTCGATGACGCTGCACCTCCAACTTTGGCGAACAGAGACACCACGAATCCCAAGAATAAGGCAAGATGTTCTTTATTTAATCGAAATGCACAAAATCCGACGCGTTTCGGGCGGTTGCCCTTGCTCACAGATAGTCAGTGCCGAGAATGCCGTTTTTTTTTTAAAATTTGCTTTGTGTGTACCACGTGCGATAATCAACATATATATATATATATTCACTGAAAAAACCATAGGTTTCACACATGTTATAGTTAGCTGTACATTTCACTCGTAAAAAACCAATGAAATTCCCCCGTTATAGTTAGTGCAGGCAACTATAACTCACGCGACCGCAATCCTCTGCTGATGCTAATACTGTATTTAGACACTTATTTGCCCATGTCTTCTTCCATTAAATTTTAGCTATACATATATTACAAATATTTTTTTTTCATAAAGACACATATGTCATCAGCAGAAGATTGCGGTCGCGTGAGTTATAGTTGCCTGCACTAACTATAACGGGGGAATTTCATTGGTTTTTTACGAGTGAAATGTACAGCTAACTATAACATGTGTGAAACCTATGGTTTTTTCAGTGAATTTGCAAGGTTTTTTAAATGCTAATTCCTAACTATAACGTGTGTGAAACCTATGGTTTTTTCAGTGAATTTGTACGGTTTTTTAAATGCTAAGTTACTGTACGCCATTCGTGGCGTGCGCGCCCAGTTAACGCAGTTAGTGCCGTGCACGCACGTTATGCGGGATGGGCCATGTGCACCGTGCGCACATGGGGGACATATTATGCGCATCTTTGTGAAATGTATTCTTTGTTTATTTCTTACCTGTATTAAGCCATGCACAAATGGTGCCCTTCGGGCACCATTTGCACACGGGGTGGGGAGGGTGTCGATAATTTTTTATTTTTTTATTTTTTTACCGTAAGCGTAATCGGCGATTTTCCGAAAAAAAAAATATTTTTTTATTTGGGCTTGGGGGTTGTTTGGGGACCCCTATATCAATGCTGGGTGGTTAGGATCTCAAGAAACTGCCTCTTTAGACATTTTTTGGCATCGTTTTTGCTGCCCAACTCAGAGAGCGAGAGAGAAAATGGCGGCTGCCGCTTCCTGGTTTCGACCGATTCGAATGTTTACTAAGATCTAACAGCCAATCAAAATCGCGCTCGCGCACGCCACCGTACGCGTACGGTAAGCGCACCGTAAGCGCACCGTACGCTGCCTCAGATATATATATTGATTTAAAGGCTATTTTCTCAGAATCTACTGAACAGATTTACACCAAACCTACAAAAGGCACTTCCTTGACCTGAGGACTACCTCTCTGCCAAATTTCAAGTAATTCTGTTCAGCCGTTCGGGCTGTAGCTGTGTCTAAAGGTCCTATGGAAAAATGCATGGGAAAAACGCGTTTTGGGACCCCCCTTTTATCTCAGCCCCCGCTTGACGAATCCCCCCGAGACTTTCAGGGTAGGAGCGGAGCGTAGCGCCCCACCTATTTTGAACAATTCGCGAGGATTCGTCGACCGGCGCCAAAGTTATTCAAAATAGAATGTTGCGGATTTCCTATGGAAACGTGTTCCTAACTATAACTACCTACTGGCGACCGCCAGTAGGTAATATATATATATTACGTGCTCACTGTGCGCGCACGGTGCGCGAAGCGCACCGTGCGCGCACGGAACGAACTGCGTTAAGTGGGCGCGCACGCCACAAATGGCGTAAAGTAACTTAGCATTTAAAAAAACGTACAAATTCACTGAAAAAACCATAGGTTTCACACACGTTATAGTTAGGAATTAGCATTTAAAAAACCTTGCAAATTCACTGAAAAAACCATAGGTTTCACACATGTTATAGTTAGCTGGACATTTTACTGATAAAAAACCAATGAAATTCCCCCGTTATAGTTACTGTAGGCAACTATAACTCACGCGACCGTAATCCTCTGCTGATGACATATGTGTCTTTATGAAAAAAAAATATTTGTAATATATGTATAGCTAAAATTTAATGGAAGAAGACATGGGCAAATAAGTGTCTAAATACAGTATTAGCATCAGCAGAGGATTACGGTCGCGTGAGTTATAGTTGCCTACAGTAACTTTAACGGGGGAATTTCATTGGTTTTTTATCAGTAAAATGTCCAGCTAACTATAACATGTGTGAAACCTATGGTTTTTTCAGTGAATATATATATATATATATTCCAATCGTAATTTGCCATGCAAATGAAGACACCCACACAACGCTCGATTTTTCCTTATTTATTCGGGAGGCAGCAGCGAAATCAGGGAGAATCCCACAGCATGGTAAAGCGCCTTCTGCCTACGCGTTTCGAGAATTATTCCTTCATCATGGCACGGCGTTTGGTAGGGAGGATGAAAGCATGCATAGTTCTCACAGGTGATATAGTTTGTTTAGTCCCGCCTTAGTGGGCGTGTTCTTGCAAAGCACCCTGGTTCGTGTAGTCCAGGGCAATTTCGAGAGTCCATGATTGGTGCTGTTTTCCCTTAGTCCCTCTGTAGTTCTTACCCAGTGGGTCGCTGGCGATCCCCTGCTGTTTCCGTTGCTTAAGTGGTGCCCCATCGAACAGGCACGTTGTTCCGCATAAGGTGCCCCAGCCTGAGACACACGGACCTGCAAGGAGCAGTGGGGTTGTCTTCGTGACCCTGGCTGGCCACCACATATTCCAATCGTAATTTGCCATGCAAATGAAGACACCCACACAACGTTCGATTTTTCCTTATTTATTCGGGAGGCAGCAGCGGAATCAGGGAGAATCCCACAGCATGGTAAAGCGCCTTCTGCCTACGCGTTTCGAGAATTATGCCTTCATCATGGCACGGCGTTTGGTAGGGAGGATGAAAGCATGCATAGTTCTCACAGGTGATATAGTTTGTTTAGTCCCGCCTTAGTGGCCGTGTTCTTGCAAAGCACCCTGGTTCGTGTAGTCCAGGGCAATTTCGAGAGTCCATGATTGGTGCTGTTTTCCCTTAGTCCCTCTGTAGCTCTTACCCAGTGGGTCGCTGGCGATCCCCTGCTGTTTCCGTTGCTTAAGTGGTGCCCCATCGAACAGGCACGTTGTTCCGCATAAGGTGCCCCAGCCTGAGACACACGGACCTGCAAGGAGCAGTGGGGTTGTCTTCGTGACCCTGGCTGGCCACCACATATTCCAATCGTAATTTGCCATGCAAATGAAGACACCCACACAACGCTCGATTTTTCCTTATTTATTTGGGAGGCAGCAGCGGAATCAGGGAGAATCCCACAGCATGGTAAAGAGCCTTCTGCCTACGCGTTTCGAGAATTATCCCATCATCATGGCACGGCGTTTGGTAGGGAGGATGAAAGCATGCATAGTTCTCACAGGTGATATAGTTTGTTTAGTCCCGCCTTAGTGGGCGTGTTCTTGCAAAGCACCCTGGTTCGTGTAGTCCAGGGCAATTTCGAGAGTCCATGATTGGTGCTGTTTTCCCTTAGTCCCGCTGTAGTTCTTACCCAGTGGGTCGCTGGCGATCCCCTGCTGTTTCCGTTGCTTAAGTGGTGCCCCATCGAACAGGCACGTTGTTCCGCATAAGGTGCCCCAGCCTGAGACACACGGACCTGCAAGGAGCAGTGGGGTTGTCTACGTGACCCTGGCTGGCCACCACATATTCCAATCGTAATTTGCCATGCAAATGAAGACATGCTGTGGGATTCTCCCTGAGTCCGCTGCTGCCTCCCGAATAAACAAGGAAAAATCGAGCGTTGTGTGGGTGTCTTCATTTGCATGGCAATTACGATTGGAATATATATATATATATATATATATATATATATATATATATATATAGTATATATAGAGTAAGGATGGCTCACCAAACTAAAGAAAAAACCCTCTGGAGAGTGCTGCGTGATGCTTTTGGTGGAAAACATATGTTCAAGGACTGGCCCAGCCTTGCCGCAAGCACCAGCCAATCTGTGCGCCCTCTGTTATTTGGGCTATCTTGTTGGTGCATATTTATATATATATATATATATATATATATTTAGATATCTATATATATCTATATCTATATATATTACCAACTGGCAGTCGCCCGTAGGTTGTTATAGTTAGGACCTCGTTTCTTTTCAAATAGCGTTTTTTCTTTTGCCAATACCTTTGGCGCCGTTTGACGAACCTTTGCGAAATTTTAAAACCTAATGAGGCGCTCCTATCAGCTCCTGTCTGAAAGTTTTGGGGTGATTTGTGAAGCGGGGGCCAAGAAAAAAGGGGGTCCCAAAACGTGTTTTCCCCATCTTAATTCCCATAAGAACTGCTGAATGGAATTACACCAACTTTGGCAAAAAGGTAGCCCTTGGTTCAGAAAGAGACCTTTTTTTTAAATGGTGTAAATCCATTCAGTAGTTCCTGAGAAATTTTAAAAAGAAAAATATCGATATCTGAGCTATGAGATATGTGGGCGAGATTTTGATAGTTAGAATGATAACTATAAATTTATAATGTATAATTGATTCTCCCATTCAGGGTTGTATAAACTGTTATTAACGATTGATTGATTTACGTTATAATGTGGAAGTAACGCTATATTGAATGCGTTGCGTTCTTTTTTCAGACATTCAAAGATGGCGGAATGATTTGTTGCCGTCTTATGAATAGTCCTGTTTCTGTTTTTACACCGGATATCATGAATGAATGCACATTTATAAATAAAATATGGCCGCAGCGTTTACGTGCAGAAATTGACAAAGGCTAAGTGCCGAAACGCGTCTGTTTGCCCGGAGTTCAGGAAATAAATCTTTTGAACTCTCCCCCGTGAGTGCTGTCTTCTGTTACGGGTACGAATACCCGATGGAACTGTGAGCTGAATATTGAAGCGGGAACACCCCCGCTTGGCGTGCACCCGTTCGAGAGTGCAACTGGCTGGTGTTGCAGAGCGAAAATATATATATATATATTTAGATATCTATATATATCTATATCTATATATATTACCAACTGGCAGTCGCCAGTAGGTAGTTATAGTTAGGACCTCGTTTCTATTCAAATAGCGTTTTTTCTTTTGCCAATACGTGTTTTCCCCATGTTAATTCCCATAAGAACTGCTGAATGGAATTACACCAACTTTGGCAAAAAGGTAGCCCTTGGTTCAGAAAGAGACCTTTTTTTTAAATGGTGTAAATCCATTCAGTAGTTCCTGAGAAATTTTTAAAAGAAAAATATCGATATCTGAGCACCGAGGAGTGTTCGGGAACCATGCACGCGACCGCAATCCTCTGCTGATGACGTCAGATATTACATCACTGATGACATATGTGTCTTTCTTAAAAAAAAATATTTGTAATATATGTATAACTAAAAATTAATGGAAGAAGACATGGGTAAATAAGTGTCTAAATACAGTGATGTAATATCTGACGTCATCAGCAGAGGATTGCGGTCGCGTGAGTTATAGTTGCCTGCACTAACTATAACGGGGAAATTTCAATGGTTTTTCACGAGTGAAATGTCCAGCTAACTATAACATGTGTGAAACCTATGGTTTTTTAAGTGAATTTGCAAGGTTTTTTAAATGCTAATTCCTAACTATAACGTGTGTGAAACCTATGGTTTTTTCAGTGAATATATATATATATAACATTTGTGTATTTACAAGAAGATCTAAAGCAGAGGCTGCTGGTCCCACTGTGACAACAACAGCATTGTCAAAAGCAAATGGAGGAAAACAACAAGAGAATTAATAATAAAACATTAAATACACGTGTTGAACTGACCAAGCAACTATGTACAGTAGAAAGGAACTGTTATTTTTGTCAAACATGTGGCAGAAGATCCGGGGCTGGATGTCGGTGGGAACCCTCAGTGTTCCGGCAGTGATTCTCTAGCTAGCTCCGGTTGCGGTTTCTAAAGTTGTACATAAAAGGTGCTATTATTTCCCACTTCAGAAATGCTCAATTAGTTGACCTCAGAATGATCGAGACTGAATTGATTGAGCTGGGATTCAACCTTGTAACCTCCATGCTGAGCCGCACAACAGCGAGGCTTAACTCGCTGAGCCATGCTGCTGGCAGACCGATTGGAAAGGACGAAAAAATAGAGCAGGAGTACTATTATGATAGTAAAACAATGTAGTGGAAATAATAGCACCTGTTATACACAGCTTTAGAAACCGCAAACGGAGCTGCGGCTTGGAGTTCTATGAGAAAAAAAGTTAATATTATAGGACTGATGGGCGGATGTGTGATGAAGAGGCAGAATGAAGTAGCAGAGGGGACAAGTAAATAATACAGGGAGATGAGGATTGAAATAAGGGGCAGAAGGACCTGTGATCATATTTAAAAAGCCGATAGTGTGCTTGGTAAAGTGCCTGTGCCATCACCTTTGGGCTCTCTAATGCTGCACTGCTCACTCTGCTCAATGGATGACCAAAGCCATTCTGAAAATGTAATCATCACTGAGATCACATTTTGAACATAACTATGTATATAGTGTATGATATGACAAAATGTTAAATGCAATTGTTGCTGATTTAGAATTGAATTTAGAGCTCTCATTTTATAGAAGGATTTCTATGATCCAAGATTGTGTCAGTCTGGGACCAAGTCCTCCAATGGTGTTGACTCCCATCCGCCTTACCCCTTAAACCACATAGATGCACTGGATAAGATAATCGATGTATTCAGAGGGGCAAAAAGAATCCTCCTCTGACCCAAGGTTGTTTAAATACTGGTATGTAAGAGAGCCATACAATAGAGTTTGTTCCTTGTAATAACAAATATAAAATAGAGTTAGCCAAAGCCATAACACAAAACCCTATGATCCGATGGGGGCTTCCTGGGGACATATACGAGCACTGGAATATGCAACTTTTTATGAAAGGCCAGTTGAGTAGCAAATTTCTTGAGTCCAATTCATTATCATACAAAGTATCAGCAGCAGTGTTTGAAAATACCCGTGCTAGTGGCCATAGGCGCCCCATAAGCTAACACCAGCGCTCACCATGTGGACCTGAGACCCTGTACAGTAGGCGGTATCAAGACTATTGCTGCATATCCCACTGTTGCGTCAGTGGTATATGTTGGTCGAGACCTTCCGATTATCGATGCAGTTCTTAACTGACAAGCTTGGTCGGATATTGCGGATTTTAGCTGCAAAACTGTTGGTGGTTATTTATCCTTGAATGACAAGAATAGGAGACATTTCATATTTCAAATTTATGTTTTGCAGGGATCATGATGTTATTCATTGGATTGGGAACATGTTTTCGTCCAAGGAAGTACCTGGAAAGCGCTCTGCAGACTAAAGGAATTCATAAGTCAGCTTTCTCCAGCTGTGATCATTCTACTAAACTGTGTAAGTGGCACTGTAGGCTGTGTTTACTGCAGTCCGTCATCTACTAGGTACATAGGATTCCTGGGCATTGCATGACAAAAAAGGTTGCATATTCACTGCACGTCAGTCTGGTACAGATTTGACTGTGTATCCCTTTAAAGCACACTGCATTGGAATTGAGTGCCAGTGGCTGATTCTGCATCTTGTAGAAAGATGGTCAGAGCAGCGCCCATATACTGTTGATTGCAGATCTCCAGGCAAAATAATGTGCTGTCAACCAATAATAGTCTTAGATTTTAGGCCTTATCCAATCACAGTAATTCCATTTCTACAAAGCAGCTTCCCTTATTGCAGATAAATATCTATATGACATCAATAAACAGTGCAAGATCCTCCTGGCTCCTGGGCTGTGGTAGAAAGGAACCCACAAACCATCGTACACGTTCCTGAACTATTTTGTTCCCCTCCACAAAGCACAGCCCTGCACGGCTAACTGACTCAGCTTGTGCTGTGTCTCACTAAAAAGATACATGCACGGACATGCAATATTACATCTTTTCCGATCTTATTTTCCTGCCTGTAAACTTGAAAATAAGATCGGCTCACCAGACAGTCTCCAGAGGAGTCTTCATCTAAACTGAAAAGCCCTCAGTTTCCAAGATGGTGGTAAATTATTCTAAGACAGTTTCACTGATCTCTCAGCCATTATCAGCCAAAAATCAATGTTCCTATTTACTCCTGTACTCTTGTCTGTTATGCTTATTGTCACATCTTTGACCCTTCATACCCCTGCATGCATGCATAGACATACAAGATCTCATTCTGACATGGATGTCACTCGCTGCGGCTGCTTCCGTTCACTACAGAAGGCCTGGCACTGTAACTGACCTTCTGAAAGGTACGCTCACCATTGTTGACCTAAGGAGAGGTATAGGGAATTAGAAGGTTTACATTCCAAGCAAATCTTCAGAAACTCAAATTCGGCCTCTTGTTCGTTTTTAATAAACTGTTGAGTACCTAGTCCCTGTTTACAATTCTAAAACTCACCAGTGGTTTATTTTTTACTATATTACACTTGCTTCTCTTATGTTGTACGTTGGAGTTAAACAGAAACTTACAAATATATATAATTGACATTGTTTGTGACTTATCAGAAGAAACCTGTGTGATGTACCCTGTAGTTTTAGACCTCTGACAGGTCGAATGTAGTCTCCATATTTGGTCAACATTGTGAATCATGCTGACAGTAGAGTTGGTGATACTAATGCCTTTTTCCAAACTCTGCAGAGCCACAGGCTAGCTACATGTTCTGCACATGCTTCACGTTTGTACTCATTCAGTTAATGTGCCATGTTCTGTCTCAAAGAACAGTGGGAAAGTCCCCCTTGTCTCTACCTCATCTTCTGCCTCTTAGGTGCCTCTTCAGCTCCAGGCCTGTACCTTGGACCAACTCTTACTCTTCTATTGGGGTTTTCCTGGAGTGCTATCTGTAACATGACTGCCTCCTGCTCATCCTGGCTTTGCTTTCTTTGTTATGGACTAAACTGCTCTTCTCACCCCTTGCAGACTACTTTAGACTCAACCACGTCTGGTATTCGCACCTCATATCAGGATCTCTCTCATATGATATGTTAGGGTCACTATACTTTTCTACAAGGATCACAACTGTGATAAGCAGTGTGCCGGAAATTGGAAGCACAACCACTTCTTCTCCTTAAAATTTAGAAGCACTTTAGGGACAAACAGGACCCAAGGTGAGGAATTATATGGTCCAGTAAGAACGTGAGAAAATAGAAACCACTCACCACAGAGTAAATTCCTCCAAATTCTTAGTGGAGGGGATGCCACTAGGTAAAGGTTTTCACTGCAAGATATTTCAAACTTGTATACAAAGGATCCAAAGAAGAACCCCGAAGAGCTGCCAATGCCAAAGGCAGGTCTCACTCTTGGACTCCAACTCCTTCCACTGGACAAAGTAGCCTGAAAGCAGAGCTCTTCACTACCTTACACCACTTTGTGATTCTCTAAAGGCTACAAAGGCTGATCATTGCACCCTAATAGTATGAATCAAAAACAATCCTGAATCCCTTCTGTGGAAATTGACAAACCAGCATGTTCTCCCAAAAATACACCACTATTGTCACCTATATCCTGTCACTTCTTATATGGGTCAATAGGATGAAAAGTGGAGCTTAGGTGACAAACAAGCACAATGCTAAATAAATTGGCTGTATTGTTGAGCCAGAGGACCGGGAGGAGACTGGAATCAGGAGGGATCAAGGTGATCTTGAATCTGTAATTCATTCACGCTGTATACAGAAACCACTGGCCTGATGCTGATTCCAACTAAATCCCCAGAAAGTGCTACATTCTGGTTTGTGTTCCAGTTATGGGTAAACTCTATTCTGCCACTGGAAATCCACCAAATACCTCTATATTTGTTACTTCACCAAAAACAAAATAGCAGTAAGTGAATATGGACCCCCTATTTGCATGCATATATAGCTGTGGGCTGCATTTCCATGGTGCAGCTTCCAGACAATGCCACAGAGATTGCAGAAAGAGTGCAGATGAGTTCTCGGAGTAGTTATCCAAAACCAGCATGCATAGCCATGAGCAATTGAGGACTGATATTGTGTGATTTACCATGATCTGTTGAACCCTGGAGGTTTTTACACCTTCCTCCAGCTTTTGCAATTATGATCACCTGGCACCTTGGTCCCGCAACTACTTGACATCTCACTGAAACATCAAGCACCCAGTGTGCTCAGTTACCCCCTCCAGACTGAGTGCAACAGGATACAAGGATGCTCCATATGTATTTCTGCCTGCACTCGCCTTAAGGATAAGGTAGAAGGGCCTCAGAGTGAAATCTCAATGGCCCACGAGAAGCTGTCAGACAATCTCTTCGAACTGTCCTGTTCCAGCCAACCTTTTATTTGAAGACACTTAAAAACAGTACAGACTATAAGTAAATCTACTAAAGCAATATTATATTAAAATGTTTGGAATAGGAAGGCGCATTGTAATTCTGCAATATCAGAGGTAGTAAGGTAATAATTAAACAGTTCCATAGTAACACTCCTACACTTACTTTCACATTTTTGTATTAAAAAATGCATTATTAATTAGAATATTTCTTAGTTGGTATTTCATTGTTAAGTATTTCTTCTTCTTGACACCAATCAATTTAGCCTCAATTGTTTGTTAATCTATTCAGTTTCAAAGTATTTCGCTTCCTCATCAGAGATGGGGAAGAACACACATTTCTTTGCCCACTTTGATAATAGCAATGTACTACAAAATTGATAGAGACATAAATAGATACAACTACAAATCATAAACAAAATATGTGCAAATTCAAGGTGCCAAGCACTGTCAGGAAGGTTGTCAAATTCTTTGTGGGCTTCTTACTCATAACTGGCTGGTTGTGATTATGAAATTTCCAGTTTCTGGAGCCCCTACTGTGCTGTAGCAACTAATAAGTCTTGCTGATACTCACCAGCAACAAAGGGGCACCTTAGTTTAGATATATGTGATCACTAGACCTTGACACTGCAATAGCTTGTAAATCTAAGGGCTGCAGTGGGCCCGTGTTCAGACAGCCAGTCGTGGCCAATGGCCTGCACACCAGAGGCCTATAGTGGTCCTTTCAGAGGCAGAAAGAGTGATACAAGTTGAAAGCAGTGAGTGGGAATTTCACAACATTCCTCAGTCTCCTCTCCTGTTTCTCAGTCTGTCTCCTGTCATCAGTGGTTCACTGGCCAAAGTATTCACCAAACAACTCTAGGGCTGGGGAACATGAGCCAAGTTGAGAAACAAATGTAGGCTTACCAACCAGTAGAGCACTTCAATGTCTCCAGCATATTCTCGGCCTCTCAGACTGCAATTATATACCTTGCTCCAAAGGTTTGGTTCAGGGCCACCTTGTCTACAAGCCCTAGTAATTCTTTTAGTATAGTCTTATGGCATCTGAATCTATGCAGTTCTTAATTCTTGCTAATGATGTATTCTTTTGAGCCAGCTCAAGTGAGTTCGACTAGGATTGACTTATGCATGCTGTAACCCCTCCCTCTCCTTCTCTTTATAGTTGCGGTGATCATGTAATGCTTATTAGGGTTCAAATCGGACCATAAAATAAACTTATTGTATTTCTATTTAGGGGTGCAAGGTTAAACTATTTTTAATCCCTGTCATGAACTCACGCCAGCAGAAGATTAAGCTTTAAGTGAAAATCAAGTTGCAGTACAACAGCTTGAAATGTATTTTTAAGGAAAGGTAAATTTGTACAAGGACCAAATTACTCAACTGATTCCTATGTTACTGCATTGAAGGTTTTGACTGCTATTGGGAATTTGAAGGGTTCACATCACATCTACTTTTGTGATCATGTTGTGTCCAAGTGTCATTTTAAAAAAGTTAAGCAAAGGCTTCTTGCATGTAAAAACCCTTCTTGGATAAAGCTGTTTATATAGTCAAAGTGCTGAGTGTTCACAAGAAGACACTCAGCAATTAAAAACTTCTAATACTACCATGTACCTAGCTAAAGTAGGTGCTATCAATAAATCCCAAATGCTTAACCTGTGGAAGTAAAGGGAGAGGTTCAGCATGCTGCTCAGCATTATAGGTGTAGATCCCTTTCTCATATGTCCAATTTTGAAAACGTTCCTGCTATGGCTCAGGAGAGTTGGAGGTGCAATTAAGTAGAGCATTTGGTAAAACTTGTAGATGAGGTAAGTGTGCTACTGTCAGGGGCGTTCAAGATCATGAGGTCTCTGATGAGATAAACCCTGCCGGAAGTAAATTGAAGGAATTGGTGCTCTCAATAGAGATTGTGAGAGTAAGGTGTGTTCAGAATGATAAGGGTTAAAGGGATCTCCATGTGTTCATAAGCACCAAAGGTGTAGGCATACAACTACTACTGGATTGAAGTTCAAGGATCACCATTATTTCTGGCAAAAAATATAAAAAACATTAATCCCAAAAAATCTTATTACCTTCACTGCATTTGAAGGTGGAGACATTGATCTGCTTGGTTATTTTTGTGCGGAAATTGGTTTTCAGGACAAAAACATAAAAGGTAACATGTATGTGGCTCACAGGGCAATCAATGTACTGGGATGGTGGCACCAAGATGATTTTAGGATGGTCATAAACCCCGGGGACAAATGCCCTGTGTTGTTGGTAAATACAGAAAGTTATAATAATTAGATGGATACATGAAGTCAGGCTTCCAGTGAGAAAGTGAGAAAAATCAAGAATTGTGTCCACATCATCATAGTAAACGTAGGGAGTGTTCCAGGTAAACGTTTACTACAGAATATACTACATAGTGTACGAGGGTAATGCAAGAAGATGGTGTAACTGAACCAGTTGATGTCACTCTCTGGCTTTTCCCAGTGGCTTTGACTAAAAAGAAAACAGGGAACTCACTTCTATGCATCAATTTACTTTTTCTTATTAATGTTATCTCTTTTGAGAATTTTCCTCTGCCCCACATAGAATATTTAATTCCAGCTGTAGATCAGTCCACATGATCAGTAATTCGATCTTCGGGTCACATATCATCAGGTGGAACCTGACGTAGGTTCCCAGCATCTTACTGCATTTGTGACACCTGATGGTACTTTTCAGTTTTGTCAAATGCAATTTGGACTGGCCTCATCGTCCTCTGTATTCCACAAGGCAATCACCAGAATGTTAAAATGTGAAATTAATGTGGTTGTTTTTCAGGATGACATCTTGGTGTTTGCTGAGGCAAAGGCTGAGCATGATTCAGCCCATGATCAAGTACTGGGTGTATTGCAAAAAACACAAGCCATATTCTCTCTAGTGAGAGAGTCAAACCTAAACCTGGGACAGTGGATGGAATTGTAAAAGCTCCTCATCCCTGACCAGCTTTGCTCATTCTTGGTTCCATGTGAGTTTTACTTGAAGTTTATTACAATATTTGTTTGCTGGAACATTACAGAATGTTTCAGAAATTTTTTGAAGTCAAACAGTGAATTTATATAGTGTTCATCATGTCAGGAAAAATTTGAGTTAATCTAGTAGAGCATTATATCCTCCCCTGCTCTACAACTGTAACTTGAAGGTTATGAAAGTGGATGCAGTTGCTTATAGCATGAGGGCTGTCTAGTCTCAAATGGATGGGGCCAGAAAGGCTACGATTGAGTTAACATCAACAGGAATGTGGAAACTGGTAGGTACCTGGGCACCAAGCCTGTCACTTGCCCTTGACCTCCAGTTCCTGTTTGTTTCAGCCTGATCCAGTTGCCGCCATTTGGCCAAGTGACACCGCCGTTGCCCAGGTTTTTCTGCACAGTTTTTCCTGCCTGGGTTTTCCCTCTCACCTTTCTTCCCTCCAACAGAAGCCCCGCCCACCCCAGGACATACTTAATGCAGACTGCAGCGCCACCACACAAATAGGCACCCGGGCACCTAGCCTTCCACTTGCCTGTGGGATCCTGTTCCTGCTTGTTCCAGCCTGATCCAGTAGCTGCCGTTTGACCAAGTGACACCACTGCAGCCTGGGTTTTCCTGCTCAGGTTTCCCACTCACTGTTCTTCTCACCAACAGATGCCCCGCCCACCCCAGAACCTACTTAATGCAGGCGGCAGCGCGACAGCGCTAATAGGCACCTGGGCAGCTAGCCTGCTACTTGCCTGTGGCCTCCAGTTCCTGATTGTTCCAGCCTGATCCAGTTTCTGCCATTTGATTAAGTGACACCACTGCTGCCTGGGTTTTCCCGCCCAGGTTTTCCTGCTCACTGTTCTTCCCGCCAACAGAGGTCCTGCCCAACCCAAGACCTACTTAATGCAGGTTGCAGTGCATCCATGCCAGGTACTTTCTAAAGGCAAGCCCGTCTGCGCCCATCCGCACCTCGATCGTGCCCCACACCACAACGGCTGGCTCTCCTGACCTCCACAGATACACCATTGCCGAGCTCTACACCCTCGACCTCAGACGCCACAACAAACACTGCTACCATGCCTACCCATGCTCCATCGTAGGACCTTTCAACTGCACCCTCTGCAACTCTACCTGCCAAAGAACACACAACAGCCCACCATCCAGCCCCATCCTGAAAACAACGCAGACACTGATTGAACAAAAACACCAACTCGCAATCGCCCTTCTCAACATACGCTCCTTATGCAAACTCACCACCGAGATTTGGGACCTCATCTCCACCCTCACTCTTGATGTCCTCTTCCTCACGGAGACCTGGCTCAACCTCACTTCCGCGCCTGACATTGCCACCAAGATACCCGAAGGTTACAAGATCACCCACTGCGACTGCATCAAGTCTGGCAGAAAGATAGCCATTATACACAAGGAATCCATCCAGTGCATCACCACAAATGACGGCATCAGCCCAACCATGGAACATCTCAATTTCCGACTCCAAACAGACCGCAAAACCTCCATCAGTGGCACCCTCGCCCACCATCCTCCAGGACCATGTCTACCCTTCTGCAACCTCATCGCCGACTTAATTACCCACCTCGCCATAGACTCCAACAATCACATTTTCCTCCGTGACTTCAACTTCCATTTCAATGACCACAATGACATCAACACAACCAACCTCCTCAACAGTATGAACAACATTGGACTCACCCAACTCGTCCACAACCCGACACATACCACAGGCCACACACTAGTCCCAATCTTCACCTCCAGAGACCCCCGCACACCATGGAACTTACCTGGATGGATCACTTCATTGTCCACTTCAATATCACCAGCTCACTGACCGCCCAGCACCCCCCCACCGCAGCTAACTCTTTAACATCATTATAGAATTCTCCAACACTTTTGCTACAACAAACATTACTCCCCACACAGGAACTCTGCGACAACCTTGTAGACTTCTTCCATGACCTTATCGCCAACATCTACATAAACGTCAAACCCCAGCCCAAGGCCACCGACTTCATCAAGCAACACAATCACCCCGTTACCACTACAGACATCAGACTAACCAAATAGAACCAGCTCGCCCCACAGCACACTGCCTTCTTCATGAACTCAATCCACTCAGGGGCTCCAACCGACCTATGTCTTCACTACATCTTCAACCTAGGCAAACCCAGCATCAGCCACATACTCACCACCTTGTTCACTGGACTGGAAAGAAGCAGAAGTCAACGCCCTACTATAGAAACCATTGGCAGACCCCAGGAAATTCAAAAACTACTGACCGATCTCCCTGCTCCCGTTCCTAGCTAAAGTATTAATAAAAGCCATCAACTAACAACGCTCCTCACATCTGGAAGAGAACCACCTACTCGACTCCTCCCAATCCGGATTCCACAGCAACCACAGTACAGAGACAGGCCTCACAGCAGCTACAGACGACACCTAAGTCCTACTCAGCTGAGGAGAGACTCCGGCTCTAAACCTCCTAGACCTCTCTCCAGCCTTTAATATGGTCTCCCACCATGCACTCATCACAAGGCTGCAAAACATAGGCATTCAAGGAGCCGCTCTCAGATGGATTGCCTCTATCCTAACCGGAAGAACGTTAAAAGTCTGCCTTCTCCCCTTTACTTCCGAACCCAAGGAAATCAACTCTGGAGTGCTCCTAGGATACTCGCTCAGCCTCACCATCTTCAATATTCATATGACACTTCTGGCAAGCATCATCAAAAACCACAGACTCAATATCATATTCTACGCCGATGACACTCAACTCATCCTCTCAGCCTCAGAAGACACCACCTACACCAAGACCAAATTCCACAACTGCATGACAGATGTCGTCAACTGGATAAACTGCCTGAAGCTCAACACAGAAAAGACAGAGGTACTGATCTTTGGAAACAAAAGCTCCTCAAGGGACGCATCCTCGTGGCCGTCAGAACTCAGACCTACTCCTAGCCCCACTGACCACACTAGCAATCTAGGCATCATTCTGGACATCAAGCTATCCATGACGACTAAGGTCAATTCTGTCTCCTCCTCCTGCTTCTTTATCCTCTGCGTGCTTCCTCTGCATGCTTTGTGATATATTCAAATGGCTACCCCTAAGCTCAAGACTCACCATCATCCAGGCCCTCATCTCCATCCGGCTGGACAATGGCAATGCTCTCTTTGCAGGGATCACAGCTCACAGTAGCCACGGTGGTGAGTACAGGTGCATTGTGGGTGCAGCCCTCGTCCAGCAGAGCCTTGTGCTCTGGTGGTGATGCAACCAAATCACAACATGGTCAACTTCACAGGGAGAACAAAATAGCGTTGTGGCAGATAAAGGTAAAAATGCTTAGCTAGCAGAGCTTTATGCCTGGTAAAATGTTCATCCAAACACCCTGCTTTATAAGGGGCCTTCTAGGTGAGGTCAGTCGAGTATCTGCCGTGAGAGATTTATCCACCTTGGACGGAGATAAGGAAGAAAATAAAGTGGCAATGTTGGGCCTAGTAGGACTAAGAAAGCATGTAGCTTTAATTAATTTATTTTCTTAGTTCTCTTCTGCTGATACCTTTTTGACTTTTCACTTGTTTATGGATAAGTTGATAAGATGCAAATTATGTAAATTAATTTCTCCAGATTTCATGATTCATTTATCTAGCCCTGGGCGTGACTATCTGTTTTATATTCCAACTAAACTAAACCCCTTCTTGTTGAGTGTGCTCCTTATTTTAAACTCCTTTTTGCCTCACTCCTGTTGTTCCCAAATAGATGTGCAGCAAACCATTTTGTCTGTTCTGTTTATTTCAGTCCTGTTGCTGTTTGTTGGTCTTGGATTGCTCGGAATAGGGCTACGAACGAAAGCCTATCAGAAAAAATTGGAACTAGAGGTAGGTTCTGTGCTTAACATATATGCAATGAAACCTACACATATTTAATGTAATAAGTAATGTGTCTTGTCTAATGGGTTTTCTATACCTTAATCTTCGGGTATAATCATTAAACAAACCCAGCCACTGGTTGGTTGGACCTTTGTTCGTCGAAAAGGAGAAGTGTAAGGGAGAAATCATCTACATCAATCCAACAATGCATCAAACGGTTGATGACTTTCGAATAGTCAATAAAGAGAGTTTTATATGAGTTCAAGAGTTTTCTTTTTCAATGGCTCAAGTCTTAATCAATTTTATTCAATAAGAATTTGCCTTTTAGGCTTCATCATTAGAAATAAACATGATTCAATAATTGATTTTTCAATATAAGGTAAAATAGAATTTGAGTCAAGATAACAGTAAATGTTGTAAAAATGTAGCAAGCGTGTTCCAGAGAGGAAGTTCCCTAATCTAAATATTTTGGAATAAGGTAAAAATACGGTGTCAGTTCAGATACTCAATAACGAGTTCTGATGAGAAAATCAATGCAGAAGCACAATGACTTTGCATAATAAACTAGTAAACATTCTCAGCAGACATCAAAGAAACAGGCTAAGCAATCTCCCATATAGAGAGATATAAGAAACTCAATGTTGAGATTTCAATCAGAGAGACGGGGAAGAAAATACCGCTGCTGCTCTAGGAACACGGACTGATATGAACACCCTGCATTTTTAATTTCCTGTTTTTTCAAATAGGATTGTAGTAAACTCCTGGGAATAGGTGAACTACCCATCTTCTCACACTCGTACAATAATATTTAGATATTAGTCCTTGAGAAGTTACATCGATCCAGACTGTTCTTCTCATGAATCATTCTTCCTTTTGCCTCTTCTCCTCTCGGCGAGAACCTCACTACCAAGTGTCTAATACAAAACAAATGCCTATTCACTAACAAACAGAAGGCTTCTGGAAAGTTACATATGCAGCAAAAGAGAAAAACATCTAATTTTGTCGTTTGCGTGGAAAACGGGCCTTTGAAAGTTATTGCATTGCTTTCAGCTAACATGGCATCAACAGTTAGTCTAACCCAAATCAGCACTTATTTACTTCACTAGTATGCCTATAACATTTAAGAATGATTACCTACTACAAAATGTTTTTGTTTAATACATGTGCTATTTAAACAAAGGCTCTTGCACATTCCTATTAAAAGCGTTTTTGTTTGCAAATAAGACGTGTTCTTGCAGTTTAATCTAAAGGACAAAGGTGTGCACCTTAGTTGCTTAGTTGCACTTCTTAATTGTCTCTTGGCACTTTCATATTAGCTGTATATACTGCACAGCTCAAAGAGAGATAAAGGCTTTGGGGTGGATTTAGAGTGTGGTGGATGCAGGATCTTCGACAAAAAGCAGAGGATTTCTCATCAGCTGTACAGTTAAAGTATATAGATGTCTGTTAGACTTGGCATCATTGGCGTGGGTCTCCCTTCCATTTTTTTGCTGTTGCCTCATATGTTTTTGCTGGTCTAGATGCTTTGGGCACTTTATAAGTTATTGCTAAGGATTAGTGAATCCATGATTGGCTGTTTGATTTACTTGTCAGACCCTTGAACAGTGCACCATGTGTGCCCAGGGCCTGTAAATCAAATGCTGCTGGTGGGCTTGCAGCACTGATTGTGCCACCCACAGAAATGTGGCTCAGGCCTGCCATTGCAGAGCCTGTGTGCAGTCTGGAACTGCCATGTTGACTTGGCAAGTGCACACACTTTCCAGTCCCTAATCCTTCCCTTTTCTACATGTTATTCACCCCTAAGGTAGGCCCAAGGTATCCCTATGGGCAGCGTGCATTGTATGTGAAAGGTAGGACATGCCCTGATGTGTGTGGCATGTCTTTGTCATGGCTAGGCGGAGATAGGCACACGGGGCATACATATGCAGCACGAATGACTGGATAGGTGTAAACTACATCTCCCATGAGTCCTAGAGGACGAATCATGACACCTGACTTGAGTACATAAGCCCCGCCCACGCTATGCCTGGGGCTTGTCACTCGAGTACTCAACCGTCAGAAGTGACTGCCGGAGCACATAGACTCTTGTCAAGCTATTTCTGGGCTCTTTGGAATATTGGTGGCATCCATAGGAGGAACTGGGCTCTCCTGCCGCAATCTCATTGTACATTGCCCCGAGAATACCGCTGGGAAGTGTAGCGGTGGGGAAGGCGCCCGTGGTGTCTGCCTGCTTCAGGGTAATACGGAGCAGCGGCGCTGGCGGAAAGAAGTCCGCGCACAGCACGGAATCCCGAACGCCACTCCCGCGTCTGGGTGGGACCCTAGACACGCTAACCTGCAACCGCCAACTGAGCGGCGCCTTGACTCTCGGAGGGGCAGTCTCGAACACACATGCGGAAGACGCGTTCTGCCTTTTTTGGTTTGTTTTGTTACCTGCATCCCGCATTATTTAAACCAAGGAAGCTAACTCTTTGCCTACGCGCTCCCTTAACCTCCATAATTGGAAGGAAAGTAGCGTGACTTAAACGCTTCCCTTCATTGTTTGGGAATCGTCCTCATTGTTTGAAGACGCAGAGGCACGACCGATGGCGAGCTCCCGGGAACAAGAGGGATGTTTTCTGTCAGATAAGTGCCTCCTGCCTATATGGAATAACATTGTTCATGTTTTGTATTTCTTTCTTTATTTTTGCCTCATTTTTATTTGGAAGCAGTGCAGCTGACTATAGAGTGCAGTGTCACATGTGTATCTACTCATGGATATCTCTCCGTAGGGGAAGGGTTTAACTAGCATCAACATCGTTCCCGCTGTATCCGGCTGTAAGGTTCGTGTGTGAGCCTTCCTCTGTGTGACAGTCTTAATAGTGAAATGCTGCCAATTTCGTTTTTCACTATTGCAAGGCTATCTGTTCCCATAGGCCGGAATGGGGAGTTAGTTTATAACATCTCATAAACATAATTGACCCCAGGAACAAGATAGGAAAATAAAGTTTAGTATGCCTGAACTCCGAATGTTAAGATGCATCTTTTAGTCAGGGTGATTTTTACATTCTGTGTTTGAAAATACCACTTTTAGAAAGTAGGTATTTTCTTGCCTAACCATCCAGTGTGCCTCTGCTAGGTTTGTGTATTGCATGTCTGGTTTTTGGATGACAGGGGCTGGAGGAGGGCCATGGCTCCAGAAGTCTGATGAGTCAGGGCTGGGCTGAATAGGCTGGGTCTGTATTTGGAGTGGTGGGAGGAGTAGCATCACCTGAACAGGGCTGTGCCTGCCTTCCAAAATGATGGCTCCGCCCCCTGTGGTGTGTCTGAAGCCAGGGCTCACACTGACAAAGGAGGTTGTTGTGTACTTGCAAAGTGCCCCACAGAACTGGTTTTGGCTGGTTCCACACACTCTCTGCCTTCAGAGAACAAAGGATTTTGGTGTATAAAAAGAGGGGCCCAGACTCCACACTATATAGATCACTTCTGGGAAATCAAGAGGAACCTTTGCCAAGGAGTAGAGCCGGAAAAGTTGCCCCTGTGCTGTTTGCTGTCTGGGGTTGGCCTGCAGTGTCTGCTTGCTGCCAAGGAAAGGAGAAGAATTGTGGAAATGTGCTTTTCAATGAGCACACTGGTGCAGGGGTCACCCTTCTCTGTCCATGGGTCCTTAGACCAACAAAATAGAGATTGGCACTGAAGCTGGAATTTAAATAGCAAGTTTATTAATCACTCATGAGTGGGACTACGTCCACACAGCACTCTCAAGTGCTGCCTGAGGTAGTACATTGAAGTCACAGAACACAGGCCTTATATACAGAGTAAGCATGTAGTTAATAGGGGTGGGTGGAATTTGCGAAATGGACTTTCGCAAATTAACGCAAAATTGCGCAAAATCTCCGCGAGCATGCGAAACTTTTGCGAAGATGCAGAGATTGCTTTTCCCGCCCGTTCGCGATGTGTTTTTGCATGCTCGCGGGGAAATATATCTCCAACTTGCCCGTGCGGTCGCTAATGGGTGCGGCCATCTTGCTCGCGATGCTTATTTCCTGTTCGCGATCGCAATGACGTGTTCGCAATCGCAAACTCTCGCGGGATAGTGCGACCGGCTACCAACAATCCAACATCTTGTGGTGCGCGCGAACGGATAGGAATACTCATCGGCGAATGCAGGGACCCAGTAAGTCGCGACCGCGCGCGCAAGAATGCATTTTTAAAGCGCGAACAAGACAAATACTTCCGTTTCACGGCAGGTTGCGAAAGATTTGACATGTTCGCGCTCTACGCAGAACGCGAAAATTTCAAAATATCGCAAATTTACCGCCCAGGCCTAGTAGTTACAAATAGAAGGTACAGGCCTTCACAGGAATAGTTACCGACAAACATGGGCAGATGGGAAAATCACTTACTTAGCAACGTGGGAGCAAAGTGGGAGGGGGAACAGAACTGCTTCCAATTGCAGGACACAGTTGACAGTTATGCCTTTAGTCAGGTGCATTCAAGCAGCTACAGGCCTTTTCTCAGCACATATACATTGCTTGAGCTTAGAATAGAAGGAGTTAACTAAAGCTGATGACTCAAGCAGAATAGAAAAGCAAGCAACAGTGAAGACAAGGCTAACAAAATGGATGCTGCAAACAAGATGGCTTCAGCTCATGCTAACAGCAATTATTTTCGATTCCCACAGAAGGACTTTGCTGTTTGCTTTGTCACCTGCTTGAAGAAAAGATCTCCAAGGGATTGAAGCTGAACTTGCCTCCTGTTCTGAAGTCTCAGGGACACAAAGACTTCACCACCAGCTACCCTGAATTTCCTGTCTGGGAATTCTAACCTACAAAGAGGTGCCTCCTGCTGTTTAGGACCTCTAGAGACTGTTTGTCGCTGGGAGCTAGAAGATCCACGCAACAAGAAGAAGCGTGTCACTTCCGCACCGATTCCCGGTGCATCACCGAGTCACGGGAAAGAAGCGTGCCGCATCCGCACTTGGTTCAGACGCCTCGCCGAGCAACCAGGAAGAAGCGCGCTGCATCCACACTGGTCCCAATGCATCACCGAGAACACCGTCGTAGCACCCCTGCCGTGCGGCTGCAAACGTGCACGCATCGAAACAGACCGTTGCATCGCAGCGAGCCACCATTTTGTCGCATCGCACCGGATCGTCGCATCGCGGCGCTCTTGTCGCATCGTAACCGGAACGCAGTAGGAAAACGATGCATCCCCTCCTTTCCGGTAAGGAAGCGACACATCACCTCCCCTGTGCTGCAGTAATGAACCGATGCATCACCTCCCCCGATACAAGGAACTGACGCATCACCTTCCCTGCGGCCCTTTTGCTTGTTTTGCGTGATGCATCCAAGGTACTTTGTTTGAAAAGTGTGGCATTTACAACTTGCATTGAACTAAACTATTTCTACCATTTGAAAGTCTGTTATTTGGTCTTGTTTAGATAAAGATTACCTATTTTTCTGAACTGGTGTGGTGTCAATTTGTAGTGTGTTCACTGTGTTACTGTATGTGTTCAGAAATGCTTTACACACTGCCTCTGAGATAAGCCTTTCTGCTTGTGCCAAGCTACCAAGGGGGTGAGCAGAGGTTATTTTAGGAGTATTTCCCCCTTACCCTGACTAGAAGCAAGGGCCCCTATTTGGACAAAGGTACCTACCTCTGCTAACTAGAGACCCCCATTTCTTTTTTTTATATATCTTTTTTTATTAAAGAATCAAAAAACATTAATACAATAAAAATATCAACGCAAAGAAAAAGAGCTGTCATCAAAATGAACATATCACAAAAACAAAACACCTCATACATACAATCAATAAACTCAAAAGAGACAGTACAGATAATGATATGGGCACATAGTGAGAATAAACCATTATATTGTTTCTTTATCAAAATTGAATGGGGAGTCATCTTCAAAGGGGGTGCACAAAAACCCTCTGCTTTCGTTCCAGGGGCCCCATATTTTGGTCCATTTGCCTGGGCATCCACTGCTCTTGTATATCACCTTTCAGCCTGCATGCACCAGTCCATGTCTTCGGCCCAGTCCTTGTCTCGGGCATGACTCCCCCCTTCCATGTCCTGGCTACATTACGTTTTGCTGTGATACACCCCAGAGAAACCCACAGTTGTTTGGTGCAATTGAGATTGGTGGCGTCCCAAATGTTTAAAATACAGAGTCGAGGGGAGAGTTCTATTGATTTCTGACATATTCGGGACATAGTAGACACAACCGCACTCCAATACTGTTGAAGAAAAGGACAGTCCCACCACTGGTGCAAGAAAGTACCTAAGGAGCCACAGCCTCAGGGACAGAGTGGGGAGATCATCAGACCCATTTTAACAAATGCTGTGTTGGTGTAGTAAGCCCTGTGAAATATTTTAAGTTGAATCAACTTAAAGTGGGACCGGATTGCCACCTCCCTAGGAGATGCCAGGGCCTCCCTCCAATCTTCGTCAGGCATTTCCCCCACATCGTCTGACCACTTCGCACGGAGTTTATCGAGAGGTTCCGGTAAGTTATTCAGTATCTTGCAGTATGTCAGAGAGATGACCTTGTCTGGAAGGTAGTCGTCAAGGAGCCTGTCCTCTAGAGGTGAAGAGACTGGCAATTCGGAACCCTTGGGGATGGCTTTATTTAATGCACTACGCACCAGAGACCCCCATTTCTAACAATGTCCAAGAACTCCAAACAGGGATTGTGACACATTGGGTTGTTGGTTGACTGGGGCGTTAACCTTGGTGAAGCAACAGCCACAGTCCCCATCAGGGTAGACCACAAAAGTCACTCCATTAACTTGTGATTAACCTGGTGGTGGCTTGGCACAAAAGCAGTCAGGCTTAACTCAGATGCAATGTGTAAAGTATTGATGCAGTACACAAATAGTAATAAAGTGAAAACACAACACATCAATTTAGACAAATAGGGTACATTGTAATAAATTATTTGACACCAACGTGGCAAAAAATCCAGTCTGTAAATCAGACTTATACATTTTTAAAGTTTAAGGTAAAACGAATAGCGCCTAAAAGAACTAAAGGGCAAACACGTTCATTTAGTCACACAAGACTGGGTCAAAATTAAAAAATATGGCTGACTGCAAAGGTAAAGTTCAGCGGGGCAAGGCTGCAGGCAGTGTCTGAAGAGGAAGAGTTGTAGTCACAAAACCACTGGCAGAAGTCGCAGTAAAGATTCCTACGTTCAGACTTAGTCTCTTTTTTGGAAGTCAAAAATCTCCAGCGGTACGAGACTGGAGACTGTAGCTCACAGGAGTTGCACGAGGCCGAATACCCCTTTGGTGAAGGACTGCTGAAAAGGCTTTGCTGCAGCTGAGATTAACATATTTGGAGCTGCTGCGAAATCAGGCCGACTGGCGATACACCTTGGGCAGATCGATTAGCAGGTTGGTCCAGCTCTTCTCTCAGTTCTCAGAGCAGATTTTAGCCAAAACATTTCTAAGTGCTAAGTTTGGGCTTTTGGCTTTCTGGACACCTTTAGCACACCACCAAAGGTCCAGGACTTGCTGGGGCACCACTTAGGGGTGCTAGCACTCACTCAGGCTTGGTCCAGGTGAGGGTTTAAAATGGTTAGGGACAACTCTGGCCCTGAGGCTCAGACCAGGAGGCCAGCTAACTAGCCCTTGGAGTCACTCTGTTAGTCCTGGGTTCAAGTGATGAAACAGGGTAGGCCTCTGAGGGTTCAAGGCAGGCTCCAAGCAGCAACATAGTCCTTCCAGGTGCAGAAAAGCAATCATGTGGAGTATACAGCAGCCCACAGCAGCAAGCAGTCCTTTGAGGGTCCTATTTTTATACATGGTGCCTTCTTTGAAGTAGGAGAATTTTCTAGAGAATTCCATTTGAAGTGCTTGAAATGTCCTGCTTCCCTTGCCCTGACTGTCTGCATGAACAATGCAGGGGTGATAAGTCCTGTGTGTGAAGGAAGAGCATAGACTATTCAGTTGCAAGTGGGGCCCTGTCCAGCTCTGCACCCCCATCTTGTCAGTTGATGGCCCATCCAGGCACACCTAATCCCACTTTTGTGTGGTTATCTGGGGGGAATAAAATTAAAGTCCAACTGCCAACTACACCAAGTCATGTGACCTAGTAACAGGCTGCAGGCACTAAATAGTTAGGGCAGGAAAATGCCAACTTTCTAAAAGTGTAATTTTCAAAACTGCAACTTAAAATCAAGCTTTACCATTAAAGAGGATTTTTTATTACAATTTCTCAGACACCAAACACAAAATGCTTACCTGTTCCCAATCACACGTTAGCACTTATTAAATGTAATAAGGCAACCCAATTTATCCTATGGGACAGGTGGGCCTCACAGTAGTGAAAAGCACATTTTGGAGTTTTTCACTACCAGGATATGTAAAACTTAAAAGTACACGCCCAACCTCTAATTACAATGCACCCTGTCCTGTGGGTTACCTAGGGCCTTTCTTCTGGGTGACTTAGATGCAATAAAAGGAGAGTTTAAGGCCTGGCATGGGGAGTTATATTGCCAAGTCGAAATTACAGTTTAAAACTGCATCCAGGCTTCAAAGGCAGGCCTGAACATGTTTTAAGGGGCTACTTAAGTGGGTGGCACAATAAGTGTGCAGGTCCAGTAGTAGCATTTAATTTACAGACCTAGGTATATGGGTTACCACTCTACCAGGGATATCTAAGTAGATGACATATGCCAAACAGGTATAAGCCTATTTTACCATGTTTAAGAAAGAGAGTACAAACCCTTTAGCACTGGTTAGCAGAGGTAAAGTGCACAGAGTCCTAAGGCCAACTAAAATGAATTCAGCAAAAACAGGAGGGGTGAAGGCAAAACGTTTGGGGGTGACCCTACAAAGAGGGTCTATAGCAACAGGGTGGATGGGACATCTGCTGCTTTTTGGTGTTATTCTGCATCTGCCAAACTCCAAATCAGGCTCTTAGTTGTCCCTGTTTGGATTTTAGCATGTGACCTGCTGGTCACAAAAATATTACCCTAACATGTATGTTAGTGCAGCATATGATGAGGCATATATACAGTTTATGAATTATCTATCAGTGCTTTAACAATAGGTGTTAATATTTCAGTTTTTATGATCATTCAAAATACACACACACACACACACACACCTGCACACACGCAAACACACACACACACTCTTGACTCATTAAGGTATATTCCCTCCCCCCAAAAATATATCTTATATTCACTGAATATTTATCGGAGTCAATTTCTTCATGATTAAGAGCACCTTATTGCAAGATTCATTATTTGCACACCATTATTTCTCAATGTACTGGAATTTGAATCTGCTCATCATTAATTTAATAAATCTAAGGATCGCGAAGCAAGTTGTTGTGTGTCTTATTAAAAGATGAATTTGTTTCAATTTTTTATCCTACACTTTTGATTAGGCCAAGGCAACATTTCTGCTATGCCAGCATATTCTCTAATAATTTTAGGAATTTTGTGTTATGCTTGTTATACAAAATGTCTGAAATGATACTATTATGCATCGTCACATTATTTTTGTATCTAATCTCATGGGAACAACTCAAACAACCAGAACGCAAGTGGCTGTCTTTTGCGGCACTTGTGATTTTAATATAGCACTTAATGCATCCTCAAGTCCACACATTTCATGCTAAAAGAAAGCGGTACATTAAGGACTTGCATTTTGCGTAGTTATGCGTGATTTCATGTAACGTTTGTGAAAGTTCACTTAATTGTGCAAAAGAAAATTACACAAATTAAGTGCATCCATACAATTGACATAATATGGTTTTTCAGACCAGAGCAAAAACAATCCCAAATTATCTGGAATGGAGTAGTAAAAAATCTAAACTTTTTAACATTAGTTCACAAGAACGTTTATTGGTCTTGTCCCCAGATCAGCTGCGTATCTTCAATCCGATGACATGTCTATTTGGGAGTTCACGCGCCTTCTTCTATCACATGCCTTCATGTATTATTTGCATCAGCAAGAAAATGCCCCCCTTGACCGCTGGTTATGAAGCAATAATCAATGTTCGATGAGCCCCTAACACCACTGGGACCTGCTGCCACTGCACCTGCTGCGCAATGGATAACTTAACACCTGGGGCTTTCTTTCTCAGTTTGGTGGACTGCAGTAGTGCTGTAGCAAAGGAGTCATGGGCCCTAATGCAAGCAAGGAAAATGCTCCCCCTGGCCCACCGAGACATCCCAGACTGCCTCAGTAGAGTATCTTCAGTCTTACTCACTCAGCAGTATCGTACTCTCAATACTAGCAGAGTCTACCGTCTGCCCAGCAGTACCCCAAACTTACTGCTTTGCTGAGCTCATATCTTCAGATGTCATACCACTAGCGGTGCCCCATTTCTAATCGCCCCAGTGGAGTGCACATTTTCAGTCCCCCAATGCAATCCCTCTAAGTATCACTTTTCTGCAGGTGCCCAGACTCACCAACCATACCTCAGGGCCTCTCTGTACATTAATGGCCCACGGTAATACTGTAAGATAGCACCCCTTATTCAAGGACGTTAGAGACCCTGAATTTCTGGGGAGGACAAGGACAATCTTGGGCAGACCTGAGCCAGTGGTCTGATTGGGCTCTAAGTGCCAAAGTATGAGCCGAGCCATCAGCAGGTGTAAATCTGGCAACAACAATAATTGTCATGAAACAATATGATGAGGACTTTAAGAGTAACGAACGCTATATTTTTCAATATCCTCAGCATCACAATGGAGTGCATACGTGTACAGCGCTGAATTGAGTTACATTTATTGAAAGTGTTATTTCATTTAAAAATAAAACATTCAAGTATACGCCCGTGCCCTGATCACAGTGCCTCAAGTTACCTAAACTGTGTCAGTTTGTCGTGTTCTCTACTGAAATGGAGTATATTGTTCTTAAATGTAAAGCAAGATTATTGCCTATAAACCTTATAAAAGCGATGCTGTTGTACAGCGCAGATCCTGTGCAGAATGACCTCAAGGGGCTCTCAAACTGGATCTCACAATCTGGGCAAGTGTTGAAGCCGAACTCTGAGTCCCGGATGGCACACTGCACAGTTCAGAACCTGCAGGCTTGCATGCTTCTCTGTCTCGTTTTTAACTCCTAAGGTCAGTGCTTTGTGTTCAGTTATTCAGCTCATGTAATTCAATTAGTGTTGGTATTTGGAGTTAAATAAATACACGTATCACACCTTAAATAAAAGTGACTCCATGCACGCACTCCACGCATGCATAGTCAGAATGTTTGCAGGTGTGACCTTCTGCTTGGAGTGTGTGCACAGACTCTGAGGATCACACACAGCGAGAGGACTGGTCTGTCTGAGGCCAAGCTGCAGGGGCAACTTCTGGGAGGCTCCGAAACCTCCTCGTTTTTTTGCTCATTGAGCTGTTGATCCTCTCCTAAAATATTTTTTTTTTCCAAATCAGCAGAGCCAGAAGTTAGATTACCATTAAACCGCATCTTTTACCTTCCCGTTCTGTGATCGCTCTCTTGGTTTGACTGAAAGAATGGCTTTAGGAGAGGCTCGCCTCCTAAACACATGCAATGAAATAATTAAGAAAGCAGAGTCCCCTGGAGTTTGATCCTCTCCTTACAGCACTTCAAGGAGGCATAGGCGATGGGCATCAAGGCTTCAGGGAGAGTTCTGCCACCGGGTCTGGTGACTCAGTGGACTAACGCTTCCACTGCAGGGGCCTGTGTTTGACCTCATGGTTAGAGGTTCAAATCCTGGCGGGTCCACTCAGCCTTTCATCCATCTGAGGTCGATAAAATGAGTACTATTGAGTTGGGTAACAATAAACATCTGTTATTCAGCGCCAAGATACCTACGGGTTAAGGTGTGCTTTACAAATACATGTGGTATGTTATGATTAGAATCAGTTTGTAGTTAAATGTCTGGTGGGAGGTGTTGTCCCCTCTGTACCCCCACTCCAAAATCTGCGGGTATCCCCCCATCCACCTTCGTTCCTACACCCATGCCTTTAAAACATGCCCTCTGTAGGTCCCCCTATCGTTTGATTTACACTCGCCTGTACTTCCATCCAACATGCTCGCTCCTTAAGCTCCCCAGTACCTCTGCCTCTAGTCTCACTGCTGCCGGTGTGCCCGGTGTCACACTCCTGCAGCAGGACCTAAGACTCACTCCTTAACCAGCATCAGCAGTCTTGCTCTCACAGCGGTGCGGCCAATCCCAGAACAGCATCTCTTGTACCATTTGATGCCACAGTCAGTGGGCATCTCAAGGAAACACAAGAGGAGTGAAACACAAGTGTTATTTCCTTCCCTGGAACAGGGACTTGACAGGGGAAACTTGGAAGCAGAATTGACACCAAGCTCCAGATTCATCCAACTCTTTCCTGTCATCAGGAGCAGTACTAAAAACAAGCATTGGCATAGCCAATAGGTCTCGCCTTTGGGACCTTATAAGTGTTTAGCCATGCAACAGTTGCATAGCTAAATACTTATAAGGTCCCAAAAGCGAGACCTATTGGCTATGCCAAGCGGCCGTGCTGCCGTGAAAGTGATCGCGATCAAGCATCAAAGCGCGAAAGTGAAAGTAATCGCGGTAAAAGCCCGCGCACATGCTCTGTAGCTCTAGGCTGGCCTGGTAGCACTTTTTTGGAGCCCTCTCAATAAGTCTCTCTGACCCAGCGCATGCGCTGGGTCAGGCGAGACCTAACAAGGATGTACAGCAAAAAAAGCAACAAAGGGGTAAAGAACAGAGCCCCGCATTCTATGGGGAAGAATATACAGGTACAGTGCTCACTCTGGACTCAGTTGACATAATTAAAATCACTTAACTGGGCCTCTGTTTAGGCAGCGGACTCTCAGTGTATCCTATTACAGATACCCGCCCCCGTTTGTAACAACTGGTCAGTTTATTCACAGACGAGTGAAGGTTCATAAACCCTGGACCTCTGCCTGTGGTGCAGTTCTTTCTTTTTAGAATTGACTTCAGCAGAGAACATGATTCCTGAGTCGACTGCCTTTGCTCGTATCCTCACACGCCTCCACAGTTTCTTCACTTGCACACCCGGTGATCACCAATGAGCACAAAACCTTTTCATGACACTTTAGTGGCCTACATAGATGGCCAGTTAAGCGATTTTACCTATGTGGAATCTGGCCTGAACACACTGCGTGTCTTCATGCCAAGATCACACTGTGATGGGGACATTTAACCTCTACTTTTGCTCACACACGCATGTATGCTTTACACATTCACATATATACACACTTACACACGCTCTCACCCACAAGCACGTACACAACACATATAAAAAAACATTTTTTACTTACCTTAGCTGCCAGGAAGAGTCATATTCCAGATAATAGTAATTTATTCTTTATTATAGTATTAGTGAATAATAAAATATTATTCACTATTAATGTAATAAAAAATTGACAGAAAACAAGGAAAGTGGAGCTGCAACCGACGTCTATAAGCACGAACTGCCCGTGTATCACTGGCATTAATTCTGCCATCTCTGAGGCCAGGGGTCGCAAAGGCAGTGCCAGGGGTCGCATGGGGCAAGCCAGGGGTCGAAGCTGCGACCCCTAAATGACGTCCATGAGCCTGACAACGTGCGCACCTACTATTTTTCCAGGCATGTAATACGCCATTACCACCAACCACCTCCACAACAATGAGCCCAGACTTCTTCCCGGTGGGCGAAAATAGGTGCCGTAAGTCCCCAGCAACCACCGGCATAAATTAAGTACTGTATGTAAAAGATGACAACCACTCGTTTCTAGGCAAAATAAACAGTCAATTTTATTCACAAAGAAAGTAAAAGTCCATAAAAAGAAAAAATTGCAAGACAAGGAAGGGTGCAAGGGCCTGGCTGTAATCAAGTCAGTGAAACACAGCTCTCATTACTATCTATAGTGCAAGGAAACTTCTGTGGAAGCAATTTGTTCTCCAAATTTCGCTATCCTTTTTCTCGATACCCTGGAAACTGAACTTGCCCCACATGAAACCAACCACTGACACAAATTAAGTACTGAGTGGGCATTTCAAATCCTTCAAGCCCAGTGCCACTCTACCTGCTGCTCTTATGATAGCTCCCCACCTAGAATACAGTTTTATACCTTGATGGGGCCTTCTAACTTTATCGGCACTGTTTTGACACTTTTTACTTTTCTTATTTTTTTTTATTCTATTTCTCATGAACCCTGAAAAACAAATGTGGTACCAGTTCCAAATTGCATGGAGGGAGTGATCCTGTCTTGGTTTTTGTTGATAAACTGTTCGTCTAAAACACAATGGGGAAACTAAGGGCCAACATTGGTGCAGCAGATGCAGGGTCATCGAGGTTCGGGGGACTGGGGGGTCCACTCAACCCTGATAATTGATGTATTTTATCATTCAAACAGCAGCCAGGGAGGCATTTTCTTCCTTGCACTGGGGCCCATGACACATTGGCTACTCTACTAGTGCCACAAGGTGCATTGCATGATTCTTTTATTTTATTAATTTATTACAGTTTTATATAGCGCAAACATGACCCAAAAGGGTATCAGAGCACTTTACGAATGATCAAGGTGAGCATGAACATCAGTGATGCAGGAGAAGCAGTTCCTGTCCGGTGCAGAGTTACTTAGTAACTAACAAGTAAGGTCCAAAAACAGCATGCCAAGAGTAATACAGCTGTGATCAATAATCTTTTGCCAATTACCAGTCAAAATAATTGTTGCAAACAATAAAATACCATAGTAATTGATGCTGGCATATTAGAGGATTCTCTCGTCATATGGCTCTACTTAACCTAGTCATGCCAGTGTTCATAATGAAATATATTGTTATGCAGTGTAATACGCATTTATAGCATGGTTCTTCGCCTAAGAGCCCTTCAAAGACCTATCCAGCAATTTTGAAAAAAGAGATTTGCATATAGAGATGGGAGCAGCTCCTGTTTAGGTTGGAGGAGTCAGTGTGCACTCTGCTGGTGGGATTGCTTCCATAAAGTTGTCTCCAGCACCAAGAAATGGAGCTGCCTCTTCTCAGTGCTGGAAACCATCCTGCAAAAGCAAGCGGCTGAGAACGAGCGAAGTGCCAAGGATGAGGCAAGTCAACTTGAGTTTAATACTGTAGTGAACTGTATGCCAGTCTAATGATCAGGATGCTTGTCCTCATGGAGGTAGGAGTTGGTGAGTGGGGCCAGTCTCCAGGTCTTATGGTAAGCAACAGTCACTCATGTTTTCTCTCAGGAGGGCTTTAACTGCAGCCCATTGAGCACTAGCAGGAGCCCCTGAGCTCGCAGGCTCTTGAGGGTACCCCGGTATCCCGGATGAGCAGCCCAGCATTGCTTCTTTAATGCGAGTTATCTCCCTCTTAGGGCTTGGATTAATGAACGCCACTTGCCACATCAACTCATGTCAAGCCTTTTGGAGATACAACAATAAGGTATTTTTACCAATGCAACACTCAATTACTATAGTTTACTCCACTGCAAAGTGTGTTTACTGCGTCCAGGATGTCAAATACTAATGGCTAGTTTTTGCTTTACAAGGCAAGTCTTCGCCTGCAACCTGTGGCACAATAGTTGGAGCGGTCCACTTGATAGGACAACATCATATCTTGATACAAACTGTATCCTGTGCCTTAGTGGTGTGTAGTGTAGGAGTCGTTGTGTGTTTAGTCATCTTCCTCATTTAAGCATTTGTTTGCGTAAGGATTATTGTGGATTTCAAGTGTTTGGTATTTGCATTGATCTTCTGTCTAGTTATAAAGAAGAGCACATGGCAGTAAACTGCGGTATATTTACCTTTCTCCAGGTTTCCTCTCAGCAATCAACAAGAGACTTCTCGGCTTTGATCTGGGCTTTCAGGTTTGGTTACGACAACAAGGGCTGGCCCAGCCTGGAGAGATCCGCGGAACTTCTTAAAGAAACAGGTACGCTCCCCAGTCTCTCTGCGGTCTATATTTTATGGCATGCAACATATACATTGGTAAAAATAAGACCAATGTCAAATTCAGGGTTGTGTTGCAACTATGAACTCTATTTTGTACTGCCTGGCATGAACATACAGCAGTTCGATTTATGTGGTTCCAAATCCCATTAATATTAGACGGTCCTGCCCAGAGATAGAAATGTTTTGGAGAAACATGACTAAGGAACTTTTGCAGATGGACGTTAGTTTACTAGGTCTTTACACCAGGCTTAAAGTCGCAACAGCAAGCTCTAGGTTTCTTGATCTTGCACTAGTAATTGCTAAACAAACCTTTGATGTGCATTTGAGATCCCCAGAGGGCCCACCTCTCAGGAACTGTTAGAGAGAAGTTGGCAGTAGTTAAACAAGTGATTTTGAAAAAAAGAAGAAAGGAGAAGGTTACACAGGAAACCTATAGCGGACGAATAGTCAGACATTGTAGAGTCATTCATTGGGGTGGAAGACACTTGATGGTTGAGCCATTATTGGAATGAGTGAGTGAGCATAATGAGAGCGCAACTGGAATACATGCAGGGGGACTTCTGATCCGCCCGCTGGACTCGTCATGAGCGACAATTGCTTTAGTTTAGACATTACTGTACAGAGTCTAAATGCTTTGCAACACACTTATAGATGCCAAAAAGAGACAGAAAGTGAGACAAGGGGAGGGAATAATAAGGCTACACAGAAGTAGAATATCCTGTGATTGAGGACAGGATCATCTTTACCTGATGAATACAGCAACCCGAGAAGAGAGAGCACAAGGAAAACACCAAACTTCTTGATGTCAAAATAAGTTGGGGTGTGGTGGAAGGTTAGGGAGTCCACTATTACTCAATTTTCCCCCAATGATGCTTTAAGAACGTCCTCGGGTGTCACTCCTCTTGGTGTGAGCCTGTTTAGTGTTAACCTGTAGAGAAATGGGTATGTCCCCCAAGGCTGTGTGTTAGGTATATGATAGGGTACTGCTAAATGTTATCCATTGCAGAAGTGTCTTACAACTGCTCTGGGTTAGGGATCAGTAAATAATGGAGCACAACTCATCTTGCGAGTACATTTGGGGATAGTCCCTCTCAAGTCCACATAGGTATCTGTCAGGCCAATGTAGCCTCAGGAGTGTTGCAATGTTCAAAAGAGACCACCACCAGGCAAGACCAAACCCCTGAAGGTTGTCCCGAAGGATGCAGGGTGTTGGAATGGCCAGGTGGTGGGTAGGGTAGTGGGGACAGGAACAGCTGAGAGGGAGGTCTGCAAAGACAAGAACATGAGATCTCAATTGGTAAAGAATATATGTACCTAGTCTTCCAATTCATTAAACCCCCCTTCAAATCCCTAATATCAGTTATATCTCACTCCCAGACATTTCTAAGAATACACACTCGAGGAGAGTGTGGATAATTACTTCATTATTGCGAATGGCATCACTTTCATAAAAAAGCAAAGGCCAACTGCAGAACACTTTGTTTTTCTCTGCAATATGAAGGTTTTCTGCCCATTAACAAGCACAGGCGATAGTGAGGTCACTGAGATCACAGTCAATGAGGAACAGAAAAAAGAAAGTCACACCAGGACGTGCTTCCATAGCACAAAATCAACCCAAATATGAACCAACAGTCAATTAAAGGAATAAAGGCACTTCCACGCGCCTGCCTGGAGCACCCAAACCCTACCGGTATTGCTGGCTGAATTCTCATGAAGAACAATTCCTGGCTGCCGCCGGAGACTAATAGAATCGCCACAATGTGCCGAGGAAAGAGAGAGAGAGGCCCCACCTCTCAAACGACCTTCTGTGAGCCAAAATCATAGATGACTTTTCAGATCCGCTTGCAAATGGTCGCCCGCTGCATAGGATTTCCTCTCAATACTGAGCAGGAAACAATGGATGCAAGCTTGTTTTGACCCCAGTGGTTCCCGTGTGATAGACTCAGGGTCTCTGGGATTTGTAGTTGTCATCTGCTGATGAGTTAGAATGCCCACAACAACATAGAAAGAAACAAATATCTGGACACTCTTGTGGTTATTTTTCCCCAAGAATTACAATAGTACATGAAACAGTAATTAGTGGCTCCTGACAGTACTCCCAGCTCCACACCGTTTCATGGATACCGGGTTGGTTATGGCCGTATTTCTTTATACTGTGTCACAGCTCGGGAAGAGTGACTTGTGTTGCTCGTCCCCGGGGGTCTTCTTCTGAACAATATCCTTTCCATGATATGAGTACCACAGCTTTCTACCCTGGTATTTGGAATCCTTGATAGAGCGTACTTTATGTTCTATGTCTCCTTTAATCAGGGCGGGAGGTGGAGGCATGACTTTGAAGAAATTAGGAGGTTTGAGTAAGGAGGCGTGAAATACTGGATGCATTCATGGCCCGATGATAACTATGATTTATAGGTAACCCAGTTGATTTGCTGGGTGGTTTTATAGGGACCAATAAAGCTTAGTCAGAATTTAGTGTGTGATGAAATGAAACATTCTGAGCTGATAACCATACTCGATCACCATTGTTATATCTTGCTCCTGGATGTTGATGCTTATCCATGTTATCTTTATATTTCACCTTGGCAATGTTTAGGATTTGTTGCATCTTTTGTAATGTCTTTTGAATGTGAAAGGTCCTGTTCTTTACTGCTGGGACGTGTGAGTTCTCTATCGGTTGAATGAATGGCAGGACATTACGATGTTTGCCATACAAACTATAAAATGGAGAATACCTCGTGGATGTGTGTCTGGCGTTGTTATATGCTACTTCTGTCACTCACAAAAGATAGGTCCAGGAGTCATTGGTGTTAGCCAAATACCTATGGAGGTATTGTTTAAGACTCTGGTTGACTCTTTCCATTTGTCCATCCATCTGAGGATGGAAACTTGTTTAGAGAATGCTGTTTACTTGTCGTGTTTTACACTATGCCTACCAGAATTTAGATGTGAATTGCAATCCCCAATCTGCAACGATATTCTTTGGTAAACCATAAAGTATTACAATATTTTGTAATATGAGATGTATCAATTGAGGAGCAGTGGGTAGACCAGAACAAAGGACTTAGGGCCATATGTAGGTAGGGACACATTTACCGACTCATAAATACCGAATTTTACAGATTCGGTATTTATGAATCGGTAAATGTGATGTAGGTAATCTATCGGTAATATTTACCGATTCGGAAAGGGTCGGTAATTTAGAATCGGTATTTACCGATTCGGTAATGATGCATACCTTCCCATTGATTCCTATGGGCCAGGAGGCCTGTCAAGAATTCCTGTCATGCGAGGGGAAGAAAACGGTAACCAGCGAAAACGGACTACATCTCCCAGGATGCTTAGCGGTTGAGAGGTTATGTAAACAGGAGAGCTGTTACATAACTCAAGGAAAACACGCCCTATAAAGGGAGGAACCGGGAGGTACAACGCTGTCGGATATTGTGTTTACACCGACGTACCTGCTTCGTGAAGAGCAGTGTTCCGGAGTGGTGCTCCAGTAAGGCAAGAACGGAGGTAGGTCGAGTCGTTACTCCCTGGGCCGTGTCTTGCCCCATCGTCACCTGTGAAGGACCCGGAAGCTCTACCGGTCCACCATTGAGCTTCGCTTCTTGACTCGGCTGAGTCAAAGCGCAGTGGCGCTTTTGCTGGTTGGAGTCGTAACTCCCAGCCAGACCAGAGATACAGGGACTGCCAGCTGTAACGCACACCAGGAGGTGTTTGCCGCGTTACAGACTCGGAAGTCCACAGGATCGATCGAGCGGCTGCTCTCGGTTCAGTCTTTTTGCTATTTGATTGGGGTATCGGTGACGCATCACCAGGAGGTGACTCCGCGTCCCGGTGCAGTCTGAGGAAGAGGTTGAGCGGCTGCTCCCTTCAGGTAGAGACCCCGGCTGGGTGTTTCCCTGACTCCTCGATTCTCCCCAACACTCTTCGTGCCCCTCACAGCCTACCGATTGGCATTGTCGGCCATTTCATTTCTGCCCTCTGTTGGCATATGCCGGGATCGGCGTATATGCAGAGGACGGTTAGGACCATCCGTGCGGTGGGCTGGTAACGTACTTAGCCTGGAGGATTCCAGTGACTATAACTTTTGTTTATCTTTGTATTATTTTTGCCTTCATTAAAATAACTAACCCTTCACAAGTGGTTGCGTCCTCATTATCGTGTCTGTTAAACGATCCTGAGGCGTTCAGGGCGTTACAAAATATCCGACCTTAATACACTAACTGTCTCCCGGTCGATAACAGACATGGCAACACTTGATGATGTGCTGGCTGCTTTAGCGACCGTGCAAGTTGAATTGGCTGCCTCTAGGCAAGAAACAGCCGATGTAAAAGCCAGACTGGATGCTATCCACTTGGACCCGCTCACGCCCAGCACCTCCCTCACGGACCAGACCCCTGCTGTAGTAGTGGAAATGCCGGTAGCCGTCCCCTTGGCAACACCGGAGAGGTACAGTGGGGATCCTCACACAGTGCAGGTATTCCTCACACAAGTGGCGCTACATTTATCGTGCAAACCAAAGGCGTTCCCCACGAGTCAGGCTCGTGTGGCTTTCCTTATTTCCTATTTGGCTGGAAACGCGGCACAATGGGCCGTACCTCTGGTGAGCAGGGACGACCCCATCTTATGTGATTGGGGTGCTTTTCGCGAGGAATTCCTGAAGGTATTCGACAGAAGGGCTGACTCGTACACGGCGGACCGTGAAATGCTTGAGTTGAGACAGGGATCCAATGACCTGGTGCAGTATCTCAACGCGTTCCGACGGCTGGTTGCGGAAACCAAGTGGCCTGTTGCTAAACAGACGGCGCTCTTCCATCACGGGCTGTGCGATGAGCTCAAAGACGCCGTGGCTCATATTGACCCTCAACCCAAGACATGTGAGGGCCTTATCAACCTGGTATTATGGCTGGAACATAGGCTAAGTGAAAGAAAAGGGGATCATGGGAGAAAAGGAAAACCCCTTCCATCCTATGTGACGGTGGGAAGTCCTGAAACTTCCACCGCATCCAAGGGAGAACCCATGGACATCGGCGCAATACGAGCGAGCCTCACAGCCACGGAGAAAGAGTCACGCCGTAAACAAGGATTGTGCCTATATTGTGGCAAAAAAGGCCACTACGTACGGGAATGCCCTGCCAAACCGAAGACGTCACGTTATCGGGCCAACCGGTCGGTAACAGCCGTGGTGGACATACCGGCGGAAAACTAGAGGACTCCCAGACCAAAGAAGGGGCATCTCGGAGTCACTCATCCATCCCTTCACTTTCCAACTCGGTCACTAAGGGACACCGACACCTGTTTCTCACGGTGCACGTGGGAGTGCATGACCAGTGGATACCCGTTGTGGCCATGGTGGATTCCGGGGCCACTGGCATGTTTATGGACCACAACGAGGCATGCAGGCTAGGGCTAGTGCTTCTTCCCAAAGCTGTACCCGAAGATGTCTATGCTGTAGACGGAAGGCGATTGGTGACGGGGCCCATCGGGCAGCACACGGGGGTCCTTCCGATGCGATATGGGAGGAACCATTTGGAACAAATCGATTTTAACATCATCCGAGCGCCCCAATATGGCGTCATATTGGGATTGCCGTGGCTACAGAAACACAACCCCTCTGTGGATTGGCCAACACATCGCGTCGAAATGACGTCACCGTATTGCATCCTGCATTGTGGAAAAAGAACGGAATCCCTTGACGCAGATGAGAGCGGGAGTCAGACGGTGGCTACAGCGGCAGAAAAAGATGTGGCTCTCCCCCAGGCTTATCACAGTTTTGAGGATGTTTTTGATGAGGTGAAGGCGGAAGTGCTACCACCACATAGACAGTTTGACTGCCAGATCGACCTGGTGCCAGGGGCCAGCGTTCCCAGCGGCAGGCTGTATGCCCTGACGGAGCCTGAAAACGTGCATCTCCGGGGGTACCTGGATAAACTCCTCAAGCTAGGATTCATCCGCCCGTCCAAGTCTCCGGCCGCCTCGCCACTCTTCTTCATCCCGAAAGCTAATGGGGAGCTGAGAGCCTGTGTGGACTTTAGGGCATTGAATGCGATAACCATAAAGAATCGGTACCCCTTGCCTCTCATCAGTGTACTTCTGGAACAGGTCAAGAAAGCTCGTATCTACACCAAGTTGGATTTGAAAGGGGCATACCATCTGGTGCGCATGAGGGACGGAGACGAGTGGAAGACCGCCTTTAAGACTAGGTTCGGCCTTTTTGAGTACCTCGTCATGCCGTTCGGTCTGTGCAACGCCCCGGCAGCCTTTCAGTACTTTTTGAATGAGGTATTCAGAGAGGAGTTGGATATCTACGTGGTCGTATATATCGACGACATCCTCATCTACTCGTCCAGTGTGGAGGAGCACGTACACCACGTCAAAGCGGTGCTCCAAAAGCTGAGGGAAAACAAGCTGTTTTGTAAACTCAGCAAGTGTGACTTCCACGTCACGTCCGTGGAATTCCTCGGAGTGATGCTGAGTCCAGAGGGACAGGAGATGGCAGAACGAAAGATCAAGGCGGTGAAAGAATGGCCGGTGCCCCAAAGCGTGAAGGACGTCCAAAGTTTCATTGGCTTCGCCAACTTTTACAGGCGGTTTATAGATGGATTTTCAGGATTGGTGGCCCCAATCACACAGCTACTGAGGAAGTCCAAGGAGTTTGTCTGGTCCCCTGAAGCGAACACAGCCTTTGAGGCCCTGAAAAGCGCCTTTGGTAAGGCGCCGGTGTTGGCTCACCCCGATCCGGATCTCCCCTACGTGGTGGAAGCGGACGCTTCGGATGTGGCGCTGGGGGCTATCTTGTCCCAACGCAACCACGACACAGGGGTGCTTCATCCCGTTGCGTACATGTCCCGCAAACTCAACGACGCCGAACGCAACTACCATATTGCGGAGAAGGAGCTTCTTGCAATCAAGGACGCCTTCACCGAATGGAGGCATTGGTTGATGGGGGCAAGACATGTGGTATCGGTGTACACGGACCATCAGAATCTACAGTTCATGACGGCCGCAAGACACCTTTCTCCCAGGCAGCTGCGGTGGATGATCTTCTTTGCGGGGTTCAACTTCCGCATCACATATCGGCCGGGGACGGAAAACCGGAAGGCGGACGCCCTGTCCCGTCAATCTGCAGTTAAGGAACCGTTGCCTGCGACCGAGCGTTCCATCATTTCCCCGAGGATGGTATTGGGGGTTATCCAACCGGATACTTTCCTGAGGGGAATAAAGAGAGGGATCAGGTCGTTCGCATGGCGGAGGTGGCTCCTCAGTCACAGAGAATGGCAGCTGAAGGACGGGATACCCCTAAAGGGCAGGTGCCTATTGATACCCACGCCTAGGCTAAGGAAACAAGCATTCACCTGGTGCCATGACTCTCCATGCGCAGGTCATTTGGGCTTTGAAAAAACGGTGGCTAGCATGGGACGGCATTTCTGGTGGCCAACCATGAGAGTGGATGTCAGGAGGTGGGGACAGGAGTGTCCTACGTGTGCTACCATGAAGGCCGACCATGGCCGAACCCAAGGGCTCTTACATCCACTTCCGACCCCGGATAGACCATGGGATAGCATATCACTGGACTTCGTGGTGGGCCTACCGGTAGACCAGGGGATGACGGCAATACTGGTGGTGGTGGATTACTTGACGAAAATGGGGCACTTCATCCCCTGCAAGAGAGTCCCTACGGCCGGGGAATTGGCGTCACTACTTCTAAAGAATGTGGTACGACTGCATGGATTACCTGGGGTGATCGTGTCGGACCGGGGGTCGCAGTTTACTGCGCAATTCTGGAAGACTTGGTGCACTGCGCTGCATGTTAAGACCGCCCTGTCCACCAGCTACCACCCTCAAACGGACGGCCAGACCGAGCGCCTGAACCAAACGCTCAAACAGTATCTGCGATGTTTTGTGGACCAGGGCAGGGAAGAATGGGTCGACTTGCTATGGGTTGCAGAGATAGCCTATAACAACGCCACTCACAGCTCCACACAGTCATCTCCGTTCTATAGCAACTATGGCCAACATCCCAGGTTCTTGCCATTTCTACATCCGTTCAGAGAGGACAGGATTCCCGCCACAGCGGACAGGGTGGCACACATAAAAGACACGTTGATGCGCTCAAGGGCTGTCCTAATAGAGACCAAGAGAAAATACAAGGCTGCGGCAGACAGGAAGAGAAGGCCCGGGCCACTGTACCGCACTGGAGACTACGTCTGGATATCCACAAGAAACATGAGGTTTCGAAAGAACAGTGTGTTCCATCCCAAGTACATAGGTCCCTATCGAATTGCCAAGTGTATGGGTCCCGTGAACGTGAAGGTGTGCTTGCCCCAGTCCTTGCGGATTCACCCTGTCTTTCATGTATCATTGCTCAAACCTGCACCCTCCAAGCCGTCTGGGACACCTAGGCCGATATGCGTGGAGTCGGAGGTGGAGTATGAAGTATCGGGCATACGGGCGTCCAAATGGCGCAGGGGGAAGCTGTGGTACCTGGTTGCATGGAAAGGCTATGGCCCGGAGGAGCAATCATGGGAACCGGCTGAAGGGGTTCATGCTCCGCGCTTGGTCTCCTTGTTCCATCGGCGTTTACCTGCCAGCGCTGGACCCGTGGGGAGCCGCTGAGAGGGAGGATGTACTGTCAAGAATTCCTGTCATGCGAGGGGAAGAAAACGGTAACCAGCGAAAACGGACTACATCTCCCAGGATGCTTAGCGGTTGAGAGGTTATGTAAACAGGAGAGCTGTTACATAACTCCAGGAAAACACGCCCTTATGGAAACAGGAGAGCTGTTACATAACTCCAGGAAAACACGCCCTTATGTAAACAGGAGAGCTGTTACATAACTCAAGGAAAACACGCCCTTATGTAAACAGGAGAGCTGTTACATAACTCAAGGAAAGCACGCCCTTATGTAAACAGGAGAGCTGTTACATAACTCAAGGAAAACACGCCCTATAAAGGGAGGAACCGGGAGGTACAACGCTGTCGGATATTGTGTTTACACCGACGTACCTGCTTAGTGAAGAGCAGTGTTCCGGAGTGGTGCTCCAGTAAGGCAAGAACGGAGGTAGGTCGAGTCGTTACTCCCTGGGCCGTGTCTTGCCCCATCGTCACCTGTGAAGGACCCGGAAGCTCTACCGGTCCACCATTGAGCTTCGCTTCTTGACTCGGCTGAGTCAAAGCGCAGTGGCGCTTTTGCTGGTTGGAGTCGTAACTCCCAGCCAGACCAGAGATACAGGGACTGCCAGCTGTAACGCACACCAGGAGGTGTTTGCCGCGTTACAGACTCGGAAGTCCACAGGATCGATCGAGCGGCTGCTCTCGGTTCAGTCTTTTTGCTATTTGATTGGGGTATCGGTGACGCATCACCAGGAGGTGACTCCGCGTCCCGGTGCAGTCTGAGGAAGAGGTTGAGCGGCTGCTCCCTTCAGGTAGAGACCCCGGCTGGGTGTTTCCCTGACTCCTCGATTCTCCCCAACACTCTTCGTGCCCCTCACAGCCTACCGATTGGCATTGTCGGCCATTTCATTTCTGCCCTCTGTTGGCATACGCCGGGATCGGCGTATATGCAGAGGACGGTTAGGACCATCCGTGCGGTGGGCTGGTAACGTACTTAGCCTGGAGGATTCCAGTGACTATAACTTTTGTTTATCTTTGTATTATTTTTGCCTTCATTAAAATAACTAACCCTTCACAAGTGGTTGCGTCCTCATTATCGTGTCTGTTAAACGATCCTGAGGCGTTCAGGGCGTTACAAGGCCCATAGGAATCAATGGGAAGCCAGTTACCATTACCGAATCGGTAAATACCGATTCGGAAATGGGGGGAGCACATTCAAGGGTGGCAGGGTGTTACATTGACACCCTGTTGCACCCCTGATTCCTGCATGTGTGCACATGTGGCGGACATACGTGCCCTAAGGGCATGTATGTCTGCCACATGGCACTGTTATTTCAGCAAAATATTGCTTTGTGCAATGTATTCGGTATTTAGCACCAACCTATATTTGGTGCTAAATACCGAATTCTTTTTCCTAGACATCACTCATTTGAGTGTTACCTACATATCATTTCAGGATTCGATATTTACCGAATCGGTAAAATTACCGATTCGGTAATTTTACCGATTCGGTAAATTACCGAATCCTGAAATATGCCCCCTACATAGCAAAAGCCAAAATACCGGTCGGTAACGGGTTATTTACCGAAAATCGGCCGTTACCGACCGGTATTTGGCTTCCTACATATGGCCCAAAATGTGCTATTTTTGACAAACAGTCCACCACTACTAAGATGGTATGGAATGTTTTTCCTTAGGCATGGCTACGACAAAATCTACCAAAATGTGTTCCCATGGATGGTTGGAGGTTTCTAGGCATATGAGTAAGCATTTAGATTTTGACCAACCAGGCTTAGTTCTGGCACAGACAGTACAGCTCTGGATGGCTTGAGTCACATCTTCTCCCAGGATTGGCCCACCAGAAACGTCCTTTGGATAAAATCAATCATACGTGCAATCTCAGAATGGCCAGCCAGGGCATTATATGATGCCAATAGAAAACTAAAGATTGCAGTGCTTTCATGGGTGCAAACAACTTCCCTTCATGAAAAGGTAACCCTCAGATAATAGTTCAGGATGGATCTTTAATTAACCCCCTTTGTTGAGGAACCCTTCTGAACCATAGTTTCACTTTGTGTATAAATCTATTAGACATGTTCGGTTTGGTGGACCTTTTTGACTTAATGTGATTGCAGTTTTGAGCCTGTTTCTCCCAGATGAGTTCTGTCTCCTTGATCTTGTCTAGTGACTGTGTCTGCATTTTTGTTTTGCATCCCTGGTTTGAACATGGCCATAAAATCATACTCTGCAAAAAACAGCATCCACCTCAACAGTCTTGGAGATAGCAGGCGGGCGTAACGCATGAATTGTAGATTCCTATGGTCAGTAAACGCCACCACAGTATGTCTTGCTCCCAACAAATGATGGTGCCATTCTCTGAATGATTCCTTTATTGGCAAGAGCTGTTTTTCTGCAATGGTATAATTATATTCAGCTGGATTAAGCTTGTGAGATAAAAAGGCAACAGGGTGTAATTGACCGTCCTTTTCATCTCTCTGTGAAAGGATTGCCCCAATAGCTACACTGGATGCATCAGCTTCCACAACATACGACAGAGAATGAGCTAAGCTGGAGCGGTGGAATAGGATTTTTAAGCGATAGGAAGGCCGTCTCTGCCTCGTTTGACCAACAGAATGGGGCCTTTTTCTTTAATAGATGAGTGATCACGGTTAACTTTGAGAAAAATGTTCAATGAAACACTGATAGAAATTGGCAACCCCCAAAAAACATTGTACATCCTGAACCGAATTTAGGGAGGGCTAATCCAGAACGGATTTTACCTTGCCATCTGCCAATGGTGAGATGATTACCTCTAAAAATATTACAGTTGTGACATGAAAATCACATTTGTTATATTTACAGTACAGGTGATTTTTTGCAGAGCATCAAGTACTTTTGAAACGTGCTAAATGTGTGAGTGTACATCTACTGAAAAGATTAAGATACCTTCTATGTATACTAAGGCAAAATGGTCCATAAACTCTCTCAACACCTCATTAAAAAAATATCGGAATGCACAACCCAATGGGATAACTTAAAAAAAAATATATTAATAATTAACAGCATGGTGATACAAATCATAGCGATCATACACTCATGCACGGCACCCACACAGGGGTGCCAATTTAAGCAATTGCACCAGCAGGGCCATCCTTATCATGGAGGGAAGGCTCCCAGTCATTTTAGCCATGTTATACAGCGCAGTCAAAATTGGAGCTAAGTTCTCCACATTTGTTACGCAGAATTCCGAGGGTAGGCCATCCATTCTTGGCACCTTGTCTCTGGCAAGGGCTTTAATCGCCCTCCCTACGTCCTGCACTTTGATCTCCTCACTGCCCCAAGGAGGCAGCCACTGTCAGTGATAGACGCTTCGTACCAGCCACTAAAATATATTAATGAAGAGGTTGAGAGGATGTTGCGTGAGGGCAGCTCTAGAGTGTGGAGTAATATGACAGAAAAGTCACATTGATCTCCACCTGACTATAGGCTAGGGCCCCTTCCTCGGTGTGCAACTTGAGAATCTGGGAGCCCTGTTGATCTGGGTTGGCCAGCCTGACCAGCAGTCTACCAGATTTGTCACACTCCGAGTGGGTATTAGTTAGGTAAGCTCGAGAGTCGTAGACTTGGATGCGCGTCTCCAGCTCAGAAGGTTTCTCCCTTTCGTCCTGCATCTCATCTGGTGGGGCCATGGCGCACTCAAACAGTAATTGTAAGCTTGTCAATTTGTCAATTGAAGCTCTTGAGCCATAATCTCAGCGTGCAATTGGCCTGGGTCTCCACCATCGCCAATAAACAATGGCCGCGTATTACTGTTTTAAATGCCTCCCACTCCACTAGTGGAGATGAGGCCTTGTCCAAGTTTTTCCTGAAGTAAGTAATATCATGTCTGTTGGAAGGCGTTCCCCGGGGAGGCTGCGGAATGTGTTCCCGACCACCCGGAGGCCCACCTTACCCAGAGTTAGGCCGAGCAAGAGCAGGGAGGCCCTTCCTGGAAGGGTCTCGCACCTAGGATCGCACACGCTGCGCTTACTCTCTCTTCGGATAGAGGGACACCACACAGTAAGTCGTTATAAGACAATATGCTTTTATCGGTAGTTGTCAGGGATCTTTATGATCCGGCAGGCAGGTGCAGAATTAATGCCACAAGCGGCAGCGATCTCGTGAAGAGGGAAAGGGGTAGCGGGACAGTCTTTGAATTAGTGTCTCTGCGAGGTATCCGGCGCACAGCTCTCAATCCTCGAGCTGAGGGGATGTTGTTTCTCTTGGCAATCTCTGCCGATTCTCTTGGAGGAGCGGGCCGGGAGGCACTCAGCAGGCACCGGAGGGTCGTAGTTCAGGGAGCCGCGACGGCGTCAGCAGGGCTCAGATGGTTCAGAATTCGGGGAGCCGCGACGGCGTCAGCAGGGCTCAGATGGTTCAGAATTCGGGGAGCCGCGACGGCGTCAGCAGGGCTTAGATGGTTCAGAGTTCGGGGAGCCGCAACAGCGTCAGCAGGGCTCAGATGGTTCAGAGTTCGGGGAGCCGCGACAGCGTCCGCAGGGCTCAGGTGGTTCAGAGTTCGGGTAGCGTTCTTCTGTTCGGTGAGCGATCGAGCCGCGACCAGGTCAGCAGGCTCTCGTCAGTCCAGGTCTTCTCTGCTCCCGGCCTTTCCGCACCCCTTGTTATACTCCCCCTCCTCTTTGAAGTCCGGAGTTCTTGCGGAGAGGGGTCTGGTGCCTGGGGGGCGGTGTGTCGGGGTTTCCTGTCGCTTGGCCCTTTGATCTGTTCAGGTGGGTCTGGGAGGGACTCCAGACAACCAGCAGGCGAGGCGCCTGCTCACCGGGGGCCTGGTGGTCGATCGAAACCTCCCTCGGGGGAGAGACCAGAGGTGTGACAGGGTCGGCGCCTCTCGGTCTGGTTTGGGGTGGGGGTTTCGTTCTCCCTCGGCCGGGCATGCGTGTTGGGGATCTGGTCGGCCCTCGGGATGTTGGCCCACGGGAGCCGGAAGGCCGTGTCCACGAGGTTCGGCGTGGTTGTAGGGTAACTTGCTGATCGGGAGGGCCCACGCGACGAGGCCGGTCTCACAGTGTCCCATAGGGACAACTTGAAAGCCAGGTCACCAAGTGTGGCACAGTCAAGTTTCCAGGTTCGGGTGCTGGGTCTGGTGAGCTCCCAGTCAAGGGATGTCAGCAACGGATTGTGGTCTGAGTATGTCCTTGTGAGGTACTCAGTCCCTTTAGTCTGTGTGTGTATTAGGCCAGGGCGTAGTTTGCCCAGCGCTGTAAAATCAGTGCAAACGGCATCACACGCAGTGCAAGAGGGCGCTGGTTCTTTCTGCCGCTCGAGTAAAAGTTCTACTCGAGCGGCAGCTTCCTCAACATGAACGGAAGGTTTCTCAACGTGAGCAGTAGTGACCATCTGCAACCGCCTGTGTTGAAAAATCTCGCTGGGAACCGGGCTCGCTTTGGAGTTTCCTCGCTCGCGCTCACCAACTGACTGTTGGCGAGTGCGAGTCAGGACAAAACTCAGTTTGGCGTATACTCTGCAAACTCAGCGAATGGAGTGGAGATCATCACCCAGGCCTAGTGTGTATGTCTTTAGTGCACAGAAAAGTGTTGAGTGGGACCGATAACTCATGTATGCTTTAGTAATAGGAAGAGGCCCTGCTCCTGGGGTTGTGAGCCCTCCAGGTAAAAGTAAGCCCCCCAATCCTGAAGCCATTTACAAAACAGATGAGCTGTTTTAAGGATCAGAGATATGGGCAGCCGTAGATGTGATCTATTGAGGGTGGGGTAAGCCATACAATTGCTGTTCCCTCCCGGTAATAGAAGTAGTGATGTAGTTGGGTAATGTGAGTGTTCCGGGTGGCCAGAAAGGCCAGTAGCCCTGTATTGGTGGCGTAGATGTCTGCCAACTCTATGTCCCTGCCATCCAATTTCCCCACCAATAGTATAGAGCAGCCCTCAGGATTTATGACCTCTATCTGTGGGAGAAAGGGGGCCCAGGTAGTATCCAAATGAATACCCCTCTAGTGAATGAAGAGAACACTGTAGCATAAGCTTTTCCCCTCCTGCATTTTTGTAACGCCTGGCCTTCCTCTTTTGTCAAGTGCATCACTTGAAGGAAGGCTATGCGGATCTTCTACCTTCTAAGATATATTTGGACCTTATGTCTCTTAGAAGGGGAACTGAGTCCCCTGATATTCCAGGTGATCACAGTGGATGTTATGTTAGGCATGTGCATGAGAGTCGATGAGGGTGTCCACTCCCTTCATCACCCACCTTCTCCCTCTGGCAGCAGGAGAACCAGGATCAAAGAACGGGTCAAAGCCCCCAGAAGGAACCAAACTGTGAACATCCACAATTTCCCCATAATGGGGTTGAGCAAACAAGAACAAACCCTAACAACACCACCCCCCCCCCCCCCAGGCCGACCATGCCAGAACACACTGTCCAAACCAGAAAAAAACATAGCATGTACTCTCCTCCAGTGTGACTGAAAACAATCAACACTCAAGGTCACGGAGGGGGGGGACCATGAAGTATTCCCAGTTCTCATGCTTTATCGCCCGCGCTCAGGGCACAAGAATGAAGAAAGGTGTGGGGGTAGTGGCTGCAAGTCACAAAAGTAATGAAGTGCCTCCTTCACGCAGTCCGGATATAAATGATCTCCCCATCGCAGTGGGGGCCAGAAACAAATGCAGCTGTTACATGATATAATTCACCAATTGGGGAGTGCTGGAGTCAGAGCCAGGGATGCTGTCTGTTTCATCACAAGAGGAGGCCACACCACTAGGGTCTGCCTCGGATTGGTCCACCAGCACAGCAGCAGCTAGGCCCTGGTTCCTGCCTGATTGTGCCTGTTGTTGAGAAGGCTGCGCAGTTTGCCACCTCCTGGAGCAGGGGCATTTATGACACCGTGGTGCAGGTAGGTCCCCCTGGCCCTGAGCATTGCAGGCGTTGAGCCATTCCAATGTTGCCATCGGGGTGTCAAATAATAATGATTGAATGTTGTGTTGGATGCGGATAATTGAGGAGGAGAGCAAAGCGTAGGGAATAGTAAGGTCTTGTAGCCTCTTCCTGACTGCAAGAAATGATGCTCTGAGACACTGGACGGTGGCCGTGAAATCTGGGAAGATGGAGACTCTCATGTCAAAACTGCTCTGCACCTCATCGGGGACAGTGTCTCCTTGCTGCTCTACTATTCATAACTTTTTTAAGACGGAGACTCTAGCATTTTCAACATGGTAGGGGCCTGTTGTGCTGGTTTGACACAGAATATAGTTCCGATCCCAAAAACGAAGTAGTCGGGCCACAACCGTTGAGGGTGGTGCACAGGGTGCAGCAGTCCAGCCTGGGACCCTGTGGGCTCATTCCAGTGCATAAAACTTGGAATGGCCCTCCGGGGTGACCACCTCCTGCAGCCAATTTTCAAGAAAGCAAAACTCATGGAGTTCTCTCCGATCCATTGATGGAGGCCAATAACTTGTATGTTATTGCAGTGTGCCCTGCCCTATTGATCTTCTATTCTGCCCTCCTGTGTCTGAATCTACCCAGAAATATCAAGGATCGCTGAGGCATGCTCCTTAGTGGCAGAGGCCAAGTCTGCCACTGTCGCCTCAACTGTATGCATTCGGTCCACTATTTTCCAATTATCATCCTGGAGCAGACTGAGATCTGCCACCACAGAATCTATTTTGGATTCCAGGGCCTCTCTAGTGGATCTGATCATGGCAGGGATGGCATCTAGTATGTTCCCCTGGGCAGGGCCCTTGGCTATATCTGAGCTCCGCGCTCGGGAAAATGTGTTTAAGTCCTCCTGCTTAGGGGGGCCCAGTGGGTCCTCCCTGAACCTGTGGGTGAGGCCCATGAATCTAGGAGTGAGGGACTGCAGGGACCAGATATGCAGGCAGGGCCAAGACCGTAAATAGATGTTGGCAAATTTAAAATGAAGACTTTGTCAGCACGGTCAGATCATAGGCAGCGTTCTGCTGAAGGCAGGTCAGAGGAAAGGGCGCGAGAGGAGCAGGTCAAAGTTCCCCCATTGATGCCGGGCCCCAACAAGCACAGGGGTGAGGTGAGACCGTTCGGAAATAGTCATGGCTCGCCCCCATGGGTTGTCAGATCAGCAATAACCTCCCAGAGCATCAGGCGCCACAGGGTGGTTCAGTAAATGTCCCCCCAAGAGAGTCAGGTCACCGCAACAGGATGTGCTGCAGTCTCCCAGACAAGCAGGCGAAATAAGCATTGTGAGTCAGCCCTACCTTCAGTGTGCCTGGATGGTCTGCCATCCTAGTGCCATTAGTCCAAAACAGATCAGGGGTTTCCGGTGATAGGGGGCACCAGACACTGGGTGTCTGTGCATTTGTGGGGTGAGTGATCCCCCGCTCTCAGGCAGTCTCTCACCACCTCATACAGTCCTGCCAGCCCCCAGCAGAGCAGAAATGCAGAGTGCCCCATGCAGGTGGAGGGCTCAGGCTGAGACAAGTGAGCGCCAGAGGCAGTCGTCAGTCCACACTTCCTCAAGGGCCTGCAGCCACATAGTCCTCAATGTCAAGCCCCTTGTGTGACCAATCCCTGCATCTCTGTTGAAGCCGAGAGAGGACAGAATTCTTCAGTGCTGCCGCTCCCCGCCATCTTGTAACGGTGCAGTAAACCACACAAGTCTCCAACCTCCAGATCGCCACCTCCTTCTCTAGTGGGTCCACAGTGCTCTGGGTAATCCGGGCAGAGGACGGACCACCTTTCCTCCATACAAGCCCACTCCAGCCGCAGGAGAAAGGAAGAAGACCCATGGCTGGGCGAGTAGCAATACTACTGTGCTGCTCATGCCACAGCGGTCAACTCCCCCAACCCAAAGGGCATATGTTGGTATTAAAACAATCTGTAGCGTGTCTTTAACACCGTCTTCCACTCATCCCCTTGTCTTACCCTGACTAATTGAAATGCCCCTTTCACATCCAGTTTTGTAAACACTTTAGCCTTTTTCATTTGCTCAAGAAGCACTGGGATGAGGAGAAGCAGATATTTGTTTGTAGTTGTTATTTTCTTTATGGCTCTGTAATCGCTACGCAGCCAAAATTCCCCATTGACTTTGGAAACAAAAAATAGTTGCAACGCTGCAGAAGAGTGAGACAGATGAATGAACCCATTATATAAGTATTTGTTTGGATGCTCACGGAGATATCTATTCTGTCAAAGCATATACCCGACATTTGGGTGCTTCTCTCCCAGGCATTAGATCACTGTGGCAATGGTATTGCTGATAAGGAGGCAAGGTGTCAGCCTTTTGCTCAATGAACACCTCCAGATATTTGTGATAGTAGGCAGGCAATACTGTCTCTTTTTCAGCTGCTGTTGCTATAGTATGCCTATGAATTAGAGGTGAAACTTGGAACAAGTCATTATCACTGGTGGATTGGTAACCGCTCAGAATAGAAGATGGAATCAAAAACAGTTGTGTAGGTAGTCCAGTTTATAGTGGGGTTGTGACTTCACAAGCAAGGTAATCCCAATGTAAAGCCATGATCAGGGGCCTCAATGGCATTAAATTGAATGGTTTCCATATGTGGTCTGAAAAAAACAACCTAAGGTCTACCGTATTGTGAGTTATGGGACCAGATGATAAGGGGGTCCCATCTACCACCACTACTGCTTTTAAGTAAACCTTTTTTCTTAAGGTGATTTTCAATTTCTCCATCATACGGGTAGCAGTAACATTCCCTGTGGCTCCTGAGTCCATAGTTAGAAGAGTATGGGTTATCAGGAAACATGGTTGCATTAACTTCCTGGGAACCTGGAGGTGTTTTTCAGGTTTCGCAGTCACTACCGTAGATAATGAAGGGATTTCACAAATCTTGCTCAAGACATCCTCTTCCTTTTGTCTGTAACTGCCCTGAATTGGGTTTTTCTTTGAGGTTCCCGTCTGTCTTAGGTCTTATGGGACACAATATATACCAAGACCGTTTTTTCTGCGAGACTCTTTTCTTCATGTGTAAGGAAGGCTCTGAAACTCCCTATCTCCATAGGTTCACTACTGGTTTCCATAATAGCAACAACAGGAGTTGTGCTATTGTTGTCTCGATAAAATTAACCAGGAGGTCATTCACCCAAAGTGGTTTCCCCATGCTGATACAACAGAAGGGACTGAAGTAGAAAGATTCGAAAATCCACTTCTTCAGGATTTTTTTAAACTTATCCAGAGTAATACAAGACCTAAGTGAGTCAGGCAGAGAGATCCACAATTTGGGTCTGAGGTAAGAAAAGGAGTGACAACTTTGTATCGCCCTGCTTAACTTAGGGACAGCCACAAAGTTCAGATTGCTAGAGCGTAGAGACCTATTGTGATGATATGGCAACCCCAGTAAGCTAGGGTAGAGTGGTCCAGAATAAGACAGGGATTTAAACATATTTCATAATGCCTTAAATCTGACTCGCTTGTCAATTGTGAGCCAATCTATGTAACGAAGAAGAGGAGAGACTGAAGAATTCTTAGGAAGATGATATAGCAGTGGAGCCAAAGCAAACACAAAGAGATGATGGACGGAGCACTGAAACTTTCAGACACTCACACCCAGTCACAGATCTGGATTGAATCCATCCTCGTTTTTTAGCTCACTTCGCCATCCCAGTTCAGACACAGCTATATGCAAATCAGTCTTGACCCTGTGCCTCATGGGAACAGTCCAGCCCGAACCACCAAGCCATGTCTTCCCTGGTCTGGAAAAAAGCATCCTGGGACCGGTTTCGGGCTAACAGCCCTCATCAGCCGGGTTAGCTTGAATCCAGTGGCAAAGTGAGCAATAGATCCACACCTGGGCATACCCTGCCAATTTAGGGCGAACAAAGCAAACACAAGGTGATGATGGACGGGGCGCTGAAACTTTTCAGACAGTCACCCCCAGTCACAGATCTGGGTGGAATCCATCATCGTTGTTTAGCTCACTTTGCCACCCCAGTTCAGACACAGCTATATGCAAATCAGTCTTGACCCTGTGCCTCATGGGAACAGTCCAGTCCGAACTGCCAAGCCATGTCTTCCCTGGACTGGAAACAAGCTCTCCTGGGACCGTTTCGGGCTAACAGTCCTCATCAGCCAGGCTAGCTTGAATCCAGTGGCAAAGTGAGCAAGGGACCCACGTCTGGGCATATCCTGTCAACTTAGGGCGAATAAAGCAAACACAAGGAGATGATGGACAGAGCGCTGAAACTTTTCAGACACTCACCCCCAGTCACAGAACTGGGTTGAATCCATCATCGAACTTTAGTTCACTTTGCCACCGTAGTTCAGATCAGCTATATGCAAATCAGTCTTGACCCTGTGCCTCATGGGTTCAGTCCAGCCCGAACTGCCAATTCATGTCTTCCCTGAACCGGAAACAAGCATCCTGGGACCGGTAGGTGTGGAGCCGCCGCATTCTGAGTGACTTGTAGTCACCTAATTGCGGTTTACGATGCACCCAAACAAAGGATGTTGCCATAATCAAACCTAGAAATGATCAGTACTGGTGCCACCTTTCGTTGGGCTGATGCTCCCTGCCTGCGTTGGTCACCCAAATAACTACATACTTACCCAAGTTTTTCTTGAAAACGTTTGTGCTATATTAGTTGAAGTTGCCAATGCTTGTTTGCAGTTAAGTAAAAAGTGCATATTTTACTGTACTTTGTAAAATCTGTATCTCCAGAACCCTCTGGTGGATCTATTTCATTTTGGTGTCAAAAAATATTTACAAATACTATCAATTTTTATAAATTGGTGTCTGATATCTTGGGTGTCTCATATAATTGTGTCTGCTATTGTTTTGATGCTGTTTAAATGCATTACACTTGTTCCTTTGTGTATGCCTGATTGCTCAGAGCCACAGCTACTCAGGATAGAGTTAAGGGGTTTGCGAACGAAACCTACTGGTCCAAAAGGGGTTGGGAAGTGTATTACACGGTGAGGTTGCACCACCACACCATATTGTACACACCATTTTTAAACAACTCAAAATTGGGTGGCTCTGTAATATGTTTTCAAATCGAGTAATGTCAGCCCTCCTTAATATCTGGTTAGGCAAAAAGTTTTATAAGACACCCTTGACCGGCCACCATTTCAGACGTATTGGAGCAGGGGTTTTAACCTCAGCAAAGAAGTCCCATGGTACGGGATGGGTAGAACCTGGAAGAGGTGAAAGAACCTGGAAGAGGTATGAAATCTTGGGGAGAATGGTAATTTTAACAGAGTTTATTCAGCGAATCCAAAAGGTTGAGGAACCCTGCCATCTATTTAACTCTCCCTTTATGGTAGCTAGAGCCGTGCGGAAGTTAGGCTTATAGAGACCTCCAATGTCTACTGTAATTGTCACCTCTAAATACTGAATTGATTTTGTGGGCCAACGTAGCTGTGTGTAGTGTTGGAGAGCCACCTTCTCTGCTCATGTCAGAGTAAGATTGATTATCTCAGATTTGATCACATTGACTTTAAAGCCAGAGGCCTTTTCATAGATAGTCAAAAGATTTTGCAAGCCTGGGAGGGGCACTTTGGTGTTCTTTAGTACCACTAGAATATCTTCTTCAAATAGCATTATTGTATGTGAGTCCTGTCCAAATTGGAGACCTTTGAGGTCTCTGTCTTTAAGGATCATTCTGGGTAGTGGGTCTATGGAGATGGCAAATATTAGAGGTGAAAGGGTGCATGCCTGGTGTCTACCTCAGTGGAAGGTGAGGAAAGCAGACAGCGCTCCACTGAGCTTATGGGCTATAGTAACCTGGTTGAGCCATTGCAATAAATGGTCTGTAGGAGGGACGTGATTTAGGGTCTTTTCCCTGCTTATTAATTAGGAATATGGGTGTTACCCCCGTGCAATGAGTTGAAAAGTTGGGGGAGGTGTGGGGTCAGGAGGTGAATGGAGGTTTTATAAAAACCTTCCTGTGAATCTGTCCAGCCCAGGTGTTTTATTAGTCTTAAGGAAATTCAGGGCTATTTTAGCCTCTTCCTCCGTTATCAGACCATTCAAAAATCCCTTTTGTCAATTGTGGTATTTGGGGGCTGCCTAAATATTTCTCTTGTGTATTGGCTGGCAGTGTGTTTGAGGTGTACAGTGCTGCAAATTGTGAAACGCTAATAGTTTGTGTTCATCTTTAATAGTGGTAACTCCCTTGTAAGCCATAGTTTCTTTGATGTACCCTCTCTCCCTTTTTTTCGCAAAGCTGCTTCACTAAGTACGTGTGAATCTAATTGCACTGTGTGTAGTGCATATTTTTGTAGAGTACGAGAGTGAGTTCCTCACTATTAGCATCCGGGTCCTGAGTTGCCCTTTAAGGGATGTTACCTCACGAAGGAGGCAAGCCGATGGATATCTCATAAATGTCGCTTCTGCTATCTCTAAATTTTGCTTTAGTTGCTCCTTCTGTAGGCATTTAAGTTGTTTAACGTTAACCACAAGGCCAATGCACTTGCCTTAAAAGCAACCCTCTCCTGTATCATTGTTTTCAAAGTAGTGCTGTATTTGCGTGCGGATTAACTCTATCAGGATCAAGGCTCATAGCAAGAAGGAGTACAGTGCCCCCCCAACCCACACATGATAGGTAGGCCCATTCAAGTCAAGCGGTACCAGGGCAAGGTTGGAGAGATAGATTTGGCCAATATTAGAATATGTTGTGATGGGAGCTAGTGGGTTGTGTAGTATGCTGCCCTCATACTCCGGCGCGTGGACCATGTGTCATGTCTTGGCTCGCGCTGCTCTGGCTAGAGCGGTGATGCTGCCTGGGTTATCTGATACGGTTTCGACAGTTGGGGATTGGACTGTGGCGGTTATGCTGTACTGTGCCTCTAGAAGTCGTTACTACAGGTTGTCTACTAATATGTAATTGATTAAGAAGTAAGTCCTATGGTCATGTGAAAAGTAAGTGAAGTCCTGTGAATATCTGTATAGCTCTCGCCAAATATCTCGTAGGCCAATATCTTTAATTAGATATTTTAGCTTTCTAGATAAGTCCCATATGGCGGGTGCTGATGACCTTGTGCTGTGTAAACGGAGTTCCCAAGCTGCATTGAAACCTCCTATGACTATCAAGTTCCTCTCTGCAAAGCTCCCTGTGGAAGAGAAGAGGTAGCATAAGAACCCATGTTGGCCCATATTAGCAGCGTAAGTCGCTGCTATTGTAAGTTTCTACACTTCCAGCAGACCCTTCACCATTATCATTCTTCTCTCTTTATCCCACTTGTTGTCCATTATTGAGAAAGAGAGGCAGTTGCGTAGGAAGGTTGCTACCCTATAATGTTTGACAGATGTGGCTGATCAACGGAAAGCGTGTGGGTAGTTCCTATTTCTGAATTGTGTCTCTTCTGATTTCATAAGATGGTATACTTGAGTAGCTACTATGCCTACCCGTTCATTGTTGGTGTGGTTCCAAATGCTTAGCCTTTTGTTCGGGCATTAATTCCCTTGACATCAAAGGTTAAGACTTTAATCATTTTGAGATAAGTGGACAGGGGTGCTGAGCACTCACTTGCTTCTTCAGGCCGTCCCTGGCCCGGTCTAAGGTCCGACTAGAGTGGGATTCAGTGTGTGGCAGGATTGTGTGGGACCAGTGATTCATAGTGGACGGGATTGGACCTTGGGGTATCCCAAACTGTAACCCTCTCACAAAAGAGAACACTGGAGACAAAAGTAAAATAAATCAACCCTTGTGAGACAACATTGTGGTGTTTGGGTTGTTTCCACCCCAGGTGACAACCCCCGGACCATCTTGTGACCAATGGAGGTGCAGTGCAATTGTAGGCTTCAGTCCTTACCTGGGGAGCCATCTGCCACCCACTCCCAGCTCATGAGGTGCAGAGGGATTTGAAAGGTAGAATTATTTGCAAACATTAAGCGTATACTTTGTGGGTGGCGAAAGTATGTGTGTAGTTGGGGAAGCCCCTGGCTAGCCTGTTGTTTAACGTTAGTTCCTAGCCGAAGGATGCACAGTCATCGACACCTGCAAGGTACATCTCAGATCAGTTTTGTGCCCGTAAATCTCTTTTGAGACCCCCTTGCATATTGTGGGCAAGGTTTGCTTCAATCTTTCCTTTTGGACAGAGGGGGATTACTCCTGTCCCCCTCCCGAGCTGTCGCATGTTCAGAAGGACCATGGAGCTGGACACTCAGAACCTGCGCTTCCTCGGAGAGCTCGGATTTTGGTGGCGTTTGTAATGTTATTCAAAAACACTACCAAATGGGTAGGGCAAGCAATAGCTGATTTTATCCTTTTTGAGTCTCTCTGTGACTGGACTAAATTCGTGCTACCTAACTCAAGTGGCAGGCTAGGGCTATGTCCTAGAAGAGTGTGCACTTAAAGTCATTGAACATAACGTTAACTCAGCCACTAGCTGCTAGTAAGACTTTCTCTTTCATGGAGTAATCATGGAACTTCACTAGAATGTCTCTCTGTCTCTGATTCTCCCCTGAGTGAAGATTTTCCCCATGTGCACTTTAATATTTGCTGGGTCATCCTGGAGAAGGGTGGGAAAAAATGCCTTTGACCTTGAGGAGATTCGAAACCTCTGCTTCCGTCTTAGGCCCTGAATTCTTACGCTCTCTCTCCTGGTACGGTTTTCTGGGCCATGTGGCGAGGTGCAATCCTCTGTCGCCATCAGCCTGGGCATCTCAAAACTCCCACCAGGTCATTAGTTGTTACCTCTAGGTGTCGGGCTCATCCTCCCCAAGCTCCTCGGGAGAAATGTTGCAATAAGCCAGGCCAAGTGAGAGTAAGAGGCTGCCTTATTAGGACAGGTATGCAGTTCTAAAACTCATTAAAACTTTTTACAATTCTTGAAATTCATCACCTCACCAATACAATAAACAAATCCTAACCCCCATCCGTAAACCTCCCCCCATCAATTAAAATCCCCAAACCATTTCTGCCACCTGTCCTAGGCGACAACCTAAAGCCTCAGAACTGCAGACTCCCTAAAAGCAAAAAATTGAAAATAGCCCAAACATTATTGGGAGTGAGGACAGGAAAAAAAAACTATCATCTCACAGGAACACAGCGTTAGAATGACGCAATGCTCGTGCTAAAAAAACACGTGCAAGCACTCTGCTGCCCCCTGCCGGTTCATTTTATTCACTGTTAATCTTGTGGGCGGAGCTGACACAGCATGCTGTGCGCTGCTCCCACACAGCTCATCTAAATACCCCGGGGCCTGCCATTCACTTGACGACCGTTTCCCTTTAGCTGCGCGTGTATGTGCACGACTCCTGCCTCCTCCTACATCACTCGCTGCCTGCTCTTCAGCAGGTGAGTGCACAACCACCTCTGCTTCTGCCGCTCCTACCGGTGCCACTGCCAGCACACTTTCTTCCCCTTGACAATAAGCACTTTGGATTTTCATCTTTTGTTGCAGCAGCGAACATGCGAAGTCTGCCGCCGCAGACTCTTTAGGATGCGGCCTACCGCGCGATATACCTACCCAGGCCTGTGACAGCACCCCAGTCTGTATATGATCTTCCCTGCCCACATCACACAATATCTTAAGTGTTTCTCTAACCACAACCAATGTATCAGCCATGGTAAAATAACTATTTAGTCACAACAAGAAACCTCTTCCACTTGACAGGACCACAGCATCGGAATGACGCAAATGCCCAAGGTGAAACCAATGGCTATCTACACCCTGCCCCCATGCAAAAAGGACCAATGGAAGCTACCCTAGGGCCTGGGCTACACCATCCGCCGAAGTAGCCCTGGCTGGGGTGGACATCCTATGGATGGAGCCTCCAGGAGCTCCCATTCTCTCATACACAGCATCGTGCCAGTGTGGTGTATGTGGTCCAGCATCGGAGCACTTATGTTGTGCGGCCATCTAGCTCCGCGGTTTGGCCACGCCACTACGGCTTGATTTAAAGTGTGTGTGGAGCAAAGTACGTTAGAATCTGTGGAGAGCCTACAGGGCAGATGTCGACAAATTTAGACATTTGCTCCACTGAGTAAAGAAGTAAATTGCTAGTAGGCAGTGTACATCTATGTGCCCAAATGCCTCAAAGCAAACTTTATATGTGCTTACAATTCCCTACCCAAAAATGTATACTGGTCCCAATGTCATTTATCAAAATATTTATCATTTTCCCCTACATTTAAGAGAACATCTATCATCCTCTTCCAATTTGGCTCACGCTCAAAGCAGACAAGCTGTCTTGTTAAGTTGCTGACCTTTGAAACCATCTCAAGGTGCGCCACAGTGTGAAAAGTTTCATGTAATCATGTAAAAAACTATAGTGTGCCATCTGCTCTTGTCTCACATTACCAAAGCAAACAGGTTTTACTTCGTATGGTGCATACACAGACCAATAACATTAACGGTAGATAGGCATACACATACGCAAGCACACAGATATGTTCTACCCGTGCCATGTTTGCATGCTACTTGCGGGCTAGTTGGTGTCGTGTGTGACTGTATGCGTTGCTTGTGTATATGTTCTTTGTGAATGCAGTAAATGTTATACAGGAGAGCAAAAAAATTATTCCTTTGCCAATGTTGTTTTTTATGACTTCAATTCAACTATTTATTTTGCCACTTTTTCTGATTTTCGATTGTTTTTTTGATACAGGATTCTAGCTAAGTGGGAGATGACCATCTCGATCTACTTAGGAATGTAAGAAGTTGCAATTCTTTTAGTAATGGAAAGAAATGATCAGAAAAGCTTGTTCAGTGCCAAAAAGACCATATTAACCCTGGGAAGTCATTCAGGCCTCTGTCGAATGCCTGCAGTCGAGTAGGACCAACACAGATACAGGGCCCATTTACGTACTCTTCAGCACTAATAGGTTACAATAGAAATTGGGGTGCAGCTCCTTCCAAAAATGGATGTAGTCTCCTTTTCAGGACCAAGCATCACAACTACGAAAAGTTAAATGCATAGTTTTTTATTTGCCCCCCCCCCCCCCACCTAAAACAAGTCACTACCATGCAACTTTGAAGAATTCATCAAAATAAATTGGCCAAAGAGAAAAGAAGTGGAAAATTGGTACTCTCCTCTAGGTTTCCCACTTCCTATGGACTCTAGGTCCTAGGGAGACTCCTTTGTAAGAAGTAGGATGCAAGATACTTAACATACTAAGTTGCTTCAACAAGGTATAAGAATGCCCCCCATTAGAGTGCCTGAAAATGGCATAAAACTTGATCTGGGTGAATGGAAGTCACTACTCAACCTTGGCTGAAATTTCCACAACACACAGTAAAGTGTCTGTACAGTACTAACAAATCCATCCCCCTTTCATGTGATGTTTGGGACTGGCATGTCAAAGAATCAAAGCACATTTTCCCCTTTGCAAGAGCATCCTTGCCTGTACCGCCTTATCATGTTTGATGCCTGCTTCCAAACCCATTCCCTTCTCTCTATAGTGAAGTTCAAAAAGTATTTTTGCTAGATCTGTTTGCCATTTCAGTGCTTGGGTTTTCTATCTGCACCTTTTTCTCTTTGTGACCTTGAGATATTTTTCTACAGGCCCCTCCCATACAGGCCCTTGATCAGTGACTTAGAATGGCGAAGCTGTAGTTTACACATTTCCTTAGATAACCTGCACATGTTCTGCTTCAAAGTATTGGGCCTGCGGCATTCAGTTTCCACCAGCCCCTTCCGCATTTCCTTTTTGTGGTATATCAGCTTATCAAGGTCAATATTATCACCCTAAAAGCTCTAATATATCTCTTAACTCACAGGGTTATATGTAATATTCTATAATTCGTTTTATATTGCTGTATGATGTAGTGGCAGTATTATCCTCCTGACTAAAGTGTGGCTCCCAGAAGCTTCCTTCCTTCACCTTTAAACTTTTAAGCTCTGAAACATCCCCTCACTCCATGCACTCCTGCCCAAGATGGGTGATCCTGGTTCCTGGTCATGTGCTCTCTACTACCATGGAGAAAGAGCTACACCTAAGGGTCCTAAGGGTACAATGGCGCCGGTCCAGAGTCTCAGAGCATGAGGTCGTTCAAGGGAAAATTAGGTCAGCGGTAGGGAGAATGGGAGATCACCACCTCGCCGCCTACCCAGCATTCATCACATGCCTCTTGTTTTACAGCCGCAGGCGCTCTATGGTTGTCATACCATCCTGGATAGGCAGTCCTTATAGGCCTACGGCCAGCATTGATCAGATCCATCAATGAACTATTCAGCTTCTCAATGGCCAACAGAATTTCAGATGGAAAGAGATTATCTACCAGCAGATTATCCATAATCAAACCTCAGTTGGATCTCACCAGAACAATCTGAACAGATGGAATATTGGCTCTTTGCCAATTAACCCTAATCCCCTTATCCTTTATGCCCAGGTCTGCTGGCCCTGCAGATTTATTAGGACGTCTATAATCAGGTATATCAAAAAACAGTCCAATGGAGTTGTGATCACTATACTTTTGTCCCTTAACCCCCTGTACCCCAGCAGAAACAAGCAGGCTCAAATCCTCTATGACAAAAATGTAATCGATAACTATACCTAAACCCCATCCCACAAAAGTGTATGTTGCTTAGATAGATTACCCACCATCTCAATTGTATTACTCAGACAACAATTTAAGAGGGCCTATAAGAATGAAACCCCCCTGTAATCAACAGCCTGGACATATAATTAATGATTGTCCGTCACTGCAAATGCATCAAGCAGAGTGGCATTTATACCTATTTTGGCGTTAAACAACCCACCTACTATAGCATGGAAATCATTGGACATACTTGCTAATCTGGGTTTTAGGGTGGACAAAACCGAAAATAAAACGATAATCTAGCAGCCTAGTTCCCAAACAGTGTTGTAAAAATGAGTAAGCAAAGAATTACGCTTATTAAGAAGGATAACCCATACAATTAAAATCCCGTGATGCTTGCATGAAACTTGAACAGCCTTATAAACCTTTGTAATGCAAGTTAAGGTCAACTATACCCCCCAACCGCCTCCCTCCAAGCTGCCCACCCCGGGACATTGATAACAGGACCACAGAAATAGACATAACCATTGCGGATAATATCACCAGAAGTCCATGTTTCCTGCATCATCACTATATCAGATTTAGAGATATATTCAGTCAAATCCTCATCATGGAGCTTGGTTTGATAACCTGCAACATTCCAGCATACAAGATGAAACAAAGAATCTGTCCTAATAGGGGTATACAATGGCACAGATTTTGCGACACAAGTTTCTGAGGTAGAGTCTCCCGACCTACTGGGGATTTAAAAAATAAGTGGTTGTCAATCAGACTACTGTAAGCCCGACAAGGCGGAGAACATATTACTGGTCATGAAAAGTGGCCGTCCGACCTCCTTAACTGAATTAAATGGGGATCACTGAGACCTTGGGTTGTAGATGTTTGTAAAACAAAACCAGTGGTATCAAATGAATGCCATTAGTTGACTGACATTGCTGGTTATTAGAAAAGATCAAATGGTGGGCTAACCCTGGATAACAGCAATTAATGCTGATACAATCCCCTTATAGCTGCTAATCCGAGGAGCCAGTCCATGCTATCAACCTGACGAATAAAAAGTCCTTGTATTCCATAGGATGACAGTCAGAATTCTTGCTTAACCAGAAGCAGACCTTGTTCTTAAGTTGGAGCGAAGACTCCTCAGCAAATGGTGGCAACAATGGTACGTTTGTCAATGCAGCTACATATGGGCAGCAATCCAGTGGCAGATTTAGGTGCGAATGATTCATTTTATGTGAATCAATGCCTGGCCCTTCTTTCTCTGACTTAACGTATGGACCTTCTGCAATCCCAATTAAATTGCCTCTCCTAACTTGAGACATTAATGTAACTTTGGGATCACCTCCTCGGGAAGCAAAATGTATAGCTTTCTTTGGGCCACATGATGGAGTCTACTTCACCCCTGACTGGATAACTGCATCATTTGATGTGTCAGTGGTTGGCACAGGGCTTACCAACCAAGGATCAGCTTTGTGCAGTCTAACCAGATCTACAACCATTGTCTCCAGAGAACTACGCTTTTCCTTCAAAGGAGCTATGCTGGCTTCAATAATCTCTTTAAATTGCTCTAAAAGATGGGCCGAGATGGCTTTAATACTATCATTGGTAATATTGCTGGTGGCCTAATGATGTACGTGAGCTAAGGCATCATTATCAGGGCACATTGCCCCTTTCTTCCTTGTATTACAGACTGTTTTAGACTGACGTTTCCTTTTAGTTGGTGGTCTTTTTTTACTCCTTGTTGGGATGGTTATACCGTTTAAATCTTCCTTTGGCAATAAACAGTCCAGACCCTCTTGGGCTGATCATGGATGCTTGGGTTTGTAGTCCCCCCTTGTCGCAGCAGGCACATTTATTCGAAGTACGCAACCAACTATAACCATGTAATCCTCAAAAAGGTTTATTACATAAAAGGTTCATAATAACATGGCCGCCCAGTATAATTCTATGTATGTCTCTTTCAATAATGCTTTCCAGTTAGCTGTCTCTTCCCTCTCATTGATTCACTTGAAGAGTCGCCTGCCCTTAACATTGGATGAACCCTCTCGTTGACAAGTTTATGACTAAAATGTGTTCTGTCCTCTGCAAATGCGAGACCAAAACCCTGAAAATCTAACAGGCTACAATCTGGTCCTCTCAGATTTCACGCCACTGCTACACTCTGCAAAGTTATGTCACTGCCAGTAACTCAGAACCTCCCAAAGGTGATATCCTTATGCCTGACCTGACAATATAATACCTACTTTCTCACATGCATATCTGTTTCTCAGTCATCTCTTTGCCCCTTTGCAATCTTTTATTCCTCCAAAATCACTACCAATGCACCCCTCTCAATATATTTTTCACCATCACCCCACTTTCATATTCCTCAAACTCTCTCACACCTTCCACTCTTATTCCTTCTCCTCCTCAACAAACACATGCTGGTTTCAATACTCATATCATGACACTCTGGTTTTGCACCTTCCAGTTCCTTCACCCAACAAAGAATTAGGATCTGCCTTGCACCTCTATGCTGTGCATTTTCTCCTGCTTAGATAGCTCCCGTTTCTGCGCCTGTTCTCTGTATTTCAAATGTGTTGTGTTCTGCCCCAACTTAAGAAATGACCCGGAGACTGTTCCTCCTCCCTCGCCCCTCTCTCAGATGCCAGTTCTTTCCAAGATGCTTGAATGCCTTGAGCTCAGCTGTCTCACATCTATCTTGTTGTACAACCATCCTAACAACACCCATTCCTTCTGATCCTCCGTCTATTTCTCAGCACACTGCTAACCCTGCCAGACAAGTAGCATGCAACTGAATTAAAAAGAACAACATATGTGGACAGTAATGGAATCTTGATTAAATGGCTCCGAGTACATGTTTAATGCTGACAGAACTGGTTTTAATGTAATCATGGATTCAGAACAACTTTTCACTAACCTTTGACAGGAACCTACTTCGAAAACCAAATCTGCAACATATAGATAAACCTGTGCGTAACAACATATGCACTTATCAGATTTTGATCACCTATTGTGTTAGCTCAGTGCCTGAATTATGTGCGTCTGAGCTCCACGTCGGTGTTTTACAACAGGCTGTCCATATTTCTGGCTGACCTCCGGTCATTCATACTTAATCCCTTATGTGGCAGATAAACCTAGCAGTTGTACTTGCAGAACGACCAGGGAGGGAGGCGCTTGCACCCCAGTTTGACCAGGTCTTCTAGCGAACTCTCCTAATCACAGATTCTAAATCCACAAGAATATCCCTCCGGTGGGTTAAACTCTGTATTTCAAGTTTCCTCTAGAAATTATAGAGTTCTCAGTAATCTTCAAACTCTAAATGTAGCCCACAGTCTAAAACCCCGGGATCTCCGTGAGCAGCAGTTTTGTGGGGATTTAGCCCTATTCCAGGTGCCGCCGGTGCATGGGATCCAATTGGCTACTGTGGAGGTCTGCTGCATGCGGATGGCATGATCTAGAATGTCAACAAAGCCCCTTATGTTCCTTTGTTTTCATCAGTCTTACTTACCCATACCGGTGCAGGAATGCAGAAGCATGCTCAAGATTTTGGTTTTATGGTTAGAGGTCAGTCCAAACTAAACTTATTTATGGCAACATATCATGTAACCCCCATCATGTCAAAGAATGTTCACTTACAAAGGAAAAGCAAAGCTTTGGCTAAATAGCAAGTGAAATATCTGAAGGATTCCTGCCCCCATCGAGGGGTGCGTGATTAATTTCCTAAAACTGCTACTCCTTGTTTTACCATTGCATACCAAAATCCACAATTATGCTATTCATTATCTAAATCTATTAATTAGATCTATTAATTACATCGGTCTGTTAATTATTGTATTCATTGCCTGACGAACAACCTGACAGACAAGAAGCATTTAATTGAATTTAAAAGAACAACGTATTTGGACAATAATGACATCTTGAATACATGGATCTGTCCTTCAAATGAAGGGGATATATTTTGCTTTTGTGCTATTTAGTTTTAAGCGATAGGAGGTCACTTATGCCATGGAGTAGGCCCTTGGGAAGTGCACAACCAACAGAATTATTCGCTAGCAGGGTATGTTATTGTGGAACCACAAAGGAACCTTCTGTGGCTGAAGCTGCCCCCCTCTGGTGTGTGCTGCCCTGGTGTGCTGCACCCTCCTCCACTCTTCACTTAGCCCCAGTACAAAAGCAAGAACTGTGGAAAATGCATCCACCACCCACGACACAACGCCGATCCAGTTTCCTCTCTCAGAAGCTGCTGTTTGCCGCCTAAATGTGGTCATCCTGACGAGTCTCATACTGGCCGTCCCTGACCCAACCGTGGCCCTCCTCGATGACACCGGCTTCCATGGTGCTGTTCAAAGAACTGGTTATCCTGCCATATTCTGACAGAAAAAATTGGAAGGAGATAGTTTGTTTTTGCTGTGGGATGTGATCCGTTCATTGCGGGCCACCAGACTGCCAGCCCAAGGTCCGAAATCTAAAGCCTAAAAAGAAAATCATTTACACCCTGGGAGGTGTGAGTGAGCACCAGGGACGTTTTCCACAGCAGCCACGTCATGATTGCAGGAGCTCGAAGGAGCGGCCTCCCACCCCCGCCTGTGCTTCTCCTCAAGTGTTGTCCCGTTGACCTGCTTATGTGAAGAGGGGCACAGGACCATCCCTGTGCCAGTTTAATCTGATATCACGTATGCATGAATCACCCCAATGGGGTATCTCGGCGCTGCAGAAAAGCAGTGTAACAGGGCCATTCAGCTGTCTTACAATGCAATGAGATGAAACAAGTTAGTAAAGGGGACATGCAGAAGAAGCTGAGGGAAGTAGGATAAAGGGATGAGTTTGCAGATTAATGTAAATACAGAGGTGCCAAAGGTTGCGGAGGTCAGGGCGCTATCAGCCCTTACCTAGAGGAACAGTTCTAATTTACATTGCTTCTTTTGGTTTTGGCACGTTTTGTATCATGCATTCCACCTTAGTTAATGTTAAATAATCTAATAGAGGGTTATTGGTTCACCTAAGACACTGTCTTGGCCTAGCGGTGAAACTGTGCACTTCCAAGAGCATCTGTCACAGGAGCAGGATGCAACAGAGTGCTGTCAAGTGATGCATTTAGGAGTTCAATTACAACTCAGTCACTGTGTGAAAACGAGGGGAGGGATCCTCCAAATAAATCTGCTTTATAAAGGATTTGGTTTGTGATCTACAGTGCTAGGTAATTCTAATTCAAGCATGGAAAATTGTCCTCGGCCCTTTCCTTGAGTTTGCTTAAAGCAGCTGTAATTGGTCTTGAGAGCTCGAAAGGGGTTGTGGTGTCTTAGGATCTGCACTCTCTCCGCCACGAGAGCCACCTCCCATCTTGCAATATATGTGAAACGAAGGATTATACTATCAAGGGGAAATCTGGAAGGGGAGAGAGGAGGCACAGGCGATGTTCTGGCATGTGATTCACTAACATCACGGTCTTCTATGGTTCTCTTTAGAAAATTTTGGACTGCTAAAGGATAACTAAACTACAGATTAATTGTTTATCCAAACAATCGTATGTAAATTACTCAAAAGCCTGTGCACAGAACTGTGGCTTACCCAGGAAGGAAATAGGAAACACTCTGTCAAGCCCTCCAGCTACCAGATACAACTGGAGAACCCAACAGAATGGTAAAGGTCAGGTAGAGGGCGTCTAATCTTGTCAGTGGGATGCTGAGAGTAGGGGAACGAGAACTTTTCTTTCACAAAGATGGTAACTACAGCAACCCAGAAACAGTGGCAGCTCCTCCGCGGAGGAGCGTCGCCTCACTGCTTTTAAGCAGTGCAAAGTACGAAACATAAAATGATAACTTTGAGTTATTATCATTTTATGTCTCGTACTGCTTTGCGGGCGGGCAGGTGGGCGGAGCTACTCCAGTGGCGGCCAGCATGGCTTGCGGGTGGCAGGACCAGGAAGGGGTTGTCGCAGGGTGTGTCACACGGGAGAGTAGCAGCAGAGGGAGGTGGTGGGGTGCGCAATATAAAAAAAATAAACATACCTTTCCTTAGGGTCCCACGTCTCTGCTCCTGCTCTCGTTGTGGAACAGGAAACACAGCCAGGCCTCACTGACCAATCGCAACGCTGCAATGTAGCATTGTGATTGGTCTGAGCACCGTGGCACGGTGCCTAGCCAGGGGCTGGAGGAGTGGGCAAGTTCTCCATGCAGGCTGTAATGCAGACTGCATGGAGAACACGGAAAGAGCGAATGGCTGGTTTGGGCGGCCCGAGAGGGCCGGCCAAACACTCATTGTTCACTTAGAAGTGGGCAAACCATCCCCCCGTTGCCTTGCCAGAGCAGCCCCGCCCACCCACCTGTCGCAAAGCAGCAACTCAAAGTTAGTATCATTTTATCTTTCATACTTTGCACTGCTTAAAAGAAGTGGGGCGATGCTCCTGTGCCATAGCGGTGGAGCCACCACTGTGCTGCTCTGCTCTGGGAGCAGGGCAAGGGAAGAGGGGTTTGCCTACTCAAGTGCGCAATGAATGTTTGGTCGGCCCTCCCGGGCCACCCAAACCAGTTATGCGCACTTTCCCCCGTTCTCCATGCAGGCTACATTACAGCCTGCTTGGAGAGCATGCCCACCCCTCCAGCCCCTGGCTGAGCGCCGTCTCACAGCACTCAGATTAATCACAACACAGCAATGTGATTGGTCGGGGGAGCCTCGGTGCTTACAAATCACAACGCCAGCTGTGCTTCCTGTTCCAAGACGAGGAGAGCAGGAGCAGAGATGCGGGACCCAGCGGCAAGGTACCATTTTTTTTATATTGCACCCCAGTGCCACTACACCTTTAGCGCCATTGTTAACTATGCTACTGCTTAGACAGTCTAACGTGCTAACAGGTGAAGGTGGAATTGTTATATTTAAAGGTTCACTTAGCATCCACAATGCTGCCTGCATCGCATATTTAATAAATAATTACTTCTTTCAACAGGGGCTGACTTTATTACCATTCTGGAGAGTGATGCATCGAAACCTTACATGGGAAATAATGACCTGACCATGTGGCTGGCAGAAAGGCTGGGCTACTACTCAGATTTTGGCCCAAGCACAAGGGATCACACTTGGGGGTGAGCTGGGACTACTTACCTAATGCCTCTTCTGATGTATAATTTAAAGTTTATTATGTGTCGGTTTAGGATACATTGTGCTTTTTTGAACTACTGCATGTTTTAAAACCAGCTCCGGATAAAACTCCACCTGAACCATCAGGGACCCTTCGAAAGGTCCACGAGCTCTGCAATATACTGCATCAGTAAACATATATGACCTGGCATTGATATGATGCATGTACATGATGAAGTATTTAATGTCATGATCTCATTATGCTCATTTAAAAGGGCCTCCATATGGCTGTCGGGTATCCTGGAGGGTTATGCACTTTTTTGTATCTAGTGTTGAAAGAGGGACATTGCATGCTAGGTTATGGCAGGCTACCTGTTCAAACAATGAATGCTCTCTGCTGTCATAACTAAGCTTGTTATGAGCTAAACAGAGTTTAAAAGGCGAGGAGGAAATATGTTTTCATCGAGGAAACCAGATTAAATATCTTGCTATTTGAACCCCACTATGGGCTCCATTACAGCTAGTGTGGTGAACCTGCATCCGTTTTTTAGCATCCTGAATTACAGATATGCAAGTATCACTCATTTTGGAATGTGGAATTACAGTGTAAATGCAAAAATGAAATCCATTCCACATGAGGAACGTTAACACATAAAACAACTAAATAACACATCCAGGACTAACTAGAAGGTCAGGCAGAGTCATGGGGGAAATATTAGGAGCAGAACAAGGTAAATACGAGACTACACTGGAATATTTGGAGAACTGTGGTAACAGGTACTGGAGACACTACAGGTGTTTGAAGATGGCTTTAGGCAAAAAACACAAAGAGTGAAAAAAGCCTAGCAAGTTTACTTGTCAGCCCAGGTAGTTTCAGCAGAAGGGCAATTCTTAAAGAAGATGAGGGATGTTCTGTCTACTTGGGAAAGAATACTAGGACCTTATTTGCCAATTTGATGGATGGTACTCCGTCCCTGAGGGGGGCAGAAGACATTACCTTCTGCATCCTGATGGACTACCGTTCATCGAACTTACAGGCCGCCTGCTCAGCGATCATCTATCTCCAGGAGTCTCCATCACTACGGTTCTTTTCAATGTACAAAAGGTTTGTTGGACAGTCTCCATAGGTTTTGACGGCCGTTCACCAAACCTTTCAAACACATGAGACAAAAATCAACAAAGAAACCAGGAGGGGATATAGAAAATTTAGATATTAGGATTGTGAGCTGAGAAATCAAAAGCGCAAAGTCATGATCTAGAAAATAATGGCATGGGAAAATGAACAGGAATCCCCTCTGAAAGAAACAAGATTTTGGTGCCAGCTCAGATGATATGTGGATATTCTGAGGGAATGAAGAACAGACACAGAAATCTGAAAAAACAGACAGAGAAGGAGACTGGAAATCTATGATTAAGACCTGCTGTCTGCTCAGCTGACACATAAAAGTCGAGACACAGCAGGAAAGAAGGGATGCAGCATACATTAGCCAAAGGGAGAGGTAGAAAATATAGAAACTGATGGAAATAAACATTGGCAGAGCCAATAGGTCTTGTCTATGCAAGCTATTGCCGTTCTCAATGTCTGAAAGTATCAAAAAGGGCTGGCCCACGTCATAGAGCTTTTTTTTCAACTGCTGTTGGGAAGGTGGGGAGGGAGGCCTCTTGCATGAAGGGGGGATGTAATAAGGAGAGTGTAGATGCCTCCCACCCCTCCCTTCCACCAGCAGGAAAAAAAAGCACTTATGATGACACTAGTGCAACAATGCGGGATCGGGCAGGCAACAACATGGGAGGTTGGGAGGGGGAAGGCAGCAATGTGGGATGGGGCAGGAGAGGGCAAGCAGCAACACGGGACAGTATGGGATGGGGCAAGCAATGGGGTGGAACAGGACGGGAATGGGCAAGCAACAGGAGAGAGGGGTAGAATGGGAGCAAGCAATGGCACGGAGAGAGGTGGAAGGCTAGGTGGGAGCAAGCAACAACACGGAAAGGACGGGAGGGGACAAGTGACAACACAGAGAGGGAAAGGAGGGTGGGAGGGGCCTATCAGCAGCACAGAGAGGGACAGGAGGGTAGGAAGAGACAAGCAGCAACGTGGAGAGGGACGAGGGTTGCAGCACATGAAGGAGACGGCTTGCAAACACATGCACCTATCTGGAATGTTTCAACTAAAAGAAAAAAGTAGGTCTGAAAGTGCTAGCAGTGGAAGGAGCCAAGTACTTTGGCTATGCTTCAGGAGAGGGACAAACACACAAAGAGGAAGTGAAGCTGGTGTGCACTGACCTAATAAAAACATGGAAATGAGAGTGAGAAGGAAGCCAATGGTAAGCAATGGCTGGACTCTAAGCCCAATGTAAGCTAACAAAATGTCTTGCAAGAGACAGCATGTGCTGTCTCGAGCAAGACCTAAAAAGGAGTCCGCGAGGCAAGCAAACAAGTAATCCGATGAGATACAGGAGCAGAAATGGCAGACAAAGCAGTCTACAATAACAGTAACCACAACAAGGACTCTAAAATAATACAGAAAAGGTGCGCCATGGTGGAGATAAGAGGGCAGGACATAATTTGTGTTAATATCAAGTAGTTTTATTAAAATTTGAATGTACATTTTGCAATATTAAACATGCAGGTTGATCAGCTCAGACTACATTGTTTTAAATGTCAGTGTTAAGTTGCTATAATGTCTACAAACAAAGTAAAGTTTAAAAAAAGGTAAAAAAGAATGGAGAAATACACAATTAGAATGAATGCACAGTGTACTACATAATATCTATCCAATGTGTAAATATGTCAACGGTGATTCATTGTGAATGGATATATTTGGAATAATAGCGATAATCGCTGTGCACAATTGGAGGTTATAATGTAGCTTCAATATTTTTCAGCACCAAATGTGAACATTTATGTTTAATGTGTGTCAGGGAGATCATGTTTTGAAATGTTCCTAATCGGACATGTTCATGATGCTATAAAACACAACCAACATGGCGTTGTAAAACACAACCAATTAAAAAATGCAATTAAAGCCAGGAGTGAAACTTAAAAAATAATAAGAATGATTCGATGTTAAACAGATGTTGTTATTGCCAGTTATGATCCGGACACAAGGCCACTGGATAGCGCCCTGCAAAAAGGCCCAGGTAATGAAATGCACAAATACAACCAAGACCCACACTCACTGTGTTGTGCTGTGTTGTGCTGTGGTGTGCTGTGCTGTGATATATTATTGTGGTGTTTATACAGATGTGGAGATTGTGTAAAGTAAGATTAGGTAGCCTTATGCCCACCGCACTAATCTACCACCCTAGTATCACCATGTCATCACATCTGTGACTACCCCTAGCTTGTAATAGTGCTTGTGTCCACTTCGTAGCACTAATTCACACCTTACACACATGCATACCAGTAATTGATGAGTTTGTCAGGCATTAAAAGGGGTTGTGCCCAAGTGCCTGCTCTTTTTTAATCACAAGTTCCAATAAAGACATGTTTTCCAAAAATTAGCTATGTATAAATCATAATTGGATACCCTTACTTTTATTCTATGAAATCATTTTTGCAAGAGGCTATATTTTATAAGGGACAAATTATGAATATGAGAACTTTGCATGGTTATAATGTAAAATTAATTTGAATTGAGTGCTTGGGGGAATTTGGATTGCTGTTCTCGTCTCTCATTGGCATCGCTGAGTCTGCAGAGCCCTATAAGAAGCTCACTGGAGGGAGTTAAGGAGTGACGGTCATAAAAAGCGCCAATGCATTGTGGGCTTCATGGCACAGGGGACACACGATAATACAGCTGCTCCCTTTTCTGTTCACACAGATTACTGGTCCTGTCCAGGTATCCAATCTTGGAATCGGTTCATCACCTCCTTCCATCGCCAGAGGGTGAGATAGCCCCAGCCATCTCCATGACCGTCAACATCTCTGGCACACCAGTGGACTTCGTGGTCACCCACTTTGGAAATGACGAGTATGTATTTTTTTTATTGTTTTATAAATTCAAAGGTTTCTCGACCTTGCAGCCTCAAAGTCAGATTGAAACCATCTGAACGCTACAAGCAACAACATGCATTAGCCACTCAAATAACACATATGTGCCTAGTTAATGTTAATGTCAATGTTAATGTTGTATACTTGTAAAGCGCACAGCTGCCCCAGCAAAGGGGCGTCCCGGCGCTGTATACCTATGGTCTGACACCACCTAATAGCAATTAAATGAAGAAACACATATTTCTGACTTAAGTGTTACCGAGTATGGCTTTGTATTTTTCCTCTTCAGTAATTGTCAGCTGCTTCAATAGCATGTAAAGAGTCAGCAAAGGCAACAACTCTTAAAATTCAGGCCGGCCCAGGAAGTCCTCTTGGTACCAAGCAATACCTGGGTGCTATCCCACTCCTGAACAGCACTGCCTCCTATGGGTTCATCAGGAGTAATGCAGAGCAATACACATTCATCTTTTACACGTTCCACATTGATAGGGCTGGAGTCAGCCAAGACCTTTGGATTTTATTAAAATTATGTAGAATATACTTATGGGAGCTTTCATTGAGTCCTCTTTGTCCAGTGGTCTGTTGTTGCTTAATTTACTTTTTTCTGCCACCCACTTCAGCATACAGCATGGGGCAATGGGTCAGCCCACTTCAGCCACTAAATAACTTCACTGTGGTTGAGAGCGCATCTGCATTTGAAGTTATTCCCTTGAGAGCCAGAGACCTGCCGCATGTAGGGCTGGCTCTTGCAAAAGAACATTAAAAGATAAATAAGCTCTCTGATGCATTACTTTAATCAGGAGATAGCGAAGCTGCCGCGCAATGCCTGGGACAGTATGCTCCCACTAAGACCATCCTCCCCCGGGGGCTCATGGCAAACTCCGAATGATGGTAGTAGCAGCAGATCTCACAATTGTGTTTTAATTTCCTGCTGGTGTCCCAGGTCAGTATGGAGAGATTACATGATTTGCTCAAAATCACAAAGTATGTTGAGCCGGTGCCGCGAATCAAACTTGATTACCCGGTTTCAAAGTCAGCAACTCCCAGTATGCTTTGGGGCTGGCTCAGAGTCCTCAGCTATAGCTGCTTCTCTGGTACAGTGTAGAATGTAGAACAGCACCACGCGGTGTTGATACATTTGTGAACCCGTATGACTAACGCACTGAAATAGCCTAGGGGGGACTTTATACTGCTGACGCTGGCGGCACGCTTCAGTTCATGATAAGCAAGTTGCAGGCTGCACTTCTGTGCTGAGATTCAGAAGCATACCCGGCCGCAATGTTTGCCGCGGGAGTGACTGCGGCCTTGAGGCTGCCTGTTCCTTACATTACTAGCCAGCCTTGCTAAGTAAGTGAGCTTCTGGTGATATCTCTCTTCTTAATAACATTTTCTTTTAAATTAATAGCACGGTCATGATGATCAGTGCTTTAAGTGGGAAAAAAAAACTGGGGGTGCTCTAAAAGGGGCGTGGTTAATGTCTTGAAGGGGCGTGGCCTATCCGAGTAGGGGCGTGGTCTAAATCAAAATAACTAGCACTGTGTGCTTAAGAAAATCATGAGTACCGGCACTTCTCCGTGTTCTCCCATTGAGTACCGGGACTTCTCCTTGTGTTAAGAGAGTACCGGTACTCCTAGTGGCATGCTGTGGTCAGTCTCTAGGTTATGGGTGCTTGACAGTTAATGTCGAGTGGATTCCGGCGCTAGGTTGCGGCTGCAGCCCTACACTCCGAGCCGGCATTTGATAAGATAGCGCCTTAGGCGGAGAGAAATTTGGCGCCCTTGCTAATAGAGACTGAAATGCGGCAGCAGGGGGTCCTTTTTGAGTTGAGCTAAGCAGTGACTGCCCCCTGGCCTGAACCCAAATGCCTCGGGACCTCCCCAGCTCACCTAAATCACCGATAGTTTAGCTGCCTCACGGTGATGGGTCTGTTGGTGTGTGTATCAGCAGGGGTGAGACGGTGAAAGGAGCGCGAAGAAAGGGACAATGAGGTGTTAAAACAGGCCGGCCCTGCTCACACCCTGACAGCGCAACAGGACAGGAAGACACCTGTGTTTTTCTAAGCTAGAGGTCTCGACATTGGAACTGTCGCGCTGTGAGTTATAGGGAAAGTTTGCAGATCCGTTGTCTGTCAGAGTGCCTTGAAAAAAAAAAAAAGTCTGCTTTCGCGTAAAACTTCTGCTTCTCATGTTAATGCCCTCGGGCTAAGTTCACGCTATATATAGTTACAACAAACGCTAATTACACCCTGCAGCTATGGGCAGAACTTGGCCAAAGGCACTTTGAACAGTGAAGAAGAAAATGCTGATAGTGTACAAGGCTGCCTTGAAGCCACGCCCCCAGACACGCACCTCCCAGGCTCACCCCTATCAATTTGGTGAGTACCGGCACTTCTCTTTTTCCATTTAAAGCACTGCCTAACAGTGCAGCAACAGTGGGCAGAGTCTGAGCACCGGCAGTTTTTTTTTGGGCCCTCAAAACGGGTCCGAAAAAAATAAAAATAAAGAACGGACTACCTTTAGTAGCCACGAAAATAGAGCCCGATAGAGACCCGTTTCGAGGGCCCCCAAAAAAAACTGCCGGTGCTCAGACCCGGACAGACCCGGCCCACTTAAAGCCCTGATGATGATCATCTTCAGCTGCCTGCTGCCCTGTCTCAAGCAGGAACGTGCCAGGCTGCGATGTGTGATACTAATCTATACAGGCATGCACAAAGTTGTAAAGAGATTTTTCAGAGTCTTTTTGCAGGTTTGGCAAGAATTGCAAATATTTCCACTTTCTTATTTCTGTTAGAAAGTTATGACTTTTACGACAATTTAAATGGCACATTTACTGATTGCCATTAGCAAATCGATCTGTCTGAGAAACCATTGCAGGAAAAAGGTTGGGCCTGATGTGCAATGTTTGCATGATGTGGAGAGGTTTGGGCGTGCGCCAAGTGATGAAGTCCAGAAAGTCAATGTTTAATTTTCAATTAAGTCTTTATTTGCAATCAGTTAGTTCTCTTGAAATTGGTGATTTTAAGGTCAGCCAACGCGTTTCGTTCTCAAGATGGGAACTTCGTCAGGGCTCAAAGGGCATATGTCCTTCTAATGAAGTAAAAGGTATATTGTATGATAATTCCACTCCAAAGGTGTAGTAGCCTAGCTCCAACTAGACCTCTCCCTTAGAAATCGAATAAGTGATCCATCAATTAAGTTGGTGTTCCAGGCAGTAACCTTGGAAACACTGGGAGTATCACAGGGTCTCGGTTGGCCTTAGAGGTATTTATTATTTGGAACGTCTCCTGCCAGAATGTTTGCATGATGTGTGAACTGAAGTAAGTGAGCCTGATGTTGGTAACTTGCTATGGCTGCAAAAATGTGCTTCATTCCTAGCTGACTGCCGAGCCCCTATATGTTTCCCTCATCTTCAATGCTTGATTTTTGCTCATAACAAAGTGTTGCTCATAGACGTTAAAATGTCACTCATAATTGCAATGGAATTATTAAAATGTCACACATGGCAATCTGAAATCTTGGTAGCTATGAATACTCTGGTACTGTTAGACTTGGCATCTTTGGCATGGGTCCCCTGACTTTTGGCCTCTACCTCCTGTATTTTTGATGCTGTGCTGGATTTAGTTTTGCTGGCTTAGATGCTTTGAGCACTTTGCCACTGCTGATCAGGGTCAAAGTGCAAGTGCTCTCTGTGTAAAATGTTATTATGATTGGTTCTCCCTGATTGGCATATTTGATTTACTCAGTCCCTAGTAAAGTGCACTGAGTGTGCCAGGGCTGGTAAATCAAATACTACTAGTGGGCCTGCAGCACTGATTGTGCCACCCACATGAGTAGTTCTGAAACAGTAACTCAGACCTGCCATTGCAGTGTCTGCGCGCAGTTGTTAACTGCCATGTAGACTTGGCAAGTGCACCCACTTGGCAGGCCCTAACCTTCCCTTTTCTTACATGTCAGTCACCCCTAAGGTAAGCCCAAGGTGCCCCTGTGGGCAGGGTGCAGTGTATGTGAAAGGTAGGACATGCACTGATGTGTGTGACATGCCCTAATAGTGAATTACTGCAAATTTTGTTTTTCATTATTGCAAGGCTACCTAATCCCATATTACAGAATGGGGAGTTTGTTTATAACATCCTATAAACATAACTGTCCCTGGGAACAAGATAGGAGATGAAAGTTTAGTATGCCTGAACTCAGAATGTAACAATGCATCTTTTAGTGAGGTTGATTTTAACATTCTGTGTTTGAAAATTCCACTTTTAGAAAGTAGGTACTTTCTTGCCTAACCATCCAGTGTGTCTCTGCTAGGATGTGTATTTACTGTCTGGGTTTGGAGTGCCAGGGGCTGGGAAGGAGCTGTGGCTCCAGAGAGCCTGATGAGTCAGGGCTGGGCTGAATAGACCTGGCCTGCATTTAGAGTAAGGGGAGGAGATTTCCTTTCACCTGAATGGGCCTGGTCTGCTTCCCACAATGCTGTCTCCACCTCCTGCCAGGAAGCTGCATCAGAGAGGACAGAACTGGTTTGGACTGGGCACAAAGAGAACAAAGGCATTTTGGGGTATAAGTGTTAGACCTAAAACCCCTGAACTTTAGATAACTTCTGGAATCAAGAGGAACCTTTGCCAAGGAGATGAGCTGGATAAACTGAGGAGAAGTACTGCCCTTACTGTGTGTCTGGGTTTGGCCTGCAGTTGCTGTTTCTGGCAAGGAAAGGAGAAGGACTTTGCTGTGTGCTGTGTCCCCTTCTTGAGGAAAGTCTCCAAGGGCTTGAGTAGAGCTTGTCTCCTGTTTTGAAGTCTCAGAAACACAAAGACTCCACCCCCAGCTCCCCTGAACTTCCTTGCTGGGAGTTCAGACCTGCCAGGAGTGCCTGTGACTGTGTGGGGCCTCTGGAGGTTGTTTCCGCTGTTAGGAGCTATAAAGCAACGCAACAACAAGAAAACCGATGCATCGCTCTTCTTGCGACAGTTTTTTGGTGCCACACCGTGGTGCGAGAAGAATCTTCATGCATCACCGCGCCGCTGCTGAAACAGACGCAGCGCCGGTAACAGCTGCAAGAATTGACGCATTGATATATCGCGGCTGAAGAAATTGCACAGCGCCACTCCACGCCGCAGCATCGTTCGCGGACGCATCCCGGATTTCCACGCATCGTCCCTGTGCAGCAAGTTTTCCCTAACACATTACCCGCGGATCGGAGTCGTCTCAGAATCGAAGCATCGCTTCCCTCTACAGAACGGACCAGACGCACCGCTGCCCTGTGCCCAGCGGAACTTTTGCATCGCATCCACAAAGGTCTCAGTAATCAACTCCTCTCTTTGTTTTTCGACGCTTCCCATCGCTGCAGCTGTTTGGCTTGGTGAATGTTGTCGCAACAACAGGTACTTTGCAAGAAATCAAGCATCCATAGTTTTCTATGGACTTAGTTGCAAAAGCCTTTTGAAAGTAATTTTTCTTAATAATTATATGTTGGATTTTTGTCATTTTGGTCTTGTTAAGTTTAGATAAAGATACTTTATTTTTTTTAACTGGTGTGGTGTCCATTTGTGGTGTTATCACTGTATTACTGTGTGTTTTAAGTACAAATACTTTACACATTGCCTTTGGGATAAGCCTGTCTGCTCATGCCAAGCTACCAAGGGGGTGAGCAGAGGTTATCTAGAGTATGTATCCCCGTTCCCTGACTAGAAGAAAGGGTCCCTATTTTGACAAAGGTACCTACCTCTGCCAACTAGAGACCCTCATTTCTAACAGGTACCAATTGACTAACTGATTGATGGGCTTCCACCCACCTCCTCCTTCCTCCACTGGTCCGTTATTCACGTTACTTTTTAGGTCTCGCCTGAGCCAGCGCTTTAGCGCTACTCTCGCGAGAGCTTTTGTAAAAGGGGGATTTGGAAGTGCAAACCAGTGCTTTCAGGCCGCCAACTACAGTGCATGTGCGCCGGGCGCGCGCACCATTTGGCAGCCTGCGTGATCATTTCGCGGCCGCTTTGATGTTCTCAGTGAGCCGCGCGGCCACTGAGAACATCAAAGTTGCCGCGAAATGATTACTTTCACTTTCGCGGCCATTTTGATGTTTGATCGCGATCACTTTCACTTTCGCGGCCGCACGGCCTCTTGTTCTAATGTAAACCCGTTTCGTTCTTTACGTACTTCTCGCTCCCCGTCTTTATTTCTCATCTATAACCCCTCGCGTTTTCCACTCTCAGACGTTTCTTCTACTTAGCCTCATATTTGCCTCTGTGACTCTTCTGTCACTCCCACCTGTTTCTCTCTCGCGGTCAGTTTCTCCCCGTCATTCTTTTTTTCCTTGATTTCCACGCACTCCTTCCATCATGTTTCTACTCCACGCCTTTCCTTATCTTATCCTTATCGTAAGGTTAGGTTTCTACACCTTTCCATATATATATATATATATATATATATATATATTTTTTTTTTTATTGAAAGGAAAAGGCATGTCGATATACATAGCTCTGCGCCTACAACCCGGAGGCCGGCTACCATGTTGCAAATATTAACCAAACAGCACAGGTTATCCCACATTCCGGAGGCCGGGCATCACCATGTGCAGCCGGTACAGCTCCTGCTGCCTTCCGAGTCGCTGGCCCAGTATGTCATTGTCTTTAGAGTTACCCCCTTACATGGGCATAGTTCTGAGTATTTTCCCCCCGCCTATTGTTCCCTTCTATTTCGTACCCTTGGCAATAAACTATAGTACCCCCTATCCCCGCCCCCGAACTAAAACAGGCCCCCCTCCTCACCCACCCATTCCAAACAGTTGAGGTTACCTGCCAGCTGCCACCTTGTAAATAGTATTGCACTCAGTACCCACCCGCGTCCCGAAATCGTGAAGCGTCACTGATGTCCTTCATTGCCACTGACCAGGGCGCTCCTGTACGGAATTTATATCTCCACCCCACCAACGCTCTCTCCAGAATCCCCTCTCTCATTGCCCTCCAAGCTGGTCCTCTCCGTCTCATTCTCTGCATCCATGTCTCCCCTTCAAATATAATCGGCATATAGCCCCCAAAAGTTTTTGGGCCGACTGCACGGCGGGAGCAGCTCACTAAACCTTTCCGTCTGTGTGCAACAGTAAAGTACATCTCGTTTCCACTGCGCCACTGTGGGCAAGGGACCTCGCATCCAACATAGCGCAACTCTTCGTTTCGCAATGAGCATACCCATATCTACCAACCGTCGCGCCGCCCTGGGCACCACCCTGGAGTGCCCCAACAGGGCCACCGCCGGATCCGGAGCCAGCTCCACTTCTGCCACTCCAGCTATCTGCTGATAGATCGCCTCCCAAAAGCTACGTATACCCGGGCAGTGCCACGCAAGGTGTATAAAGTCTGCCATTGGGTGCTTGCATCTTTCACATGCCAACTCGTCTCGCAGGCCATAACGATGCAGTCGCTCCGGAGTATAATAAACCCTGTTTATAAACTTGAAATGGACCAGCCTGTGTCTGCCGTGCAAGGAGATGCGTCGAATCCCCGTACAGCAGTATGCCCACATGGCGTCGTCGATTGCTATTTCGAGGTCTCTCTGCCAGGCCAGTCGGGCCTTAGTGTACTCCTGCGATCTTTGCGACAGCGCCGTGCGATATAACTTAGAGATTAACCTATGGGGACTTTTGGTCTTAATAATAAAGGACAACTCCGGAACCTCTGGTGGTTCAGCCATGTCGTCCCCCAGCAGCTGCCGCCAAGCGTGTCTAACTCTGTGGAATTGGAAGCGTTGCAACTGCGTGACGCCGTCTGCCGAGGTAGCCACCTCTTCCCACGTCTTAACTACGCCGTCTACGAACATGTCCCCCATGGTGTGTATACCCAGCGCACGCAGGGATCGTACCACCCCCTCTTCCCTGCAGGGGGACAGCCAAATCGCCCATTCAAGTGGCATCGCCGGTGAATATAGCAGCGCCCCTAACGTTTGCTGTAAGATATTATTCCAAGCATGACGAGTTGAGTTCAAAGAGTCTAGAAACCCCGTTCGGCGGTCTGGCGGCTTGAAAATAACAGCGGGGAGCGGGAGCGGGGCCGCGAACAAAGTCTCCAATTTGAGGTATGGGACAGCCCCGTCCCCATGTATCCAGCTATGCGCCTGAGCCCCCTACGCCACCCGATAATACAGTTCAAGATCCGGCGCTCCCAGGCCGCCCAGGTGGTAAGGCAACGTCAAGACCCGCCAGCGGACTCGAGCCTGCTTACCAGCCCACGCCAGCCGCAACAAGGACCCCGTCAGCCTAGCAAAGAAGGCGCGCGACAGCACCATGGGGATGTTAACGAACAAGAATAGAAACCTAGGGAGCACCACCATCTTCATGATGGATATTCTTCCCAGCAGCGAGAGGGGCAGCTTAATCCAAGTCTCCACATCATCTTCAAGTTTGCTGATAGCCCTGCCATAATTCTCAGACAGCACTACCTCAGAATCCATGTGCAGTTGTATCCCCAGGTATCGGACCGCGTCGTCCGACCACTGCAGCGGATACTCCATCTCGAAGGGGGTAGTGACCGGGGTCAGCGGGAAAGCAATGGATTTGGTCCAGTTCACTTTCAGACCGGAGAGTGCCCCAAAATGAACCACCTCCCGCAGCACGGGGGCCAAGTTATTTTCCGGGTCCCTGACGTATAGCAGGGTATCAACCGCGTATGTGGAGACCACTATCTTATAAGTAGGGAAATTAATTCCCTTCAGGCCGTGATATTCCCGTAGGGCGCACGCCAACGGCTCCGCCACCAGTGCATACAAGATAGGCGACAGGGGGCAGCCCTGTCTCGTCCCTCTCGAGATAGGCATCGCATCCGTAACTCGGTCTCCCAGCCGTAGTCTCGCAGTGGGTCCACTATATAGCACCCCAATCAGCTGCAAGAAGACCGGGCACAACCCCATTCGTGTCAGGACCTGTCGCATGAACGGCCATTCTACCGAGTCAAAGGCCTTCTCCATATCAAGAAAGACTGCCAACGCACGCGTGTCTCGGCGTACATGTTGCATGGTTCCAAACACCGTCCTCAGATTATACGTGAGGTTCCTGCCTGGCACGAACCCCGCCTGCTCCGGGGCCACGAGTTCCGGGTTGAGCAGGGCCAAGCGTGTAGCCAAAACTTTCGCGTATAGTTTAGTGTCAACGTTTAACAGCGATAACGGCCTATAAGAACTGCATTCCTCTGGAGACTTACCCGGTTTAGGAATCGCCACCAAAAGAGCTTCCCGCATGGATTGCGGCATGTGCCCTTTAACGCACATATCATCAAACAATGTCGATATGTGTGGGAGGAGCTGGTCAATGAAGGCTCGGTAAAAAGCAACAGTGAGGCCATCTGCTCCCGGGGCACTTTGCGCCTTCATGCCTGCAAGTGCCTCCAGGATTTCGTCCTTCTCAATAGGAAGGGCCAGAAATTCCCTGTGTTCGTTCGTAAGAAAGGGCAGCTTAATATACTCCAGGTAGTCCCCAATACTATCTTCCATAACAGTCTGTTGGGAAGCATACAACTTAGTGTAGTACGACTGAAAGCGCGCAACTATGTCCTCCTCTTCCGTTATGAGCGAGCCTTCCTCCGATGTAATCTGGGTGACAGCAGTTCTATGCCTACGGGCTTTTAGTATATTAGCTAGTATCGATCCGGGTCTATCACCCTCCCCATATACCCTGGCTGTAGCATACTTCCCTAAGTGCAGTACCTCTGCATCCGCAGTCTCATGGAAGAACCTTCATCTCCTCAGTTGCACCCACCGACTCTACTACGCGCTGTTTAGCTTCCAGGTCCCCCAGCTTACGCTCCAGTGTCGTCAGCAGCTGCCTGATGTCGCGCAACACCCCGAGTGTTTGGCCATTGCCACTCCTCTGATATAGACCTTAAAGGTCTCCCAGATAGTCTGAAAGCTGTCAACGGAGCCGGATTGGTATCAAAGAACAGCTCAAAAGCCTCCGCTAGTTCCTCCTTAAAAAGGGGGTCCAGCAGCGAGTATGGGGGGAAGCGTCACAGAAATGGCGGAACAGTCTTTCTGGGCACGTCCAACAGCAACAGCACCGGAGAGTGATCAGAGAGCGTGCGCGGCAATACCTTACATACTCGCACCAGCGGGAGGAGAGTCAACGATGCAAGCCAGTAATCTATACGTGTGTGCAAGCTGTGGTAAGCCGAATAGTGTGTGAAGCCCCCCTGTTCAGGATGAAGAGTTCTCCACACATCCTCAAGACCTAAGCAAAGCATTTCCCGCAATATCGCTTACGCTGCTGCTGACTGCGCCCTTGCTGGGCCACCAGATCTATCCCTCCCTGGGTTCAAAACCACATTGAAGTCTCCTCCCCACAGCACATGCCGCGCCCCATGGTCCCTAACCGTGCCCGCCAGTGCAGTGTAGATTTCTGGACAATCAAAGTTCGGCCCATAACAGTTAACCAGCAATAAATCCAAACCACTGCCCTGAAAACGCGTTAGCACAAACCTGCCTGCGCTGTCCGTAGCTAGTGATTGCGTTCTATAATCCGCCCTAGGGTTGACCCAGGTCAATACCCCTATAGAGTGAGTCGTGAAACCCGCCGCATGCGCAGTCTCGCAGAGCCCCCTGGTACGCAGCATAGGACTATGATTGGGAAGATGCGTTTCCTGTAGGAAAGCTATGTCTATTTCATTCCTCCTAAGGTAGTGCATAACTTTACGGAGCTTCCGGTGATCATTCAGGCCCCTGACATTCCAAGTCAGAACTCTGAGAGTGCCAAGGCGTCCTGGCGTGCCCGCGCTATTCGAGGTTACCATTCATTCTGTAACGCAAATCGCCCGCGACTCTATGTCGCAAGAAGCAGGTGCTCAAAAGTGTACAGTTCAGTGCATACCGACAGTAAAACCTCAAAACTTTGCAAAAGGAAACCCCACCCTCCCTCCACCCCCAGTATACCCACCCCAACTTGGCCTTGCAGATTCCCATATAGGGACGCCTGAAACCTCCCGCCTCCCTACCCCCAACAAATTAACCCCCTCAAAGTTGTGAAATGCACTCGCGGGCGGAGGTCGCTCAGTACCCACACTCTAGTGTGTAAGCACCTAGTACCTAACGGCGACCACCCGGCCGGCAAGCTAATATCTGCCCGTACGCTATACCTTGATCATGTAAGGCCACAGCTCTGCAGCATTCCTCGGGTCCTGATAACCCGAAGGCTCCCGCGCACACCCCATTGTAGAAACACAGTATCTTTAAACCCCTCAGGCAATGTGCACCGTGCTCGGGCGTAACTAGCTAGACCCCCTCCGGGAACTCCCTTCTGGGACCACACCACCGGAGGCAAGATGTATACGGGACTCCTCTCTGCACGCTCACAGCATACCATATCCCTTCAGACCCACACAAAAACACATACTCAACGCTGCTCTGGAGTCAAGAAATGTGACCCAGCCGTGCCTGCCCTCCGGGGTCAGTCCTGTTCGTCCAGTCCGCCATCCCTTGTGCCCTCCTGCAACTGCGTCTCTGGACTCCGTCTCTGCTCCTTATTCCAGTCCTTCAGTGCCTTCTGCAATGTCTTAGGGTCCAGAAAAATGTGTGATTTACCCTGTCTGTTGACACGCAACTTAGCCGGATACAGCATCGCGTTATCCAAGCCTAACTCCCGGAGCTGTTTTTTGGCTGGGGCGAACTGACGTCTAGCCTCCTGTACTCTGGCTGTGAAGTCCGGGAACAGTGATATAGTCGACCCCTCGTATACCAAAGTTTTCTTTTCGCGGGCCACCCTCAGGGCAGCGTCCCTGTCCCGGTAGTTCAACAGTTTCGCAATAATCGGCCGAGGCGGCGCTCCCGGTGGGGGCCTGGGGCCCAGGGACCTGTGTGCTCTCTCCACCACGAACATCCCCGAAAACACCTCCTTACACAGCAGCTCGATCAGTAGCGATTCTACAAAGCACTCCATTCTGCCCGTCGACGTCGTCTCCGGCAGGCCTGTGATGCGCAAATTGCACCGACGTGTACGCGCCTCTAGGTCCTCCGTTTTGTCTTGTAGGACCTGCTACAAGACAAAACAGAGGACCTGCATCATGCGCTCGAGTTTCCTCTGGTCCACGTCCAGGGAACTCTGAGCTCCCTCCACTTCTGAGAGACGTCTGTCGGACTGGTCCAGGCGCTCCGCGTGCTTGTCTATGCGCTCCCCCATGCGATCCATCCTGTACGATAGGGCGTCTATCTTGGCACCGAGGGATGTAATGCCACTCTGCAATCCTCTTTCCATAGACAGCAGCAGTCCCCGAATGTCTTGCTCTTCTTCCGGGGGGACGGATGTACCCCCCGCCGCCCCCTCCAGCGGCGTCTGGGCTCTGGGGCACCTCTGCTCAAAAGTCAACTTGGACTGAGATTTATCAGTCTTGCCCATCTTGGGTCACGGCGCCGCGGGGCAGCGTGGCTCGGTCCACCAGAATGCGCAAAACTTCGCACCGCTCAACGGGGCCCAACTTCTCTGTCTCCGATCGGGATCGCCCCACAGCGGCCGGCACCAGCCGTTGCGACTTCCGCGCCGTCTGCGGTCACCTCCGTTACCGTGGAGGCCCAGTCTCCCAGCCTCAGCACACTACGTCGCCCCACTCTTCTTAGCGCTGCTCCGGCAAGTCTCCACACTCCACTTAAGGCCAGTGTACAAAACCTGGGTTCCGTGCAGGGAGATGTCGCCACTCCAACGCCTCACTCGCTCCGAACCCCTGCTGCCAGCAGGGACCACGGCTGGGCCACCGCGGCACCTGCCGCCAGTTCACGCCACGTGCGCCCTCTCCTCAGCCGCAACAACGCAGCTCATCCAGCCTCCCCTTCGGTATGTTGCTCTTATTTTCCAACTACCCAATCCAGGCCAGGGGCAATGTCAAAGGAGCAGCTGCTCTGCGCCACCATTGAGCACCAGGCAGCCCGCCCCCGTCCACCACCGATCAGCAGTCAAGCCGCTCGTCTGTCCCACCGCAGGAGCAGCAGCCGGGAGCACCCCGTCTCGGGTCCGCCCCCTGCCGCTCGCTCACCTCCTAAGTCTGTCCTCAGGCCGCGTGTAACTCCAGGCCTTCGGGGCGGCGGGTCCGCTATCAGCAGCACTCCAGGCAGTAGTCACGGGAGCTCCCAGGAGGGCCCCCGCGACACGATCTAGCTGTGAGCCCCTCTGCACCCGCACACCCGCCGGAACTCTCTGCCGCAGTGCCCGTCTCAGGGTGTCTCCTCTCAGCACTAGGAGCGTCGGCCACCAGCTTCGGGACGCCTTCTCCTCGCACGTCCGGCCGCACGCACGCTGACGCAAGGCCGTCCGCGCATGCACTCGAGGCCGGGGATCTTCGGCCCAGCCCACCACCGGAGTCGCTTGTCCCCGCTGCTAGCCTGCGGCTCAATCCGGGCTCCAAATCCCACCTGTTGGGTGTGCGTCGTTCACAGCGCAGCAGCCGTAAGTGGGGATTAGTCGTGTGGCGCTTGGGGCCGGATAATTGCAGGATCGTGATTATTGCTCGCCGGAGCTCCGGGCTCAAGCAGCCATCTTCGCTGCGAGCTAAGCTCCGCCCCCCACCTTTCCATATTTTTATCTTACCCTCAGCATCCTTCTTTTTACTCATGTTCTCCACTCATTTTCTCTTTGTTTCGGTCTATAACTTTCCTTCTCCGCCATCATACGCTCCTGTCTTCCCATCTTTCTACGCCCGTCTCTTTCACGTTCAGATATAATACCGAGATTCCCAATCAACCGGGTAATGTTATTGTTTCGTATACTGTTCCCGAAGACCCCCCGCCTCTTTTCTACCACATATATCGCTTTCTCCCTACCACTGACCCTTCCTCTTCTTCTCCTCCTCTCAGGCCTCTCCTCTGTTGCAGGTGGCTCTGCATTTCACCACAGAAGGCTGTGACACTTGCAGCGACACGTGCACTCTGACTGCAGTGCAGACGAGGAAACATAATCCTTTCATTTAAAACAAAAAACAATACAGTTTCGCTATGTTTTGAGCATGCCCACGCGCCGACCATTGTCACAAACAGAAGCGCCTTCTTGCTGGTTGGTCCACACATCGTTTTCATTAATTATTGTCACAAACGTGGAGAACCCATCAGAGGCGTCATGACACACAATAACACTGCACTAATGGCTGCATTGTGTGCAAAACGGAAATGATCAGGTTCCTGCCTCGAAAGATTTGTTGCAAGCTCATCTCTCCATTGTCCAGACTGTCAGAACACAAAAAGGGTTAGCAGGGCAATATACAATTATATCCCAGGCAATGCTTATTAGAGGTTATTGACTCTCTAATTAATATCACAATGCACAGGCCTAGGGGGTGAGCTAGTGATAGAGATCAGGGTGTGTACAATATTCCCGCTACCACGGATAAAGTAATCTCACAGTTACACGCACATGCATACATCATACGCTAGGGCCCATTTCACTAACATACGCTCAAATACTCTACCAGCAATAAACCTGTGGAAGGAAAACACTCCTAAACACCCTGCATCTATACCGAGGTCGATAAGACCTGGTTTTTGTGACTGTCCCTAAGCATAACCTATACAATATATACAACAATAATCAATAATGCAAACCCAATAATTGACAAAAAAGAATATCCAACACCATGTTTAAAATTATATTGCTTTATCTAAAATTAGTCAAAGAAAATCAATCAGAGTAAATCATTTCTCATAGTTACCTATTCTAGCTAAATGTCAGAACGGGTCAGGACAAGTCTCTCGGTAAATGTCTCTCAAGACGAAGTCCCTTCAGCATCAATCCTCAGCAACGCAGATTCGGGACGCGGCAAAGGCAAAATGGCAAGTGGCAAAAACCCTCCCTAGGCTAACATCTCTTATAGTTTCCAAACAATAGAAAGATACATTGGGAACATAGAAAAAAACTATAATGTCCGCCGGACTTGCTGAGCAGAGCGAGAAGGAAAGGATGTAACATCGCTACATTTGAGAATCTCCGCTCAGGAAAAGTACACATAACGAAAACTACGGAACAGGAACCAAGAAAATAAAACATGTATCACAATAATCCTGCTTCTCCTCGGCCATCGAGCCACAGTTCAGAGCTTCTCTCTAAGGCTCCTTTGTTTCCCAAGGCTGCCAAGGACACTTTCACTTCTCTTGGAGACTTCCCAAAAACTGCTGCTGTCCTCATGGAAAGTTTTTCAAGCAAGGACCATGGTCAGTTAGCTTCAGGACCATTTCCAGCAGGGGTCTCCCTCGTCACAGTTTTCATATTATAAATCACAGCCAGGCTCACAATTCGGCCATCTTTCTTAGGCCAACATAGGCCTCAATAGACCATCTTAATTAAAAGAGACAAAAACAACGTTACTACAGCATAGTGATTAAACAGTGTTAACCCCACTAATACCCTTATGTGTATGCATTTATCTAGCACTTGCAACATAGAAAAGCATTAATTCAGAAAGCGTTTTGTGCTCAAAAACAAACAACACATAGCAACGTTTAAACATGAAAACACGCACGTTATTTTTTAAAACAGCATATTTATGCACACCCACGTGTAACTCTCTCTTCTCTTGTTAGGACAAACGGATTGATTAATATAAACGCACTTGCACAAGACAAATAATTAATTATTAATTATTAATAAATCAGTACAACGAATAGACATGCCAGAGCTTCAAAAAGCCCCAGAATTTTCAAACTGAAAACTCTGCTCCAGCAATCCCCCCTTTGGTGATTTTATCACCAAATAAACCCAAAAAAAAAATTAGTGAAAATTTAGTCCCATTTTAGGAGAAATTGGAAATGTCTTTTCCCCTTTACACAACATTAAACACCAGTCACTCTTTCATCATCCCTTTTTGTCTCTAAGTAAACACTCTCCCTCAATTCTTCTAGTTCAATTTCTTGAGGTTCTCTTTTCAACTTCTTATTTTTCTTTCCTTTATTCAATTTGTAAGTTAATATGTTCTACATCTGTTATTTTATTTATATGAAAAATCTTTGGAAAAACTAGGCCCACATAACATGTGCCATACCAATGGTCAGGCAACTTGTAATAAGCCTTATTCCCACAAACATAATATACCCCTGGAAAAATTGTATCTTCTCCACCTCTGAAACCCCAACCTGTTGCAATGAAGTATGTATCATGGCACTCACTAGTCCCGACAAAATATGTATCATATTGGGATTTCCTTCTTGTAATACAAAGTTTACCCTTCTGTGGTGCATCTAGAGCTAAAGTTGGACTAGCCCCATTCTTCAACTCTTTTCCCATCTCAATGTCCCAAATTGTCTCACTCACTTTATATTTTCCTGCTTTCTCCTGCATGTTCACTCTCCTTTCTTCTACCATATCCAGGAAAGCTTTCTCCTCTCCTTTCAAACTGAAAGTTAAATTATTCTTAAAAATGTAATCTAATGTTAATCCTTTTTCTTCAATAAAAATCTCACCAAAAGTGTTAGCTTCTTTAGCTGGATTCAGCTCTTTGTTCATTGGCAAATGCCCAAAAATACTATCTCTGTTAGACATCTTATAATCTACTTTCCCCAACAAATAAAAAACACTACTTAAAATACTACAAGAAATACCATATGTAGCTGGTAAATGATGATAAGTAACACCCTCTGAAACGGATGCAGGTAATTGCATACAAACGTAGCAATCCCTTACTTCCATTGTTTTCACATATTCATATAACAATTTTGAAAAAACATTACTAGAAAAGTTATTAATTGACCTATCTTTGTGTATGTAAGTATTACTAATTCTAATTGGAACTATTTTTTGTGAATTCTTCTCTACATTTGTCACATTCTCTGTATGCATTTCAAACTCTACTTTAAAAGTAACTAATAAAACTAAAACACCCCATAGAAGCATTAATAATCCAGTACAGCAGCAGCACATTCTACACCACCTTTTAAAGAAAGCACATCTATTTCGATTATTTTCTATGTTAGCCATTATAGTTTCGCCTCTACTACTCCACTACTGTTTGAACTTCTTCAATTCCAATTCTTCAGCAATTCTTCAGCTTTCAGTTTATCCAAATGATCTCTTTGTTCACTTAATCCAAGTGAATCCTTCCTTTATTCAGTTTGGATACTTGTCATTCTTCACTTCAACTTCTTCAACATCAAATTGTATTAGATCTCCAACATCAAAATCCTCAGTACTCGACTCTTCTCCAATGTCAGTCAAGAGTACTTTTAGAATTTCACCAGTATCTTCCTCAACCACTTCTCTCAAGATCTCTTCCGGATTATCTCGAGTCACTGTTTCTTCTTTTCCTCCTTCAGACAGTGCCACAGAAGACCATTCCGGCGATCTGTACTTTTGGTTGGGTCTTCTTACTCTTTTTATTTCTACTGGTTCGTTTGACTCCTTTGATTCTTCTCCTTCAGCTTTTGAACTTTGACTCGAAACTTCATTCACTTGTTCAGCTTTCGATGTATTTGCTCTTATTATTTTGTATCTCAGCCTCTTAACTCTGTTGTTAGGCCAACGGTCTCTTCTTAACACCTTTTTCGGCTTTATTTCTTTATTACTTCTTTCTCCGATCCAAGTTCTCTTTCTCAGAACTCGACCCTCTGTTTGTTCATCTTCATCATCTGTTTCAAGTGCCTCTTGTTTCCGTTTTCCAGCAGCTCTCTTCTTTTCCACAGATTTTTTTACCACTGTTTGAGACTTCCCTACTCCTGTCCCTCCTCGGGTCTCCGACACGCAATCTTCTTGCTGTCTACTTGTCCCTTCACCTGGCTCATCAAGAATGTTCCCTACACCTCCTCGGGGATCTTCCGCAATCTGTCCCTCTCTATCTTCTTCTGACCCTACTTTTTCAAGTATAATCTCAAGTGGTTCTTCAATCTCCTCCTCTTCTGATTCAGGAGTAGTCTCTGTGTGATTTCTCTTTTCTTTTCTTTTTCCTTCACTGCTGTTTGAAACTTCAGGCTCTTTTACAGAATTTGATCTCTTCTCTGATACTCGCAGTGGTTCATTCGAAGCTCTTCCTACTTCTTTTCCCACTGATTCTGTATCTTCATCATCGCTGGAATCTGACTCTTCAAAATACTCTTTACCAGTCCCTTCTTTCGGATTTGGAACTCTCAGAGTATGACTTGCATGTACCCAGTGCTTCACTCCAGCACACTTTACTGCAGTCGTCGTAGTCAGAATAACTTGTCTCGGCCTTCCCCACCTTGGAATCAAGCAATTTCTTCTTCTGTGAACTTTTATCCTCACCCAGTCTCCTGGACTCAGATCATGGGCTTGCTTCTTCTCAAGTGTGGTAGCTTCTTCTCCAACCTGGTGAAACACAGAATGAACTGCGTCAGCCAGGCCTTTACAGTAATCCAAAATCATGTCATCAGTTATTGTCACCAATTTATTGACAGGCACGAATGCATGGCGCATAGCACGTCCCATGATTATCTCGTGCGGACTCAAACCAGTAGTTCTATCTGGAGTAGATCTCATAGTCATCAGAACTAGAGGCAAAACATCTGGCCATTTCATGCCAGTGGCTAAGCACATTTTTCCAATTCTATTCTTGATTGTACCATTAATCTGCTCAACCACACCAGAAGCCTCTGGTCGGTATGCACAATGTAGCTTCTGCTGTATTTTCAATGCTTCACAAATCAAAGCCATGAGCTCATTTTGAAAATGTCCACCTCTATCAGACTCAACTGTTACTGGAAACCCGTACCTAGGAATCAACTCCCTTAACAGTAACTTTGCCACTGTTAATCCATCATTTCTTCTAGTCGGGTAAGCTTCCACCCACCTTGAAAACAAACAGACTACCACTAGAACATACCTCAGTCTGTTTACTTGGGGCATCTCAATGAAATCAATCTGCATTCTTGTAAAAGGACCTCCTTCTCTGCCTATTGTTCCCAGACTCACCACTGTCTTTTTCCCAGTGTTAAATTGCTGACAAACCAAACACCTTTGACAGATGCTTTCTGCAATTGTCCTGAACTTTGCATTGTACCAGGTTTGCTTGAACGACCTAACCATCGCGTCCCTCCCCAAATGTCCCTGGCCATGATACATCCTTGCCATTGACGACAAGATGGAGTTGGGCATTACTGGTCTGCCATCTCTGTAGACCCAAACATGGTCTGTTTCTCTTGGAGCACATCCTGCCTTAATCCAATCTTTTTTCTCTTCCTCTCCTGCCTCATCTTGCAACTGTTTCACTTCATCCCATGTCTCTAAGACATTAGTAAACATCACAGAGAGTAAAGACATTTCCCCTTCTCTATCCCTGTTGATGGATTGATTTGTTTTTGCACAATACTGTGCAACATCGTTAGCATAACGGTTTCCGACCGTTATAAAATCCTCCCCTAGTCCATGGGCAGCACATTTTACAACTGCTAACTCCTTAGGCAGCTGTATCGCCTCAAGCAATTTACCAATCATTTCAGCATTCTTTATTGGAGTTCCACTCGATGTCAAGAAACCTCTTTGTAGCCAAAGTTGGCCAAAATCATGCACCACTCCAAATCCATACTGACTATCAGTCAATACAGTCGTCCTCAAATCTTTCCCAATTTCGCAAGCTTTTGTCAATGCTATCAATTCAGCAACTTGCGCAGATTTCACCCCTTTCAATGGTGATGCTTCCATGACCTCTGAAACTTTGCATACCGCATATGCTGCACATAGCACACCATCATCATTTCTCAGGCATGATCCATCCACAAACAACACATGGTCACTCTCATTCAAGGGTAGATCCCTTATGTCTGGTCTTGGTTTTGTACAGTACTCAAGCACATCCAAACAATCATGATCATCTTCCATTTTCACACCCACATTTTCAATATCTGGCAAAAGCGTCGCTGGATTCACATTCACACATCTCTCAATAGTCACATTTGATGCTCCCAGAATCACTTTTTCATATTTAGTCAATCGACTATGTGACATGTACTGAGTTCTGCTTCTTGTCAAAAGAATTGCCACATTGTGAGGTACGAATACCCTTACAGGATATCCCATTATGATTCCCTCACTCTGTTCCAGACTCCTGCATGTTGCAGCCACAGATTTCAGACAACCTGGTAAACCCACAGCTACAGGGTCAAGTGTCGATGAGAAGTACGCAATAGGCCTTCTCAGTAATCCATGCTTCTGAATTAACACTGAAAGTGCACATCCATTTCTTTCACTGCAGTACAGCTCAAATTCTTTTTCATAGTCAGGCATACCCAAAGCTGGAGCCTCACACATCTTACTTTTGAGCTCTTCAAATGCTGCCATTTGTTCTGCATCTATATCCAATGGATCTGTCATCTCACTTTTTGTCAGTTTAATCAGTGGCTTTGCTATCAAGGAAAAATTAATTATCCACTGACGACAATAACCCACCATACCCAGGAACATTCTCACTTCCCTCTGAGTTTTTGGGGCTTTCATTTCTCTGATTATTCTGATCCTGTCATCCGTCACTTTTCTCAGACCCTTTTCAATATTGTGTCCAAGATAATGCACCTCTTTCTTGCAAAATTGCAATTTGGCTGGAGATACTTTTAACCCTCCATCTGCCAGATGATTCAGTAAAGCTATGGTATCTACTTCACAAGCTTCACGTGTCTTTGATGCCACAAGTAGGTCATCAATGTACTGCACTAGTACTGAGCTCTCAGGCATGATCAAACTCTCCAACGATTTCTTCAATAACTGATTGAATATCGAAGGACTCTCCGTATACCCCTGTGGGATTCGACACCATGCTAAGATACGCTGGCCAAACCTAAATGCAAAAATCGGCTGGCTATCATGATGTAATGGAATTGAAAAGAACGCATGACACAAATCAATTACTGTATACCACTCGGCATCATGTGGAATTTGATACAGGATCACTGATGGATTTGGCACGATAGGACAACATGCCACCACAATTTGATTAACTTTTCTCAAATCCTGTACGATCCTAAATTTCCCATTGGGCTTTTTTAGTCCCATTATCGGTGAATTACACGGACTACTCAGTAGTTCTCTCAGGACTCCTTGCTGAATCATTTTCTCAATTATAGGAGTTATCCCTTCAATTATTTCTGGTGTCATTTTGTATTGAGGAATGTTAGGATATGTGATTCCCTCTTTTACTGCAATTTTCACTGGATCTACATTATTCATCAATCCCACATCCTCTCCAGTAAAATCCCAAACTGTCCTTTTCACTGTGTCTCTCAGCTCTTGAGGCAAATCCTCCGGATTAAACACAGCAAATGCACCAATTAACTCACTTTCTCTATTTTCTAGAGTCACTCGGTACAAAACATCTTCATCTGGTGTTTCAAAGGCTATTCCATCCGGTGTACAAAAAATTGTGCAGTTCATCTTGCACAACAAGTCCCTACCCAACAGGTTCACTGGACTCGTGTCACAGACAATAAATCTGTGCATGTCTGAAAATTTCCCTATCTGTACTCTTACAGGTTCAGTAAGACGTGTTTTGATTTGTGTATTGGCTACACCAACTACTTGGATTGCTTCATCCGAGAGAGGAAGGTTTCTAACATCTGTTGACCTGACAGTTGATCTTGTCGCACCTGTGTCTACCAAAAAAGTAACACTCTCCTAATTTATTTTCCCATCCACAAATGGTCCTGCCTGGTCTATTTCTAGAGTTGCACCAAGTATGCACTCTTCTTCCTCTCCTCGGCACCGTCAATAATCACCCTCAGACTCACTCCCTTCACTCTTTAACAAGTACTGCTGTACTTTGTTAGAACGTCTTGGTTTGTTTACCTGCTCATCATTGTAGAATCCTGAATCCTGATTATACTTTTGTAACCCTCTATTCTGCGGCAAGGGCGGTTTTGGCTCTTGACTCTGCTGTCTCACAACTCTCTGTTGTTGCTGCTGTTGATTATTTCCTTCATTCTGCACCTGTTGATTTAAGGATTTATTCTCATTACTCACTAATGGTGGATTAGGACACTCCGATCTCCAATGCCCCAATTGGCCACAGTTGTGACAAGGGAACTTTTTCTTCGCTTCCTCAAGACTTCCTTTTCCTTTTCCTGCATATCTAGGTCTATTCCCTGCATTATTTCCTGGATTATTCGCCTGTTCTACTAACTGTGCTTCTTGTCTTTCCGCAACTTTCACTTGTGCCCACATTGCTTTCTCTTTCAGCTTTCTTTGTTTTGCTTCAATGTCATCACTGAAGTATTTTGCATGCCTCAGGATCTCATCTACTTTCTTACTCTGCCAATCCACTGTGTGCTCACGAATTCTCTCACCAATTTCAGGTCTAAGGCCATATACAAATCTGTATACAAAATGACTCAAATCTTTGTCACCCAGGTGTTCATCTCCACTGAATTGTTTAAATGCTAGTATCAGCCTCTCGTAGAAAGCATGAACTGATTCTTTCGCTTCCTGTTGTGTTCGATCTATCTTTACCCAGTCTGTCTCTTTTGCAGGAACTTTACTCTTCAGGTATACCATCACCTGATCATACTTCCTCATTACCTCTGGATCTGGTGCCCCTGTTCTTGGGTCTCTTGGATATTCCTCAGTAGGCCAACTCACAACTATTTTACACTCAGTCCACAAGTCTGCTGGAACAATTATATCAAACAGACTATTCAGGTCAACCCACAGCACTTTTGACAATTTCACAAACCTATCTACCTGCCTATACCACTCGACGGGCTTTTCTCTCAATCGAGGGAAATCATTCGTGAATGATAAAATATCCTGTCTAGTCCATGGAACATGTACATATCCTCCTCCAGGTATTTCTCTCATAGGATAATTATCCACTGGTTTCTCCTTTTCTCTCACTGGAAATGCTGAATAAGTTGTTGTTCTATCTTCAGTCTCATCTCTTTTCTTGTACCACCTATCCTTCCACTTTTCTACATCACCCCATCTTCGCAATAATGCTACCATTTCCTTAATCTGTCCTGTTCTACCAGTAGCATTCAAATTTTCAATATCCTTTTCTGTAAAATCCATCCTGTAAGTTCTTTGTAAAGCTTTCACTTTATCAATGTCAACTCCCTGTTCATTTGCTATTGCTCTTAGCCTGTCATGTGTATTCCTTGCTCTCCAAGTAATGTTCTTACACATAAACATTAGCTCACCATCATGATGACTCTTCAGAATTTCTGTTGGAACTGTTCCTGTGACAAGCTCTTCTAGTTCTACACGTAACTTAGCTACATCAATTACTTGTGAATCCTTATCCTTTTTCTGTAGAACCTTCATCCAATCATTCAAATCATCAACTGTTATTTCAGCAGTTTTTCTCACTGGAACAACTCTCTTTTGCGATTCTAAAATTGGCATCCCTGAACAACTAGCTTCACTAGCATCCAATATTTCACTACATGTGTCATGTCTTGATTGTCTCAGGTCATTTCTTTCTGCTCTTTTGCCTGAATCTCCTGAAGGACCAACTGAATTTGTCAAATTATTCCCAACATATGGAATCACCAGTCCATTTTCACCTGTCCTCTGTTTGTCAAACACAGGCATAACCGGACCTATAGTTACAGGCACTGTAACAGCTTCCAGATTCTTCGTTAATTCCCTAATCTTCTCTGTCAACTCTGTTGTAGTTCTGGCTAATTGTCTGGCATTCTTATCAAGGTAATGATCACTCCTTACCTCAGGTGTCTCATTTTCTGTCTCACTAACACAAACTGTATCTCTTATCGGAGAAACAACTGGTGTACTTTTGTCCGGTTCTGGTCTATATGGAGGTGGTCTTTTGTAAATCATGTCATTCAAGACCTCATCCTCATACTCATTAACTCCATATTTTCTCATTTCTGACTCAGGAACCCTTTCTGCTCCTCCTTCAACTGTTCTCATCGGATATAATCCCTCTGACATACTAACATCTCGCCACCTTTTCATTCGATCATGATGAGTCTCACGATCATGTCTCCTCCCAAACATATACCTATAGTACCCTCCAGATCTTTGTTTCTCTCTCTCATGTACTTCCTCTTCCCATTCCACTAAAGCCTCAAACTGTGTAGGTCTCGGTTTCGGGTCAAGACATAGCATCTTTTCCCGTAAATTTCTCAACACGGCCAGATTAAATGAACCATGTTCTGGAAAAGCTAGAACACCATCTTCTTTAGTATACCTAACCCAATTCTCCAACCATATACAGGTATGAAACCCATGTCTTGCAGCCATGAAGGATGCAGGTGTTTTCGGTGGAGGTAACAACTCACCCTCTCTCGTCTTAACATCTTTATCCTTGTTAAACCGCTTTTTAATTTTACCAAAAAATGTTTTCTTCTTTTTCTCTTCTTGGTAATACATTTTAGCGTTTACAAAAAAACTCTCTACTCTTTCCGTATTATAAATATACAATACGAATTTTCAACCAATTGCAGCGCGACTCACACTAACGCACCAATCCTGGAGCGTCTACGTCACTAAATAGTTCTTCCAATCCTTGCGCGGCTCACACTAACGCACCAATCCTAGCGCGAGCATTATTCTGATCTACCATCCAATCAGAGCGCGGTCTTACTGACGTCAACAGTCGCTGCAGTTTGTCTCCTGTCTTCTGTCACTCGTCTACCCCTCCTTTACAAAATCTTTTCAGTAGACTTCGTGTCAAAATTTCTACAAAATCTATTAGTTACAACATAAAAACATCTCCATTGTCCGCTTCGCTAACCACAGAATAGTAAAAGAGAGTCTATTTCATAAGAAACCTTTCATTGACACAGTAGCACTTCTACTACTCCGCCCTACTAACATACATTCATTAACTGTTTCCTCTAGGACTTGTCCAAAGAGTCTTACAATCAATTAAATATGTATACATTTACGCACATTCATACAAGAAAATATAGTACATACACACAGAATCCTGCTTCCCGAGAACAGCGAATAATCTGCCCCACTACAGAATTATAACATACATCAACTAAACAGCTTTCCTCTGTCCAGTTTCTCAAACAAGCTCAGAGAATACCTATTACTTCTCCCGCGATAAGCTTTAACGGTAATCCTTACGGATCCCTGGGACTTAAGACCAGAGTTTCACAGATAACCTTCACTATCATACACACTCCTTATATACCAGAAATATCTAATAGTAACATACGACGATGTCACTAATTCTGAACCCAGACAATGTGACGCGCAACTTCAATTGTCACACGTTATTCCTTACAATTCCGTCTTTCCCGAGAGCAGCATATACTTCCCTCTGCCCTACTACGGAACTGCTACAGCTTCCAAGTTCCAGAAGCACTACATATAACTCAACAGTACGACTCCAACAAATAGTATTAGTACATATACCAACATGAACCAATAATCAATAATCAATAAAAACAAGCTTATCTAATCAAGACAATCATCAAAAACCATCCTCTGCTACCAGGAAATTGATAGAGATCAGGGTGTGTACAATATTCCCGCTACCACGGATAAAGTAATCTCACAGTTACACGCACATGCATACATCATACGCTAGGGCCCATTTCACTAACATACGCTCAAATACTCTACCAGCAATAAACCTGTGGAAGGAAAACACTCCTAAACACCCTGCATCTATACCGAGGTCGATAAGACCTGGTTTTTGTGACTGTCCCTAAGCATAACCTATACAATATATACAACAATAATCAATAATGCAAACCCAATAATTGACAAAAAAGAATATCCAACACCATGTTTAAAATTATATTGCTTTATCTAAAATTAGTCAAAGAAAATCAATCAGAGTAAATCATTTCTCATAGTTACCTATTCTAGCTAAATGTCAGAACGGGTCAGGACAAGTCTCTCGGTAAATGTCTCTCAAGACGAAGTCCCTTCAGCATCAATCCTCAGCAACGCAGATTCGGTACGCGGCAAAGGCAAAATGGCAAGTGGCAAAAACCCTCCCTAGGCTAACATCTCTTATAGTTTCCAAACAATAGAAAGATACATTGGGAACATAGAAAAAAACTATAATGTCCGCCGGACTTGCTGAGCAGAGCGAGAAGGAAAGGATGTAACATCGCTACATTTGAGAATCTCCGCTCAGGAAAAGTACACATAACGAAAACTACGGAACAGGAACCAAGAAAATAAAACATGTATCACAATAATCCTGCTTCTCCTCGGCCATCGAGCCACAGTTCAGAGCTTCTCTCTAAGGCTCCTTTGTTTCCCAAGGCTGCCAAGGACACTTTCACTTCTCTTGGAGACTTCCCAAAAACTGCTGCTGTCCTCATGGAAAGTTTTTCAACAAGGACCATGGTCAGTTAGCTTCAGGACCATTTCCAGCAGGGGTCTCCCTCGTCACAGTTTTCATATTATAAATCACAGCCAGGCTCACAATTCGGCCATCTTTCTTAGGCCAACATAGGCCTCAATAGACCATCTTAATTAAAAGAGACAAAAACAATGTTACTACAGCATAGTGATTAAACAGTGTTAACCCCACTAATACCCTTATGTGTATGCATTTATCTAGCACTTGCAACATAGAAAAGCATTAATTCAGAAAGCGTTTTGTGCTCAAAAACAAACAACACATAGCAACGTTTAAACATGAAAACACGCACGTTATTTTTTAAAACAGCATATTTATGCACACCCACGTGTAACTCTCTCTTCTCTTGTTAGGACAAACGGATTGATTAATATAAACGCACTTGCACAAGACAAATAATTAATTATTAATTATTAATAAATCAGTACAACGAATAGACATGCCAGAGCTTCAAAAAGCCCCAGAATTTTCAAACTGAAAACTCTGCTCCAGCACTAGCACTCAATTCCAGCCCACTCATTATCTTTCTCACATTACAGGTGATCAGAAGCACGAGGCTGCAGGTCACACATTGCAACACTAGATTACAACATTGTACTCGTGTGTTATGAAATCAGATGCGAAATGAAGGGTTTTCATCCTTGGAAGGATGTCATAAATCACTCTGTTATCTCGCGGGAGTTCAGATGTGGTTGTCAGTGACTGCTGTCACATATGCCTCACATTTAGGGATTTCCAAAGCAGCTACCGGATATCTGTAGGCAACAGAAACTCTGCAACCCCTTATGTATTGGGGTGGCAGCCAAAGCAAACATTTTATCCAACATAGCGCCACTTTATTGCTAAATAGAATGCTTCGTTGCTCCTCAGCTCGGTTAGCGCTATGCCAGTTCAAACACATATATATCTTTCGGAGATTTTCTCGGAGAGAGTGTATGTTTCTTAAAACAAGATGATTTTGTGGGATTTCTGCTGGTTGTCCAATGTCCTGGAGAGGGGCTTGTAAATCTGCCCCATGGAGTTTATGTGGCACACACGACTTTACACACGACTGCGCATTTTGTGAGTGACATTGAGAATCAGTGAGTTGCAAAAGAGCACAGGATCGTGTGCCCACGCTAAGACTCCCAGTCATTTTACCCGCTCATTACAGAACTGCTAACATGGGCAGCTCGAAGGATATTTTTTTTTTTTAGAGTATGCCACTCGCATATCAGGTTTAGATCCCCCTCACTCACCCGCTCCTCAAACTCCCTTACTGCACGGTAGATTTCCCTGGTAGAACAAACAACAGGCGCCACTGAGCTTTTTTAAAAAACATAGCCTTCCGTCTTGGTTAATGGGGGCATTCGCAAGTGTTACAAATACTGTAAACACCGGCGCCAGGACAGAAACAATACCAGGCATCCTTACGGATGCAAGTTGCAAAACAGGTTCCGGTTCTGCTTTTAAACACACATTTGAGTCGCAGATTGGAGGGTTTTAAGAACGAAATACATGCAGAGAAAAATTTAGGGACTTTAATACACGCACTAATACCTTTTTAGTAAGTTTGTCTTGGGACACTCCAGACAGCCCTTGTGTTTTACGTTTACATGCTCCATCCTCCAGCTCGATTTATTTTAGGGCGTTTTAGCAAGCATGAACACTACCTATTATTATTAGAGGCATTTATATGAACAACACTTACTTTACACAAGAAGGAGCGTTGGGTACATGACAAGAAGAATCAGTGAGTTAATAAAGATCACAGGATGGATTAACGGCTGCCACTGGCCATGCCAATCCAAGCCTTATAACAAGCATTTGCAATGCAATAGGTCTCGCATTTACGCTAGTTTGAGCTATTGACATTGCAAATGACAATGCCTTTTATTTTTGTTTTTTTAACATAAATAAAAGGCATTGTCATTTACAATGCCAATAGCTTAAACTCGTGTAAATGCGAGACCTATTGCATTGCAAATGCTTGTTAAACCATTGCTACAGCATAGGCCAATCGGACAGACATCCCACCTATGCCATTGCCTCCGTTTACTTTGAGTGGCGGTATTTTTTCTTTGACAATATGCTCCCAATAAGACCCTCCTCCCCTGGGGGCTGATCCGCGAACTCCGCACTCTTAACCCCATGATGAAAAGGCCTTAGCCTCAGATCTCACAACCGCGTTTTAACCCGCGACTGGGATCCCAAGGCAGTATGGGAAGATTACATGATTTGCCCAAAATCACACAGTATGTTGAGCTAATGCAGAGACTCGAACTTGTTTACCCTGTTTCAAAGTCGGCAGCTCTGGTAACAATTGGCTGATTGATTGGGCTTCTATCCACCTGCTCCTACCTCCCCTGGTCTGTTATTCATGTTACTCCCACCTACCAATGCTACAGCATAGGGTAATCGGACAGACATCCCACCTATGCCATTTCCTCCCTTTACTTTAGGTAACAGTATGTTGCTTGAAGATATTATGCACCCCGCCTTACAAGTAATTGTATTGTAATACAAATACAAGTAGTTCCCTTCTTTTTATTTTCAATGCCTTTTTAATTTCTTTGATTCTTTGTACTTTTTGTTTTATTGTCCTAACTCGACTAAAGTTTACTTTAATACTCATGGCAGATTTGGCAGTCCTGGCAGCTTCTTTTCCCCTTCTCTCCTCCTTTCACTGTTCCTGTTTGTCCTGGATAATTCTCTGCCTCTCTCCCCTCTCCCCATCCTCCTCCCCCATGATTGAAGTCACAGCAGAGGCTCTGCATTCTTTCTTTATTACACACGTTAGGGCTACAGCTTACACCATTGTAAACCCACTTACAGTTTGCACTGGAAATCTATGCAGCGTTTTACTTTTTCAATGTATTTGATGATGTTTCATTCCACGAGCCTCTTAGCTTGTCTCCTCCCCGCTCTCACCCCCCTCACTGAGTAGAAATCAGCCCTGCTCCCGAAAGAACTTTCTTATAGTATGAAAGAATTTCAGTTAATTTATATACTCAATACAATGTTGGAACATAAATATAGCCAATTTAGAAATTGTGTTCGGTAATCTTGTGCGTTTTAGATGGTATTATGCAATATTTTTTGTTTTGTTTGGTGTTTTGGAGTCTCATAAGCGTGAACTCGACCCGAAGGTATCAACGCGCTCTACATGAGCACCAGTTGCATTTTTGTTTTACTAGGCATGAGTGTCCCAGCAGTTTTATTCACAGCTGCTTATTTGTGCCTGCAAACAAAGGAATACTGGCTTTGCTAGTTGTATGAGAATTGACACAAACAAAGACCTTTGGATTTGATCAAAGATGTTTTGAAATATTTAAATAATAACTTTTGCTACTCAATAGGCTTTGCAATGCACTGGTACGCAGGCGTGGTTCAGACAGTTCTAGAAAAGGCCTTTGACATAAGGAGGAACGGTATGTTTACATAACAGGCAGAGGCCTTAGCCTCTGCGAGTCTGTTTTGAGGAGCTGCCTGTGTTGCCAGAAGCATGCCCGAAGCATAGCTTACATTCACTTCATGGAAATCAACAGAGTGATTTTAGCAGAAATATGGGCATATTCCCAACATGTACTAAAAACATAGTAAGATGGAAGGATGGTTTAGCGAGTTTAACAATCACCATTGGACAATGCAGTAATTGGAAGGTCAAGTGGTCAAATCTGATTAAGGTCATCTGCATTCTATCCTTCTGAGATCAGTAAATTCAGTACCATTACATTGTGTAATAGTAGCACTATTGTATTGGGTAAAGGCAATCCTTGTTATTTAAAGCATTTAGAAATGGTAGGTGTGTACTGCATATAATCAATGTCTTGTAATAGCAAATTAGGTTTAACACAAAGGAACACAGGCCCTCACGGCAAATCAAGAGAGTGGTGAACAAGAGCCAATAAGATGGTAATTTTGCATTCTAACAGCACAGTTGCATCCCAGAAGGCAATGGTGAATTAAATGTGTTTATTGATTAAGTACACTGTGTGTGTGCAACTTCCAGCAACTCCCCTGCCCCAAAATAAACACCATGTAACCTTCTTCAAGTTGGCACAGTGGCATAACCGCTTGTAGTAAACATTTTGTGGCATCTGCAAGTAACAGTTTAAAATCCACATCCTGCACAAACTACCTATCCTTCTCTATCTTCCTTTCTATCTATTCTGCGCAGCTCTCACCCCTATTCAACGTGCTACATAATTCCATTACACATATATACTCCACAACACAAAATTCCACCCCACACAATTCCACAACTGTCAATTCCAATACAACCCACATAATTCCACTACACACCACATACATCCACTACACTCCAAACAAAAACACGTGGGTAAAAGACATTGACATTTACAACGCCAATGGCTCTGACTCTCGCAAATGTGAGACCTATTGCATTGCAAATGCTTGTTTGTTACTGGTGAGAGCCCAACAACTCCCACAACAATAAAGTTTTACAAAAGTCATTGCAAAAAAGGTACTCGAGCACTCACAAAGCCAAAAAGGTGGCAGTCAATGCCAGATCTAGTGACTTTGCCAATGCTTTTTCATGCAAAGATGAGTCTTCCATTTCCCTTGTTATGCGTTGTCTTCCCAGTTGCTTGAATTACTCGTCCTTATCGCTTTCCTCTCAATCACTCAGCCTGTTACTTTTGCTGCACATCTCTGCTGTTGCCTTCTGTTGTACGCACCACTTTAACCTACGATGTAAAGTCGTAAGGTGGCTCTTTCTCCCTTCGCTCATTCCTGACCAGTGCAATATGTTTGTCCTTTGTTCCTCCCCATAGCTAGAGTGATGGTTCATATCCAGATCACTTCTTATGTAATGTCCTCCTCTTTCTTATGCGGTGTGTAATCTGTGATATGCTGTTCAGTGCTCTTTCCTTTGGTCGTCCTTGGGATTGAATTCATAGCGAATCTTGATATTCTCTGTTTTAATTCATTCTGTATCTGTGCTCCCTAGCTCAATGCAAGACTCATATTTTCATGTGGTTAGCAATAGTGCGATTACTGCTCAGGAGAAGAGTTATGGGTGATCTGCCTCAACCTACCTATCTAGCTGCCTGCAGGCCCTGGATATTTAGGAAGCTTGAAGTCTGTCATGGGATAGGAGCAGCCCTAGTGCGGATGACCTTCAGTGGACCACGGGCGGGACGGACATCAGGACTTGTCTCGTTGGGTCATCTAGTATTCTAAAATATTAATGGTGAGGCATTAATAGTGCATCTCCTGACCTTGCAGAACATGGTGGCGCTTCTGTGAAGCTGGGCAGTTGCGTTCTGCAGAAGAGAGTCTTTGCCTTGCTGTATTCCTGTATCATGGAATGTGGTAATACCACTTGCCTGCATAGGACATCCATGCCAAATAGTACCAGAAGAAAGCTGGTGCTGTGCATGCTATTGGCCATTTCATTCTTGCTGTGTGTCAACATTATAATTACCAGTTTTGTAATGTAATTATCGGGATGTTGGTATCTCTGTAAAGGCCCAGCTCACTCCAAATAAGGCGCAAGTGCTGGACTTCCTTAACTGTTAGCTTTACTAGTGATGCTTTCTGACCAGGTGGATGGGGATTGGCTGAAACCCAGCCCAGGCAAGCAAGTAGTGATGCGTATGCTCCTCCAGAGATGCTGGAAACTGGCCCGTAGCAGGGCAGTCTTGCAGTCCTCAAGCCAGCCTTACTTTCTTTTCTCCTCCATGGCCAGGATCTCCCAGAGTCTCCATCACTTCAAGGGGTTGTGGTTGGGTTTCATCTCGCTGAACATTTCTTCACTGTGCCCGATGGTCTGAAGTGAATCTGTTTTAAGTTGCTATTGTTTAATACCCTTTTGGGCCCAAATATTTGACTTTAATTAAACCATTTGAAGATAGTTTTGTGTTATTTATGTCAATGGCATGTGAGCCTTAGTAAGAACTATTGTTTTAGTTTAGGGAAGGTCCAGTCATTGGTGAGTATGAGAAGAAGACACATTCTTACCCAAATTATCTTCTCATGCTTCTTATGAAAAATACCACGTCACTAATATCTGGTATAAATACAGAATCTATACAGCGAAAATAAATATATGAAAATTCAAATTGTTATTGATTGTAAAATATAAATGTAAGCAGTTTAAAATCCGTCAATATCTAAATGGGCGTTAGACAGCATGTTTAGAAACATGCAGATATATTCCTTCTTTCTTGCACTGAATTTCAGCTGCTAAATAAACACACGACCATACATGTTTCATAGGCAAATTATAGTATATGTTCAAGGACAAAAGTTTAGAGGAAGGAGCTGAAAAGGTAGCTCCCCCTTTGTTGTTTAAGCAACACATTTTATTTTGACCATTGACCTGCCTTTCACGATGTCTTCAGCCAGCAGGCAGTTTGGCATACAGCTCGACTGTAATAGCGTATTACAGCACAGTAGTTATACCACTTTCTCATTGTAGATGAGTAGTTATGTCGCAACAAGACTGTAACAAGAAAATAAAAGAGACTTTACAAATTTCCATATCCTATATGAATAACAATAAATGTGCATCAGAATAGGAACCAACATATTTTAGCAATACTGTGAAAAAGAAGCAATGCTGGTAACCTGGGATGACGAAAAGTGATGAGTCCAAGTGGCAACAATGGTTATGAGCATTGCAAATAGAAAGGACATGAATGTTTTTGGCAGAAATCTTGATTGTGAAATGAAGCCTGAGAAGACTGGGGATTCTCTTCCGTCTTTCTGATTGGTTAGATTCAGGTGGCAACAAGTCGCCCAGAGGCGATGGCTTTAATTTGAGTTATGTTGACTGTATGGCCTGAGGATCCCCTGGCACGGCTGGGCAGGAGGCAAGATGGCACCAGAAGATGAGTGCCACTGGCATCTGACAAGGGGAGCACAGAGAGACGCTCGGCAGGATGCTGGTGTCGGGTCCTAGAAATCACGACTGGACTTGGTGGGTGACCAGTGGTGGGTGACCAGTGGTGGCTTCAACATCCCCCTTTAAGATGGGCAGAAAAAGTAAAGCACAGGCACGGCCTAGTGAGCGGATCAGGCTTCTCAGCACTCTGTAGAGCACAGGCGGGTGAGGTGTAGGAGCCATGCTGCAGTGTGGCATGGGGCAACAGGACACTGGCACCAGGTGTGGGTTCACATGTCTTTGTGTCTGTGTGCATTGATACCTATTTGTTTGAAGATGTCTGTTGGGATTTGTGACAGAGAGTGTACTGGTTTGTCTGTATGTGTCTCTGGGTCCTTTGCCTCAGTGTGCATGCAGTACTCAAAAGCCTAACCTATTGGCTTTGCTAACCATGGTTTTTAAAGTGTCTACAAGTTCTTGGTCAGTTATATCTCAGACAGCTGCAACATTCCATTGTGGATAATCCATTGACCTTCACAGCCAAGAGAACAGATGAGACCTGCACTCACTAGTGCTGCTGATGGCTTCAAGTATAACCTTTGACCTTCACGATGGCGATGATGTCAACGTTTCAGACTCTTCCTGTGGTGACCAATGAGATGAAAGGCTGTCTAGATCAGGGGAAGATTTAAAAGCACCTTGCGCTGCCGGTGCACCACTTTGCGTGATGCACCGGCGACGCAACCTGCTGTGTGATATTTACAAGCACACGTAAAGCCACACTTGCTGGGTTTACCTGTGCTGGTTAATATCGCCCCTTTTCACATAACACTTTGCATGTTAGGGGCATGACATCAGTGTTGCTGTGGGTGTTCCCACACAACACCCATGTCCACTGATACATTTCCAGATTTATGAGCAATCGCAAATCTGGAAAAACGTCAGAATGCTACGCCACCCATGGAGAAATGTTTTCATTTCTCCTTGTTTTTTTCCTCTTTCAATACGTGTTGCATTCTGCAGCACGCATTGGAAGAGAAAATCACCTCAATTGATTGTTTTTGTGCAGGAAGGTGCCCCTTCCTGCACAAAAAAATGTCCCCACGACACAGGCATCCTTGCACCCTGGTGCAAGGGTGCTTGCGCCGTCGCATGGCAGCAGTTTGTGCGCCAGCGCAGGGGGAAGCATGGAGATGCGACATATTGTTGTAAATATGTTGCATTCCTATGCTTCGAAACTAACGAAGTGCAGTAAAATGACTTAAGGCACAGCGCTATGTTAGTTTATTGTAAATCTGCACCTGAGTATCTTTCCAGGTCGGCTGGAGGAGTGGTTTTCATCATTGATAACTAGGGTGTCCAGGAAAAAATGGCAGAGGAAGGGGCACTAAAGCCAGAGCTACCGACTTTGGACTTGAGGGAACCAGGTTCGAGTCTCGGCGTCCTCTCAACATCCTGTGATTCTAGGCATATCGCGTAATCTCGCCGTGCCTCAAAAACATGAACGCGACCTCGGGTATCGTGACTGGTGCTTATGTAAAGCGCCCCAATACTCTCAAGTCAAGCTCGCGCTATATAAAAATAAATGGTATATGAAATGAGGGTCTCGTGCACAAATACGCAGAGAGCATACATCTTCCTTTGTAATCACTTAACACAACCAATAGATTAAATAAATGTAGAGAGACTTCCTAATGGTCTGAAACTATCCACCTGTAGTGTGTACATGACATTTCACAGTCCGGCAACAACTAGTCGGTGTGTCTTAAAGTTCTCCTCCATCCTCCACAATTCTGCTAAATGCAATCCTTTCTTGCTTCCGGTCTCCCCGCGTTCATGCTTCTTGAAAGTCGGCTTCCCTTAGAACAAGTTCCCTGGGCCTTGACCAGAAATGTACCTGGGAGGAGAGGGAGTGCCGTGAAACCATTCACACACGTTTCTAACTATAGCTCTCAATATGTCTGGTCACATTCCTGTCAACTGAAGTCAAAAGCGGAGACCGCTGCTGCGCCCCTTGCGCAGGAACGCGCTTTACATACCCTAATAATCAGTGCTTTAAATGGGAAAAAATAAGTGCAGGTACTCATTAATATGAGCTAGAGGCGTGGTGAGTGGGCGGGGCTAGGGGCGGGGCTTAGGGCAACATATGACGATACATAATGACTTCTATATCAGTTGCAGCAACTATGAAAAACACATGAGAAATGTGTGTATGTAACCAAAACAGGTTAACTCATTACACAAAATGAAACCCAAAAAGGATGATATGTTAACAGTTTATCGTTCTGTAATATTTGCTGCTTCTTAATGCCATGCTGTTATGTGGCACAATACTATATGCTCTCAAGCGTGCACACACACGCACACGCTCTATCTCTCCACATTCCCTCTAAAATCTACTGAGTGTCCTGATTCTCTCCCTTTTATCTCCACTTGCCTCTAATCTTCACCCAGCCTATAAACTTCTCACTAGTTCTGCTCCTCTTTTGCTTACTCTCCACAAGTCTTACATTTTCTCCCTGGTTTTTCCATACTTGTCTCCTGTTCACCCCTCCATGCTCCCCCTAAATTTGCCGTCTGGAAAATTAAAGTTAAGAAATGCACCAGATTTGACTTTACAGAAATGTGTGTTAAAATACAATTTCTGAGACGATTCATGATTTTCAAAACTCAACCACCTCACGTCTTTACATTCATCCCTACTCCTTCCGTCCACAAAGAGAAGCAGCTACTGTCCTGAACAAAAAGATGAAAAGAAAACCGGCTTTGGCGAAGGCAGAGGATTTTGTTGGGCTGTCACTGCATTAGAATGGCCAGTGCAATCAATATCCTGACTGACTGCCCGTCCCAACCCATTTACACACCTGATGGAGAGGGGCGGGGTGAGGCTAAAGCACTTTCAGCAGAATAGTCCTCGGGCACATGATCGACAGTGAAGGGTCTGTCTAGACCCTGCACTGTTAGTCACAGCGTGACGCACGGTAAGCCCTCTGCCCCCTGCAGGCTCAGGCCATTCACATGGGAGCTGCTGGAATCTCCAGCAGGGACTCAGCATGAGGCTTGGCGCTCTTACAAGCTCCTGAGAAGCAGAGCGGCATCTGCCCTGTGCTAGAGGAGATAAATAACCGGAGCCTGCAGTGCCATCTACTAGGGTACCTTGTCTCTCCCTGGCGAATGAGAAGTGCCGGTACTGAGGGCCAGAAAATTCAGAAGTGCCGGTACTCAGTACCGGTGAGTACTGGCCCATTTAAAGCACTGCTAAAAATAGGTAATTTCTTATTGTGCATGTAAGTACTGTAGCTCGTGCACAGTAGTGATATCACATGTATGTTTCAGGCAGTGCCTTGCCGAATCTTTACGCGTGACGCGGGTTAGAGGGAATGACTCACGCTTTTGTCCCCCCCAGGCACCTTACCGGAGGGCCCCAACACGGTCGTTATGAAGTCCAACAACTTACCTCAAAACCAGTGCCCTGTTAACAAACTCCTTTTTTAAAATTTCAATGCATTTATTGAAATATTAAAAAAGCAATACAACCAGAAAGAAAATCATACAATCGAGTGAAAGGAAACCCTATCTGGGAAAAGAATGTGGCGTAACAACCAAATCTGCCGACTTTGGAAATTTGGCATCGGCCTAAAATCCTGTGATTCTTGGCAAATCACTTAATCTTAATGGATGTGTCCTTGAAGTATGTAAGTGGTGCTCATGTTAAAACGCGCCAATGCCTTCGGGTCGAGTTCGTTCTATACAAAAACTACAGCAGAAAAAAAATCTGGGTACTACGCGATCAAATATGAACCGCATGCAATCGTATATTATAAAAGTCAATAAAGGTTTGTCCATTAGAGAGTCGTGAACATTTATCACAGTTAAGACAAAGATAACTTTGAGACTTATGGTTGATACCTGATACACTAGTTGAAAAATCTTTGGACAAATTACAAGGGAGCATAGAACGCCCCAAAACATAGAGAACAGGAAGTGAACAAAGAGGTGAGGAAAGGAGAACGATGCAGAGAGACGGGAGAGAGAAAGGATAAGGGAGAACGAGGGAGGAGAAAGCAAAGGGAAGCATTGTCGGGCATGCAGTAACACCAGCCATGCTAACGTCTTGAGGCATGAGCGCTTGTACAAGGAGCATGTGCAGGTGGGAAGGCTACGTAGCTGTTGTCACTTCTATAAATCTACCAAGAGATGCTTGATCTCAATACATTTCCTGATGGAAGACTGTAGAGGGTGACGCAATATATGAAAACTCCATTGTAAGTAACCCAAGCCCACTATGTGTGGAAAGAAATAAGGCTGGCAGATTTCCAACAGAGAAGGATCTGTTTTACAGCAATACTTAACAGATCTATTAAAGTATATTCCATGCAATTCAGTGAACTAGGCATTGTAGACACCAGTTCCCAATATAACTGTGGGAAAATCTATTTTAATAGGTTGATAGGAAATTTTGGAGAGCGTTCAGCAACATTGTCCCAATAGGCTATTAAAGAGTCTACAGCCTAAAAGCATATGGTCGAGTTCCCCTGGTTCTTCATTACAATTCCAACATATGGTGCAATCAATAAGTATGCTAAATAAAGTGTTAATAATTTGGATTGGGTGAGGGAGGGTATAATTTTATGACGTAGTGCTGTGGCGGTAATGTTAACTCAACTTTTCACATCTGGAGGATCTCTATTAATATTTTCAAAAAATACTCGTGCACTTAACAGGGAGAAGGGGTCAGGATTTGACTATGTGTGATTTTGTAGATTTAGTGGATTTGTAGGCTTTGGGGGCCATTGCACAAAAATAGGCCTATTTCTGGATTTCCGAGTGGAACATCATTTTTTACTTTAATTTCAGGAAAGTGTAGAAATCTAGATTGGAGAAGTTTTGAGAAAGCTGGAATTCCTCAAATCTCAGGGATTTGGAGGCCCTGTATAGATCTCTGACTAATGAAATGCCCTTCTCTACCCAAAGGTGCTGCTTAACACGTGTAAGGTTGTTGCGGGGATTCTGCTCATGCACAGAACTATGCACAGGAAACCAGGACCTCAGTGAATTGTGGTGTACCAAAAAACTCACCTCAGTAACCAGAACCCCTATCCGACTAGCATCAGTGTCTCATTCGTTCTCCGTATCATCTCGAAGCTACCAATGATTAGACAACCCAGAACATGCTACTTAGAGTACTCTCAGGAATGGTGGGAATCAGAAACACCTTTTCGCTATTATTTTCATATCAGTCCACAACAAGAGTAATCAGAGACACGGAAAAGTTTAAAATGTTTATTTTTAACTACGTGCTCTAAGGTGCAGTACTTTGGCTAATACAAGCAGGCAAATGATTAAAAATAAAACCATCAGCATTGTTACAATACCATAAAAATTTAAGGGAGAAATCATATTACAAATGATAGCGGAAAACAAGCCCTATAATACTTTGTGAACCACCCTCCCTTCGCTAGTAAACTAGTTTTATAAACTAATAGAAGGTCTCTAGGCTTGAATGAGGAACCCTATACCTCAAAGATCAGCTTAGGTGAATCACATCACAGGATCAGCACTGCTCTCTGTATCTGGAAAGGGTTTCTCCAAGTGTCTGAATCATGCATGCAAATGCAATATTAAAGGCACCCGAGTTTCAGATATTTGCAGCTGTGTGCGTGTTGTGTCTAGAGCGTGGGCTGATCAACCTGAATTCAACAGCATACATTGTTATTTGACCTTGACAGCTTCTGCACACAGTGTTCAGACTAAGGTTTCGGTGCACGTCTAGGGATGTGAACAACAGACCGTTCTCATGTGAAGAAAAAGCAAGCAAGCAGTTTTGCTTTTAATAACAGCTACCTGCAGTGTCGTGTGCAAAAGCAGCAAAGTGGCAAGATGGCGTTTTACATCTAAAGCGCTTATGCTAACATAGCAATGTGTCTATATAGAACCCCGTCTCCACTACAAGGTCTGTCGCAGTTCTGCTACAATTCCATAGTGATAGATGGGTGAATATTGATATACGTGTCGCCATTTTCTTGTCTAGGAGGAGAACTGCTTCATTGGTATCCTTAAGGATTTGGTGCGAATGTGAGGGTGTAAAACGAGGCATTAAAAAGATCACCATTAAGTGATAGGGGTGGCCACTTCTTTTTCTATCCATTCCCTATACAGTTAAGAATTGCATTAACCTAGAAACCATTGTGCTCCCTGCATGGCTAGAAATGCATTTTGGTAGTGGAACCAATTAGGGAGGTTGTATCCCAGGTTTTAATGGTGCGTTCATAGTTTTTATTACAGGAGATTCTGGCCTTTTTATTGTTCTATACAAAACAGTAAATTATTTTGTCGACTGAGGAGAAGTGGTCCGACAGGCATGCAGGTAACATACTAGAAATTAAATTAATCAAGGGAGTAATCCTATTTTTTATGGATTATATCCTGCCTCATCACAAGATGTGTGTTGTAAGTTGCCACTTGGTATGTTCCGCACACCCCCCTCCCTCACGGCTTCTGTAATGGTACGTCTTAGAATGTTGCTGTGAAGGCAGCTTTGGAATGTTGACAGGCTGCCTTCACCTGAGAGTTTGATTACCAGCAAGCTGAGGGTGCTACCACTCTTCAACTTAATAAAGGAGTTTTCACTTACCTGAGTTGCTTCATCACTTCATTCTGGCGACGAGGATGACAGCGGCTGTGGCAGGGACAGCGAAGCACCCTTCCCTGTAATAATTGCTGCTTGCTGGGATTTCGAAGTGACGCTACAGTAGTGAGAGGTGTTGCTGATCTCACGTATTTATACCACCTTTTGATGCCACCACAGCGGCGGTGCGTGGACTGAGGCAGTCGATGTTGGCGACTGTGGTCATACTTCAAAGCTGAACATTGTAAGCAGCTGATCTGACGGAGTCAAGGGCGGAAAGCCGGTGGCTGAAGAGTGTTCACGTGAGCCACATGGTAGCTGTTTACGCCCTGGTGATCCGGCGTGAAGCGTACGTTCGTTTCCTGGCAGGGAGGAGGATTGGAACAGCCGGCCAAGGAGACGGTGAGAGAACACGCCCGGTGCCACAAACCAGGGAGCGGAGCTTCAGGAGTGGGACAGCTGTGTGGAGGCAGGGTGTGTTACGCGTCTGCCTCTCTGCACTGACGGGGGTAATTCCACTCTCGCATCTACTCTCGCATCGGACCGGTAATCCACTGGCTCTTCCGAGTGCAGCACCGAGAGTCGAGTCCTAGCGGAGCCTGCGAAGCGGAGAACATCGCATGCATCGCAGCGGAGCGACGACGAGTGAACGGGCCTGACAGGAATCCCTCGGAAGACATCGCACAAAGGAAAATAAAACATAACAAACTGGTGACAGTCTTCCAGACAGCACGGTAGGAGGTGTTGTCCGTCGCTTCCATTTACCCGGCCTCTCTTAGTGCTACGGGGATATTTTAAAGAAACTTTTCTCTCAGGAAAGCGTTTTCCTCACGGCTCGACAAGACGTCCACAGAACAGAGCGTCTACGCTACACCGAGGGGACTCTGGGAAATCCTCAGTAATAAAATAGAAAGGGGACTGGACAGTGAGAGGGTTTCTCTGCAGGGAGAATTGATAATAGTATTGAACTGTTGGTACTATGGCCATTTGTAGAGGATTTTGGGGTAGACAGCAGTAGGGAGTGCACAGGAGGGAGAAGTAGGAGGTCACAGCTCTTTAACCTTCTACACCCTCTCCCCCATCATTCATCTTTACCCAGACGCACCAGAGAGCCAAGCAGGTAGAGCTAGAAAGGGGCATCTTTCGACTAATTCCACTCCGTTTCCGGCGGAAGCTTCCCCTCACCTTGAGAGGGTGGCTCTAGTTTGGTGGATCTAGCACTGGGGTTGGTGTTTATCCTTTGAAATATGGCAGGGGCAGGAATGAGCCAACCGCCACCATTTCTGAATGAGTTAGGGGAACCAGACATCCCTTGGAAAAGATGGGAAGGTATTTTTAAGTCCTACCTGATAGCCATTGGGGGTGGGAACTTCTCAAACTTAAGGAAGCAACACATTCTCTTACATAATTTAGGAACACAGGGTAGGATAATTTTTGAGGACATAACTGGAAGATTAGTGGATGATAAGGTTCCGGAAGAAGAAGAAGGGGTTGACGTGTATGATTACACATTACGGAAGTTAGAGGCACATTTTAAAGTAAAAATCAATGTGGTTTTAGAAAGGCTCAAATTTTTTTAAAAGAGCGCAAAGGAAGGAGGAGAAAGTATCCTCATACATAGCAGTGTTGAGAGGCATGGCTGCAACATGTGAGTTTGGGGCGCTTACAGATTCCCTTATCAGAGACCAGTTAGTAAGATGCACTAATGAGGAGAAAGTACAGGAGGAATTGCTCACTAGGAATCCTGATCTAGAAGAAGCGATAAGCATAGCTAAAGGGCTGGAACACACAGCGCTATGTATGAGAGAGATGAAGGTATCAGTAGAAAGTAAAGAGAAAGTCACGACTAAAGAGGCAGGGAAAGAGGAAGCTGTTTGTAAAGTGGAGAACAAGCAAAGAGAGGGTGTGAGCAATAAGATAGAAGGTTTTAAATGTTTTAGATGTGGGAATCATAATCATCTGGCCAACAATTGGCGGTGCCCTGCAAGGAATGTCATATGTAGGAAGTGCAACAGAAAGGGTCACTTTGCTAAAGCGTGCAATGTGGGTAGTATGAAGGTGCACATGGTAGAACACAAAGATGAAGAGGTGGGGGAGGAGAAGAGTTTTATTTGCCAAATAGAGGATGAGTGCACGGAGGATAAAACACAGTACCCCACATGTGAGATAAGTCTGGACGGAGAGATGTTCAAAGTGTACGCTGACTCGTGCTCTCCGTTTACCCTTGTAGACAAGAAGGCGTTCAATGAGAAATTTGCAAAGCACAACATCAGGCTAGAGACAGCTGATATAGCGCCATCAGGTTATAATAGAGTGCCCATCCCATTGGAAGGGATGGTGAGAATGAGGATTGCCTTCAAAGACAGACACACAGTGGGGAAGGTATACGTAACCAGGGAGGGCTCAAGTCTTTTAGGGTGGAAACACCAGAAGGTGTTGGGGATAAAGCTGGATCCCAACAATCAGGAGCAGGTACTTCTCATAGATCCTCCAGGAGCAGGCTCAGATCTGGTGAAAGAGTTTCCAGAAGTGTTTAATGAGAGACTGGGAGTACTCAAAAATTACATGCACAAAATAGAGCTCAGGGAAGGAGCAACACCTGTGGTGCACAAAACACGCTCCATTCCCCTATTGATGAGGGAACCATTAAGAATGGAACTAGAGAAATTGGTGGAACAAGGGGTCATACAAGAGATAGAGTGCTCAGCATGGTTGGCGCCCATTGTTATAACGAGTAAGGATGGAGGCAAGAGCATCAGACTATGTGTGGACTTGAGGGCGTTGAATGCCAACATAGTGGTGGACAGGCATCCCCTACCAAGGATACACGAAATGTTGAGCACATTGCAGGGAGCTAAGCTGTTTAGCGTGCTCGATTTATCATCAGCCTACCACCAGATCACGCTGCATCCCGAGTCCCAGCCATTGACTGCCTTCACCACCCCATTTGGTAATTATAAATTCCTGAGGATGCCGTTTGGGCTGGCGTCAGCGGCATCAGCGTTTCAGAGAGCAATGCAACACGTGTTGAGAGACTGCCCTAAGTCCATGTGTTTTCAGGACGACATATTGATCTATGGATCGAGCGACATAGAGCACAACGAGAATGCCAAAAAAGTACTCATAAAGTTGAAGGAAGTTGGCTTCACCACGAAAGAGAGCAAATGCAGGGTGGGAGTTACCTCAGTGGACTACTTAGGGCACACCATCTCAGAGGAGGGGATAAAGCCCAAAATAGATCTGGTAGAGGCCGTAAGGAGAGCACCCACTCCTTCGTGTAAGGAAGAAGTTCTATCGTTCTTGGGCCTAGCCGAATACATGGCCAAGTTCATCAGGAACTTTGCAATGTTAGCACATCCCCTCAGGGAGATCTTGAAGAAAAACACGCCATTTCTGTGGGAGAGGGACCAAGAACAGGCCTTTGAGAACATAAAAGAGTCCATAGTGTCTGCACCCTTTATAGGCAATTTTGATATAAATAAGGACACGATAATCACAACGGATGCAAGCGGCAAAGGAGTGGGAGCCATGCTGTCGCAAAGGGTGGACGATACGGTGAAAGTAGTAGCCTTTGCATCTAGGTCCTTGTCCGGAGCCGAGACCAACTATTCCACCATTGAGAAAGAGGCTTTGGCGGTGTATTGGGCGATAAAACATTTCAGCTTCTACATTTGGGGCTTACCATTTGAAGTGTGCACAGACCATAAACCGTTGGTCAACTTGTTTGATAACAAGGCCTTAGAAAACATGACTCCCCGCATCGCCAAGTGGGTGTTAGGATTGCAGGGCTACAATTTCAGAACAAAATATTTACCTGGACAACAGAATAAAGTGGCAGACTTCTTATCCAGAGCCCCGGTGGAGAGTCAGGAAGAACAAGTCAGTGGCCAGGGGAGTGTCCTGGAAATTAAACTCCCGGCTATAGTGAAAGAACAATGGGATGAACAAATGGAACAGGACAATACGCTCCAGGAGGTAAAAAAATGGGTGGTAAAAGGATGGCCAAACAGATGCGGAGATCTACCCGAGCACATACAACCATTTTGGAATGTACGCAACGAGCTGTCTATAGCCAGAGAGTATCTCCTCAAGGCGGGCAGGATAGTTCCCCCTGAGGGGTTAAGGAAACAGATCATAGACCTAACCCACGAGGGACACCTGGGTAGGAGTCTATGCAAGGCAAGGATGAGAGCTGAATATTGGTTCCCAGCCATGGATTCAAGCATGGAAGAGAAAGTAAAGGAGTGTTACGCGTGCGGGGTAAGCGATAAATCCAAAAGTACAAGGCGACCCCCGCTCAGTCCTGTGGAAATTCCAAAGTCTCCGTGGGATAAATTAGGATTCAACATCACAGGCCTGATTAAGGCAAAAGGGCCACAGCAATGGTACATGTTAGTACTCATCGACTATTACTCTAATTGGGTTACCCACAAATTCGTGTATAACATCAACACCAAAACCATAGTAGAATTCCTAAGTGACGTTTTCTCAAAGGAGGGCATACCATCCACGCTGATCACGGACAACGGTGTACAATTGGTGTCGGAGGAAATGAGAGAATTCCTAAGAGATATGTCCATAAAACACATACGCACCCCATTGTACTGCCCTAGAGCCAACGGCAAGGTGGAGAGAGCTAACCGGATGTTGAAGGAATGTATCCAACTGGCGGTCAGGTCCGGAGGGAATATAGAAGTGGCACTGAGAGACATGCTCTGGTCCTACCACACAACACCCAGCCTTTCCACGGGTCACACCCCCTTTGAACTGTTGAGAGGAAGAAAGGCGGGTTCTAAGTTATCTCCAAATTGGTTGAAACCCAAGGATCCGGTGTGGGTCAATCCAGATGAGTACAGAGGGAAAGTTGATGCTAGGCAAAGAAGGTACAAAGAGAGATATGACAGAAAATGGGGTGCGAAGGAGAGGTCCTTTAGCAAAGGGCAAAGTGTTTGTATTCGGAAACAGTGAGTCTGGGGGGCAAAGGGGACAAGTACTATGCTCCAGAAAGAATAAGGGAGGTGAAGAGAAATGTGGTCATCTTGGAAGACGGGAGAAAGTGGAGCATGGATCGGGTTGCCACAGGCTCGAGAGAGACCGAAGTAGAGGAGCAAAGGGGTAATCAGGACCTCAGGACCAGAGTAAGGGTGACCCAAGAGGGAAGGGGGCTCAGACAAACCAACCCCCCTAGTTGGCACAAGGATTATAGAATGGTATGAAAGGTATGGGCCCCGCCCGGCCTGCGTTGGGCTGCCCCTGCCACCTGTAGGATCTAGCCAGTTACTGTTCCTCCTCATGGCAGTTATTTAAGGGGGAAGATGTGTTGTAAGTTGCCACTTGGTATGTTCCGCACACCCCCCTCCCTCACGGCTTCTGTAATGGTACGTCTTAGAATGTTGCTGTGAAGGCAGCTTTGGAATGTTGACAGGCTGCCTTCACCTGAGAGTTTGATTACCAGCAAGCTGAGGGTGCTACCACTCTTCAACTTAATAAAGGAGTTTTCACTTACCTGAGTTGCTTCATCACTTCAATGTGTTTGGGAGAACAAGATTCTAGTAAGTTTTTAATTTAATTAATTTAATTTTGGCAGATGTTTTTGATTCATTCTTATCTTATTGTGCCAGTTAGATCATTGGAGAACAACACTCCAATATATTTAATACATTTGGGATGCCAGTGTAGTCCACAGTCACCCAAACATGAGGAGATATGGTGTACATTTAGCGGAAGGACTTCAGTTTTGTACCTATGTAGGCTGTAGACTGAGATTGTAGAGAAACATTGCATCTCATCCAAGAGTGCAGGAATGACTGAGTCCGCATTTTCACTAAAAAAAACAATATATTGTCAGCATAAGCCACCATTTTGAGATGGAATGAATTGAAGCCAACACCTTTAATGGCTTTGGAACTGTTGATGAATTGCAGTTGCGGATCAATTGCTAGCAGGAATAATATTGGGGAGAGAGGACATCCCCGTCGGGTGCCCTGATGGAGGGGGACGAAATCTGAAAGGTAGCCATTGACTCTAACTCTAGCTATTAGATTGACATATAAGTCCATAACCATGTGACTAAAGTAAGTGCCCAAGGTGTGGTAATGTAGAATCACTTCCAAGTAAAACCCAGTCCCCTTGTCAAAGGCCTTTTTGGTGTGCAGGGCGATGGCCGCTTTGAGAGAGTTGGAAAGATGGGCTGTTGCAATAATAAGCTTACATTTTGGAAAACTTGATTGTGATTTATAAACCAAATATGGAATAATAGGTATGAGACATTTTCTTTTATGCTTAGTTTTTGGCTTCCATATTTATTAGAGAGATATGACTGAAATTGTTTGGGTTCAAGTGGTCTTTGCATTATTTAGGGATTAGTACAAATGTAGCTGTGGCCGAAGTACCTGGGATCCTCCCGGTATGTGAAAAGTGAATGGCTTCAAGAGGTATAAGAATTGTATCTTACATGGCAAGTTTGAAGATGTGGACTGTAAGAAAGTGGGTTACTGGTTGAGGGGGGTGAAACTATTCTCAAGCAGCCTACACAATCCTTTACATGGAGAATTCACAAGCAGACCCTAAATCAACCTGTGTTTAACCCCTGGTAGCTTGGCACAGAGCAGTCAAGCTTAACTTATAGGCAATGTGTAAAGTTTGTATGCAGCACTTCAACTAGTAATAAAGTGAATATATATCACACAAAAAATCTCCCACCAATTTAGAAATATACAGTAAAATGTATCTATCAATTCGACACTAAAACTACAAAAACACAATCAATAGAACTGATGATATTGAATATTAAATATTTAAGTGAAAATAGCACCAAAAGTTCAAAGAGCCACTGACGGCTATCTGGTTGTGCGAGACAAGGAGAAATTCACAAGTTCAGGTTGACCGCGATTGAGCAAAGGTCGGAAACTGGGACCAGGTTAGTACAGCTGAAAAGTTACCTTCTAAGCCCAGCATAAAGAGTCCTGTTTGTGGTTGAAGGGGTCACAAGGAGCAGCGAAGCGTTGTGGACGGGTGTCGAAGAACAGGCCAGGCATCGTAGATGGTCTTTGCTGTAGCAAGAAGATCCTGTTGTTTATCATGAATGGTAAGGTCAGACCTTTGCTGTAGCGCTCCCCATGTGTGGTCGATGCTGTAGCACGAAAGTTGACAGAACTTCGCAGTACGAGCGACAAGATTTTGGTTCCAACTGGCCCATTTGCATTTGTGAATAGGCCAAAAATTCCAATTCAGCCACACCAGGGTCCAGGACCTGAAGGGAACCACTTTGGGGTAAGGAGCTTACTCCAGCTGGATCTTAGTGCTGGTTCAGGTGGTTGGGAGCCTGTTTTGTCCCTATGACTCTGAACAGCAGGCCATCAGAATTGCCCTACGAGTCACTCTGGGAGTCCTGAGTTCAGGTGCAGGTCCAATACATCTGAGGCAGGAGGACAGTAGGGCAACAGGGCAGCAGTCTAACAAGGCAGCAGTCCAAGAAGGCAGTAGTCCAGCAGGGCAGCAGTCCAGCAGAGTGGCAGTTCTTTCAGCTGCATAGCATTCATTCTTAGAGAGTCTTCACAGGTCCAGAAGCATACTGAAGAGTTGGTGTCTGAGGTCCAATATTTATACCAGGTGAATCCTTTGAAATGCAACAAGCTTTTAAAGATTCCCTTTAAAGTGCACATGTTTCCTGCCTCCCCTGCCTTGGCTCCAGACTAACTATAGGGGGGTATGCAGCCCTTTGTGTGGAGGCAAGCCACATCCTATTCATTTGTAAGTTGGGCTGTGCGCAGCTCTGCCATCCCATCCTGCCAGTGATGGCCCTTCCAGGCACACTTAAGCTTTCTACTGTGTGTAGCCATCTAGAAGAAATACACAAAGCCCAACTGTCAGTTACACCCAGTCATGTGACCCAGAACAGACTACAGGCTACAGGCACTAAATGGCTAAGGCAGGAAAATGACACCTTTCTCAAAAGTGTCATTTTCAAAATCATTACTTAAAATCCGACTTCACCAGAAGAGAGGATTTTTCATTACAATTTCACTTTTAAGGTATGCTTTCACGTGAAACCAAACATGAGCTGTTTCCCATTTGGAATTTACAGCTTATTTAAGTAGGAAGATAACGCCAATGATATCCTATGGGAGAAGCAGGCTTTGCAATACTGAAAAACAAATGTAAGAGTTTTTCACTACCAGAACATGTAAAAGTTAAAAGTACATACCCAACTTTTTTAATACACTGCACCCTGCCCTCTTGGCTATTTAGGGCCTATTCTAGGGGTGAACTTCTATGTTTTTAAAAGAAAGGTTTGGGCCAAGCAAAAGGTTTTTTTGGCAAGTCAAAATTGCAGTTTAAAACTGCACACACAGGCTGCAATGGCAGGCCTTAGACATGTTTAAACAGCTACTTAATTGGATGTGACTATAAGTGCTGCAGGCCCATTAGTAGCATTTAATTTACAGGCCCTGGATACATGTAGTACCACTTTACAAGGGACTTACAAGTAAATTAAATGTGCCAATTTGGGACAAGCCAATATTAACATATTTTAAGGAGTGAACACATCCAATGTAGCACTGATTACCAGTGGTGCCCTCTAAGTGGTGCACGTTAATAGAAAACAGTGAAAAAAGTAGGTTTTCAATATTTGCCCTGGCCACTGAACATCCTTGTATCACTTATGATGAGGTAAACCTATCTGTATATTATAATCGGACTCAGCTAGTTGTGGTCATATATATGATCTTTGAGATCAGAAGACCAGATTATTATAAGTGGCCGGCCAGGTCATGAATAATGATACTTGTCAGTTCATTGAAAGCCCCTAATTCCTTTTTCAATGAACAGATTTAGAACATGTGCCCACCGTGTCATAAGGCCAGCAAAAATGACATCAGCAAAAATGGATGTGGAATGCAAAAAGATTGGGGGAAGACCACCTTAAGGATGACAGGTCTAACATGCACCAAACAATGTTAGCTCAATAACATAATTAAAAGATGTGGATTTAGATAGTTCAAGGAAGCATCACATGCCCTGACACAAAAACCCATAAGTTGATGAAGTTGAAGCTGAAATACAGAATCCCGCTGTTCACTGTGCCAGTCATTTACATTGTGTATGTATGCATCTGTTCAAAAAAATAATTAAATTAAAATATTCCAAGAGCAATCATTAATCACAACCAACCCTTATGAGCCTTAATAACAACGCACACAACAGCAAAGAGCTCTTCAACATCGTGAAGGAACTTTCCAATCCCAGCTCCAACACCAATGACATCCCACCATCGCAAGACCTGTGCCACTCCCTTGCCACCTTCTTCCATCACAAGATCACAGACACCCACGACAGCTTCAACAACCTGACCGCCTCGATAGCCACCGACACCTCAGACCCCACGGCCACCACCCACATCGATCCCCTGCTCCCCTGGACCAACATAAACGACGACGACACCGTCAAAATATTGAACACCATCCACCCCGGCTCTCTGTCAGACCCATGCCCACACCACATCTTCAACAAAGCTAGCGCCACCATCGCACCCCATCTCCGCAAGGCCATCAACATCTCCTTCGAGACCGCGACCTTCCCGGAGAGCTGGAAGCGCGCCGAGATCAACGCCTTACCCAAGAAACCCAAGTCGGATCCGAGGGACCTCAAGAACGTCCGGCCCATCTCCCTGCTCCCTTTCCCAGGGAAGGTCATCGAGAAGACCGTCAACAGACAGCTGACCCGATACCTCGAGGAGAACAACATCCTGGACCCGTGCCAGTCCGGGTTCCGCAGCAACCACAGTACCTAAACTGCCCTCATCGCCGCCACCGATGACATCAGGGTCCTGCTGGACAATGGCAAAACCACGGCCCTCATCCTCCTGGACCTATCAGCTGCCTTTGACACTGTCTGCCACCGCACCCTACGCACACGCCTCCACAACGCAGGGATCCGAGACAAGGCTCTGGAATGGACTACCTCCTTCCTCTCCGGCAGAACCCAAAGCGTCCGCCTCCCCCCTTTCCGTTCCAAAGCCTCCGAGATCATCTGCGGCATACCCCAAGGATCATCCCTCAGCCTGACATTGTTCAACATCTACATGGCACCGCTCGCCCGCGTCGCCCGACTGCATGACCTCAACATCATCTTGTACGCCGACGACACCCAGCTGATCCTCTCCCTCACCAAGGACCCCCTCACCGCCAAAACAAACCTCCACGAAGGAATGAAAGCCGTCGCCGAGTGGATGAAGAACAGCCGTCTGAAGCTGAACTCGGACAAAACGGAGGCCCTCATCCTCGGCTCCACACCCTCAGCCTGGGACGACTCCTGGTGGCCGACCGCACTGGGAGCAGCACCGACACCCACTGACCACACACGCAACCTGGGGTTTACCCTCGACTCAACACTCTCCATGGCCAAGCAAGTCAATGTCGTCTCATCCTCCTACTTAAACACCCTCCGCATGCTCCGCAAGATCTACAGGTGGATCCCCACCGGAACAAGAAAAACGGTCACACAGGCCCTCGTCAGCAGCAGGCTGGACTACAGAAACGCCCTCTATGCAGGAACCTCTGCCAAACTCCTGAAACGACTACAACGCATACAGAATGCCTCTGCACGCCTGATCCTTGACATCCCTCGACACAGCCACATCACACCCCACCTAAAAGACCTGCACTGGCTTCCTGTCAACAAGAGGATCACCTTCAAGCTCCCCACCCACGCACACAAGGCACTCCACAACACCGGACTAGCATACCTCAACAGACGACTCACCTTCTACACCTCGAACCATCAGCTCTGCTCCGCCGACTTCACCCTTGCCACCGTCCCCCGCATTTGTAGAACAACCACCGGCGGCAGATCGTTCTCCCACCTCGCTGCCAAGACCTGGAACTCCCTCCCCATCCTCCTACGGCAGACCCAGGACCTACTAACCTTCAGGAGGCTACTCAAGACCTGGCTGTTCGAGCAGTAGCAATGCCCCCCCTCCCCAGCGCCTTGAGACCCTCACGGTGAGTAGTGCACTTTACAAATGTTCTGATTGATTGATTGATTATGAGCGACCTCTGTTTCTTTCATGAGAACCTTAACTTTTTATGTAGTTTGCTCCAAGGTGTAGTATATTTTCTGGTACATTCTTTTAGAATGCTTTATGACAACACTAACCCCCAAGTTAAGTGGTATTTTATATGTCATTAAAATGAATAACCATTTGTAAATTAGCCATTAAATGTTACCATGTTTTAATTAGTGTATAGTATAAGCACCCATATTGCACTCATGCCCAAGAGCAACCGGGCGTTTGTAATCATTAGTGCTTCCCCTCTGGCAGTACTGGTTACATCCCTGGAGTGATAGTGTGAGTTTTGGAATCCCACAGAGCTCTGACCAGTTCACCTGTGCTCTTCTCTGCTTATAAGCATTCCCTAAGCCATCTCTTACACTTGGTGTACGGTCTCAGAAGACACTGCCTATGTTTTTCATGTTCTTAAGGTGCATCCTACAAAAGATATTAATTTAATACAGAGACCTTAGACTGTACTACCCTTACCCATCCCCCTCATTTCCCTGTCCATGAAGCATGCTGGAAGTGGCCACACAGCTAACACTATGACTTGTATTGGTATGGTAAGCCTAGCTGCTGAAATAATACAACCTTACTATGACTCCTTTCAATTTCCTTACTAATGGATATAAAGGAATGTATGCCTTTTGCACCAGAAGAAGATACCATCAGCAAGGACGGATTGGGCTTTGCTGGCCCAGCCAACTAAAGACCCATTTTAAAGGTCATTAGTGTAAAAGTCATCAAATGCCTGGTCCACAAGTAGCAGGCCACAGGCATTGACAGAGGTTCCTTTCTTGTCCCATGAGGCAAGTTTCTGGCTTTACACCATTATGAGACCATAGCAATGTGCTGGTGGATGAATCTGGTAGCATTATGAGCCAGCAAAAAGCCCCAGTGCCTGTATTGCTCAGTTTCTTCACAATGATTGACGCAGACAGCAGTGCTATGTGATGCAGATTCCTGCATTCTAATGAAAGCACCCAGCTCTACCAACGAGTCTCCATCGAAAACACAGCTTGAACTGGCGCCCACCAGATGGGGCTCCGTAGTTGAATACTGTATGGAGAAAACCAGCCTCAAATTATTTCATGCAAGCTTTAAAAATGTCTTATCATATATTTGACAACCATCTAGTAACCTTGAAAAAGGCTGTCTTCTGGTGTATGTTTATAAATATTTTACAAACTGTCTAAGACAGAATCCACCCTAAGTCCATGACACTTCTACCATCCAGCTCAGCCAAATGCACCCAAGTCCCCTTTATGTAGGTTTTCTCTTATCGTGTTGGCAGGGTGACTTTTTATGTGTACTTGTCTGTATCTCCTGGGCTTCTCATCTTGCACACAGCTTTAGGCAGGTCAGTGGGGTTGCAGCAGTAAGAGGTCTTGGGGTCTGCCATGGTGATAGAGACATGATGAGCAGCGAGGCCTTGAAAATAACTGCAAATAGACATAGATGGGTAAACTGGCTACCTGTCCTACATTGTGTGATGAAGTGAAGTAGTCCATCAACCTCATCTAAGAAGATCCTCAAAGAAGTAAGCCTCCACAACCTGGGGTACTTGGCCCCTTTTTGAATGAGTGAATGAATGAATGAGAAAATCTTGTATGGTGTGCAGCTACTCCACGGAATGTCCCGGCGCTGAACAGGCAACAGCAAGATTGTAAATTCAGTATAATAGCTTAATGTATAAAGCCAAGTTTTAAATTGTTTCCAAAATTTCAATTCATCATTGGTCCTGTGGAATTCAATTCCAAGCTTGACCTGCTTAAAATAAGACAGAAGTACCACCACAAGTGGCACGTTTAATGTTTGGACTGACTGCCAGCAGCATGTCAGAGAAATAAAGTGATCGGAAGGGTTAAATCTGTACAACAGATATTAAGGGTCTGTTCCATAGAAGACTGATGTACTAATTCCAAAGCTTTAATCAGTATTCTTTGATCTACTGGCAACCAATGCAAGGCTTCCAGGTTGTGATAAATGGACGCATGTTGTAAAATTTTAAGACCCAGGTGCACTGCTGACCATGCTTGACCATGCCCTTAGCAAGACCCAGATCCAAGATGTTTGCATAGTGTAGACTGGATGTAATGAGAGCGTGAGTGACTGTTTTCCTGGATTGCAGTGGGATCAAAAACAGATTTGTTTTGTCAGTACTCGAAGCGATGCAAAATAGGAGCTCATCACTGTTGCCAATTGCTAGTGAAAGGAAATGTGATGATCGAATTCAATCCCAAATTCTGCTCCACTGTGGTTGGAGGAGGTGGGGGTGGCAAGGTGTCAGGCCGCCAGTTCTCCCACCACTTATGCTGGAAAGTCCCAAAAAGCAGGGTTTCAGTCTTACCTGAACTGCATTAGAGAGTTCTAGCATGCATCCAGTTCAAAACTGATCTTAAGCGAGTCTTAAGAGCAGGTCTTGTGTGCAGCTTTCCTACTGCTTTAAAGCAACAGAAGCAGCGGTGTGTCATCTGCTTATGAGAGAGCCAAAGGGCAACACCAGGGGGGCTAAGGATGCCATATAGATATTAAAAAGAGTAGGGTTCAACTATGAGCCCTGTGGTACCCATAGGTGAAGAGCTCTGGAGGCCGAAGAATATGGGGCCATCCACACTGTTTGTCAGGAAAGACTGGATCCAGTCCAGAGACCGTCCTCCGATCCCAATGTCCTTAAGATACTTTAAGAGCACAATGCGTAAGACGGTATCAAACTTCGCAGAGACATATACCTATATTAGGGCTGTGTTGCTCCCTTGAACTAATTTAATTTTGATGTAATCAGGCAAATCACCTAGCGCCGTCTCAGTACTATAGTGGCTGAGAAAGATAATGGGCGCAAAAGATAATGGGGGCAAAATCCCAAATGAGAAGGGTGGAGCAGTTTGAATCTTTCTTTTATCGGGGAAGTGATGCAATCTTACTTCAGATATCAACTCATTTTCACACATGCTCCAAACCAATCTCAGGTCTTTCTTTCATCTGGGGGATGTGATCAGGCAGTTCTACATCACACATCAACTCACTTCCATACATGGCTCCTGCGTCTCTCAGGTTTTTCTCTCATCACATGCACTACTGTAAAGGTTAACTACTTTTGTCCTCATCTGAGAGTCATGCTCAAAAAGACACCAGAGCACTTTGGAGATCAGAAGGTCTATAGGAGTTGAATATATTGTGCTGTGTGTAGATGTAATTCATAGGTCAGGTCGGCAGTGATGTTACTGATACTAGCTTTGTATAGGATGTTTTGGAGGTTGTGTGCGCTGGCAAGGGAAGTCATTGAGTCTATCAGGGTCGGTGTAGTCATTCCGTTATCCTGTCTCTGCTACTTTATAGACAAAATTGGTGCTCCTTGATCCAGTTGTATCTACAGACTATGAAAGATGATTAATGGGCTGTAGAATACAGAAATGAGGTGCCACAGTAATCACCAATCACTTGAATTGGAAACATAACGTCAGGTTAGAGACAATGGACAAGATTCACAAAGGTAATTTACATTTTTGAGTAAGTTTACACTTTTCAGTAAGTTTACTATATTTGCAAACTATGAGTGTGAGTTACTAAAAAAAACCATTTTAATCCAGTTCTACACTTGTCCAACTACTGATACTGCAACACCATGCTCTCATGGAAAAATTAAACCCCGTAGGAAATAATGTCAAATTAAAATAAATGATTGAAAATAATTAATACAAATATATAACTAAACATAAATAATGGTAAATAGAATATAATATTAATAATACATACTTATATTTTAATCATAAAAAATGTATTAACCTATTAAGGGGCATATTAACAAGGGCTTTATCTCCCCTTTTTTGGCTTTAAAAGCCAAAGAAGCGGAGATAAATATATCGCCCTATCAACAACAGGGTGCTAACATGCAAAATCACATGTTAGCACCCTTTTTCACTATGCTTCCCTTTGCATCTCTAATGAGATGCAAAGTGGGCGTTCCAGAGCAAAATAATAGGAGAAATGTCGCTAAGCGACATTTCTCCTATTATCAAGCTTCACGCTAACCCTGTTAGAGACCAAAAAAGCAGCGCTAACCACAATTAACGCTGCTTTTTTACGTCTGCTAATTTTCAGATTTAGCGATGTAATCCAATGGGAGGTGGATTACATGGCTAAATCCACCATGGGCTATCAACAAGGATATCCATATCCTTGTAGTTTTATCGCTGCATTACCAGCGATAACCTCCCAAAATGCCGCTATCGCTGGATTTTTTATCGCCTAGGCGGTTAGCGTTGTTAATAACGCGATAACCAGGCGATATTATCCAGCGATAGCGGGCGTTAAAAAAATGAAAGCTAAGTGCCCTTAGCGTTAATTTTCCCTGTTCCTTGTTAATATGCCCCTATGAACTTTAAAATTAATTTAGTAATAAATGCAATAAATTATTTTAATTTATTCTATACATCACTTTTAATAATTATTAATTATTTTCTTTACTTGATATTTTTTTAACTTCAACTTCAGAAAAATACATTTTAATATATTTTCATTAATTAAATCCATAGTGCGGTAGAAGTTTTTTATTTTGTTTTACATTGAAAGCAAATATATCAAATGAATTTACATTAATATTTAACGTAAAATATTTTAACATTTTATTTTTGAGAGTTTTTACATACCGAAAAGTAGTAACTTATTCAAGAGTGTAAACTTACTCAATGTTATTTTATGAGGATTTGTATAGCGAGCTTATCACCCGAGGGGTATCCAGTCGCTGGAGTAGATGAATAGGCCGATCTGGCTCCTAGTTCTTCAGTTTCTTGCGGAACTTGAGTAGGGATGGGGAGGTCATGTGGTGTGAAAGGTCATCGCAGGGAATGGCGGCAGAGAGTCCTCCTGATTTTCTCCTGCAGATGCAGGGAATTTGCATGAGGTGGAGTATGGCTGAGCAAAGTTGCCTTGGTGGGTTGGTGGAGGTTGAGGCAGTGGTTGAAGTAGGCAAGTCCGATTTTGTGGAGGACTTTGTATGCTTGGGTGAGCCGCTTGAATTGGCATTGCTTCCACCTTGCTAACCAGTGTAGATCTCTGAGGTGGGGCGTGATGTGTGTGCTCTTGGGGGGGATGTTGAGGGTGTGTCTAGCAACGGCGTTCTGGGTGCTCTGGAGTCTTTATATGACTTGATTCATAATGCCGGTGTAGAATGCATTGCCGTAGTCTAGTCTGCTGGTGATGGGGGCCTGGGTGACTGTGTGTCTCATGCAAGTGGGGAGCCATTGGAATATTTTGCAGAGTATATGTAGGATGAAGAAGCAGGAGATGGTGGGGACTTTATGCTTGTTTGGCCATTGTGAGTCTGTCGTCCTGGATGGTGTCGAAGTTTTTGGCATGGTGTAGGAAGCTGGCTCAGGATATACTATACCAAAGTAAGGTATAGTGTGCACAGAGTCTAGTGAAACCCCAAACGTAGGCAGAGGTAAAGTTAGATAGTACCTCACTCTCTATTTGTGGTAGTGTGGGCGTAGTGTGGGCGAGCAGTAAGGCTTTATCAGAGGAGAGGGTAGTGTTAAGCGGTTGTATGAGGTAACAATGCATTCCGTTGCAACGCATGCCTTTACCACGCATGCGTTACAATGCAAATGCCTTTACCACATATAAGCTTTACCACGCATGTTTTTACAACGTAATTTGTTGAAAAGCATGTATGTTAAAGGTCCATGCGTGATAAAAGTTTTCCCTAACTCCTGCCCTCAGTCCTCAAGCCAGTCCTCGAACCTCCCCAATCGACCCTTTTTTTAAATGCCCGTCCCCTGCCCTAATCCCTAAAAATACCCCCTGCACGACCCCCACTGCCCTTGCCCTTTTAAAAAAAATACCCAACCCTGCCCTAAGACCTAAATCTAGATCCCAGCGCAACCCCCACTGTCTCCTGCCCTCTTAAAAAATACCCTACCCCTGCCCTAATCCCTAGAAATGCACTTCTGCAGACCCCCACCGCCCCCCTTTTTAAAAAAAATCCATGACCCTGCCCTAAGGCCTAAATCTAGAACCCAGCGCGACCCACACCGCCCCTGCCCTTTTTAAAAATACTCGACCCCTGCCCTAATCCTTGAAAATAGTCCCCTGCACGACCCCCACTGCCCTTGCCCATTTTAAAAAAATACCTGACCGTGCCCTAAGGCCTAAATCTAGAACCCAGCATGACCCACATCGCCCCTGCCCTTTTAAAAAAGTACCGACCCTGTCCTAAGCCCAAAATCGAGAACCAAGCTCGACCCCCACAGCCTTCTGCTCTTTTAAAAAATACCCGACCCCTGCCCTAATCACTAAAAAAATACGTCTACGTGACCCCCCACCGCCCCCTGCCCGTATAAAAAATACCCAACCCAAAAATATTCCCCCTTACCTTAACAGGACGACAACGAGGCAACTCTTGTGAGGCACGGCACAGGTCATCAAGAGGAAGCGGAAGGATCTCTTTGCTCCTCTAACGACGCCAATAGCTTTGACCACGCACGTGCCTTTACCACTGTTACCAGCATATGCCCTCACCACTTACATTGTAAAACAAAATGCATGGTGAAGGCACTGCATGGTAACAGTATATGCGTGGTAAAGGCCCTGCATGGAAACAGCTGTGTTGTAATGGCTGTTTCCCGCATTAAGCATTTGTTCTACACACTCAGGCAGCTGATGATGTCACACATTCAAAGACTGAACTCAGACCAATTTGTTTGTATCAAAAAATATTATTATTTATTTTATTTCTAGAACCAAGCTAAGTCTGGTGCAGGTAAGTGAAATAAATGCTTTGCAAAATCTCATGCAATGTTTTACAGTTGAATGCAGGTTCAAATGCAGTGATTACTTATAAAGTTACTTTTTCTAATCAGTGTGATATGCCTATATATCACACTGGGACATTTCCTAGACAAAAGGTAGGTAAATCAGTTTTTGTACATTTGCAGTTTTTCAGGATTTTATACAAACCAACTCCACACTTAGAACAATTTTCAAGACAAGCAGTCAATGCAATCCTATGGAAGGAAATAGAGTTATCGGTTTACAGGTAAGTAGTTATTTGTGGGAGTTGGTATTCTGGGGTTAGAACCAGGGTTCCCCCAAGGTCGGAGATGCACTCTCAGAACACCCTCAGCGGCACTAGGGCAGCCGGGTGCAGAGTGCTGAGGCCCAATGTTATCCAACAGGGGATAGGGGGCCTCCGGTTGGTGGCTTCTCACGAGCAGGCCACAAGGTTGTGGGAGCAAACCTCCTGGTGTTAGGCTCAGGGCAAATGGGGATCTGACAAGGTGCACCCAAAGTGGCACAGGGGCGGCTGGGTGCAGGGTGCTGTTTTGGCGTCGGGTGCCCTGTTTTCAATGGGAGTTGCCGGTTTTGAATTTTTGCAGGCTTGGTCCGGGAAGACTTCTGGGTGGAACCAACAGCTGGGCAGGTAAGTTGGAGGGCTCGGGGATGTAGGTGCACCCCTAGGTTCTCCTCTTCAGGGCGCAAGGTGGCTGGATGCAGGGGTGTCTTTTGAGGTCGGATTTCACTTTACCGGGCCACTCACGCGGTTGGGGAGGTTCTCCATGCAGAGGCTGCAGGCGATGTCGGGGAGTCCTGGAGGGGTCTACCCACGGTGGACTCGGACTCTGGAGAGCTGAGGGACCTCGCTGGGACTGGAGGGCCACCCAGGTTCTGGCCGTCGGCGTCGGGTGAAGTGGTGGTTCCAGGCGTCGGGTTTCTTTGTCCTCGGCAGGCTTGGAGTCTTTCTTGGCTGTTTCTTTTGAACAGAGCCACTGTTCACAGGAGATCCAGTCTTTTTTAAAGGCAGTCATTCTTCCCAGGGGTTCTGGAGGTCGCTGGCTGCAGGACAAGGTGACTTTTGGAGCAGGATCTCTGGAAAATGCAGACAGACCAATAGGGCTGGGGCCAAGTCAGTTCTTCTCTGCAGTCTCTTCTGCTGGGCATCTTCTTTTGTCCTTCTTCTTCTCAGGTCGCGGGAATCTGCCTTCTTGTTTCAGAGCTGCTCCTAAATACTCTATTTAGGGGGCATTTTAGGGGTCTCTGGGTCAGTAGCCAATGGGCTACTGACCTTAGGGTGACTACACCCTTGGTGTGCTCACCTCACATGGGTGAACGGGCACAATCCCTAATCCTGATTGGAGAATGCTTGCCATCTACAAGATGGCGGGCACTGAAGAGTGGGCTTCACTTCGCCTCCCCTACCTGAGGGGTGGGGTTGGCAGAGGTGGGCACACCTTCTGGGCTGTGCTAATTTTACCCCCCTGTCTTCCCGCCGAAAAGGAGGGGTGACAGGATGGGGGCCTGCTCCTGATAGCGGGAGAGGCTGGGGGTCACATTACAAATAAAAAAATTATAAAAGAGGGTACGTAGTTCCTTATGAGGGTCTTGAGCAGGTAAGAGAGCCAGGATAACTATTACTATGGGTGTGGTCCAACTGATGTTACAAAGGGAGGGTAATTCCTCCCTTTGGAACTAGGGCCACCACACACCCAGCCAGCTAGGTGTCATGCTTCATCATTGGCGCTGCAATACCTGACGGGCACCCAATGTGGGGCTCTTTGGCGGAGATCTTTTGTTCCACGCCGTATGGTGTAGTGGGGGTGAGGGGCCCAATGTGAGTAGATGTGGTGAATAAGTGTGTGCAGTGATTAAAACAGGTAAGGGAATCCAATAAGAGACCTTTATTCAGATAGGTTCCCTGCCTGATTAAAAGGAAGGTAGAGTGGCGTATATGTGACTGTGATAAATCAGGATATTTACGCTCTACTCGTAATTATACAGGTCAACATGTTTCTTGCCTCGCTCATCAGGAGGATCGAATGGCACTTCTTCAGGACCAAATAACATGCATCTGCACATCGTGGCGAGGTGGAAACACCTACCTGCCAAATAATCAAACTGTGGGAAAAGTGACCATAGCGGTGGAGGACGACCTATAGAAGAGCAATAATAAATACTCAAAAACATATTTGTATATATCTGTGTAGACATTGTAACAGTAACGACTCTCTCAACACTACAATTATTTGATGTTAATAATAATGACCCTTGGTATGAGCATTCATGCTTCACTTTGTCGCATAACGAAAGTGCCAATGTTTCTTGAAAGGATTACAGTGAGCTCATGGTAAAGAAATCTAAAAACAGGACTCAAACTAGTCATGAGGATAGTGGAAAACGGACTCACCTACTATTGTAGGAGTCATGCCTCAGCAGTTGCCGGCGGGTCTTAGGACACCTATCATGTAGTGTCCTATAGGGATAAAATAGTTGAAGAAATCACCAATTAATTGCAAACACAAATAGATTCAGGAAAATACCTGTGGTAGAAGAACAAATGTAGGTAGGTGGCGGGGAGGGCAGCGTAATGCAAGCGAAACACCAAAACCTGAGAAGAGTCAAACAAAGGCCCTCAACCAAGTCGGAACACCGGAGAGCCACCGCAACCTCTGTCAGTTAATCGTTAAGAAACACCACTATGTTGGGTTACAGGATGAAGGGTGCGGGAGAATCGTCTCCCTGTGTTTGTGGCTCGTACTCTGGGTGGGTAACTCATTGTTCAAGGCACTTGCTTACCGCCATATTCAGCCGCCTCTCACCCATAGCCAGAACCTCAGTGACATTACAATAAGGGCCGGGACCGCTCGTGAATAAACTAAGGCTCACCTGGTTAGCAAGGAATCCAACTGTGAGACCTACCCCTCCGCCGGTGGAACCGGATGGCTACAATCAGCTTCAGTGTGTGCCGATATATCCACCGGCTCTAGGATGCGGGCGGGCGGGGCCGGGCCCCAATTGGTAACTGCGCGTAACCTCACCTGCGACTCAAAACACCATAGGCTCAAAAACGGGAGAAACCGTATCGGCCACCTTTAAACGGTGTAAAAACCCACTCGGGGCATACAAAATACCTTGTACTGCAGTATCCTCGATATGGCGCTATGTATGGAAACTGTGTCAAAATTACTCATCTTTAGGATCATTTTACTTTCCAAAAAGTAACGAATTGGAAACAATCCTAACATAAACTATGCTAGATGTTGTTTACATTAGTTTAGTAAATATCGCCATATTGGACGAAATTAAAAGCTAGATGAGAGAGTTTCACCTCAAATGTCACATTAAACTACAGTGATCTAGCGTCTAGTCAGAGAAAGGGGTAAGTTCCAACCCAATTATTAAATGATAGAAGGGCAACTAAGGGTTATAATGATTGCGTAGTTGCCCTATGAGCATGGTATTAATTAACGGCCTCTTAAAACAGTATTAGGTGAATACACTATAGTAGGTGTGTACTGCTGTTCGCTAAGGTTGTTTGGTGTGTCAGGTGGAAAAGAAACAAAATTATTTGCTATACCAGGAGTTCAAAAATCCAAAGACCACTAAAACCAAGTCTAAGAGAGAACGCCTCTCAAAGTGTAAGCAGTCCAAGGTGAATGCTACATCAGTCAGGATGGAAAAAAATATATATACATTTTATATATATTGGATTAAAAACAATGGGCCAAAAGAGGCAATTTGCATCTTTGGTAACCTGATGAAATCCCACGGGGGTTACCCGTGCATATTACTTTAACAAAAGGGGGGAACAAGTGGGCTTTTAAAGGTCCAACGTACATGCCCATGACAATTAAAAAAAGAGGGTATGTAGTTCCTTATGAGAGTCATCAGCAGGTAAGAGAGCCAGGATAACTATTACTATGGGGGTGGTCCAACTGATGTTACAAGGGGATAGGGGAATTCCTCCCTTTGGAACTAGGGCCCTCACACACCCAGCCAGCTAGGTGTCATGCTTCATCATTGGGCCTGCTCCTCGTCGGGTCAGCGCTGCAATACCCGACGGGCACCCACTGTGGAGCTCTTTGGCGGAGATCTTTTGTTCCACGCCGTATGGTGTAGTGGGGTGAGGAGCCCAATGTGAGTAGATGTGGTGAATAAGTGTATGCAGTGATTAAAACAGGTAAGGGAATCCAATAAGAGACCTTTATTCAGATAGGTTCCCTGCCTGATTAAAATGAAGGTAGAGTGGCGTATATGTGCGTTGTGATAAATCAGGATATTTACGCTCTACTCGTAATTATACAGGTCAACATGTTTCTTGCCTCGCGCGTCAGGAGGATCGAATGGCAATTCTTCAGGACCAAATAACATGCATCTGCACATTGTGGCGAGGTGGAAACACCTACCTCCCAAATAATCAAACTGTGGGAAAAGTGACCACAGCGGTGGAGGACGACCTATAGAAGAGCAATAATAAATACTCAAAAACACATTTGTCTATATCTGTGTAGACATTGTAACAGTAACGGCTCTCAACACTACAATTATTTGATGTTAATAATAATGACCCTTGGTATGAGCATTCATGCTTCACATTGTCGCATAACTAAAGTGCCAATGTTTCTTGAAAGGCTTATAGTGAGCTCATGGTAAAGAAATCTAAAAACAGGACTCAAACTAGTCATGCCTCAGCAGTTGCCGGTGGGTCTTAGGACACCTATCATGTAGTGTCCTATAGGGACAAAATAGAAATCACCAATTAATTGCAAGGTCACATTACAAAGGCAGCAAGTCCTTTGAAGCTCCCCTGCCACAGGTGTCACTTCCTGGCCTGGGGGAGGTATGACCACCTCCGCCCAGGAAAGGTTTTGTTTCTGCGCTCAGGGAACAAAGGCTCCCACCCCAGAGGTCCAGAAACAAGTCTTATGGTGCCAGGCTGGTGTGTACCAATCAGGGAACCCACCAGAGGCTGGCCATTTTTCAGGGGGCATCTCTAAGATGCCCTCTAAGTGCAATTTTCATTAAATCCCACACTGGCATCAGTGTGGGTTTAATGTGCGGAGACGTTTTATACCAAACTTCCCAATTTTTTGTAAAGCCATTATTGTGCTGTGGAGATGACAAACTCCCAGCACCATATACTCTTAATGGCATTACGGCACTTACAATGTCTAAGAATTGGTCTAGACACCCAGCTAGAGGGGTGGCTGACCTATGCCATGGCAGTGGATTGTAGGCATGGCACACAGGGATGTGTGTAATGTCGACTCTTCACTTTGTTCTGCACCAAAACACAGAGCCTGCAATGGCAGTGTGTGTGTGTGTAAGGTACAGGGCCTCTAAAGGTGGCACAATAAGTGCTGCAGCTTTTAGAGGCCTTCCCTGGCCACAGGGCCCTTGGTGCCCTTGGTACCATGGTACCATGGTACCTTTTACAAGGGACTGACATGTGGCCAGAGAGGTGTAAATTGGGGGTACAGGGTACAGGTTTGGGAAAGAACAAAGGACCTGGAACCTGATTGGCAGGGACCCAGGGCACATTAAGTCAAAGTGCATCAGTAGTCAGGCAAGAAGTTGGGGGTCAGTGGGAGTGGGTCCCAGGTATGTTGACTACCAAGGGGAGTCCCATGGAGAGCTCTTGTTCTCAAAGATCAGGACTTCTGTTTTATCCATGTTGAGTTTTAGGCAGTTCTGTTTCATCCAGTGTGCCACGTTTGACATACAGGTGGGGAAGCCGGTCCTGGTGGTGTGGTTGTCTGTGAGGGAGAGGGCGAGTTGGGTGTCATCTGCATAGGAGACAATATGGATTCTGTGGGATCTTATGGCGTGGGCGAGTGGTGCTGCTTTATCCCCATGGGCTCCTTTACAAGTGGCAACTGGCAACAGCATGAAGGATAAATAAAAGGAATATGTGACGGCTGGCTACTCCCTGACAAGTAATGTAGAACCACAGTGCTCTACATGGTTTGGAGGAGAGACTATAAGCAGCCTCCTTACAACCCATATCTGAGGGGAGAGGGTTTCTCACATTAGGGTAAGGTGCTGTTTAAAATGAAACCTTCAGAGAGAGGGGTTGGTATAAGACCTTCTACATACAGCTGTTGCTGGGTACACTTGGGGGGAAAGCTCAAATTTGAGACTTACGGCCTGATTTAGATCTCGGCGGATGGTTTACTCCTTCACAACGATGAAAAATATCGTATTCACGGAAATATAAATCCCATAGGATATAATGGAATTTATCTTTCAATGGACGGGATATGCGTCACCTTCGTGACAGAGTAACCCATCCACCGAGATCTAAATCAGGCCCTAAGACTGGGGTGGAGTGAGGACCCTACAGGGTTCACAATTTAGAGCTTCATGTACACAAATCTTTTTGCAATTGCAAAGCTTGTGAATTGTAAATCACAAAAACAGGCGTAGGGTATTTTGTTATGTATGAAATGATTTGTGGCTATTTCACCGCACAACAAACTCTTACGTACTCTAGGTGTGGGTGTTCACCCCTGTGGTGATTTTGCTGTCCCCTCCCCTCCTGCTCTGAATTGTTTTTCATTTACAGGTGGAGTTTGACCCCTGTGCCGCCCCTTTTTTGTGTGTTTATGTAGGGCACCTCCCATACCCCCACTTTTTTTGCCCCTCATGATGGCATTTTACCACCTGCCACATTGTTTAATTATGTGGTGCAGTTAGCAAAATGTCTGTTGGAGCTAAGGATGTAAGAAGCAAGAACAATGTCCACAAGGAACTTATTTCATTTGCCAATAAGGAGTAAAGAAGTACTCACATCCGATTAAAAAGGGGGGGGGGTTCTAATTAAATTGAAAACTGCAGAAATTAATTAGCATAGATATTCATTAATTAAATTAAAACTGGAGAAACCTGGAGAAGTATTTACTTCAGCCGAAGTAAAAGTAGTTTATTTCATTGATCACAAACAACAATTTTATCATAGAACAGTTTTTTATCATTATATTACAAGCACAAATAGAAAAGTGAAGCAGTGGAACCCAGTGAAGTGATCCTAGCCTAAGGAGTGAGGATTACGTGAATATTAACTCAAGGTCATAAAAACAACAATGAGAGGCATTTAACAATATGATGAATCTTTCTTGCCCTCTCTTGGTCAGTGGAGCTAAGGATGTGGCACAAAGGCCACATTCCATACAAAACTCCTTTTAGAAGTTAAAAAGTGACCTGTTACAGTTCCCAAATAGGAAGTGGTGATAAAAGTGCTCTTATTTTGGAGTCAAACAGGAATGTTCCAATGCTTTACAACCAGAATTGCAGTCGCAATCCACTGATTAGATGCCAAGATCTCAAATGTGATGGGTTCTGATTCAGAAATTAAAAGTTATCTTGGTGTGAGAGATTTCGCCACGGTAATTTATGTGGGGCACACTTAAGGAGAGCAGACAGTGGTCCACAGACCCACTTTGTGCTTCGTGCTTCCCATGACGTGTTACAAAATGGGAAACTGTTTTTTTAAAACAGCACCTGTCCCTCTATTGGTTATAAACTTCTGTAAAAAAAAAAAGTCCTTCGTGTTTGGGAACACGTATGCAAGGATTCTAGTCTGTTGGCCCTTACAGGCCACCATAACTGAATTAACTTAGGGAGTCACAGTTGCAAGCTAGATAATTAATATTTAGGCCTTTTGTGAACCCTGTCAATGTATAAATTGTGATGTGGCCTACTAATACATGGGTCGTAGCACAAATTGCACCCCATACCCGTGTGTAAATGAGTCTTTGTAAATCGTGCTCTTTTAGCTACAATGACGCTCAGAAGAGGAAAGGTGGTGTAGTTAACATTTATTAAATGCCCAAATGGTTTTTATTAACCTTGAGAATGGGTCGTCAGTGGCGGGCCGTTTTTTGGGACCGAAGTACTTTGGCAAATTCAAAACCTATGAATGCAGACTTAATACAGAACAAACTCTCCGTCAGTGGCCAACCCTTATGTGTATGTCGTCCATCTTTAGTTGTCTGTCATTGATATTTATTGCGCTATAGCGAAGCACTGGTTGTCTTATAGGGATTACTATTGTTGCCATGATCCCATCACTCCATCTCACAGGACTATTGCAGCATTCGGTAACGCTACGATTCCAGAATGTTTAATCCAATTAATGTACTGCTCCTGCCACCTAGTGAGCAATGAGTGTACTACAATGTCAACTTGAAAACAATTTGATATATGTTCACTGTACAGGAAATTGAGTCACCTTTCTAAAATAGTTCCCATGATAAATCGCGCAAATGTGTTGATGTTGTTTAAAGCACAGATTTCTGCTTTATGCTGGTAGGTTGACTTTATAGGTATACTGAGTTATTCGCGTGGCAAAAATTTTCGCATGAGGTATTTCCATATTTGACTTTTCGGTAATTTGGTACCTTCTTTACTACGCCAGATGAATTAAAATCTGCCGTTCAATCCCTCGCCCTTTCCCACTGGCAATGCTCTTATCGCTGGGCTTTTAAAGAAGCCATGTAAAGGCTATCCTACCTAGGGTAACCACATTTCACGGACCGTCCGTAATTTGGACCTCACGTCCGTTGTCCGTGAGGATCCCTTTTACGGACGCCCTTTGTCCGGAATTTTAGGCATTGGGGCACATCACTGTTCCCCTGCCAGAAGTCTCAGCTCCCTGATGGGGCCGCCACGCACTCAGCCTCTGAGCGCAAGACAAGCCCCATCCGCCCATTGTCCTTCTGTATGCGGCTGATTGCCACATGCAGAATGGCAATGGGCCAGTCTGTGCTCTTACTGCATGTGGTGGGGCTCCTGCTGCCTAGGTCTAGGGCAGGGCATTCAGGCAGGTGGTGAAATGCACAAAAACGCTAATGCTGCTAGGTGACAATCCAGTTCACGAAAAGAAGGCGGTTAATCAAGTTTTTTTAAAAAAAGGGTTTGGGGTCTTTCACTTTCTCATCATTTTAAAACGGACGCATATTAAATGTTACATTCAACAAAGCCATGGTTGCTGCTTTTTTATTTTATGCAACTGACAACAATTGACAAAGCTAATAGTTCTGGCTTGTAGGTGTAACGCTGCTTGTAGTGTTATATATCGGGATGCAATCACAGAAGCAGCAAAAAAACAGTCGAGCGGCACACTATGCTAAGCACAGATGTTTAGCTTAGGTGTTTTAAGCCATGCCCTTAATTACATCAAACACCCCCTTTGAAGAGACGCCCCCAGTTTTTCCAACCCACTTAAACCCTGGAAACAACACCATGTCACGGTGACACTGTGCTTCATGCATGACTCATGACTTCCACTTTTTCACATTTCCTATGTACAGGGTATAGTGAGCCCTCCCCCGACCCACCTCTTGCTTTGGGAACTATAGCAGGGGTGAAGTCCTTGATAGGCCTCTTCTGTCTGGAACTCTGCATACAAAGGCTCAGCTCATAATTCATATGAAAAAGTGAGTAAGTGAAGGGATGAGTGGATGGCTGGATGTATTAGGGAAAGGGTGAATGGATGAATGAAAGGGTGAATGGATGGATAATGAGAGAAAGGATGGACAGATGAGTGACTGGGCGGATGGATGAGAGAAGGTTAATACATGGATGTATGGGTGAGAGGGTAGATGGACGGGTAAATGGATGGATGAGTGAAAGGGTGGATGATAGGTGAGTGAACGGGTGGATGGATGAGTGAACTGATGGGAGGATTGATGAATTGATAAGTGAAAGGATAAATGGATGGATGGATGAGTGAAAGGGTGGATGTAAGGCTGGATGATTGAGTGAAAGGTAGGGTAAATGGACAAAAGGGTGGATAGATCAGTGAAGGAGTAAAAGGGTGGATGGATGAGAGAAAGGATGGATGAATGAGTGAAAGGATGGTTGATTGATAGGGTCAATGGATGGATTTATGAGTCGATGAGTAGATGGTTGGGTGGATGGAAGGATGGATGACTAAGTGAAAGGGGGATGGAGAGAGAAAGGGAGGATGGATGGATGACTGAAAGGGTGAATGGATGGAAGGATGAGTGGGTGGATGAATGTGTAAGTGAAAGGATGGCTGGATCGGTGGAATGTTAAATGGCTGAATGGATGAGTGAATGGATGGATGAGTGGAAGAGTGGATGGATGAGTGTACGAATGGGTAGGGTGAAAGGATGAATGGACGGATGTATGAGTGAAAGGGTGGATGGAGGGATAGATGAGTGGAATGATGGATGGATGGAAGGATAGATGATGGATAGGTTTGCAAATGGTTGAATATTGATATGGATGGGCACACAGATAGAAGGACATAATGAATGGTGAAAGATTGAATGATGGATGAAAGAATGATTGCAACTTGTAACCTCCATTATCTTAAGTAACATTTCCTATACATTGACTTTCACATTTATATGAGTCATTGTCTCTATATAATATGTGTGTGATGTAACGGACTCCAACACCCTGTCCTACTTCCTTGGGACGAGTAGCACAATAAAAGAAATTAAATACACATGAGCGAGGGTCTTTGTGAAGATGAGGGGCACCATTGGAGCGTGGTTGCAAGGCTGAACTGGCCGGACCGGGCATTGAGCGTTTTCCTGGGAGGCTGAAAATGTGGGGTGGGGGTGGTTTTGTTACCACAAAAAGGCTTGCACATTTGCTCAAAGCTGCCCGCATACTGAAAAACCATGAAGTGCACAATTGGCTCAACCTAATATATATTTTCACTTGTACTTAAGTGGTTGTCTATTTACATACATATATACTATTGTGCAACCTCCTCTGATGTGTCTGTAAAACTTACCTTTTGTCCTGAATTTCAACCTCCTGTCCTGAATTTTGACCGTTTGTCCTGAATTTTTACACTCACTGTCCTGCACCCATGCCAGTTGGTCACCCTAATCCTACCTGCTGCAAGCAGACTTGTTTCAGATACACTCAAATATGACCCTTTCACCCTGGTCTCCTCCTCCTTAAAAAGGCTCCCAATCATGACAAGTAGTCATGCAAACCAACATTTTACAACAGGAAAGTGGGAGGGTTTGAAAACAAAATCGGGAGAATGTATTTTCCCCACTAATTAATATTGTAGCAGAGGCGCCTGAATATCGGTCTGTTGGCATTTATGAGATGCACTTATAAAACTGCTTATTAAACTCAAAAACAGTGATTTCTTAGGAATCACTCCATGAAAGAATTACATGTGCTATTTAATGCAAACGCTATTTCATGCATGTGCTATTTTCCACATGTGAAAAATAACAAGTGGTAAATAACACCCAGTTACAAGCATGAGAGGGCAATACACACCAGTGGGAAATACCACTTTAAAATACCATCTGTCAAAAACAGGTGGTAAAAATTCATGAAAAGGTAGAGAATGAAAAGAAAGCTGTAAAACAAAAGAAACATTCACAGACCAACAAAATAATGCAAAAAAACACAGTACATGCACTGTTTGAACTGGAAAGAATAAAAACGAACACACACCTGCACACAGGGCCAGACATACATTAACAGCCCGGGACAGGTGAAGCTCTCACAGGTTGATTGCAGCTGCTCACACTTATATTCTGCAGTACATAACCATGGATGAGGCACTGTTAGACCACTATATCATTTTATGCCAGATCCATGTTCTCCTACAACAAACCATGCATCATGAGGATGGAAACCAGGCCACCAACGAATGACCCCAACTTGTATAGCCACACAAGATACCCTTAACGTGAGTCAGCTTGAGATCCAGAGGATACACAGGCACAATAGGGCAACATAAAAACATATTTTCATTATTACCGATACCCAACAAAGGGATCCACCACCACAACCATTTCTGAAAATTCGAGAAGCCTAGAATTCTTTGCAAAAGGCACCCACAGCAGAAAGTGGGTTTGGTGCATGGCATTTCTCAATCAACGTCTAGCAAAATACTCTCCTAAGTGATGAGTGAGTGGGCAGCATATACAGTTCCCCCTGGACACCCACTCAGCTAATGCTAGCAAAGCAAACATCTGTGCTACAGCAGCATTTGATGATTTCCTGGGGTCTGTGACTGCACTCATAAACACTTGGTGACCTCACGTAAACAGGAACAAGTGTGCTGAAACCGTAAACTTAAACACACTATTTATGTGCAAATGCTGTCAGATGTGAATCTGTGCATACTCAACTAGTGTGTTAGGAGCTCTGAACAAAACCACAATCTTATGATCCTGATGAGAAGCAACATTAGTAATACTGTGGTAACACATCACACTTAAGGTGCTCAGTAGATAAATCGATCCTTCATCATCAGGATCACAGTGTATTATGATTTTTGTAGTGCAATCTCAATACATATCAGCAGTGCCATTGGAGAGCTATTAGCTCTTATGACATATTCATGGATCAATGTGAATATTTGTAACAAATTACATTGGCCACTCTTCACAATGATGATGATTCTCAGCAAATCAGCTTTTTAACAACCACTATATACAGTACTCCCATTGCAACTCTCATGACTGTTACCTTGGATTCCTCCAGCCTGGAGACCCACTTTCATGTCTTCCACCATAGACATGTTTAGGATGGTCATAATTGTTTCTTTCCACTGCTTGAGGTGAGCTGAGGTGGACAACTACCACTAGTTGCCATGCCATGCTTTAGGGCTTGTGCTTGGCAACTCGATTAAGTACCTAGAATTTCAAGGTCTAGAGCCTGTTTTTAATGTCCTCAACATCATGTGGATATGTTGATTCCATACTGAATCCGTCCATTATCTCCACAAGCATGTTTTTGTTAATTTTTGGTGGCATTGTCAGCAGGAGAAGGCACATTAGACAGTCATGGGCCTTGATTTTGTGGTATGCCTTATGATATGCACAGTTTCTCCATTTAATTCAATGTTGGTTTATTTTTTTATACCAACTCACTTCAGAGCATACACAAGTTACTCCTTCAGGAGCCTTTTAGAGTTGGTCAGTATATTCGAACCCATGCGTAAACCCCTGTTTATGCACAGGTCTGAATTCAGAGTTTGTAGGCATTTAACGCATCTTATAATTATCAGATGCATTAAATACCTCAACTTCCATTATATTTTGGCAGGTCAAACCTTCTGAAATTTTACAGGGGAAAAGCATACAGTATTTCCCATATCATGCGGGTTTTGGTGTGTTAAACACTACAATCTGTATGGTTCTCCCCACCAACCCACAATAGGTATTATTTATCGCACCTGATAAATATTGTACCCAGTGGTATTGTTATTTATCAGGTGCGATCAATAGCACCTCAACTCTTAATCAGGGCCATGGTGTCTTAACACCTCTTTGGACAGGACCTCCAGCTCCAGATCCAAAAACTTGTACTTCTATTTTCCTGCCTGGGTCCATGAGAGAAGAGTCTGACAGGCTTGGTATGCGTTATGACCAAGCAATATCAGAGAATGGCAATAGATTTTGTTTGTCATGTTTCTAGGTTTTTTGTCCTCACACAATGAATGCTTAAACACTGCCATACAGGTAGGAGTTGTTGGTGTACTTTTGGGGTGTCTCTGTGGCTGTTTCTGTTCTATAGGGATTCATTTCCACACTCCAGGTACTTTCAATGCCTGAAAAGGCCCTCTTTCTGATGTTTTATGCATGTGCTATGTATCAGGTGAAGTATTTAGCACATGCATTAAATAACGCATTTGGTATTTATCATATTTGCTAAATGACTCAAATTTGCTATTTCACATGTGCTCAATAGAGATTCCGCTGTACAAGGTAAAAACATAATCAGTGCTATTTAACACGTGTTATTTACCCAACCCTGTGATATCGCTATTTACCTGTCGTGCAACTTTGGTGGTATTTACCACCAAACTCATAATCAAGGCATTACCCTATGTGCAGCTTTGGTGGTCTTCACAATGAAACTCGTAATAAATGCCTAAGTGTTAGATGATAGAAACATTACCATTGGCGGCCAATTAGTGGCCATCAAAATAACCAGTAATGGAAGACAGAAGCACTTAGTAAGTCAATAAATTATCAAATGACTACCTACTCTGTCCTGATGCAGCCCCGAGTAAAAGAGACTCAGGGGTCGAACATTGTTTAGGTCTGTTACACGATTTATGAATCTGTGGAGCTTTAAGATCTGCTGGAGTTTCTGTTTCATCGATTGTTCAGTTTCTACAACCAAAATACTATTTGCTTGTCTCTTTGCCACATTTGTTTGCTGTACTTATTTCACCTTCTGCCCTATTCATATGTACGGCGTTGTCTTTCTGTCAGAGCACCACATTTCATAGCTGAATGATTTGTACTCACTATTTCTTTGAATGATCTGTGTTAAATCCAATCTGTGAACATCAACATAAGCTTCGGACTTACTATTGGATGATTGACCTTGGCTATTCCGAAGGAACCACTGCTTTCCACAATATCTAATACCCATATCCTGAGGGAACCACTGCTTGCCACAATATCTGATACCCATATACTGAGGGAACCACTGCTTGCCACAATATCTGATACCCATATCCTGAGGGAACCACTGCTTGCCACAATATCTGATACCCATATCCTGAGGGAACCACTACTTGCCACAATATCTGATACCCATATCCTGAGGGAACCACTGCTTGCCACAATATCTAATACCCATATCCTGAGGGAACCACTGCTTGCCACAATATCTGATACCCATATACTGAGGGAACCACTGCTTGCCACAATATCTGATACCCATATCCTGAGGGAACCACTGCTTGCCACAATATCTGATACCCATATCCTGAGGGAACCACTACTTGCCACAATATCTGATACCCATATCCTGAGGGAACCACTGCTTGCCACAATATCTAATACCCATATCCTGAGGGAACCACTGCTTGCCACAATATCTGATACCCATATCCCGAGGGAACCACTGCTTGCCACAATATCTGATACCCATATCCTGAGGGAACCACTGCTTGCCACAATATCTGATACCCATATCCTGAGAGAGATTCCCATATGTTTAGGAGAAAGGTAAACTATCTCCTACAGAACACTTGGTTTAAAAAATATCCTCCTCTAACTGATCCTTTTCAGGACAGGCATCTAAATGTGGAACTCCTTACCATCATCCAGTGGCTGCACAACTCTTTTACCGTATTTACGCGATTCCTGAAATCTCACCTGCTCAAGAAGTACCTTGATACTTGACTTCTCTTCTTTTCAATCGTGATGAATCCTTGTCTCTCTCCTCTCAAATGAACCTCTTCAAAGATTTACCTCAAAAATCGAGGAACTGCTTCTGCAGTGTCCTTGACCGTTCACAGTGATGGTTGTAGTTTTCTATCCAATATCTGGAATTTGAAATGTGGTGGCAATGCAAACTAACTCTGTTTCTCTCGTATTGCTTCTGTACCAAAATATGTGGAGTTGTTTCATTATGTGTCTTCCAATCCACTGTACCATAAACTGTATCAATGTGAGGTGGTCTGTTGTGTTCAAGCTTTTAGAAAACTAGTTAATAAATATGAAAATGACTTGTGAATTTTATCCAGTTTGAGTAAAATTGCAGTGAAAATTCTCTGAGGAGGAGGGTTCTGGGGGATCCTCAGGGTTTTCATACCAATACTAAACCAATTGCAGGTGGTCCTCGTGGGGCAGCACCTGCAGTACGTGCGGCACCATTTCAAGTAAGAGTCACCGCAGGGAGTCATAAGGCGTGGTGGCAGCATAGTTTCCTACTGCTCACATTGTTGTGGGATACAAAGCCTTTTTAGGACGCCGTTTCCCCCCAATGAGTATTACTGTTAGCCCATTAGCAGTGAGATATTCCTGTTTGCATTAAAAAGCCTCCTGCTGCCCTCTCACCCAACGGCATGTTGAACCCTCAAGAAAAAAGTCAGAAACATAATTTTCATTTGCATTTAACCAGTCTATCAAGGGCACTATAACACAACTGCCATTCCTCGCTTGTTTGCCAACATTATGCTGAATGCTTAGCTTGTATTTCTAAATTAACGATTTCTTTAGGGTTCAAAGCCCCAGAGTGCAAGGTGATGTTAGCTAAAATACCAGAACTAGCAGAAGGTGTAATACATGACGTGGAGCCACTTTAAGGCATGTTTTAAAATGATACAAAGTCTTCTAGTCCTTTTCAAGATCTGCTTGTTTCACACATAAAGCAAAAGTAAACTCTGCTCAGATATTCTGTGAGGGTACAAACTTTCTTTCACATTATACATCAAAATGCACTATGGCAACACAAATTGTTTTGTACTTTGTGTAGTGGAATGTTTTACACCAAGCTTCACAGCACAACAAAGGTACAACATGAGCATTAGCAGGGCTGCCTTTCCTAAAACACGGAATAAGTAAAGGGCAGGTGGCAGCAGCAAGAGAAATTACATAAGTCTGTCTGTCAGACTTACAGGCAGTGGCGGCTCCTCTGCTAAGGCGGAGGACGTAGCCCCACTGCCTTTAAGCAGTGTAAATAAAGCTAAACATAAAATAAGAATAACAGAGTTATTCTCATTTAATGTTTCCATGCTGCTTTGCGGGCGGGCGGTTGGGCAGGGCTTCTCTGCTGTCAGGGCAGGGGAGGAGTGGTTTGCCCACTCCAAGTGCTCAATGACTGTTCGGCCGGCCCTCTAGGGCCGGCTAAAACAGTCATGCATACTTCGCATGTTCTCCATACAGGCTGCATTACAACCTGCATGGAGAAAATGCACAGGCCCCCATTCCCTGTCTGAGCGTCGATCATTGTGATTGGTCAGGGGAGCCTGGGTGCTTGCACGTTCCTTTTTGGTTCCAGTGGAGTCCTGACACAGATGAGAGACGCGGTGGCGATAAGGTAAGTTGTTATTTATTTTTTACATTCCCCCCCTCACCATTGCCCTGTCACCCCCGATCAGTGCCGGCCGCCACTGCTTACAGGACAGGTACAACACAGGTAACTCATACAGTACAGAGGGAGTGAGAAGAGTTAAAGGACTGTTGTACTCTTTCTGTACATAAACATTAAAAAATCACAAGATACCTGGAAGAAAGATCCAAACCTCTAGTATAATTAACAGGCATTTGTGTGCTCATATAGGATGATGACACCATACCCACCTAGTGTGGTATGTGTAAGAAACTGGGATATGAGTTGAGGTGGTAGGTGCCCACCTCAGGTAATAACCACAGTCCTTGTCAGGATGAACCCTCAAAGTTGCTAAATGAACCTGAGTGCAGCCCCCTCGTAACTATGGGACAAAGCAGACAGGTTTAACTTAGAGGCAATATGTAAAATATTGATGCTGTACTAAAACAGTATTAAAGTCAAAATGATAAAAAATTCAAAATAAATCAGAAAAATATAATGAAATTTATGAAACAAAATGACATCAAGAAGATAAAAATTCAATAAGGGGAACCAGATATATGATTTTTTAAGGAGTGTTAAGTAGAAATATCACCAAGAGGCACAAGGTGCCAATGATAGTCAATGGTCTTGGCAGAACAGGACCTAGGTGCAATCTGATGCTGGCCACGAAGGAGCACAGGTCAGATACATAAACCAGGTTTGCCCTGGCCAACGATTTTACCTTCTGAGTTTAGTCCTTCAAGTCTCAATCCACTGCAGGAGTACATTTCTAAAGTCCCCCAGCACCTCAGAGGAGGCACTTAGGCCCTCATTACAATGGCGGGCAAACCGCCTCTGACTGGCCATCGGTGGCAGTCCGCCCGCCATCTAAGGCTTCAGTCCGACCGCTGCATTACAATGCAGCCGGTCCGACCACAGAGGTAATGGCTAGGACTGCTGCCTATGACAGGATCAAAGATCCCGTTGGGGCGGCGATCAGATTTCTAATCCCTACAATGGTGGCGGTTCATGCGTAGGCACTGCCGTAGGGATTAGGATATTTCTTACCAACTGATTGTTCCTGGTGGTCCCCCTGCCATGAACAGGCAGTCAGAAAGGGACTTTGGGGGCCTCTACCAGGGCCCCTGTCCCCCATCGGCTTCCGCTATGTGAGCCAGGGTTGCATATGTGGTGCCCACCAAACATCCATGTGCTGTGCGGCAGGCCCCACATGGTACCTGGCACATGGTGCATGGATGTTTAAAAACATCCCTTTTTCTATTGTGTCTTGTGCTGCGGCCATTTTCTGCACCGCAGCACAAGCCACAATAGAAAATGGAATGTTTCTGATCGCGTAAAAGGTGGTTGGATCCTAATCTGGTGGGTGGGACCGCCGACTACCTGTTGGCCGGTCCCAATCCCGCAACGATGGCGGTCGGACGCTCATCTGACTGCCATTGTAATGACCCCTTTAGAGACTCACAGGGTGTCAGGCAGAGGCCACAGCAGGGTCCTGTCCAGATCCAGTTGCCAGTGGACATCTGGGCAGTTCAGGATAAGGCCTCGTGTAGTGTATTGTGCCCCTGCAGCTTTAACAGGTGGTTCCTTAGAGTTCACCCAATTATCCTGGGTACAAGAAGGCGAGCCGGTTGAGTCCTCCAAGTTGTTTTTAGTTCTCATATAGCAGGTTCAGTACTGTTCTGATCTCACAGAGGTCTAGGAGTGATCTGAAGTGGGTGTCTCGCAGTGCCACATTTATGCCTAGCACAACCTATTGGGGGGTGGGGGGAGGAGAGGATGAGCCCTGGGATGCCCTAAACAGTGGGGTAAAGATTTCCAGGGATAAGCCTACTGACCCTGGGCATGTTCATGATGGATGAAGTCTTCTCCCACCCTCAACATGGGCTCTGAGGGCTAGGGTTGTGTGTGGGAGTGTACTATGGTAATCCCAGTGTCCTTTCATATCTAACACCAAAATCCAATTTGATGCAGTCCCTGGACCCACAACGACCTCAGAGACAGACGTCTGGTATAACAAAAATTAGCTTTCAGCAACCAGACAGTGGATACACACAAATCATTTTGGCCAGTGGCGGGATTAATAGTTTCGGATATGTTCTGAATACACCCATTCCTCCCCTTATCAATCGCTGAAGGTCTTCCTTTGTCACTGATTTATAAGGTTTTTGCTGCTATTACCTGGGCACTGTACCGTGGTCGTGGGGGATATAATTTGGTCGCCGCAAACTAACAGTGAGTCCTCAATGGAACAGTGAGTTTCCTTTTTCCCATACTTAATTCAAATAGAGATAAAAAACTGAATGGAAGTATACAGTATATATGGAAATAGACATGCAAGAACTTTAAAAATTAAAATATAATAAAGGTAGAATGATTATAAAACAATTAAAAAAACACCAAACTAGGGGCGTGGCTTAGTGAGCAATCATGGCGAACGCAGCCTGATCGGGCTCCGTACATCCATGCCATAATCTGGCCAGAATCCTGCATTAATCCTGCCCAGAGGAGAAAATAATTGTAGTTACGGATGCCCATGGCTGTATGGAGCACGGAAACGCTCTCATGCCTGAGGTGGCCGAGACGCAATGCCAGTTTTCCTGGCAAAGACGCTCCAGTGAGGCGCAGGCCGGATCCTCCCCTGGCACCCCGGCCACTGCCTGGGGCGATGCTGAGGCGCTCGAGATCGAGTCCCGATCGCGGAGGAGGGGGACTTGAGCCCTTGGCGTAGAACACCGGAGCGAGCCCGGACCCGGCGAGAGGTGCAGCCGCCCCTCCCCCTCACCTGGGGTTCTGCCATTTTCTTTGCGTGCCTACCCTAGAGTACGCCGGTGCTTCCCTTGGGCAGAAGCCTGATCTCTTCCTGCCACAGGACCGCTAGAGTCGTCGCGGTCCTGTCGGCGCCTGATTCCTGAAATTTGGGCTGGCCAAGTTTGGCTGGGAGAACGCGGACGAACCCTGGAGTGACGAGCCGGCATCAGAGGCAGACGAGGCGCTGGGGCTGGATTACAGCCCCAGGAGGTGAGCGCCGAGCCTACATCCATATCCGCCTTTTTTCATTGCCGCTGGCGCCCCCTTCCCTTCCCCCCTCTACCTGGGGTGACACTGTGCTGACGTGTGGGCCGGACTGGGGCCTCTGCTTGTCCCAGGGGATTAGATCTTCTTGCCGTGCAGCCCAGTGACCCCTGGGGATGAGACCCGGATTGCCCTGTTAGGGGCCCAGAGCGTGCCACGGCAGCGCAAGGACGACGACCTGCCCAGGGCCCCACTAGATGCTTCACTTGGCTGGTGGCCGTCAGGAGGGGCCTCAAGATTGAGCTGATATCCCCAATGTTATCTCTGGCCGTCCACACACAATAAACGCCGGCTACTCCAGTCAAGATCCCCGTTGAGCAGGTGGTGGTGCTCTCCGAGGACTGGCCCCCACTGCCTGAGGAGCGGGAGCACGACTGTTGTGCTGACTACACACTCCTGGCTGGACCGGAGGCCCCTCTATATTTTGGCGGCATAGCTTTGTGACCCGGGCTTGCACACGCTCAGATCCTACGGCTCCTTTCCCACACTGGGGCTCCCCCTCCCAGGGCACATGTCTGATCCTGCGCTACCGCCCCTTCTCCCCTGTGCGGCCGCAGTGCCCCAAGCCTCCATTCACGATGGGCAAGGATAAGCCTGGGAAGGGGGCAGGCCCCAAACAGGGCACCCACGACCAATTCACAACAGGTGGCGAGGGGAACTGCTCGGCTCCTGACAATGTGGCCCTCCTGGTGGCGATCAACAATGCCCGGGACATGCTAGATGCCAAGATCGGAGCGGTGGGGTCTGAGGTCTAATTTCTGCGCCAAGACCTCCGCAAGGCTGTCGATCGCATCACGAAGGCAGAAACAAGGGTCTCGACAGTAGAGGATACGGTGTCCACCCTCCAAAAAAAGGTGAACAAACTCACGGTGGTGTCGCAGGAACTGGCTTCTAGGGTGGACGATGCGGAGGGCCGAGCAAGACAAAATAACCCACACTTCATGGGCCTGCCAGAAGGCTGCAAGGGCATTTCAATGACAGGCTTCATCACTAAGTGGCTTACGGACCTCATAGCAAAAGATCTCCTCTCCTCGGCCTTTGTGGTGGAGCGTGCTCATAGGGCCTTGACTCAAAAGCCTCCCCCGGGCACGAATCCCAGGCCGGTCATTGCCAAAATCCTGAACTATGCTGACAGAGATGCAATTCTGCACTTTGCCAGGACACATAAAGACAGTATTCAACACGAATCCCGATCCTCATGGTGTTTCCGGATTACACGCGCCTGGTCCAACAGCAACGCCAATCCTTCACCGCGGCGAAGCGCTGGCTTCAAGATCTAAATGTGCAATATATGCTGCTGTACCAAGCCGGGATGCATGTGATACACAACTCCAAGTCGCTTTTCTTCGACACTCCTGAGGCCGTCTTCGCTTGGACTGATGAGCGCCCCCAGCTTAGGTCGAGCTTTCCACCTTTGGTAGATTCGGACTCCTCCCGCAGCTTGCGAAGCCAACGGCCACGGTGAACCAAATCTAAAAAAACGGCGGGGTTCGGGATCGGACAGGATGTCGGCGAGTCCGGAGCGGCCACCTTGAACATTTTGGAGCTCTACAGGTGACTAAATAGCAAGTTAACTGGGATTACGATTTGCTTAAGACTTTAGTTGTGATGGTTCCTATGGGTGGGCGTGGGGGCTGGGCCGTGAGACTGCTAAAGAACGGTGATGGATCAAACCCAGATCTGTTGACTGGGTGTGAGTGTTTGATTGGTTCTGATGCTCCATCCATCACCACCCCCTTTTGTACCGCTTTGTTCGCCATAAGTTGGCAGGGTATGCTCAGACGTGAGTCCCTTGCTCACTTTGCCACTGGATTCAAGCAAGCCTGGCTGAAGACGGCTGAAATGCCAGAAACCGGTCCTAGGAAGCTTGTTTCCGGTCCAGGGAAGGCATGGCTTGGCAGTTCGGGCTGGACTGTTCCCATGAGGCACAGAGTCAGACTGATTTGCATATGGCCATGTCTGAACTGGGGTGGCAGAGTGGGCTAAAGAACGGTGATGGATCAAACCCAGATCTGTTGACTGGGTGTGAGTGTTTGATTGGTTCTGATGCTCCATCCATCACCACCCCCTTTTGTACCGCTTTGTTCGCCATAAGTTGGCAGGGTATGCTCAGACGTGAGTCCCTTGCTCACTTTGCCACTGGATTCAAGCAAGCCTGGCTGAAGACGGCTGAAATGCCAGAAACCGGTCCTAGGAAGCTTGTTTCCGGTCCAGGGAAGGCATGGCTTGGCAGTTCGGGCTGGACTGTTCCCATGAGGCACAGGGTCAGACTGATTTGCATATGGCCATGTCTGAACTGGGGTGGCAGAGTGGGCTAAAGAACGGTGATGGATCAAACCCAGATCTGTTGACTGGGTGTGAGTGTTTGATTGGTTCTGATGCTCCATCCATCACCACCCCCTTTTGTACCGTGAGACTGCTGAGCCACAGACCTATTGCGCCCCTCTTGTTCTTATGTTTCTAGGGTGGGAAGGGTTCTATTGGTGCGGGAGCATGGGGTCCCCCTGTTGGGGGCCTTCTGTTCCTCACACCGCGACAGATACTCCAGGGTCTCAGGGGAATGTAGGGCCCGATTCACAGAATTAACTTAAGACAAAATCCTAAACTTACTACTTTTGGTATTCACAGAATGCACTTACTACTTTTGGTATTCACAGAATGGATTTACGACTACTAACTTTACGTCCGCACTCGGGCCGGAAATTCCGGCCCGGATGCGGAGCTTCCGGCCTGGAGGCGGAGCTTCCGGCCCAGAGGCGGAGATTTTGACCATGGCTAAATCTCTGCCACTGGCCGGAATCCCCACCTCCGGGCCGGAATCCCGGCCTCTGGGCCGGAAGTTCCGTGTCCGGGCTGTAAGCTCCGCCTCCGGGCCAGAAGCCCCGCCTCCGGGCCGGAATTTCCAGCCCGAGTGCGGACGTAAAGTTAGTAGTCGTAAATCCATTCTGTGAATACCAAAAGTAGTAAGTGCATTCTGTGAATACCAAAAGTAGTAAGTGCATTCTGTGAATACCAAAAGTAGTACGTTTAGGATTTTGTCTTAAGTTAATTCTGTGAATCGGGCCCGTAGTTTTAGGATGTTAGTGTTCTTATGTTTTATGCAGACAGGCCATTTCAGTGTTGATCTCCCCGCTTTAATCGTTCTTAAATCAAGAGATAATGGTGCCCGGTGATGTAACCCCTTTTGGAGACCTCGTGAAATGTCAGGGGTCTGCTAGATAAGATGAAACGGGGTGCCGTGTTGCATCAGGCAAAGAGGTATCGGGCAGACATCCTACTTTTACAAGAGACCCACTTATTAGGTATCAAAGCCCCATGTCTTGCCCGATTTGGCTTTTATCATGTATACCATGCGGGGTTCACTAGGGGCTCCAGGGGGGTGGCTATTCTTATACATCGCAGGGTCCAGTTTCATCACGGGACACACAAGGCTGATCCGGGAGGCCGCTTTCTCTTTGTCACGGGCACGCTATACGGGGAGCGGGTTACCATAGGCAGTATTTATGCTATTCCCCCACTGGGGACTGCCTTTATCGATAAGATCTTGGGAGTCTGGGGTGACATACCAGAGGGCTTGACCCTGCTAGGGGGCAACTGGAATGATACAATGGGGCCACTGGACCGACAATGCAGTACAGACAACCCACTAGTACCGGGCCCTACAAAATTACATACATTGGTTTCCACCCTGGGTTGGGCTGACGTTTGGCGAAAATACCACCACACAGAACATAACTACATTTACTTGGCTACTGTACATGGGTCACAGTCCCGTTTCGACTATTTCTTTGACCCCAGGAGTTTCTTCACCGATTCTCACGTGTGACGCATCTGCCCCATGGACTCTCCGACCATTCTCCGGTCGCAATGCAGTTTCACACATGCTCCCGAAAACCCCCCTTTCGTTGGCGAATGTCCCCCTGGCACTTGCAGAGCCCTGATTATCAGGACATGCTTCAAACAGCTATCATTACCTATCTGGAAGATAATGGTCCATCTGCCCCATCCCGGGGTATCTTATGGGAGGCCCTCAAGCCGACTATCCGCGGTACCGAAATCAGTTATCGCACCAAAGAAAAACGTGCACGGCAGGAGCAACTAGAGGCCTTGGAGTTACACCAGACGACCCTGGTTTCACAACTCAACACGGACCCTAGCCCTACTATACGTCAAAACCTGATGCAGGCGCAACAGGAACTATGAGAATATCTCATGGGCGAGGCCAAAGAGATTTGGGAGGCGTCACAACACCGGGTTTATCAATGGGGCGATAAGTCCAGCAGGATGCTCCATAGGCTCTACCAGGCAGATACTTCCCCGGCGGTTGTACCCACCATTCGGGTTGTAGATGGGTCCTTGCACAAGACACCGGAGGGTGTTGCTGGGGAATTCGTGAGACACTTCACAACTCTCTATGCACGATAGGAACAGATCTCGGCCGAACTCATAGCAGAGTTTCTCACTGACATCCCGCCGCGGCGACTCCCTGATTATCTCCGCGAGCAACTAGAGGCCCCAATTACAGTAGATGAACTGACCGGGGCCCTCAACTCGCTCCACCCTGGATGAGCCCCTGGCCCCAACAGGTTCCCTATGGAATTCCTGCGGCCGAAGATACACCTCTTGGGGCCTCATTTGTTGGCGGCCATCCAGGAGGCCACGGAACTTGCCATTCTTCCTGAGGATTGGCGGCATGCAGAAATTGTGCTATTTCTCAAGCCCGGCCGCCCTCCAGATGACCCCTCCTCCTACCGTCCCATCTCTCTAATAAATTTTGAACCCAAATTGTTAGGGAAAGTCCTAGCAGATCGACTGCGTACGTGTGTCGCGGATCTGATACACCCCGACCAGTCGGGTTTCATGCCGCAAAGAGCCACTCGTCACAATATCCGGAAAGTTCATACCGCTATGGCGGCGGCCCCGGCGCTTGGTCGGCCAGCCACCATGCTTCTCGCCGATATCGGTAAAGCGTTCAACTCTTTGAGCTGGGTGTATCTATTTCAATTGCTCGAGGCGCTCAACATTGGGCCGCACTTTCTGGTGTATATATCTGCTATACACCGACTTGACGGCGTCTGTCCGTATTGCGGGACACCGCTCCCACTCCTTCCCTGTCCAGAGGGGTACCCAACAGGGCTGACCCCTGTCCCCATTATTATTTGCCCTTGCAATTGAGCCCTTGGTGGCGTGGGTCAGGAGTGACCCGGTGCTCCGGGGTTTCGACTGGTCTCAGTCGAGATCTGACCGCATAGCGTTATACGCGGACGATGTCCTCTTTTTCATGAATGACCCCTGGTTTTCTGGGCCCCGCATACTGGAAATCCTCAGGGTGTATGGAGGCACTACGGGCTTATATACAAATCCTGCCAAATCTATACTATTCCCGGTGTGCGGACACCAGGGTCGTGATACATGGGCCTCACAACTCTGCAGTGCAACGGATGGTTTCAAATATCTCTGCATTTATGTATCCCCGTGCCCCAAAGTCTCCTGGGCACATAATATCACCCCACTGTTAGCAAGCCTCAATAGCGAAACGGGAGTATGGTCTTCTCTCCCCCTCTCCCTATACGGGCGCTCAGCCATTTTTAAGAAAAAACTTCCCATACCCTATCCCATGCTCATGGTTTGTACAAGTTGCTGCCATACAAAATAAATTCCTTTGGCATGGTGGTGCAGTTAGAGTTGCTCTCCGCACCTGCGCACAATCTACGTACTGTGGAGGGATTGCAGCTGCAGACATTTACTCATATTATGTAGCGTTTCATATCCTCGTAGTGAATGAATGGTGGTATAACTCCCCCACTATTCTATTCAATAGAGCACACAGCAATGGAGTGGGTCTCCCTCCTTCATTTATTGTATAGTCCCGCACGCCTAGAGTTTATGCCGCCGGCGGGTAGAGTTGTGATACAGCTTTGGCGGGTTAAAACCCGACAGATGGGTTGGAATGGGAAACTCACCCAGCAAACTCCCCTATGGAAGGGTACGTATCTCCGCTCAGTGGACACCCTGAAGGGGTTCCAGGGGTGGGACCTTGTGGGGATCTCGACCCTCCGGATGTGTTACGGGGCACCACATTAAAATCATTCCAACAACTACAGGCTGACTTTGACCTACATAAATCACAATTTTACAAATTTCTTCAACTCCGACATGCACTCACCCCCCTGATTCGCACATTAGAGACCCTCCCCGAATTTCATCCCCTGGAAGGCCGCTTGCTAATGGGTGATCTTGGTCGCCACAAGATCAGGCAAATATATCAGACTCTGACGACCCACACACCCACTACCCTCAACAAGACACGACTTGCGTGGCAGGCTGACATTCCAGACCTGTCTGATGATGACTGGGCCGAAGCCATCGGCGGCCCGAGGCCTGCGGCAGTCTCCACACATCGGCTAATCCAGGTCAAGTACTTACACCGGGCGTATTATACAAGAGCTCGACTCTGGCGGATGGGAGTTATCCTGTTCCCTACATGTCTGAAGTGTGACCGGGAGTAGCGATCATTTCTACACACGGTTTGGAGCTGCACGGCGTTGCAGCCCTTTTGGTGCAGGATTAGGTCCTGCCTGAACGAAGTGCTGTCGTGGGAGCTCCCACTCGACCCACGACTTTTCCTGTTACATTGCACTGACGATATTGGGGGGAATCGGTACAAGCAGTACTTACTGTTTCTGGCTCTTACCATCTCCAAAAGGGACATAGCGCAATTGTGGAAGGCGAAATCTCCCCCGACCCTAGGTAAATGGAAGACAAATGTATGGGGGCCAAGATAGCTGTTTTCGATGCCCGGGGATTCCCTGCAAAACACCGCAAGATCTGGACCCAATGGGCGACGTATCGGAGAATCGACCGTCTCCCTCTGCCAGATACAGACCCCTAAATGGCGCCCTCTGATCTTTGTTACTCCTTACTCTCTACTTCACCTTGATAGAACATTGCTGCCCTGTTTGTGTGTGAAAACTGATGGCGTTATGTCGTATGTACTAATATGGAGATCGAGAACTGTCTGCATATTGTTTTTATTGTTTCACCTGCATGTTTGGCGAGTGTCGTTAAATGATAGAAATGTGGTTATTGGAGTGAACAACATCCTTTCTCTCCTACAGGTCTTTGTAGGGCTATTTCCCCTCCTATTGCAGAATAACCCAATAAAATTTGTTGTTCAAAAAAAACCACCAAACTAAGGTCCTGTTGCAATTAAATAGGTAATTTTCGATTGTCTAGGCGTCCTCGTTTACGGCGCAGAGTTTTTTGCCCACCACTCTTTAAAAATAAATTTCCAATCTGGTCACTGGCGGCCCGTCATTAGGCTTTGAGTTGCTTGGTGTGGGACTTATCTTCATTCATATATGAAAGAAATAATGGATACATAAGGAGCCAGTTTATCCCACCCAATCGAAGTGCAAGGGTTCTTTTTTAGAGGAGGGAATGGGAAAGACTGTGGACAGCTTTTGTAGCTTACAAAGTACCTGTGGTCCAGCGATTGCAAAGCTGATTTCTTCCCAGAAGTTTCTTATGTTCCGGCGAGGCCCTCCTAAGAAGAGCTAATCAACCTCCTCTTGGCTTTTCACCAGGGGGCATCTCTTTGCAATGTTTGCCCAAAGACAGAGAACCAAGAGGAATGGCCTAGACCAGCCTCCTCCGTTCTCTGATGGGTGCGGATATGCCTGCTCTTGGCCCGGGCATGGCCCGCTCACATCCTGCGCCGCGGAAGATGACAACATTTATTAAAGAGCGCTGTGCGGGTCAGCTGATGTCTGGCTCCTCCTCCCTGCACTGGATGTTGGGACACCTAGTCCCTGGCGTCCTTCAGGCAAGAGAATGGCAGTGGCTGGCAATCAAAAGCGACAGTACAGGTGTATGGCTTGGAGATGAGGTGGGCATAATTATCCTGGGCAGAATGAGATAATTGGGTGATCTTCCTGGAGAGGGCGTAGTAAAAGTACTGATAGGGGATCTCCTTAGCTCTGCGTTCTTTTGTTTCCCTCTGAGGGCCTGATTACGAGCTTTGGCAATATATATCGACCTGATAAACAATGATGCCATGGGGTACGTTATTTATCGGGTGCAATAATTAATACCTATTGCCAGTTATTGGAGAATAATATGAAGACTTAACATACCAAAATCTGCCCATTTTCCCATTAAATTTCGGCACGTTTGGCCTACCGGAATTTAATGCAGCTTGAGTTATTAAATGCATCCAATAATTATTGGATGCGTTAACTATATTCAAACTCGTAATTCTGACCCATGCGTTAACAGGGGTTTACTCATGGGTCGGAATATAATGAGCAATCTTAATCAGGATCTATGATGCCAATTCTCAGTTGTGTTGAATATTGTCTTCCCAACAAATTTCACTAGGTTTTGTTGGCAAATTTTGTCAGGGGGACAATAGCAGGGATGTGAGAATTATTGCATGTCTCATAATCGACCTATGAAAGTAAATCATTAATTCACCAGATGAGTACATGGATGTTGAATTTGTTGTTCAGTGATTACTGGTAGTTGATCACAGCATTTCCAGAAGTGCGTCCTTTTGTATTGTTGGGCTCACCCATCATTGTTCACATGAGCAGACTGCAGACTACCCTCAGTAACTACCAAGGTGGGTTCCCTGTGAGTTTAAAGCTGTTGATAGTCAATTGATAAACAACTACTAATACTATACAGTAGATAGGCTCATATCCAGGGCATTTCACGTACTCCAAGACACCCTTGTTTCCCTTTGCCTTACTGCTACTCTGCTTTGGATGTGCCACAGTGTTGTTCACTATGATTAAAAAATGTTAGCTGTCTTGGAATGTCGGCCTAATAGTATGAAGCTAGATTACAAGGGAGATTACCTGACCCGATATTAAAAGACTTGAGAGTCAATGTGGATAGGTGCACAATGGCTGAAAAAGTGATCCACAACAGCTGTGGTTGCCCTGGAATTCTAAGAAAAATTGGAAAGACTGGTTTGGCCATTATGGTTAGGACTGATGTTGGCTGGATTATGCGACCTGTTTAATCACCTTTATGATTGAAAGAGTGAATAACCTTTCTAACGTTAACGAGGTAGCACCTGATATTGACTACCAGCCAGAACTTTGATTATGTAACATATATCAGCTAGGAAACTCTTGGATCACTGAAGCGTGAGTTACCTGAACCCACTAAGTTCCTCTCTACTTTTGATCTGATTTTTTTACTTTTAAAACCAATAAAATAATTTAAAAAAGGATTGCAAATGTTGAGGTTTGTGAACTCATACCAAAGGGCCTCATGGCGATAGCGGCCGGAACGCCACTGACAGGACATCGGTGGAGGTATTACAGCCCTTCGGTCCGAACACCAGATTACAAACCCGGCAGTCAGACCCACAGCGGTGGTGGGGAAGACCGCCGTCTCCGCCAGGATCAGTTATCCCGACAGGGCGGTGGTTGGGATTGTATTTTCAAATGGCAGTGGTGCCGAGCCAGGCACTGCCATCAGGCTTATGATATCCCTTTACGTCAGCCTTTTCATCTTGGGAAGACCGGCATAAAAAGGCTGTAATTAGGGGCCCCTAACAAGGCACCGACCATTGTTGGCCACTGTAAAATTACCCTGGGAGCAAATGTAATGCCCCCACTCACCTCCATACATTGTATGCCATGTACGACATGGCGCACAGTACATGGAGGTGCTTCATACCATAGCGGCTTGTGCTGCAGCCCTTTTTCTTGGCCACAGCATAAGCCACCGTGATAAGGAGTACTTTCTGACCACCAGCACAGTGGTCGCATCATAAGGCGGCGGTCAGACTGCTGCCTGCTTATCGGTCATTCTCCTGACCGCTGCAATAGCGGGTGGCGGTCCGACCTCCCGTCATCGTATTCAGTCCCAAAGTAATTATATTTCGGAGGGAGGATTGTGAGGCTCCATTTTGCAATATGTAATTCACAACTGAGTACTGGTTGTGAATATTACATGTTTGCAAAAACTGAATTACCATCCACTCATGTTACTGTAGTTTTGTGTTTTTTGTTTTTCTTGTTTTCAGGAGTGCTCCGCTGTACACATTAAACTGGGCCCTTTGTTAAATCTGTATTTTACTGCTTTGTGGTTTTTATTTTGTATACTATTTTATACTACTAAAGTGTTGTCACTGTACAAAACCCACAAGCCTTGCAGGGTAATCAGATATTTTATGCAATTTTGATTGTTTTTCACTGTAACCTGACTCATTTGCATACTGGCTTCTATGATCTAAACCTTGGATGCTTGTCCAGGGCTACCCAGAGAGAGGAGAGAGGCCAGACTGTCAGTGCAAACCAAGTGCCCAGTGTCCAGGCTACTGGGGAACACCAGCACTCTCATTGTAAACAGTGTTTCGTTTTCAATACAACTCCTCTTATCATTGTCATTCATTGTTTCTTCCTAGCCCTAATTGTTTTACTCCATGACCACTCTTTTTCAGAGATGACATTGATAGAGAGCAACAAGCAATATACATGTCTTCTCTGCTGCGTAATGTCTCCCAACAAGTTGTATTTATGGGATACCTCACTTCAGAACCTGGTTCCAGAGATTATCTAGAACTGATTCAAAACGGAAATATGAAGGTATGAAGTATATACTCTTTTGTTTAATATGAATACATTCTTATCTGGAATGTGTCAAATGTCCAAATTCTGCACTTATGTAACATATGCTGGTCGATCTTGCATGCTCAGATTTATAGACAACAATTGCTTATGTTGGTCAGAATCCTGTGCCTAGGTCACTTTTGACTTGGGGAAATATTAATAAAATGTTGTTGAAAGCGTTGACTGAGCAGGTAAGAGCGCAGGCGGATGGAACCCAGCATCGCAACAGGGGCCATCACTAGTCAATACTGAACAATCAGAGCTAAACTGAAAAACTCCAACAAAGACATTAACGGTGTGCATCAGAATAAATACATTAATACTTCAAAGCAGAAGGGCCTTTCGCCTAATAACACATAGCTATTTATTGCTACAAAAACAAACTAGAGAATACAAGAAATGTGTGATCTTTTTATCCTCAATTTACTAAAGCAACTTGATATTTAGTTCTTCAGAATTTAGTGTTAAAGTACAAGACTTAATATGCTGGTTAATAAGATGTGTATTCTGTCACAACAATGCTCAAATCTGCACTGTACATGAATGCTGGAGAAAGGATATCCTGGTGGTGGGGAATAAGACCAGGGACATCTCACTATGCCAAGACCCTCAGGCTATGGGACTGGCGAAACAACAGCTCAGGGACATAAGAACCTTGGGGTGCTGCTCGAATGTAAATTATCCCTATTTTACCGCAAATAAACGACATGATCAAAAACACAAAACCTCAGCTAATGACGCACAGGAGAGGCTCCCCATTCCTCTGCTCCTCCATGCAAATTGCCAGGTATAATATTTGGAGCACATGTGCTCACTCACCTAGACTACTGTAATGTGTTGTAATAAAGACAAGATTCTGATGAACAACTCCAACTTTGGATAATATAGCCTACAACGTAAACATTGCTTTGGCGATCTGTCTTATTCCCAAACTAATGCCTTCTTCTAGTCTGTCTTAACTCTATTCTCACTGGTGTCACATTCATGTTCTACAAATCTAAATTTCTTATATTGCATATGGCTATATCATATTATTTCATATGTATATCTTCTGATAATCTTCAACATAAACAACATGAATTTACATAGAATGCGTGACACCAGTGGGAATAGAGGAGCAGAGGTATGGGGACCCTCTCCTGTGCGTCATTAGTTGGAGTTTTGTGTTTTTAATCATGTCATTTATATGTGGTAAAAAAGGTAGAATATACATTCAAGCAGCACCGCAAGGTCCCATAGCCTGAGGGACTTGGAATAGTGAGATGTTCCCAAAATGTATGAAAGAGTTGAATGCATGTCACTAAATTGGAAGAAGCACAGATGGTTAATATATATATATATATATATATATATATATATATATATATATATATATATATATATATATATATAATATATATATATATTACCTACTGGCGGTCGCCAGTAGGTAGTTATAGTTAGGACCCTGTTTCCATAGGAAAACCGCAACATTCTATTTTGAATAACTTTGGCGCCGGTCGACTAATCCTCGTGAAATTTTCAAAACTAATGGGGAGCTACGCTCCGCTCCTACCCTGAAAGTCTCGGGGGGATTCGTCAAGCGGGGGCTGAGAAAAAAGGGGGGTCCCAAAACGCGTTTTCCCCATGCATTTTTCCATAGGACCTTTAGACACAGCTACAGCCCGAACGGCTGAACAGAGTTACTTGAAATTTGGCAGAGAGGTAGTCTACAGGTCAAGGAAGTGCCTTTTGTAGGTCTGGTGTAAATCTGTTCAGTAGTTCCTGAGAAAATAGCATTTAAATCAATATATATATCTGTGGCAGCTTACCGTGCGCTTACGGTAAGCTTACCGTACGCGTACGGTGCCGTGCGCGAGCGCGATTCTGATTGGCTGTTAGATCTTAGTAAACATTCGAATCGGTCGAAACCAGGAAGTGTCGGCCGCCATTTTCTCTCTCGCACTCTGAGGGGGGGAGGAAAAACAAAGTTGGATAACATGAAAAGGGGCCTGCCGGAGGTGCGTCGCTGTGTCCTGAATGTGTGGGAGCCCAATGACTACAACGCGGCTCAGACTCGGTGGGCGGCCCTAGGGAACATGATTGCCAAGAGGGATATAGCGCAACATTGGGGCGCTCAACGGCCGCCCACCGTGTCAGTATGGAAGGAGAATATGGACTGGTGTATGTTTCGGGAGAAGACAGTGTATGTGGCCCGTGGCAAGCCGGGGGCATGGGGTAGAATTTGGGGTCAATGGAATGCGTATCGCGGAGGCATCTGTACGCCCCCCCTGGTAGACACTGATATCGCCATGTCCCCCTGACCCTTGACGGCTCCTGGCGCTTTTTGTAACAACCACATATGGACGTTCATTTCCCTTGACCCCCTTTCCCCCCCCCCCTCCGTCCCCGGCCTCCCGGTACTCCTCTCTATAGCGGATTGCTCAAATGTTCTGACTGGAGTCTCCCGGGGGGAGCCTGAACCGCACTGGTATCCCTCGTAACTCGCCTTTTGTTTTTATTGTTTTTCTTTTTGTTTCTGTTATTGTTGGACTGACGCTTGCTGTTCTTCGAGGACTATCTTGAGCCACTGCGGGGCAGTGCCCTGGGAACGGATTGCAGCCTTGATATGTGTATATTTCCTTATGTACCTAGCGGCCGGCCCGGGTGGTTGTAGGCCCATACTTGTAACCGAATTATTGTTCAATAAAAACTTTTTCCCAAAAAAAAAAAAAAAAAAAAAAAAAAAAAAGAAAAGGGGCAGGCTAGACAGCTCATAACCACCTATCCATGGTTAGGGTGTCCCAAAAGAACCCCCAAGGCCAAAAATGCATTTTTTTTTTTTTTTTAAACGCCGATTGCGCTTAAAAAAAAAAAAAATTATCCACATTTTCCACACCCCGTGCGCAAAAGGGGCCCGAAGGTCACCTTTTTTGCACGGCTTATTTAGTATTTGATCATTTAATAGATAAACTTTCACAACGAAGCGCATAATATGTCCTCCGTGTGTGGACGATGCGCGAAGCGCATCGTGCGTACATGGCCCACGGCATGGCCCACGGCACTAACTGCGTAAAGTGGGCGCGCGGTGCGCGAAGCGCACCGCGTGCTCACTGTGCGCGCACGGTGCGCGAAGCGCACCGTGCGCGCACGGAACGAACTGCGTGAAGTGGGCGCGCACACCACGAACGGCGTAAAGTAACTTAGCATTTAAAAAAACGTACAAATTCACTGAAAAAACCATAGGTTTCACACACGTTATAGTTAGGAATTAGCATCTAAAAAACCTTGCAAATTCACTGAAAAAACCATAGGTTTCACACATGTTATAGTTAGCTGGACATTTCACTCGTAAAAAACCATTGAAATTCCCCCGTTATAGTTAGTGCAGGCAACTATAACTCACGCGACCGCAATCCTCTGCTGATGACATATGTGTCTTTATGAAAAAAAAATATTTGCAATATATGTATAGCTAAAATTTAATGGAAGAAGACATGGGCAAATAAGTGTCTAAATACAGTATTAGCATCAGCAGAGGATTGCGGTCGCGTGAGTTATAGTTGCCTGCACTAACTATAACGGGGGAATTTCAATGGTTTTTTACGAGTGAAATGTCCAGCTAACTATAACATGTGTGAAACCTATGGTTTTTTCAGTGAATATATATATATATATATATATATGCCACAAGGAATCGTCTCACAGAATGCGCTGTATTGGAACGCCAAAGACGAACACGGACCCAGAAATAGGTGCTATTAGTTCTTTATTTTACTCTGTAACCTGCACCACCGCCATGACGCGTTTCGACCTACTGGAGGCCTTGGTCACATGTTATAGTTAGATCAGGTAACTACAATTTGCGCAACCGCAATCCACTGCTGATGACGTCACATATTACATCACTCATGACATGGTCAGTGACATCACTCATGACATCAATGATGACATCTCAAATGACACATTGTGCATTGCGGTCGTGCAAGTTATAGTTACCTGATCTAACTATAACGTGGAATTTCATTGGTTTTTTACGAGTGAAATGTACAGCTAACTATAACTTGTGTGAAACCTATGGTTTTTTAAGTGAATATATATATATATATATATATATATGTGTGTGTGTGTGTGTGTGTGTGTGTGTGCGTGTGTGTGTGTGTATATATATATATATATATATATATATATATATATAAAATTACCTACTGGCAGTCGCCAGTAGGTAGTTGTGGTTAGGACCTATTTTCCATAGGAAATCCGCAACATTCCATTTGGAATAACTTTGGCGCCGATTGACGAATCTTCGTGAAATTTTCCAAACTTTTGGCCAGCTCCAGTCCGCTCCTATCCTGAAAATTTCACAGTGATTCGTCAAGCGGGGGTCGAGAAAAAAGGGGGTCCCAAAACGCGTTTTCCCCATGCATTTTCCCATAGGACCTGTTGACGCCTCTACAGCCCGAACTGCTGAACGGAATTACACCAAATTTGGCAGAGAGGTAGTCCTCAGTTCAGACTCATGCCTTTTGCTTAAATGGTGTAAACCCATTCAGTAGTTCCTGAGAAGATTTGAGTTAAAAAGATAGATATATCTGGGCGGAGCCTAACCACACATCTCATCGTGAGATCTGATTGGCTGTCAGTACTTCATCCAAGAAGTGTTGGCAGCCATCTTGGGACCAATATACATGATAGCACCTCATTAAAAAGCATTGCAGTTTATAGAAGGTTTTAAGACTTCAGTTACATTATAAATCATTTGTTGATGGTACCATACTAATTTTAGGAATTGGGTTGTGTTCTAAGGTGATTTTACCATGTGAAAAGCCTTCTGCTGTGATATCATGAATCATGTTTAAGAGAAATCTATTTTCTCATGCTTTTCCCACAGAGGTTTGGAAGGTGATCTATAAGCTAAACTGAGAGCATATTTTCTGTAAATTCACATTATCTTTCTCAGTCATGTAAGAATGAATTCTCACATTCTCAGTAAAACATGTACATCCAACAAGGGCAGAGACAGTGTTCTACTGCAGCTTCCCAGAGTGTTCTAAAGAACAACTAGAGCGCTAACAGCCCTACTTATGACAAACGTATTGCACACCTGAGGCCATCTTGATTGGAATAAAATGGTAACTCTTAAAACATTTAATATAAAAAGGAACAAAATGAGGGGGTTCATTTTGCCATAGAAAGTATGATTAGTGCTGCCGAAAGAAAAATTCGGGCACATTTTGAGTGACTTCTCAAATCCTCTTCTATTTCATAAAAAGGTTCTGACATGCAGACTGAAACATGCACTTTCAATACCAGCAGCAGACTTCCCTGGTGAGCAGTAGCTTTACTACAGTGATCTAATAAGCAACTAGAGTGCTAACATTCTGAATTTATGGTAAATGTGTGACTCATCTGAATGCCTTCTTGATGGAATCAAAGTAAAAAACTGAAAGTATTTCCTACTGAGGAGACTGTAGTAAATGAGGAAATTAGGAAACTTCATAACAAATAAGTCTCCCAAAATGGCCACTAGAGACAAAAGAGCCCAAATGTAGCCCCAAATATCACCCAGATGTAGCCCAAGTATAGCCCAATGACAGAATGTCCCAGAGTATTCTAACGAACAACTAGAGCACTAACAGTCTTACTTATGACAAAAGTATGGCACCCCTGAAGCCATCTTGATTGGAATAAAGTGGTAACACTTAAAACATTTAATTTACAAAGGAACAAAATGAGGGGGTTCATTTTGCCATAGAAATTATGATTAGTGCTGCAGAAAGAAAAATTAGGGCACATTTTGACTTCTCAAATCCTCTTCTATTTCATAAAAAAATTCTGACATGCAGACTGAAACATGCACTTTGAATACCAGCAGCAGACTTCCCTGGTGAGCAGTAGCTTTACTACAGTGATCTAATGAGCAACTAGAGTGCTAACATTCAGAATTTATGGCAAATGTGTGACACATCTGAATGCCTTCTTGATGGAAGCAAAGTAAAAAACTGAAAGTATTTCCTACTGAAGAGACTGCAGTAAATGAGGAAATTAGGAAACTTCATAACAAATAAATCTCCCAAGATGGCAACCAGAGACAAAAGAGCCCAAATGTAGCCCAAATATCACCCAGATGTAGCCCAAGTATAGCCCAATGACAGAATGTCCCAGAGTGTTCTAACGAACAACTAGAGCGCTAACAGTCTTACTTATGACAAAAGTATAGCACACCTGAAGCCATCTTGATTGGAATAAAGTGGTAACACTTAAAACATTTAATTTACAAAGGAACAAAATGAGGGGGTTCATTTTGCCATAGAAATTATGATTAGTGCTGCAGAAAGAAAAATTAGGGCACATTTTGACTTCTCAAATCCTCTTCTATTTCATAAAAAAATTCTGACATGCAGACTGAAACATGCACTTTGAATACCAGCAGCAGACTTCCCTGGTGAGCAGTAGCTTTACTACAGTGATCTAATGAGCAACTAGAGTGCTAACATTCAGAATTTATGGCAAATGTGTGACACATCTGAATGCCTTCTTGATGGAACCAAAGTAAAAAACTGAAAGTATTTCCTACTGAGGAGACTGCAGTAAATGAGGAAATTAGGAAACTTCATAACAAATAAATCTCCCAAGATGGCCACCAGAGACAAAAGAGCCCAAATGTAGCCCAAATATCACCCAGATGTAGCCCAAGTATAGCCCAATGACAGAATGTCCCAGAGTGTTCTAACAAACAACTAGAGCGCTAACAGTCTTACTTATGACAAAAGTATAGCACACCTGAAGCCATCTTGATTGGAATAAAGTGGTAACACTTAAAACATTTAATTTACAAAGGAACAAAATGAGGGGGTTCATTTTGCCTTAGAAATTATGATTAGTGTTGCAGAAAGAAAAATTAGGGCACATTTTGACTTCTCAAATCCTCTTCTATTTCATAAACAAAATTCTGACATGCAGACTGAAACATGCACTTTGAATACCAGCAGCAGACTTCCCTGGTGAGCAGTAGCTTCACTACAGTGATCTAATGAGCAACTAGAGTGATAACATTCAGAATTTAGGGCAAATGTGTGACACATCTGAATGCCTTCTTGATGGAACCAAAGTAAAAAACTGAAAGTATTTCCTACTGAGGAGTCTGCAGTAAATGAGGAAATTAGGAAACTTCATAACAAATAAATCTCCCAAGATGGCCACCAGAGACAAAAGAGCCCAAATGTAGCCCAAATATCACCCAGATGTAGCCCAAGTATAGCCCAATGACAGAATGTCCCAGAGTGTTCTTAAGAACAACTAGAGCGCTTACTGTCTTACTTGTGACAAAAGTATGGCACACCTGAAGTCCTCTTGATTGGAATAAACTGGTAACACTTAATACATTTTATTTAAAAAGGAACACAATGGGGGGGTTCATTTTGCCATAGAAATTATGATTATTGCTAAAGAAAGAAAAATTAGGGCACATTTTGAGTGACTTCTCAAATCCTCTTCTACTTCATTAAAACATTCTGATATGCAGACTGAAACATGCACTTTTAATACCAGCAGCAGACTTCCGTGGTGAGCAGTAGCTTTACTACAGTGATCTAATGAGCAACTAGAGTGCTAACATTCAGAATTTATGGCAAATGTGTGACATATCTGAATACCTTCTTGATGGAATCAAAGTAAAAATTGAAAGCATTTCCTACTGAGGAGACTGCAGTAAATGAGGAAATTAGGAAACTTCATAACAAATAAATATCCCAAGATGGCCATCAGAGACAAAAGAGCCCAAATGCAGCACAAATATCACCCAGATGTAGCCCACATGTAGCCCAATGACAGAAGTGTGCAAAACACTTATTTTTCGTGTATTTGCAGTTTTATATAGTGCAGACTTGTCAGGTATTGGAGTGCTTTACATGAGCATTGGTTACATCACACAAGATCAAATTCATTTTGGTTGTAGACATGGGGAGATTAAGTGATTTTACCAGAATCACAGAATGTTGAGCTGAAGCAGAAACTCCAACCTAGTTCCCCAGTTGCAAAGTCTGCAGCTCTGGAAGTAACTATCCTCTCCCCTAGGTGCAACATTTAATCAAGTGGTCAACTGGATAAAAAAACATAAAGATTACAAATAATTTAAAAGTTCTTTGTCGCTATTTGAAAACTCAGAAAATATGTCCTAATTTTTGTTTTTTAGAGCACTAACCATAATTTTGATGCAAATAAGACCCTCTCATATATGTAATTTCTAAAGGAAATGCTTTAGGTATTACAGTTTTGATTTCATCAAGATGACGTCAGGCGTTCCACACTTTTGTAATAAATATAGAATGTTAGCAATCTAGTTGTTCATTGGGATACTGTTGAGAGGCAGAGGCCAGGGGCACGGACTCTGAAAATTGAAGGCAGGTAGGAGAGTGCAGAGGCAACAATTTGACCACACTGGGCAGGCAGGAAGGGCAGTGGCAGCACAACAGACTATGGAGGGCAGTGGAAAGGGGGGCAGGGGCAACAAACCAACAATACAGGAATGGCAAGAGAGGCTGTGGCAATATAATAGACCATTGTGGGCAGAAAGAAGAGGCAGTGGTAGTACAACCATACATGCCAACAGACCCGTTTCAGACAGGAAACGTCCAATGTTTTTAAGCTCAAATGGGCTTTATTTGATCTGTCTCCTGTCTACAATCTCCTCTTTTTCAATGTACCTCAAAGGGGAAAATCAATACCCCAGTTTTTTTTCAAAATCTCCCTCTTACCAAGTTCAAAATGTTCGCAAGTATGGTACATTGGATCATGGTAGGCAGGAGGAATTGGGGTAGGGACATGGACTCGGATAACAGAGAACAGGAGGGACATGGAGAGGTGCACCAAACTGACCCTATAGGGCAGGCATCAGGGTTTGCAGCAGCACAATACACCACACAGGGCATGCGGGACAGGAGTGCAGCACAACAATCCATAGAAAGCAAAAGGGAGGGGACAGGACCATGCACATGGACAAGTCTGCTAAAGTCTAAATTGGGCCTCATGCACTTAGAGTACCCAGCAAGGTGCTCTGGACAGCAGAGATTGATCTCTAGGAGATCAAGATGGCCACCACCATTGGCAAGTTTTGAAAGTCCTGTGGCTCCATGGGACATGTAGTCTTCCACAACAGCAGTGATATGTCTCGCATAGCGCATCCACTTGAGAAGTGAAGCCTCTTTCCAGGCGTTGCCCACACTCAGCAGATACCTCCAGTCTCATTGGCGTGCACATCCAAGGCAGTTTGGAATATCACACCTCCATGAAAGACCAACACGAGTAGGTAAGCATGGGCTACAGATCATGACATTCTTCAGCTTCCTTCTTGCTGAACACATCTTGGAATTCGTCATATGCCAAAGGAATGGATTATTTTTCTTTATCGCATTCACCTTCGAAACAGTTGAGGAATTATCAAGCATTATTTTGGTTTGTTTGCTAAGTTTAGGTGCAATTTGGGTTACAGATTGCTCCATTTGTAGTTGTTTGCAGCTTTGCTCTGTTTGTAATGCCTATATAAATCTATAGGTTGAGATCTGCCTAGTAAGAATTGGAAGGCAATGGCATCCTGTGCCAAGGTGCTGTCATAGACATTGCACCATGGTATTTGGAATATGGGTTGACTTCTGTGCCAGTAGCTATGTAGTCTGCCAAACCAAGTGTCTTCTAAATAGTCAATTTGGGGGCTTAGCTTGTGTTCATTTCATTGGTAGAAAGGGCTTTCTATTAGTAAATTGTAGTGGGACCTAACTCTGTGACAGAGACATAGACTGGTGCCATCATTTGTTTTTTTATTCAAAGGCAAATGGTTTTTTTTGTAGCATATTCCACATTTAGGGTCTTATTACAACAGTCAGGGTGGTGGTCCAATGACCGCCGCACTGCGGAACTGCCCACAGTATTACAACTGGGACGGTTGGACTGCCACGAGAATATGCTGGTGGCCGTAGCTAGCACTGCCGAGCATATTCTGAGTTGCCTCACCACCACTCTTTATAGGTGGTGCGACCGCCATGAAAAGAGTGGCAGGGAGGCAACTAAGTGGGCCATAAAGGGCCCCCTTGTTGCCTCTGTGCACGGGGTACACACAGGGGGGGCATGGTGTACCCCCTTGTATATCTGCACCCACAGTTCCAGCATAGAAAGAAGTGCATGACATGGTGCAATTCTTTCCGTGCTGGAACAAGCTTTGGCTATCCCAAGGCGGTGCCTTTCTAAGGCTCACATATGAGCCTTAGAAAGGCACCCCCGTGGGACCGCCAAAGCACCGCCCAACTCATAATCAGGCCCACGTTGGAGGTGTCTTTATATGCTTTGATTGAAACGGTAGTAACGGTATTGTATGGTTGTGTGTTGCTAAACTTTTAAAATAGTTTAAATCAAGGCTTGTTCGGAGTGTATGATTACTTTTTGTGTGTAGCAGGTTTTTGTTTTATGTTTATTGTGATTAAAGAGTGTGTAATAAGCACTATTTTGTTTATTCGATAATAGGGCAGATATCAAAGGGATATTTGTGTTTTGATATTCACCATGTATTGTGTACACTGTGCATTCTGAGTGAATGGTTTGGGACAAATTTTGAAGGTCCCATCCATATATGTTTTAGGATTTTTCTCGTGGGTTTCTGTAAGCTAGTGTGTGCCTCCATTATATTGTGCAATACCTTCCTTACTTCTATTTCTGTCACATTTGGTGTGTGGATGTGTTCCCTTACATTATTTACAACATCCTTTTTTGTAGTGGTGCATTAGAATAAAATTTTGTACATTTCCAATTTACATTTTCAATTAATGTACTATCTTGGTTGTAGGTGTAGCCCATGTGACTAAGGGCCTTATTATGAGTTTGGCGGTCCAACCGATGTAGGACCGCGTCTGCCCCCACCAGCAGCCCACGGTTGTTGTAATATGAAGCAGGTGCTTTCTTTTTTGATGGAGGAAAAAAAGACTGCAAGTTTCATTTTAAATGTTTATTTGTTGGTTGATTGTAAAGGTTAAGGTTGTTAGTTTTTTTCAAGTTTGGTTTTGGGGTGAGTTTGTATTTTTATGATTAGGGGTGGGCAGAGCTCACAGAGTTTCAGTCCTCAGAATTCCGCAGACATACATGAAAACTCTGCAAGATTCTGAGAAGTTCCACAAATGGACCACAATCGGCACGGTGCACTGTTCACACTGATTTTTAGTGCCGGGAGCTTGTTCCGCGCAGCATAATCAGAACTAACGGCACCATGAGGCGCGCCTGAGGGCGCTGCCTCTTTGTTGCTGTTCGAGTTGATTTTCTACTCGAGCAGCAGCTTTCTCACCACAAACGGTCACCACCATCCGTGACTGCCTACGCTGAGAAAATCTCACTCGCAAACTTACCGTTGGCGAGCCACATGCAAGATAAAACTCCACCATGCAGTGGTTGACGGAGTTTGACCAGAATTCCACATTACAAGCATAACGTGGAGTGGCTATAACACCACAAACTCTGCTGAGTGGAATATATAACCCACCCTTATTTATAACAGTTTACATGTTGTTAGACCTGTCAGACTTAGGGTTGTCTTCCTCCAAACATTTTACCTCCAATTTGACTGGTCTTTTTTTGTTGGCTTTAGGACTCTGGGCACTTCACCACTGCTAACCAGTGCTAAAGTGCATGTGCTCTCTCCCTAAACATGGTTTGATTAACGTATCCACAATTTACTTATAGATCCCTAGTAAAGTGCACTACATGTGCCCAGGGCCTGTAAATTAAATGCTACTAGTAGGCCTGCAGCACAGATTGTGCCACCCTCTTAAGTTGCCCTTTAAAACATGTCTCAGGCCTGCCACTGCAGAGCCTGTTTGGGTCGTTTACACTGCCATGTCGACTTGGCATGTAAAACCCCTTGCCAGGCCTTACACTCCCCCTTTCGTTACATATATGTTACCCCTAAGGTAGGCCCTAGGTAGCCCAAAGGGCAGGGTGCTGTGTAATTAAAAGGTAGGATAAGTGCTTTTAAGTTTTACATGTCCTGGTAGTGAAAAACTCCCAGATTAATTTTTCACTACTGTGAGGCCTACCCCTCCCATAGGTTAACATTGGGGAATCCTTGTTACATCTAATAAGTGTAATTCCCAATTGGAACGAGGTAGAGCTGTCATGTTTAGTACCTAGAAAATTGTAATGATAAATTCTCTTTTATGGTACAGTCTAATTTATCATTACAATTTAAAAATTGCCACTTTTAGAAAGATGGCATTTTTCTGCTCTTAGCACTGTGTGCCTGCAGTCTGTCTCCAATACACAAGTGGGCGACAACTGGGCATTGTTCATTCCCTCTAGACAGACAGACACAAAGGCAGCTTAGGTGTGACTTGATGGGCAATCTACCTCTTGATGAGCCATCCTGGGCAGTGTAGGAGGGAGGAGCTGGGCACAGCTCCACACTTTCATCTGAATAGGCTGTGTCCCCACATTAGGGACTGCTTAACCTCCTGTAGTGAGTCTGCAGCCAGGGCAGGAAGTGAGGACCTCTGTGCACTTCAAAGCCCCTCTTTGAAGTATCCCCAGCTTCAAAGGCACCACTGGGCATAAGAACTGCACTTCTGACCCTACCACTTCAGTAAGCATCTAGACCTGTGGATACTCTGACAGGAAGAAAGACTGCTGTGCTGCTGAAGGACTGCCACTCTGCTGGACTGCTGCTCAGGAAGAACTGCTTTCTTGTTGTGCTGACCTACCTGTTGCTTGCTGCTCTCCTTGCCTGGTTGAGAAGGACAGGACCTGCATCCCTTGAACCCAGAGTGATTCCAAGAGCTTGCTGGCTTGCCTCCTGTTCAGAAGTCTCTGGTACATCAAAGACTTGCAACTCACCCTTCTCCAGCACCTAGACTCTGCCCTATGTGAGTCTTGCCCTGCCAAGTGGTGCCAACACCGTCCTGGACCCTTGGAAGTGGGTATAAAATACTGCTCCAGCAGAAATCCACTCAACAACGCTGTTGCATCTTTCACAACCAGCGGAACTCCATCAACGAAGAAGTATCGCCACTGCAGCGAGGATCGAGTGCATTGCATGGCAGCACATTTATGGTTTGCAATTATATTTGAACTGTGCTAAAGTATGGAAAATGTGTAAAATTAATTTTGAAAGGAAACACTGAAATACATGAGTTGGTAGAAATTAACATTGGGCTGTAAATGAACTTGTTTGATAAAAACAATTACGAGCTTCCAGGTGGGACTACAGCACTACATTTCTCATAATGCCTCTGATTACATATAATGTCTAATTGGGGGGTTGGGCCCTTAACTACAACCACCTTGGGCCTCCGAAAACTATAAACACAATGCAGCAGTAGGTGGTTGTGTGGTTCAGACACTTTTTTACTTTTACATGAGGGACATTTTAATTAATACACATAGCCTCAGATTCCTTTTTTGCATTTGATTTAAACACTTTTCAAAATTCAATATTATTGCAAGTAAGAAAGAAAATACCAGCAATCAAATCTCAAAATATGCAACAAATAATTTTAGAAAAACATTGTGCTCAGTATAAAGAAGAAAAACTGATTTGAAAGAATGAGAAACATGCAGGATATAATGCGAAAAATACATAAACATAAAGATATTCAATGTTCACCAGTCCTACAATTGAAGAACCAGAGAGATGAATTCCCAGCTGTCGCTCTTGTTAAACAGACAGTAGGGGGGCCAGACTTCTCTAATATGGGTTTGGGAACAATTATAGTTTTCGTAAAAATCAATTTTAGTCCACCATATTGATGTTCATTGTGCTGAGATCCCCCGTGAGCAATGGTCTACGCGTTTCAAACTCCAAATTCCTTTACGGGTTCTCCTCAGGACAAGGGCTTGGTGAATTCTTGGGGCACGGATTGAGAATATCAATTTCTTGTACAGTAGATTGACTTTATCAGGAATGTTGGAATCACTTTGGCCTCACCAGGGACACCAGGTTTTTAACGTTGATACATAGTTTGTTTAAAGATATGTCTCCCGCAGTAGATGCGAGGTACGGTGGTCATCTTAAGTGACTTTGTTTCAAATCTGGAATGCGCTGCTCTGGGCAATACTTTTTCCGGGGTCACAGACACATTATCTTCCCGTTAGCAAGGTAGTGTGACGGGAGGCAGAGTTGTTTCAACTGTAGCTGGGCTGCGTCATAAGCAGTAAAGGGTTCACTTCCGGTGCATCAGTAGCTGTGGTCTTTGATTGCATATAAGGCATGGGGATTACAACTACCAAAGATCAAAACCACTTGAGGAAGACGTAAGTTGAAACGCATCGTGGTGTTTTGTTTCCTTCATGCTGCTTCGTAATAAATGGATTCTGTCCGGAAGTGCAGTGCTGTTTCCCTGTGTGAATTTAATATTTAGGGGGTTCATGGTCTTTTACCCCAAACGCTGCACCGACATTCTCAGCACGCCACTTCTAGACCACTTTGTGCTTGAAAAAAAAAATATATATATATATATATCCTGCTGGTGTCAAAAAGTTTCCTTCCGGCTTCCAAACCGCCAGTGGTGCTGAGCTTACGGCGCTTCACCGCACGCTGTTGTAACTGCACAAACGGTTTCCAGCATCCAATAAAAGAAAACCTCAGCACTCCGGTGCAGTTGCTATGTTTTTATTTTCTTAGCTGCAGAATCACTAATGCCAACGCGTTTCGGGCCAAACTTGCACCTTGTCAAGACGTTGACTATGTCAATACAGACTTTTTAAATACTTTGTTACAGATAGTGTGCAATAAACACCAACGTCGACAGAGGACATCCACCAGTTTTCCAGATTTAGTGTCCATATTGGAATGGCTACTTTTAAACTATTATCTCATTCAAAACTCATTATAAGAAAACAATAATGCATTTAAACAGGGGCGGCTCCCCCATGTGGGCGGAGGAGCGTCGCTCCACTGCTATCTTGTATAAATACCATTTTATGTTAATGCTTCTCGCACTGCGAGAAAGCAGACGGGTTTGGTTGAGGGCGGGGTCGGTCCTGCAACAGGGCAGGGGAGGAGTGACTAGACTAATGCTTCGGGCCCTGACTGTTTGGTTGGCCCTCTGGGGCCAACCAAACAAGTCATGCAGACTACATGGAGAAAATGTCCTCCCCATAGGCGCCTGTCCGGACGCCGTCCCCACCAATCACAACGCTGCCATTGCAGTGTTGTGATTGGCTATGGGGAGGGAGGTTGCCTGATTCCTGCGAGGAGCAGAGAAGCAGAGAAGTCACGGGACCGGATCGGGCCAGCTAGGGTAAGTTATTTTTTTTATAATTAAATTTAAACCTCTCCCCGTGTGACACCCCCCACCCACGAGTTATGCTGGCGGAGACTGCATTTAAATCGGTATCTTCATGGAAATGGTAAAACACTCTGCTGTTAAGGGCATTATCCAAATGCTCCCCGTTATGTCTAAATGTATTCCGCAACCATTTTTATTTTTGTCAATACATTATACTTTTTGTCAATACAGTATGCATATTTATAGCGAGGCAACCATTTATCGCTGGCTCCTCTCACTGAGGTAGTCATTCTATACTAAAAAATGAGACCTTTAATATTTATATAACACAAATATAAATAATATGCAAACAGATGTTATAACGCTCAAATTTGGATGCGTAGTGATAGTCTCAAGGCACCCTAAGTATCTTTCTGTATCGTCTTTTTTCTACTTAGAAGTCAGTGTTCAGTGTAATGCCCAAGTACTATTTGACCTCAACACATATTGAGTGGCCTAACTTCGCCTACCTCGAACTGCCCAAGTATATTTATATATATATATGTATATATATTTCCTCCGTTTTGAGCCCTTTCAGACTGGTTGGCGCTCAAATTACGGGTGGTGCAAGTCCTCCGGCAGGGTCTCGCCGGTAATATTCAATCCATGTATTCACACTCTGTGCGAATGGCAAGTGGCATGACATGGAAAATGAACCAACATATATCATGCAGGAGCAAAATTGTAATATATGTGGTGGAGTGTCCGTGTAAAAAGAAATACATTGGCAGCACGACATGTGAAATCTGGAAATGTATCTTAGAACACATAAGGGCAACTGTGAACAAAGATCGCAGTAACGCCATCGCAAAACATATGGAAAAACATCATAACAGTAACTGGGAGGAATTGCAATATTTTGCTATTGAGCAAATACAAGTCTCAGATAGAGGTGGTAACAGAGAAAAATGCCTTCGACAATAGAAATCACAATATATTTTATCCATGGGAACTTCCAACCCTCAAGGTTTGAATCAAGATGAAGAATTTTATGTGCATCTATTACAAAAATTAGACAAAAATAAAAAAAATGTAAAACAAAAAAAACAAGAAACAAAGAACAGCTTAGAATGAAAACGGCTTTGAAAAATCAGGCACACTATGTAAAAATTGCCCACCAGAGGGCGATAATATCCTTTCGGTGGAACCATGTAAATACTGGGGGCCCGATTCACAGAATTAACTTAAGACAAAATCCTAAACTTACTACTTTTGGTATTCACAGAATGCACTTACTACTTTTTGTATTCACAGAATGCACTTACTACTTTTGGTATTCACAGAATGGATTTACGACTACTAACTTAATGTCCGCACTCGGGCCAGAAATTCCGGCCTGGAGGCGGAGCTTCCGGCCCGGTGGCGGAGCTTCCAGCCCGGAGGTGGAGATTTTGGCCATGGCTAAATCTCCGCCACTGGCCGGAATCCCCACCTCCGGGCCGGAAGCTCCACCTCCGGGCCGGAAGCCCCACCTCCGGGCCGGAAGCCCCGCCTTCGGGCCGGAAGCTCCGCCTCCGGGCCGGAATTTCCAGCCCGAGTGCGGACGTACAGTTAGTAGTCGTAAATCCATTCTGTGAATACCAAAAGTAGTAAGTGCATTCTGTGAATACCAAAAGTAGTAAGTGCATTCTGTGAATACCAAAAGTAGTAGGTTTAGGATTTTGTCTTAAGTTAATTCTGTGAATCGGGCCCTGGCTCTTCAGCAACAAAACCACCCACTGGAGGGGGATTGAAACTGAATTGAACAAAATCTCTTCAAATTAAATCGGAATTGAATGAAATTTAAAACAAAGTCTGCCCATCAGGGGACAATAAAGAGACCGCTTTTTTTATTAAACAATGAAACATCGGTACTAAGGGAACACAACAATCCACTGGAGGAAATTTAAAATAAACATGAAACTGCTCTGTAATTATAAAAACCGAATGAGTACCGATGAATGGAGATAAAAGAACCCACATAATTGCCCCAAATGAATGATTAAGAATGATGAAATACAGCCGTTTTATGAATTGACATCATGCCTCGAACTTGTAACATTTGTAAATAGTTTTTCATGTTGCACAACAGCACTTTACGCACAATATTATATTTAAAATGCAGCATTTGCAATTTGAATATGCACAGAGTCATTTTCATTAGAGGGAACTAGAGGTCCCAGAAATCCTGTATCGAAACAGGAAATGAAGTGATCTGTAGAAATAAAGGAAATCCTGTCTGTTAGTGCTGGTTGTCCCAACGATCAAGGTCCCGTAAGGAGACCGAAACACGTTGGGTGTTGTGACCATTCGGAGCACAAAATAAATCAATTTGAAGCAAGGAACCTGAGAGTGCAAATACGTGGAGTGAATGAATATATATATATATATATATATATATATATATATATATATATATATATATATATATATATATATATATATATATATATATTCATTCACTCCACGTATTTGCACTCTCAGGTCATGATGATATTTTGTATTGTGGTAACTTAGTTCCAACCAATTGAAATTGTTGCATTATTTTAACAAATCTTTTTGGTTTTAAAACACAATATATACAATTGTTACTATAGGTTTTTTATATAGACATTTTATAAAGACTCTATTTATTAATATTATTTATAGAATTTTAGAACTATTTATTATTAGTACTGTATAATTGTATTATATAATGAAGTGACTCCGTAAGTTGCATTTACGCATTTAAGCAGTCCATGTTAGAAAACAGACTATTAACAACAAGTTACGTTTTGCAGTGTGTCTTCTATGTTTATACACCATGTGATGTCAGCACTCTAATCACGGTGAAGCATTTAAAAACAATGATGAGTATGCTTCAAACTGACTTGTGAGCAAGGGCTTTCGTAGCCCGAAACGCGTCAGGTTCGAGGTTGAAGAACAAATAAACTCCATCTAACCTACTTTCGCTGGGTCCGCGTCTCTGTTCGCCATTGCTGTGGAGGTGCAGGGATACTATCGTTTTCTATATATATATATATATATACCACGATAATTCCCAAACATATCGATTTTCTTCGGACAAATAGCTACAGCCTCCGGTAATATATATGTAAAAATATTGTTTAGTACCCGCACAAACAAGTCATTACGTGTTTCGGTCACCTCCCGTGACCTTGATCACATGGTAAGCGTGCTAGAAATCACTGCTTTTAAACCCATAGTTTCATAGTGTCACCTGACATAATATTACATAGGCATAGAAAACAGACTTTACACTATAAAAACCAATCTTACGATACTCAATTCATCAAATTCTTGCCAAGCCTTGTTTACATCAAAGGTAAATTAAATTAAAAGGATATAGAGTAAAGTACATTCAGTTATCCTATAACCGCGTAGTGCACGTATGTTATTAATTGATTCTTCAAAATAACATTGATGTACCAACTCATGTGTACTTAGTACATATTTGCCTGTATTAGATCCTATAAATGCAAGGAAAAGACTTATTATGGCATTGTAATGTTCCATATCGTAGCTATCCTAGAGCCTAATATGCACACATCATTCCTGCTTAAATGCATTACTGTTTAGTCATGCGTAAGCTCATGTAATGGTAGTACTGTAAAGTGCTGTGCATACATATGTAAACAAACATTAAAGTGCATAGTGCTACCACAAGTTCTAAGTGCCTATACTTATAAAGTGCTAGTCATATAATATAAAAGTTATACAAAACAGGTAAAAACATCGAGGTTCAGCTTATATATGGTTGGAGGAGGAACCCTTTATTTGTATTTTCTTAATTCTTTCATCTGATTGGTACATCTAGTATCCTAATGTTGAAATTTGTAAATTTTACAGTGGCTTATGTGTGGTATCTTAGGACCCATCCATACAATACATATACCTAGATCTATATGTACTGTAAACTAAAGTATAGCACACATGCTTGACTCAATATCAGCTAAGATTAATCCATTGCACAAATAAATATCTTTTTTTTTAAAAAAGGTATACATCTAAAAAGATAAAAACGTATACAAAAACATATATATCTTAGATTTATAAAAAATTGAGCAAATCCTCGCTGTTATTCAGACCTGATGGAAACTTTGAGTCTAGTTCCAATATCATCCTAGACTCCAATCTTCTGAGTAGTTTTTCTCTGTCCCCACCCCTGTTAAGCGATGGTATTGCTCCAATGACAAAATAGGTGAGACATTTGAGATCATTGTTATGCTCTGATTTAAAATGTCTGACAACTGGGTATGCGTGGTCTGAATTAACAATAGCCCTTATGTGCTGAAGTATTCTTACATGTACCTGAAGCTTTGTACTCCTCACATAACGTAACCCACAGGTACACTCCAGCACATAAACTGCATATTCTGTGCGGCAGCTGTAATTTTCTCTCAGAGGTATTGGTTCCAGGCTAAAAGGAGTAGTGTACTGGGTATATATATATATATTGTTGTATAAATGTTTGTAATTTATGTAAAAATATTCTTTTTTTGCTCGTATTGTTATGTACTTCATTTTTTTAGGGTGAATCATAATTATTTTGGTGCTGTAATATAATTGTTTAATTAAAACGTGTATATATTGTTTAATGGTTATTGTAGAAAGGTGTTTAACGTTAAAAAAGTAGTTATTTGTATGTTTATTAATGATGATGTAATTGATTTGGCAATATTATTGTAGTCGATATTGTGTGAGGCGATATTTTTGGCAAATCATGTGTTTATGTAAAAGTAACAATATTGGGGGAGTGGCCAAGATGGCAATCTGAGCGGTCGCACGGCTCAGAGGCTCCTCGTTCCTGGCCCCGTAACCGGCCAAATTCTTCAACAAACTCCCCAGTTGTGCACCTCCGCTGGTAGCATGACCAGCGGGAGTGAGGCGATATCCCCGATAGTGTCTGTGAATGCCATACGCCTATGGTAGACGCCTCGTGAGGCACGACAGGCAGCGGCTAAAAATGGCACCCGGGCCGGAGACCCAGCATAACGGCTGAGCGAGAAAGACACACTCGGCCCTACATCGGCAGACTGGGCGACGGTGAATTGGAGAAGCACACGGCAAAACGGTGCGTGAGTAGCAGCGGGAGCGGCAATACCCACAGAAGCAGCCAGGATCGGCGTAGCTGCGAAGGGGCGGCCTCGGCCTGGGCATCTGCATAAATTGAGCGCGCGGCTTGCATGCCTACCTGTGGCAACTGGCCAGGGATAGACGAGACTCGAGTTGTTTGTAAGTGGGGTTTTATTGACAGATATGTTTTTCTCTTGGTAACTTCCAGTGTCTTTGTGTCCCTGTATGTGTCTTCTCCTGTGCTTCGCCCTGGTTCGCTCCCTCTCTCAGGACTTCTTGCTGTGGCGTGGATCTTCGCCGCTCGGTGTCTCCGCTCGGGAAGGTTGGGGCCCCAAGAAGAAAGGAGATAAACAAAGGGAGGTGTCAGGCGAGTGTTGACAGGATCATATCCTAAGACCAGGACCGGGTGTGAGGGACTCCCCTAATTGGGTGAGGACATGCACCGCACTCGTGATAACAACAAGGGTGTGAAGGGTGTAAAGTGCTTAAGCACGGGGAAGGTATGGGCGGGAGCAAGGTTCACACAGGGGGGTTAGTCGGCTTCTCCCCTCGACCCATCCACCCCGCCACACGATCCCGTACCTGTTCTAGCCACACTCCTCCCCTGGGAGTGTGGCGGGCCGCTTCGCGGTATCCCAAGTCTCCTGGCCTTCTACTGCCGGCTTCTCTGCACTCACGTCCGCCTTCCTCCTGATCGCTTCTATCCTCCCGTCCGCCGCTCGCCTCCTCACCTCCTCTCCGCTCGTCACCAGTACTCCTCCGGGGATCGCCGTCCTTCCATTGCTGGGATTCCCTTCCTTTTGACGTCGCTCGCGTCGTGACGTCATTCCGGGGCATGTCCTTGATGTCGTCAGGAGTCCAGTTAAAGGGCTCCCTGTCGTCCGAGCTGAGTCGTCTCACCCGGTCCGGTGACGGAAGCCATTCTTCCTTCTGGGGGGGGGACAAGAGGGGGTAAAAACGGTGCGTGTACTCACCATTCCCCAACGTTTCTGGTATCCGCGGCCCCTGCTCCGTCACACACCTCCCCCCCTGGATTCTCCCGTTCGGGGAGAGGGTAAGAACGTGATAGGAAGTCCGCATTGTCATTGTCCCTCCCCTTACGGTGCCGTACTTCAAAGGCAAATGGTTGCAACGACAAAAACCATCGAAGGACCCGCTGATTCTGGCTTTTAGTTCTGTACATCCATTTCAGTGGAGCGTGGTCGGTGTACAGAATGAATGGTTTACCTTCTAGGTAGTACTACAGTTTTTCTATAGCCCATTTAATGGCCAAGCATTCACGCTCAATTGTAAGGTACTTGACTTCCCGGGGAAACAGCTTTCTGCTCACATATAGCAATGGGTGTTCCAGCCCGTCCACCCCGATCTGGGATAAAACCGCCCCAATCCCTGTGTTGGAGGCGTCAGTGGCAACAATAAAAGGTTTGTTGAAGTCTGTGGAGATTAGTGCGGGAGTGGTAGTGATGGCTTTTTTTAGGTCCTGAAAGGCCCGCAGAGCAATCTCACTAGGGTGTGTTAACCTGCTGTTTGGGCTGTTTTTTTGGAGGAGATCGGTCAGAGGTGATGCCACCTCGGCAAACTGGGGAATGAACCGACGGTAGTATCCGATTAGACCCAAGAACCCTCTGAGCTGTTTTTTTGTGGTTGGAAAGGGGGTCTCGGTAATGGCTTTCATCTTTTCGGCCTGTGGTGCGTTAACGCCGTCTCCTAGTACATACCCCAGGTATTTGACCCTCTGGAAGGCTGCTTTTGACTTTTTGGCATTAACATGTAGGCCGGCCTGTCTTAGGGCGTTTATTATGACCGTCAGATGGTGGAGATGCTGATCCCAGGTTGCGCTGTACACCACAATGTCGTCGAGGTATGCAGAACTAAAGGAGAGATAGGGCTGGAGGAGGGTGTTCATCAACCGCTGAAACGTGGCCGGGGCCCCATGAAGGCCGAACGGTAGCACCGTAAACTCAAATAAACCTTGATCCGTAGCGAAGGCTGTTTTTTTTCAGTCCTCTTCTTTCAAAGGCACCTGCCAGTAGCCTTTTGTTAGGTCGAAGGTAGTGATGTAGCTGGCATCCCCTATTCTCTCTATGAGCTCGTCTACCCTGGGTATCGGGTACGCGTCGAAGGTGGAAATCTCGTTTAACGCGCAGAAATCCATACAGAAGCGCGTGGACCCATCCGGCTTCGGGATCATCACTATGGGTGACATCCATTCGCTGGTGGAGGGCCTGATCACGCCTAGATGTAGCATGTCTGTTACTTCCTTCCGGATAGCCTCTCTACGGGCCGCTGGTATGCGGTAGGATTTTTGCCGGACAATCTTTCCGGGGATGGTTTGGATTCCGTGTTCTATCAATTGGGTTCTTCCTGGTTTATTGGAGAACATCCCCTCGAAGGGTTTCAAAACCTCCGCCAGGTCCTGCCTCTGGGACTCTGTGAGTTCGGGATTGACTACTAGTTCCGGGAGCGTCGATTCCCTAGGGTAGTGCGTGGGTACTAAAAAATGGGCTGTTTTGGGTAGTGGTCCCACCCACTTCTTTAGCAGGTTGATGTGGTAACTCTGTGTTTTGGTGCTCGACATTCTTATCCCATACGTAGTGTCACCTATCACTTTCTCCACTTGAAAGGGGCCCTGCTACTCTTTCGTGAATTTGCTACTGGTAGAGGGTAGCAGGACCAGGGCCCAGTCTCCCTTCTGTAATGTTCGCAATTTGGTTCCCTGGTCGTAGTATTTTTTTTGTTTTTCTTGGCTTCTCTCCAAGTTAGCGTAGGCCAGTTGCCGTAATTTGCCGATCTTGGACTTCAACTGGTTCGTGTAGTCGAGTAGGGTGCAGTGATCCTGTCTCTCTTCGGATTCCCAGGCGTCCTTCGTCATTTCCAGTAAGGAACGGGGTTGTCGTCCGTATAAGAGCTCGAAAGCAGAGCAGCCTAAACTGCTCTGTACCTGGGATCGCAGAACGTATAATGCTAAAGGAAGGAGTCTGTCCCATTCTCTTCCCTCCACGGCCAACATTTTCTTTAAGGTGCTCTTGAGGGTACGATTGTATCTCTCGACTAATCCGTCGGTTTGAGGATGGTACACCGACGTTCTCAACTGGTGGATATCTAAGGTATGACATACCTCACTCATTAACCGGGAAGTAAACGGAGTGCCCTGGTCGGTTATGACTTCTTTAGGAAACCCCACCCGGGAGAATAGCTCTATCAATTTTTTGGCCACGTTTTTGGTGTTCGGCGTCCTGAGGGGGAACGCCTCTACAAAACGGGTGGCATAATCCACTATCACCAGGGCGTGTAGATATCCTTTTTGAGTACGGGGAAGGGGCCCTATCAAGTCCATACCTACCCTCTCAAATGGGACTCCTATGATAGGCAACGGGTGTAGGGGTGCTGGGGGAGGTCGATAGGTATTCTTCTTTTGGCACGTCTCACAGGTGTGGCAGTGTTGTTCAATGTCCCGATAGATACCGGGCCAATAGAAGTGCCGTAAGACGCTTGAGGTGGTTTTCTCCCTACCAGCATGCCCTGCCGTTAAATGAGTGTGGGAAAAAAACAGGACCTGTTCTCTAAACGGCTGAGGGACCAGCAATTGCAGAGGGTCACCCTTCTTCCCTTCCCTATATAACAAGTCGTTCTGAATGATGAAGCGGGGAAATACGTCACTCATGCTAGTTTGGTTCTGATGGGCTTGCTCCCATGCGTTGAATAGGGTTCTATCGTTGGACTGGGAAAAACGAAAACTCCGGTCTATAATCCAGGGGTCTGCTGTTACCAAAGCCGAAGCGGGTGGTTTCCTCCCTCCTTCCTGTCCCCTTAACTTGTCCCTAAACAGTGACAAGAACCCGGGATTGCCCACCCCAAGAATGACGTCCTCTGGCAACGTGTCTACCACCCCGACTTGTACCACCTGAGCAGAATGGTTGAGGGGTGCTATCGGGACCCGTGCCAAAGGGTAGGGCCTAACGTCCCCATGGATGCATTTGATTTGAACTGTTTGGTGGGGCAGGTACTGGTTGGGTAGTACTAGGGCTTTCCTCACTACTGACTGCCTACAGCCTGAATCTAATAGGGCCTCTACCAATGTCTGGTTTATGTTAACACGTACATAATAGGAAGGTCCAAACTCGGCGGAATACATCACTGCTTTTGGCAGATATCCAACCTCCATGGGCTCTTCACTCCTCTTCCTAGGACAAAGGCGGGCGATATGTCCCCATTCTCCGCAATCGTAACATTGCGGTCCCCTTGTAACGGCAAAGTCCAGTTTGCTGGGTTTCGGTCGCCCTATCTCCGGGAGGACTTTGCCTTTCTTTTCGGTGCGGTTTGGCGGACCAGATTTATGTGGTTTCTCATACTCCCCGGGTGTGTTGCGGGGTTGGGCCCTGCCAAACTGGGTATCCATTTCTATCGTTTGTGCCACCGACAAGTTGGGGTGCTGCCTTAGCCACCTCTGAGTCCCATAAGGCAAGGCTTCCAGAAATTGTTCCAAACAAATTCGGGCCATCATCTCTTCTTTTGTACTAGAGTCCGGTTGTAACCATTTTTCCGTGGCCATTTTGAGGCGGAAATAAAGGGTTTTAGGGTTCTCCCCCACCATTCCTCTCTCTTTTCTGAACTGCACTCTATAGGCCTCGGCGTCCAGTCCGAGGTGCTCAAGGATAACTTCTTTGATCACAGCATAGGGAGTGGCCCCAGTCGGGTTGGCCGCTTGATAAGCCGCTTGGGCTTCTGCCGACAACAGGGGTGCAAGGAAGAAGGGCCACTTGTCTTCGGGCCAGCCGCAGGCTCTGGCCGCCCTCTCAAAGTTCGTCAAAAAGGCATCAGGGTCTTCTCCCGTGATATACTTTTGCAGGGCAATGCCTGAAGGGTGTGGACTGTGGGGTCTCGTTACGGGCATCCCTGACTCAACGGGGGCTTTCTGAAGGGCCTCCATGTGTGCCGCCATTGTGTTGTGAAAGGACTCCCGGTCGGCTTGGGCGGAGGTCATCTGACGTTCGACAGCCCAGCCGAGCTTTTCTTGACACTGCACCAGGTGTTGAATAAGGGCCTCCATCTTGTGGCAGATGGATTGAGATGGTGAAAATCCCACTTCTGACACCAGTTGTGGCGACTGGCCAGGGATAGACGAGACTCGAGTTGTTTGTAAGTGGGGTTTTATTGACAGATATGTTTTTCTCTTGGTAACTTCCAGTGTCTTTGTGTCCCTGTATGTGTCTTCTCCTGTGCTTCGCCCTGGTTCGCTCCCTCTCTCAGGACTTCTTGCTGTGGCGTGGATCTTCGCCGCTCGGTGTCTCCGCTCGGGAAGGTTGGGGCCCCAAGAAGAAAGGAGATAAACAAAGGGAGGTGTCAGGCGAGTGTTGACAGGATCATTTCCTAAGACCAGGACCGGGTGTGAGGGACTCCCCTAATTGGGTGAGGACATGCACCGCACTCGTGATAACAACAAGGGTGTGAAGGGTGTAAAGTGCTTAAGCACGGGGAAGGTATGGGCGGGAGCAAGGTTCACACAGGGGGGTTAGTCGGCTTCTCCCCTCGACCCATCCACCCCGCCACACGATCCCGTACCTGTTCTAGCCACACTCCTCCCCTGGGAGTGTGGCAGGGCGCTTCGCGGTATCCCAAGCCTCCTGGCCTTCTACTGCCGGCTTCTCTGCTCTCACGTCCGCCTTCCTCCTGATCGCTTCTATCCTCCCGTCCGCCGCTCGCCTCCTCTCCGCTCGTCACCAGTACTCCTCCGGGGATCGCCGTCCGTCCATTGCTGGCATTCCCTTCCTTTTGAAGTCGCTCGCGTCGTGACGTCATTCCGGGGCGTGTCCTTGATGTCGCATTACCAAGGCAGCAGTGGACAACATGGAAAACGAGGGCCAAACCGCAGGTGGACCAGGACACGACTCCAGCATTCCCACAAAGCATATGGGAGCACAGCATCGCACCAAGGGACCCGGAGGAGAGGAATAGTTGAGTGAAACTAGATCAACGGTACCCCTAGGACATGTTCGCATCATAGCACGCCTGGAGGCGATACACCCATGACGCGTCCACAGTCCAGGGGCAGAGGTGGAAAACCTGCAAACCGGGGGCCCCACAATGTCTACAGTGAGGAAGAAGGGGGAAAGAACATTGAAAGAAATGCTCACCAAAGGCTCCACAGCGGGAGGGAAAGGAGGACAGACTTCATCGGCCCCTAATTCTCAACCTGAACAAAGCGACGGGGATGTGCCGATCACACGGGCATTCCTTGAAACTCTCTTCAATACGTTGCAAGAGGATTTTCAAACGCTTAAACAGGAGGTGGCAGGAGAAGTAAGAGAGATCCGAAGAGATGTCTACGCAATTGGGGAGCGAGTTGCCACCATAGAAGAACGTGAACAATCCAAAGGCGAGGAGATAGAGCTACTACAGCAGGAACTTCTACGACTCAGGGATCAGCAGGTAGACCTGCAGGCTCATGCGGAGAAGACCTCGAAAATCGGTCACGACGAAACAACATCCGCGTTTGGGGGGTTCTGCCGAAAGAAGAAGGGTCAGACGTCGCCCGATACCTCCAGGACATGTTTAGAGAGACCCTAGGCGAGGCCTCTGACTTTGACATTTGCATTGACAGTGCGCACCGGGTGAGAACGGTGAGGCGGGCGTCAGCCCCTCCACCAGACATCCTAGCCTTCTTGCCAGACTTCTCCCTCAAGGAACGGATACTACGTGAAACAAGACGGAAGCAACCCCTCAAGTATCAAGGTCATTCCATTGCACTTCACCAGGACTTGGCCTCCATCACCCTACAAAAGAGAAAAGCTTTCAAGGATGTGACGACATTCCTGAAGGATAAGGTGGAGACTTATTCATGGGGACACCCTTTCCGCCTGATTTTCAAGTGGAATGAGAAGCTGCACCAAATGAGATCTGTTCAGGAAACGCGTGTGCTCCTGGGCTTAGAACAACAGAACTCGGAAGACTCGCCCATCCACACGCAACGCTCTTCAAGGGAAGAATGGCAAAAAGTGAGCCGCAGACACTCGCCCCGGCTGGAGGGGTGGCCGGACCCTGCCACCATGACACACAAAAGAATGGCAGTACTGGAAGCGGTGTCGAGGGACACCACAACACCAGATAGACTTTGAACTGCACAAAGGGACGTCACTGCACTGAACTATAGTTGGCTGGGGAGGGGGCTGGAGGGGGGGCTCGGGTCACCTGGACCACAAGTTCACCGCGATTCTTCATTCCCAAATACCTGCTCCTCGATATGCTGGGCACTGAACTATGGTCAAACTTGGGGACTGTTCAGTTGGAGTTAGGGAGGGGGTCGGGGGGACCTGGGAGGTGGAGGCGGAGGGAGGGACGCATGGGAACAAAGGGGGGGGCAAGGGACACTATCGGAACAGAATTCGAAGGGAAGACACAGCCCTGGAGGGTTTGAGGGGGGGAATTGGGGTTAGGGAGGAGGGAGGGGAGGGGAACCAGTTTGCTGCTGGGGAGAAGGCGTGGACAGGAGTCAGAGTCGATGCTACATGGAATTAAGGATCAGGGGCACAGACATGCGAAGGGAAAGAGCAGACTCCCAACCACACGGCGGACATCTCTCACGACCACACTATGTCGCGACCTACACTTCAGGTGATCACCCTTAATGTGAAGGGGCTTAACAATCCCATTAAAAGGCGGGCAGTCTTGTCCTCTTTAGAGAACTTGGGGGCATCAGTGTGCCTCCTTCAAGAAACACACCTCTTTTCCAAAGACTGGCACAGAATGAGGACCCGCGCTTCCCCCTACTGTTTTATTCTTCCACAACAGACAAGAAGGGAGTGTAGCTATCCTAATTGCCAGACACTTCCAGGGCAAAGTGGGGGATAAAGTAGCAGAGATCAAGGGTCGGTTATTGGCATACCAGCTATGGGTGGGTGGGACCTCCTTGGTTATAGGGTCTCTCTATGCCCCTAACTCAGGACAAGAGAATTTCCTCACAGGAGCCATGTCGGAGATACTCAGTCCCCAAGACAGAAAGATACTGGTGGGAGGCGACTTTAATCTAGTTATGGATCCAGAGAGGGACAGATCCCGTCAACGCCACGGCCAGATGGGAGCCCTTTCGAAAGATGGGAGGGATTGGCTGAGACTAAGGGGTCTAGTAGATATTTGGCGAGATGCTCACCCCCAGAGTACACAGTTTTCCTTCTACTCCCCTGCGCATCACACATACACCAGACTAGACCATTTTATAGGGTCCTCCGAGCTAAACGCTCTAGTAAACACAGTGGAAATCACCCCAGCTGCGCTCTCTGACCATGCCGCAGTGACCGTGACACTAGACATACCCCCGACTCATAGATCAAAGGGGAGGTGGCGACTACGGGAGACCTTGCTGCAACACGAAGGAGTAGCCCAACAGATACACAAATGCATCACTGACTATCTTGCGACAAACAACAACACAGACACACCCCTGGCGGTGAAATGGGGGGCTCTCAAGGCGGTAGTGAGAGGCGAACTGATAGCCATCTCCGTGGCTGAAACTTGAGAGCAGAAAGAAAAGAGAGAAACGCTCACAGCAAAGGTGGCGGAGCTAGAGAGAGTACATAGCCGGACATGCACCCCTAGGGTATGGCGCCAACTGAAAGCAGCCAGAGCGCAGCTTGCAAGCATAGACCTTGATAGAGCTGAGTATGCGGCCTTGCGACTCAAACACTTGTATTACATAGGAGGTGATAAAACGGGACGTCTCCTAGCGAGTACACTAAGAACCAGTACCCAACACTCTAAAATTGTGGCCCTTTATGACACCAAGGGAGAGAGGGTGGAGCAAGACACTCAGATAGCAGAGACTCTACGGGATTTTTATGCCTCTCTATATAGTAAAGAACCACAACTGAGTACGCATGGGGAGGCATATCTTAAACAAGCGGCGACTACGGCTCTGAATGCAACAGGGGCAGACGCACTCGACACACCCATTCGGACTGAAGAAGGCACCAGGGCCAGATGGCTTTTCGGACGGGTTTTACAAAGCGTGCTGCCCACTCTTAGCTCCGCTCCTAACCTGCCTTTTTAACTCCTTTCAGGGCCCTGGCTCTATCCCGCCGGACATGCTAGCAGCTGATATAATCGTTCTCCCCAAACCTGGGAAGGATGTCACCCAATTTGCCTCATACCAGCCGATCTCCCTACTTAATCTGGACCTGAAGTTATTTACAGGAGTTCTTGCGGGCAGACGCATGCCCGGCATCATCGAACCGGACCAGTCCAGCTTTATACCAAACAGACAAAGCAGCGATAACACCAAATGCATCATGCACCTAATAGACAAAGCCCACCGCACCAGGATGGATGACCTACTGCTGTCGGTTGACGCCGAAAAGACATCCGATAGAGTAGACTGGGACTTCCTGGACAAAACATTGGCACACTTTGGCATCGGTGATCGATTCAGGGCGTGGGTGGCGAGTTGCTATGACAAACCCAAAGCTACAATACGGGTCAATGGGACAATCTCACAGCCCTTTGACATCCAACTGGACACAAGGCAGGGATGCCCGTTGTCGCCCCTCCTTTTCGCATTATACGTGGAGCCCCTAGCACAACGGATTTGAGACAACCCTGACATCCTAGGCATCCCCTTTGGTGGGGAACAGCACACAATCAGTCTGTATGCAGATGACATCTTGGCGGCCTTGGAGACGCCTAAGTGTTCGGTGCCGGCCTTCCTTCGGGAACTGATTGCCTTTGGCAGCGTTTCTGGCTTTAAAATAAATATGGGTAAATCAATGATCCTACCTCTAGGCCTTAACGAGAACTTACACAGCGGGGCACGCAGGGAGTTCGGAGAGCTTCAACCTCAAGCCACGATCCCCTACATGGGGATAGTCCTGGCCCCCTCCATTGGGCAAACAATCGCCAAAAACTACACCAACCTCCTCTCGCAAATACAGGGGGATCTCTGTCGGTGGCAGAAGCAGCCTCTGTCACTCCTGGGCTGAATCGCCGCTGTTAAACTGTCCATATTGCCTAAATTATTATGTTTTCCAGACCATGCCAGCTTGGCCCCCCAAAGGAACCATTCATAAACTGCAAGGAGTAGTGCAACAATTCATCTGGGCCGGAAAGAGACCACGGCTGCGCAGAGATTTAGCCTACCATCCCCCTGGCGAAGGAGGTCTAGGGGTTCCGAACTTCCTGGAATACTTTCGAGCAACGCAACTTAGATATTTGGTAGAATGGAGCAGGACAGAATCAGAAAAGAGGTGGCTGTTCCAAGATATGGCTCTGGCACGGCTGTCCCTATGGAAAGTGCCCGTTCTTAAGCATCCAGCTAGACCACCGGACCTCCTAGGCTCTCCATTTACACGCACTGTGCTGCAGGTGTGGGACAAGGTAGCAGTTAAACGTGGACTTACTTCCTTCCCCTCACCACTAACTCCCCTGTTTGATAATCTGGAATTCCCACCAGGGTTGGAAGAGCGTGCGTTTCCACAATGGCGATTGTCGGCTTGCAAGTCAGCCGGACATTTATTTGACCTTGACGGGTTCCTCCAGTTTTCTGACATGCCACAAGCATATGATATTGCGGAGCCGAACAGATTGCAATGCTTCCAAATTCGTCACTGGCTCTTACACCCAGATGTATGCCCGATGGTCGGTAGGAAACTAACGGCGTACAAGAAATGGCTCATAACCAAAACCTCAGACAGAAAGATGATCTCTGAACTCTATCGTTTGATACGCCCACCAGCTTCTCCAGAGCCCTCTGCTGGACAGAGGCAATGGGCACGGGAACTGGGGAGAGATCTATCAGACAAGGAATGGCGCGACATTTACTTTAGGGTGAATCACACGGCCAGAAATACAGCAAGTAGAGAGGCAGCCGTAAAGGTGGTAACCTACTGGGACTTGACACCTGCCAGATTGAACAGAGGAAACCCTGACCACAGTCCTACATGCTGGAGGGGATGCGACGAGGTGGGTATGCTGACTCACCTGCTGTGGGACTGCAGGGAGGTGACCGAATACTGGACTTCTGTCCTAGACGACATTGATAAACAATTTGACACCGAAATACCTTGCTTTCCTGCATATACCTTGCTGGGGCTTCCCAACTCGCTTACATACCCACTGAAGTCAGTTAGGGGGAAACAAATGGGCCTGGTGTTAGGGGCAGCGGTACAACTCATTCTCTCATTATGGAGTACAGAGAATAGACCTACACACACGGGATGGCTACACAAGCTATGGTACATTATAGGAATGGAGAGAATCCAAGCCACTCTTGCACAATCAACGGACGCCTTCACCACCATATGGCGGCCTCTACTATCCCTATTAGCGATGGAATTCAACTAAATAACATGCCCGAAATACCCCCGCCTTCTTCGACTCACTGACACCCAACAAACTGTGGTGGCCTCCTGAGGCACGGTACGAAATAAGTTCTTTACGTAATAATCTAACAAGGTACAGACACAGCACACCGGTTCGGGGAGGGGGTAGTTTGAAATGGGGGGAGGGGGTGGGAGTTTCTCTTCTATTAGGCCTCGCATATCGCATAGGCAACTGATTTCACAATGGAACTGCACAAAGACTTTCAAAGCGGGGTGTAGTTGAGCCGGAGGAGGGGTGGTACAGGGACCAAGGGGGCGAAAAATGGGGTTGTCTGATGTATGTAATATGCTTTTTCACTTGCCTGAAAACCAATAAAAAAAAGTTAAACATAAAAGTAACAATATTTTTGCTTCCGATATTTTTGTTTTCAATATTTGTGGATTTATTAGTTAAACATAGGTAGGCCATATTTTTGCTAATATTTGTTTTCCAATATTTTTTATATCAATATTGGGTGCATCGATATTATGCCCACAATCCTGTTCTTTACTGCTGATGGAAATGGGTTTTGTTTAGGTATGTTAATATGGAATTCCACACATTCAAGTATGTAGTCAGGCAGGCCCTGAGACATAAGCCCAGGGAATGCTGATTAATAGGTCACAGTTGGGAGGGTGTGTAGCTGACTGGCAATCACTCAGGCAGGAAACTCTCGATCAATCCCATAGATAGTCGTAGCAACATTTCAATGGTCAAGGGAGATTGCCCAATAAAGGCTGGATGGGATATGCGTGCTCCTGAAAACACCTTAAAGTCAGATGCCACATGAGTGAGGAACACATAGCCCATCAGGACCTGGCACACGTAGTCATCACGTGCTCCCCGTGAGGGACATCTGGACACGGTATCCACTGACTGCATTGTGTCCACACAAGGTTGAGACCTACCTGTGGTAACCATTAGACAATGAATTTATGACTCCAAAGGCAGAATATATGGTACGCCGGAAACTTTTACAACTTATCAGATTTTGTATAAAAGAAGGTTTACAGATTATAAATTGAGACAGTCCTCAGACCCTATACCTGTAACTGGTCTCATGGCCGTAATGGTTAATTAAATGAACTGTTCATGTTTTGCCAAATGCCTATGTCTTCTGTTTTTAAAGGGATTTTAAAGTGAAGAAACAATTGCAAACTCTTTAATCGTCCAAATAACCACCCTGTGTTTGCAGGTCATAAGAGGGTATATTAGTTTTCACGTGATGCTGAGAAGCTGTGCTCGAAGTTCCCCTTCTGGACACAATATAAACATAAAACTTCTTTATGTCTCCTTTCTTTAGCTTCCTAAGTCAATGTCTTCCTAATAGATTCGACCTGCATGGGTTCTTCCGAGTCTCTTTTTGGGTTGGCATGTTCAGGAGATACAACCAAGAATGGATGCTCAGGAATACACTTCCTTTCAGTTTTTCTATTCTTTTGTTGAACCTCGACCATTATGTAGGCTCTATCAAGGCATCACAAGTTGTAGGACCATTTACAACCAAATTCAAGGCATCCATCAGGTCGTCCCTTACACCATTATAGAAGTTAGTTACCACTGATTCATATGTCCAATGAGCTTCCATCCCCTGTTGCTGAATTTGACTGATATCATTGATCCGGTCTCCTGCTTCAAAGTAAATGATCCCAAATTGGCTCTATGTTGTATTTGCCTTTTATCAAATACTTTGGAAATTGGTCCAGAAAAGTACTGAAATTAAGCACGGACTGCTGACATTAATTAAAGGTGTGGCCCAGATCAAAGTCTCTTTCATAAGGTAATTAACAATCAATCAGTAAACGCTTGCACACGCCTTTAAATGTGCAGCACTATTGTACAACAAATGATTGAAATTAATAAGCATCATCTGTGTATCTTTCCGGAAATGCTATACCTCCTGTTGACATTAAAGGTTGAAGTGCAGCAGTTACAACCGCTGAGGCGCTAGTGCTTAAGTGTTAGATACAGCGCTTGTTAAGGAAGTAGTGTTATGCCTGGCGATTCTCTTTGAGCACCTAATGCGGTCAGTTTGTTAATCAAAGACAATCTCTCTTGTCAGGCTGCATCTGAATCTTCTTGGATTTTTTCAATAGCCTGTGCCCTTACCTGCATAGGGTTAACATCAGGATCCTTTCCCATGAGAAAAAAATATGCTCTTGCAAACTGTCAGGTTTGGGTCCAGGACATGGGAGGTTTCTGACATTAATGTGCTAATGCTCCACACATAGGGACTTAATCAATCAGGTTTCTTGTAAAGTGCGACTACTCACACGTTAGGGTCTCAATGCGCTGGGGGCGGGGGTCTGCGGTTCAGGCTGAGCCAGGTCTTGAGCTCCTTCCTGAATTGCGGCAGCGATGGTGATTGCCTAAGATGAAGAGGTAGGGAGGGAGTACCAGGTCTTCGCAGCGAGATGAGGGCTAAGAATAACACTTGTAACAGAATCCTTCAAAGGGGAAAATGAGGGTAAGAGGAACAAAAGAGATTGCTGCAGATATCCTCATGATTTGTGGAGGTTCTTCATCTCACACTAAGAAGTGCTGTTTTTCCAAAGCACAACAATTCAGCAAGGATGGCAGCCAGGCATAGAAGAACCACTGGAACTATGTAGTCAAGGAGAATGGAGGGGAGGCGTGGCTAACCACTGAGCATGTCGGCTGGGTGATCACTAAACTCCCGGCCGGGGAACCTTTATCTGCGCTGTTGTAAACCGTCAGGGCAGCATCCGCTCCCCAAAAGTGCTACGTGAGGCGGTGGAGACACTGCGGCTACAATAACTGTGTCGAAGACCCCCCGATTTGGGAAGAGATCCCATTGCGGGGAAAGTGGGCAGAGACTCAGGGCGAGGAAAAATGGCTGCCCTCGCTTTCTCCCATCTGAGGAAGTCGCGTCAAGCCGGACCTGCAGAGTTAATCTGGGCGGTCTGTGGTCAGCCCTGAGATCCTATCACATGAACGGGGGGATCGCTGCCCCACCGAGCCCCCAACAGACATTACAGTGAGGTGAGCCGCAACGTGCTGTGGTGGCCGGCCTCCGGCCCCGAGAGCAACGAAGGGGCTAGCAGCTGAGAGACGCCTGGAGCGGCAGCATCTGTGCCGGGGGTGGGCCGCCGACTGAGGAGCCTTGTGAGATCCCGGCGGTGAGCGCTGTAGACCAGATCCAGTGTCCCGAGTGTCCCATGTCCTGTATGGGATCAGCGCGACGTGCTCAGCGGGCTGAGCGCCAGAAGCGGACCTCTGTAACGGAGAGGCGCGTCTGTCACTGGGCACATTTGAAGAGCCGCAGTAGTGCATTGCGAGGTGGGGGACTGAGTCAGTAACTGCTGCAAAGGGGCAAATAACCTGAGAAGGTGGAGCACTAGCCCCAGCAGAGTCAGCCTAAATATGGACCTCTGTGCATTGATACTAGTGAACAACTGACTGGAAGCCGATCAACAGACCTGGACTTAGTGGCTACAAGGACAGAACTAAAGTCTGTAGCACACTTGGCAATTCCTGTTGTGGGCGAGAAGAGAGAAGACTGCAAGGGCACTGCCCATAGCTGAGCACGGAAATGGGCAGTGTGTAATACCTCAGTGGGACCATTCGCTTTGGTTAAGACCTGGGCTACTAGCCTTCCCGGATTCCATACGATTGCGGGCTAAAGTAGCACCCTGGGAGTGCGGCACAGAAATACTTGGCTACGGCAGGCCTGGTGTAGGGGACTGCTCGCCACTGGAACTTTAATTGCATACACGGCGGTGGTGACAATCAAGAAACGGCAGAGGTTGTATCTGTTGCACTTGCCCCTGGTGGTAGAAGTATACATCTCTGGGAAATTGGATGCCCCTGGGTCCGGGGCTGCGGACCGCTGCAGCGGGACCGACACTTCCAAAGGGTCCATATTTCAGAGCAGTCGTACCTATAACACCCTCATTGGAGGAGTCAAGAAAGAGTACCACTACGGCAAACATATGCCACACGTGAAACGCATGCTAACATCTCGGTAAGTCCTTTGGAGAAATTACATATAACTTGGAAGTAGATGCAGTGTGGACACTAACTTTAAGAAATATACTAGTCCTATAATCTCACAGCTGACTCCGAAGCGTCACCAGTGACAAAATAGGACGCGTGAAGGGTCGAAATCAAGATACAGAGGAATCTAACACAGCCTCGACCACCTCATCCACTGAGATGGTTCCTCCGACAGCTGAAGGCACACAACCGGACAAACTGTATCTCATCCTACAAGAAATTCGGCAGTCATGTACGCTGATGGAGCAACAATTGGGTTCCCTAATGGCAGACATTGCTATACTTCGAGATGACCACAAGAAACTAGCCGACAAGGTGACTGCTAATAGAACAGCAGTGCAGGAACTGATCCCAAAACAGAAAGAACACTTGAGTGAACTGGAACGGATGCAACAACAGATGTTAAACCTACAGGAGAGGATAGAAGATGCAAAATGGAGGTCACGTCGTAATAACGTGCGCATTATTGGCCTGCCAGAGAACGTAGAAGGACAAAATGCAACACTTTACATAGAAACTTGGCTCAAATTACACATGCCCACAGGACACCTGACTGACACTTTTTGCATTGAAAGAGCACATCTGGTTCTTGTGCGTAGAAGAGTACCGGGCATGCCGCCTCGACCAGTTGTGGCAAGAGTGCTCAATTATAGAGATCGTGACCAGATACTACAAGTAGCTAGGGAAAAAGCACCAATTACAAAAGATAATGCACGCATTTCCTTTTTTCCTGACTACACTCTCCAAGTGCAGAAGCAAAGGGCGCAATACTATGGAGTTAAGCAACATCTACAAACAATAAACTTGAAGTATGCTCTTTTATTTCCAGCAAAACTGAAAACATTACACAAGGGTAAAAGCAACTTCTTTGATACTCCAACGGAAGCGTGGGAGTGGATCGAACATATCAACTCAGCTCACCGGGTTGCAGAGGAAACACAACCACGGCGGCGGCGAACACAGCGGCAACAATTAAAACCTAAACGATATAATGAAGACACGGTTCCAACACCTGCATGGGTGCTGGAAGAACAGAGAAGGGCTATTATTTCCACTGCCACCTTCAGAGAAACAAGACCGGTCACAGACGATGAATCATCTACAAGAGATGCGGCCCAATCAGAACCAGACCATAGCCCACAGTTGTTCTCCTCCCTTTCCTCACATGCGGGGAGTGCACTCCTCAACTAAGAGTATACAGTAAGCCTAATTGAAATGAACTTGACCACGACGCCACAGCGGATCTCCTGGACTGTACAATGTAGGTAATATAAACTGTGCTGCGAGAAACAATTATGGGTCTCCCACTTGAGGAGGTAAGATTGACATTGTGGTACATTGTGTGCTCCTGTTGTAGGGATTCTGCGTATGCACAGAACTATGCGCAGGAAACCAGAACCTTAGAGAATTGTGGTGTACCAGAAACTCCCCTCAGAACTAAGAACCCCTTATCCGACTAGCTTAGTGTCACATTCGTTATCCGAGATTTAGCTTGGCGGTCCCAATGTATAGACAACCCAGAACATGCGACTTAGTTATTCTCAGGAATGGTGGGAACCCGAAATACCCGTTTGCACTTATATATCAGTCCACAACAGAATAACTAAGACGCAGTAAAGTTTAAAGAATTTATTCATAAACCTCGAGTCCTGTTATACAGTACTTTGGCTAACATAAGCAGACAAATGGTTAAGATCATTACCATTAGCATTGTTACAATACCATAGAAAATGAAAGGAGCGATCATATTAATAATGACAGTGGAAAACAACCACCCTCCTTTCTCTAGCAACTAATAAAATATTATTAGACTATTAGAAGGTCTCATAGGCTTGCATAGGGGACCCCATACCGTATAGATCAGCTTAGGTGTATCACATCACAGGATCAGCTCAGTGTTCTCTGCTTCAGCTCTTCTATCGAATGTGTCTAAAAACCTGCTGCGCTGTAATATTAAAGCCTACGACTTTCTGGTATTTGCAGCTGCGTGCATGTTATGACTAAACAGTGGTACGATCACCCTGAACACAATCAGCCGGCACCGTCTAGTGTCCTAGAACAGTTCTTTACTCGATGTACAGACCAAGGGCACTAGCAACTGTTAACGATGTATAAATAACATTCACTTGAGACAAGAGCGAGTCTGCATTTCTCAAATGAATAACATGTAACAACAGTGTCGGGTGCAAAGGCAGCAAAAGCAGCAAGATGGCTGTCTAACAGCTAACGTGATTGAGCTAACTTAGCACTGTAAATAGGGAGTGGCCTAAAACCACGTGACATCCCCCTTTGATCGAACCACGGGACCACCAGGGGCGTATATTTTAATAGAACGCAGAGTTCAAGATCAATGATGCAGACTAAAGAGCTTGAAATGAGAGCTTTCAGAAAATGAGAGAAAAAAGTTTCGAAGAGAAAAATATATAAAAACACAAGCCATCGTCCATAGAGGCCAACGATCGTTTGTGAAAAAATGCAACTCCACATGACTCGCCACCAGACATTATGAGCAAACATGTTAGTCTAGGAAAGTGTAAGCAGCGTATGCAGCCGCAGCTTCCAGTAGAAAATCATTGGAGTCATCCGCAAAATTGTCTGTCATCCAATTCAGCAAAGAAAAAGAACACACGTGTTCTACAGGGAAATGAGTATCAAGCACTCCACGTGGACAAGAAGCAGGCATCTCGATGTAACTTCGTGCCAGGAAGTCAACTGCTGCCTTCTCGATATCCCATAAACCAAGGACTCCATGCGCCGCACCCAAGGCCATAAACCCGACTCCAGAACAGTCAAACTCATGAACCACTAAGGGATACATCAGTCGATCAAAATCCAGGTCAGGTGACACCAAGTTTGACAAACACATATCAAGAGCCCATTGGAACGGACATTCGAGACAGTGAAAAACAGGCTGTACACAAGTGAAAAACGGGAACCGGAATGATAATCCATAAGCGACACTCAAGGTAGCCAGTGGTAAAGTGCCATACGATTCCCACATCCGGCTACGCAGATGGAACAGGCTGAATCCGTGGTCGAGTAGCGCAAGTCGTGCATCCATAGCGTAGAGCGCAGACCAACAGGAGTATGCCAGCAATTAAAGCGAGAATCAGAGGAAACCCTCCGAAAACACCAGAAAAAATAGAATGAAAAATAGCTGGTATTATACCAAAGATAGACTGGAAAGACGTCACAAGGCCAGAGCCTACAATTTTAAAAAAATGGACCAGACCAGTCGTGGAAGAAGCATTGAAGACAGTGTGTATTAATGTGCCAAAATGCAGGGGGAGGTCAGTATTCAAAAGAGCTTGAACTTCTGTGCGAGTGTTCGCCACTTGAAGGAGAAATGTTTCACGGGACGAAGTCAACGCAACCTCCTTTTGAGACAAAAGAGCCCTTATTCTGCTCATCCTATTGAACTCTGCTTTCAAGGTTGGAATCGTCGGCCAGATGGATATATCAAGCCGGCCTTGCGGGGGTGGGAAAAGCACGTTATTACAGCAAATTACTCTCCGTGAAACTGAAACAATATAGGGAATTCCAGCTAACATCCCACAGCAAGCCTCACTATTTAAAAGCAGATAACTACCATTAGCAAGCAGCGTAAATGATGGCGTTATAACTGGCACAGGAATGCCCTTCAACACGCAAGCTAAATTAGGGGCATTCATATTACACGATCCATGTAATTGGATATGTCTACACACTACGGAATGATCAGGAGCAGACGTACACTCCTCACCCTTCAAATAAACTTCTTTGCCTTCTCTCTCACATCGATATGTAAATGGGAGAGACCAGACTTCATGCAAGAATGCAGAACCAAGTTTTTCATATCTGCCCAAGGCGTAATGTTTCATGCACGAACTAAACCTATACATAGAAATCGGGAGAGTGACCATCCCATGGATGAGCCACACTGCATAATCAGACTCAGCCACTGAAAAAGGCAAAGGCTCTAACTTTTCTATATGTAGTAGTGAATACGTAGCATCTTTCATGGACATGAATTGTTGCTTTGCTGTCAGATTAAATGGGCGGAATAAAGATGTAATATTCATGTAATCCCAAGGTACTTTCCCCGCCTTTAACGTCTGCAAAGTCCAAGCAAATTGCATAATCGATCGTAATTGATTTTGACCATGATATAACACAGACACATCCTCCTGGACAATATCTACAACAGATGAAACAATGTTATCTAATGTATATATTCTCGAAGATAAGGTGCTAATACTATTATCAATTACCGCCAATACTTTTTCCATATTGGCCTGGTCAATAGCACGGAGCCTGGAAGCAGCCTCAATCTGTGACAACTTCCAAACCTCGTTGTAAACCGCATACACCCACCTTTTGGATCTTCCCAATGCGGGACCTTTAACAAAATCATTCAAATCTATTTTGTCATGTAAACTGGACAAGTGAATTTTTACAGAATCCAATGTGGAATGTTGCAGCCATGTCTGGCACAATTTACCGACCGAATAGGTAGTGACAGTGTGTGAGGACACAAAACGAGGGTCTACTCTATCCTGTATGTATCCGGGAACCAACCCCAAAAATATGCGTTGACAGGTATCCGAACTTCTCTGCCATACCAACCAACCTTTAGGGTCATATGCACTAATATTGAAGGTGGAATTTGAAATAAAAGATTGCAACATAGCAAGGGACAGATCTGTGTGATTCTCCCAATCAGGATAAGCACTCAGATCCGGGATCGAGGGAGAAGTTAATTTTTTAGATATCGCCAATCCAAAACAGGTTGTCTGAAAAATTGTGGAATTTAAAAATAACATGTGGTTTGGGATGAGGCAGGCACGATGTAAAGCTTCTGTTCCTTGTACTTGCCAAGACTTAGTGCCCCAAACCGATTTGAGATCAATAGTATCTTTCCAAACGTCATACCCTCCAATTGCCAAATCGTCCATAAAGGACTTAGAAAACAACAATTTAGTGTGTGTCAAACGCACCTTTGAAATAGGTTCGTCCTTAATTTTAAAATAAAAGGATGCATTATTGGACACACTGAAATCTGAAAAATATGAAAATTTGTTGACCAAAGTCTTTGAACTACCAACCATCGGGGCAGGGCAATGTTCCCACTGAGTAAAGTTGACTAAACTACGAAATGTGTTAGCCCTATGAAGAAAATGAGTACCATAATGTTGATAACAAAACTGCTCTGCATAGTTTTCAGTATTTAAATACAAATCCTCAGCATCAAATGCGGCATAGTATTTCAAATCAGAAAACAGTGTCTCTATAGTTTTTACATCCCAATCATCAGATCGAATGTTCTGTTTTACCACATCACCCATAGAAACACGATATACAGATGGTACATTAATCACTTCCGTGGGCCCATGAATTTGAAATTTAACTGCATCCCATGCTATTCCATCACGGACAGGCCAGGCGGTGATGTTCACAAAAGTCTGGTCCCTCTTCATGATGTGTGACAATGAATGTGGGGCCAAAGTTCCATTAATTAATCTAATTGTAGAACGTTCATTCAGGTAGTGTCCATTTATAAGCCTAAAAAACACCACCACAAAGCCAATGGACATGAACAAAGAAATGCAAATGAGCACCAGCCAAATGTAAATCCAGGGGGGAACCAAAAATTGTCTCTTGAACCAGGCAAAGAATTTTGAAAATTTGGAAGGGGCAGTGGAAGTCAATGATTCAGTTCCAAAGGAAGAATTAGACTGGGGAATTTCTGATGAATGCAAAAGGGGCAATGGAACATCAGCAGGATAAGAATACTCAGCATCATCGGGCAAATCACCATCCGCAGGCGAAACAGCAGAATCAGAAAGTACTTGCATTTCAATGGCAACCTCAGGCACGATGTCAGATGGTGGCACCACAACAGAACTGCGCATCATTGAAGGGCAAGAAACTGAAGGTGTCAGACTATGGAGTATCGGCCACCCTGTGTAGCTTGACATTGTCAACTGAAATGTACCTGTTGTCTCTGTGACCAGGAAGTGGAGGCAAAACAACTGTACGTGTACCCTCAACTCCAAGCACCAGCACTGGTGCACGATAAGAGGGGCCAAACTCCTTCTTCTTCTCCACCTTCTCACGGACCAGATCACCAACTCTGGGTAGCCAGCCGACTACCGGAATCTGAAGTCCAGCTTCGGACGCAGAGGATATGTGCTCTTTTGCTAGAGTGTCTCTTGCTTCTTGAAGATTCTGTAAGACAGTACAGTGGTCATCTAAGTCAAAAGGCGCGGCAGCCGCCGCCATGTCTAGACCCTCAAGGTCTGGGACAAACATTCGAACCCCGAAGAGCATCATGTACGGGGTCCTCCCACCCAGAGACCTTCTAGGGAGATTATTAAGTGCACGTTGGACGTCATACAAATGGGCTAGCCAGTTTTTGCCAGTACCTAACACCCTGGCCATCAATGATTGCTTTAGGTCACGGTTCATTCGTTCCACAACACTATTGCCCTCAGGCCTGTATGGAGACGAAAATTTGACTTGGACCCCCAAACTTCTCATAGCTTCTTTGTACGCCTTAGAGGCGAACGCAGGGCCCTGATCAGAGTGAAGGGTTCCACATGCAAAACTCCCTATAAAGACACGCAATGCTTTGATGACAGTCCGGGCGTCAGCACTCCTGTGTGGCCACACCCAAAGAAAACGTGTGCACGAATCCACTGCAACCAAGATATACTTGTACGCAGTGTCAGAGGAAAAAGGACCGCAGTGATCTAAATAAACACACGCTAGTGGTTGATTAGATATATGCAGCTGCGTTTGTGGTGGACGCGCCACAGAAGACGGCTTTATTTGTTGGCAAATACCACAATTGAGGACATAAGTCTGCGTATGTTTGTACAAACCGTACCACCAATAACGCTGCTGCAACAGAGACACAGTTGCGGACACTCCGGCGTGCGCAGACGCAACACCCTCGTGCGCAGCTTGCACCAAAGCAGGCCTGCAGTCTGCATTGGGAATAACTCTATCCCCAACATCATTAATCCTCACTAACGGGACGTTATCAGGACTTAAGTGATAATGGTATCGAGAAGGGAAACCCCTAGGGAAGTTTGTCCCAGTCTCTGAAGCAGCAATGGCTGCCAAGATGTCATCATCGATCTTACTTTTGGATCTTGTAACTGCTGCTACCAAGTATGTTGCCACTGCAGTTTTAGCTGCCTCGTCAGCCAAACTGTTACCGACAGCATGGACACCAACTCGTTGGTGACCAAGAGTGTGAATAACATTCACAAGGGGCCGACTGCCTTTTAGTTCAGCCACCCTAGCCCAAAGCGTTTTATGCTTCACTGTCCTACCTTTTGAATCACGAAATCCATTCGCGATCCAAAACATCAGATTGTCGTTGTAAGACTGAACACAATAGTAATAATCACTCACTATAAGAGTTGTGACTCTATGATCAGCAAACTCCAGTGCAAGCACCAGAGCACGAAGCTCCGCCAATTGTGAGGTACAATCACCCAAAGTCTGCGTATGCACCGCATCCTGTATGAATTCTCCATTCACGAAAGTACCAACAACAATTGCGCAAGCCGCTGAATAAGCGTACCTTGATCCAGTTGCGGGCTGCGCGGACCCATCAGTGTATATGACACAATGGAACTCCTCCAACGGGCGCAATGTAAGTGGAGCCGGATGAACTAATTCATACTCCAAACTCTCCTGTGTCTGTAGCCCTGCGTCAAAGATGTATTCGACGTCAGGCGAGGCTAAGGAGGTCGCCCATTGTATCCACCTTGGATGCAAAGCTTTAGAATTCGGCACACTTGCTTTAGTGACTGCCTCTAGGGCAGGAAATGGTGTCACCACCATCATGCGTTTCCCCTGTGATAGCGCTCGTTCTTTCAGGATTGCCATCTGAACTGCTGTCAAAACCTTTTCGACAGTGGAGAAACGCATTTCAGCCGAAGTATATAAATGAGATTTGTAAGCAATGGGGACTGTGTCGCCTTCATTGTATGTTAAGTACGCGAACCCCTCCACACCCGGTACAATTCTTATGACCAGGTTTGTGTGGTTATCACGAGTTTGTAAATATTTCGCAGTAAGAAGGTCAGACTGCAAAGAGTGCAATGCAGCCGAATGCTCTGGCAGCCAGCAAGATTTGGTAAAAGTTGGTTGTACCAAGACATAAAGTGTCTTGATACGCTGGGCATATCCAGGAATGTAGGTACGACCGAAATTCAGAAAGCCCAGCAATGATTGTAGTTGTTTCAATGTCGCAGGGATACGAAGGCGTGCGCATTTCTCAAGGAACTGCGGAGCCAAGCCGCGGCCCTCATTGTTGAGTTCGTACCCCAAGAATAATACTGTGTACTCGGCAATGTGGGACTTCTTAAAGTTAAACTTGTAACCAAAGTCCGCAAACATAGTAATTATGTTGTCCACGCGAGCAAGGTGTGGAAGTAACTCGTCGTCTGTTAAGTATATGTCATCAACGTACGAGTATGCCTCCGGGTCTACCATCTCTAAGAGAGAGACCACACGGGCAGCAAATACCCCAGGACTATTCTTATAGCCCATAGGTAGCCTTTTGAACACTTTTTGTTTACCACCCGAAGTAAAGGCGGTCCACTCATAACTATGAGGGGATATGTTATGGCAATAAAAGCCATTGGACAAGTCGAGTGTGGTTTTGAACCTCTTTCTCACAAGACTATCGACGAGAGCCGAACTATGTGTATTTTGCACCGCACAATTCCGGCAGTGCGAGTTTAAGTGCCGGTAATCCAAAACTAGGCGGTACGATCCGTCAGGCTTCGTTATAGTGAATAAAGGATTATTCATGGGTGACACACACGTTTCAATTACTCCCTGATATTCCAATTGTTCAAGGATAGACGCGACGTGAGACCTAGCTTCCCGACGCATAGGGTATTGAGGTTGTGGCTGTGGGTCGGACCGCAATGGAATTTCGTGGAGGGCAGAACATTTATCCCACCCCACCTGATTACGATACAACGCAGGTGCTAGCACCCGTGCCCACTCCTCGGCTAACCTCCCAGACTCCTCCTTGGGCACTACGTGTCCAAAAGAAGGAAGAATGACTTCTTCCCCCCTTGGAGCGCTTAGAACGAAAGCCGGGGGCCAAACTTTCTCCGCCAATAGTATATCATAGCTGGTTGTCAGATTATCCCAAAATACCGCGTTAATTTTTCGTTGTATGTCACCCTCAATAATGAGGACTACTTCAAATAATCTCTCAGGGGGGGCTACGCGAGTATCAGCAGTTTCTACTGTCACATAGATTTTAGTTGCTGTCGCCTCCAGAAATGGACGCAGTGCTCCCCGCACTACTGTTACTTCCGCCGCGCTGTCTAGCAGCGTCAGCGCCCATTTCATGTTCAGAAGCTGTGTCCGTACCATCTGAGGCATACTTCGCTGAGATTGCAGCAACTTTCTTTTTCTGAAACGGAGGACGTGGACGTGCAGAATCTTCTTGCTTGCCTTTTCCGTCCGCCTGTCGGGGCTGGTCTCGACCTTGGGCACCCCGGCCTCTCCCACGGTCTGCGCCACCAAAGTGTGAAGCCGTTGATTCCTGTGAAGAACGAGGAGAGCGCTGGTCAGGAACCTGAAACCTATCAGGTGACTTAATACGAGAACGATCACGCAAATCATAAGTGCGTTCAACATACGCCTGAACAGGAGAGGCAGGACGAGTATCCTGTTTCTGTTGCTGTTTATCTTGTTTCTTAGCTCGCCAATTTTGTTTTGGAAAGTTGGGTTTATCGTCTTTTGTAGACGAACTCACTTTAGTGTGCTGTACTACATCAGGAATTTTGATGGTGGGTTTCACGCCTAGGGCACTACGTCCAACCATCCTATAGGCTTTCGCAATAACTTTTGCAAACTCCCTCGGCTTATCTTCTTCCGCAATTAGTTCCATCATGTTTCCTACTTGAAACTGCATGGCATCTCCTTTGAGATTTCCCATAATCATGGAACATACCACATCGAAGCTGTCGATAAGCCGCATTCCCAACTCAATAGCTGCTTCCGCACCATGATCCTCCTGGACTTTTTTGATAACGGAAGGTAGTACCGACATAGACGTAGTGCCGAAGCACTTTGAATAGGTTGCGGCAAAGACCTTGCCCCAATTGTCACAATCGACAATGTCTGGGACTAGTTCTTTCGGCAAAGTAATAGTGAGTATCCTGTGTTTTTCCACAGGACTAGTGTTTGGAAACACGGCTTCTAGTTGATCGAATTTTTCTGCAAGCCAATAAGGAAACTCATCCTTATTCTGGGGGCGCTTGCCAACAACCGCGTTTACCATTACAGGACTGATCACCACCGCATGATGGTGATCAACCCCGTGTCCCGCCACTGTAGGTGCCCCCACCTGTACAGTGCGCGACACATACTGCACTAAAGCCCTATGGACCGTAATCAGGGTTGTGTGTAGTATACGTAAGCTATCCACACCTACCGTCAGGTAGCGTGGATGAGGTGTATGTCCGGCCAGCACCGGCCAAGTAGCTCCTTCAATTGACAAAGGACCCAGTCTCGCCGGGGTGACCGTGTGGGGGAGGGCGCCATTAAACCAAATAGTGTGCTGCCATGTAGAAATAGGAATTTCTAAAGCCATATATGGGGTATAATGAAGAGGCACCTGCGTAGCAGTGTATTTATGGAACGTTTTATCGGTTTCTTCCACAGCCTCAAAGGTAACCCAAGAGTAAAACAACTCATAAGGGTAAGTGGCATTTGCACTAACGACAAACACCACTGCCATCCCGTCATCAGGCACCCCATACGTCCTCAAATGAGCACGTAGAGACACCCTACTATGAGCGGGAATGTCTACCGCCATTAGGACGAAAAAGAAGATACAACGAGATCTTCAGTAGCACTTGGGCTTAGATTAGTGTAACCTTTTTTATTATCAAGCTTGAAAGAACCTATAGCCTAAAACCTAGGTAGGTTAAACCGTCACTCCCGTTATCCGGAAACCAGAGTGAGGGCGTTGTGGACTAATAAAAGCACTACTAAGGCATCTCAGATATTAACCCCTTCGCTGCTAGGCCTTTTCCCCTCCTGTGCTAAGCCCTTTTTGGGCTATTTGAGGTAGTGCGCGCTTAGGCCCCTGTAACTTTTTGACCACATTAGGTATCCACGCCAAATTTGCGTCCTTTTCTTCCAACATCTTGGGGATTCTAAAGGTACCCAGGGTTTGTGGATTCTCCTAGAGGGGTCACAGAAATTAGTCAAAATACAGCAATTTTTTTTTTTTTTTGTGAAAAATGTGAAAAACGGGCTGCAAATGAAAGCTTCTGGGTTTTTCTCTGCAAATGGTATCAAAAAAGGGTTTGTGGGGCTGAAATCACAATTTCTCCAGCTTTTAGGGAATGACAGACTTTTGTTAGAAAACCAACATTTTTTACACAGTTTTGGCATTTTTCTGGGACATACCCTATTTTTGCTATTTTTTGTGCTTTCAACCTCCTTCCAGTTAACGGTAGAAAAGGGTAACAAAACAATAATGGATCCTGGAAAGCTATACATTTTTGAAAAGTAGACAAAATTCTGAATTCAGCAAGGGGTCATTTGCGTAGATCCATCAAGGTTTCTTTATAGAAATTTACAGGCAAATATAGGAGAAATTAAAAATTTGTTGAAAAAAGCAGCCTCTTGAGTCAACGTTTTTACCTGTAACTTCTTCGAATTATGACATCTCTTTGAAAGCAATGTACCGTTACATCCGGTAGACCTTCCTGGTTGTGTGGACATATAGGACTTGTAGGTTCATCAAGAGCCCAACGAACCCAGAGTAGAAAAATGAGCAGCATTTTGTAATGTTTTTTTTTTTTGGTCCGGGTATATAGCAATTATTGTGGGAAAATGTATACTTGGAAAAATCGGTATGAAAGTCACCTATGTATTTCTGAAATGGGAACAAATTACAGAGTTCAGAAACAGTGCATATTTGCACATTTTCGAAATTGGGAATACTCATATTTGCATGACAATTATTGGTCATTTTTCAAAATGACTTTTTTTTTACACAATGTCTTTCATTTGGAAGGGAGAAATGCATCAAAAATCAACAGGTAATAACAGTAGCTTTACAAATTTGAACTACCCTAAGTCTCCCGAGAAAAATGGTACCTCACTTGTGTGGGTAGGCATAGTGCCCACGACAGGAAGTGGCTCAACACCTAAGGTGAACACACCACATTTTCACACTGAAAATTTACACTTTTTTTGCAAAGAGTCTAGCTGTAGTTTTTGAACCCTAGCCCTGCCGGCACCTAGGGAAACCTAGCAAACCTATACATTTTTGAAAACTAGACACCCAGGGGAATCCAGGATGGGGTGACTTGACTGCCTCCCACCATGGTCTGTTACCCAGAATCCCTTGCAAACGTAAAAAATTGAAAAAAAAACCACATTTTCCCCACATTTCTGTGATGCAAAGTTCTGGAATCTGCGTGGATCCACAAATTTCCACCCACCCCGCGTTCCCCAAAGTCCTACGAGAAAAATGGTACCTCACTTGTGCGGGTCGGCCTAGTGCCCGCGACAGGAAACGGCGCAAAACGCAACGTGGTTTTGGAGTGAAAAATGACCCTTTTTTTGGCAAAGTGACTAGCTGTAGATTTTGTACCCTAGCCCTGCCGGCACCTAGGGAAACCTAGCAAACCTATACATTTCTGAAAACTAGACACCCAGGGGAATCCAGGATGGGGTGACTTGACTGCCTCCCACCATGGTCTGTTACCCAGAATCCCTTGCAAACGTAAAAAATTGAAAAAAAAACCACATTTTCCCCACATTTCTGTGATGCAAAGTTCTGGAATCTGCGTGGATCCACAAATTTCCACCCACCCCGCGTTCCCCAAAGTCCTACGAGAAAAATGGTACCTCACTTGTGCGGGTCGGCCTAGTGCCCGCGACAGGAAACGGCGCAAAACGCAACGTGGTTTTGGAGTGAAAAATGACCCTTTTTTTGGCAAAGTGACTAGCTGTAGATTTTGTACCCTAGCCCTGCCGGCACCTAGGGAAACCTAGCAAACCTATACATTTCTGAAAACTAGACACCCAGGGGAATCCAGGATGGGGTGACTTGACTGCCTCCCACCATGGTCTGTTACCCAGAATCCCTTGCAAACGTAAAAAATTGAAAAAAAAAAAACATTTTCCCCACATTTCTGTGATGCAAAGTTCTGGAATCTGCGTGGATCCACAAATTTCCACCCACCCCGCGTTCCCCAAAGTCCTACGAGAAAAATGGTACCTCACTTGTGCGGGTCGGCCTAGTGCCCGCGACAGGAAACGGCGCAAAACGCAACGTGGTTTTGGAGTGAAAAATGACCCTTTTTTTGGCAAAGTGACTAGCTGTAGATTTTGTACCCTAGCCCTGCCGGCACCTAGGGAAACCTAGCAAACCTATACATTTCTGAAAACTAGACACCCAGGGGAATCCAGGATGGGGTGACTTGACTGCCTCCCACCATGGTCTGTTACCCAGAATCCCTTGCAAACGTAAAAAATTGACAAAAAAAACACATTTTCCCCACATTTCTGTGATGGAAAGTTCTGGAATCTGCGTGGATCCACAAATTTCCACCCACCCCGCGTTCCCCAAAGTCCTACGAGAAAAATGGTACCTCACTTGTGCGGGTCGGCCTAGTGCCCGCGACAGGAAACGGCGCAAAACGCAACATGGTTTTGGAGTGAAAAATGACCCTTTTTTTGGCAAAGTGACTAGCTGTAGATTTTGTACCCTAGCCCTGCCGGCACCTAGGGAAACCTAGCAAACCTATACATTTCTGAAAACTAGACACCCAGGGGAATCCAGGATGGGGTGACTTGACTGCCTCCCACCATGGTCTGTTACCCAGAATCCCTTGCAAACGTAAAAAATTGACAAAAAAAACACATTTTCCCCACATTTCTGTGATGGAAAGTTCTGGAATCTGCGTGGATCCACAAATTTCCACCCACCCCGCGTTCCCCAAAGTCCTACGAGAAAAATGGTACCTCACTTGTGCGGGTCGGCCTAGTGCCCGCGACAGGAAACGGCGCAAAACGCAACGTGGTTTTGGAGTGAAAAATGACCCTTTTTTTGGCAAAGTGACTAGCTGTAGATTTTGTACCCTAGCCCTGCCGGCACCTAGGGAAACCTAGCAAACCTATACATTTCTGAAAACTAGACACCCAGGGGAATCCAGGATGGGGTGACTTGACTGCCTCCCACCATGGTCTGTTACCCAGAATCCCTTGCAAACGTAAAAAATTGACAAAAAAAACACATTTTCCCCACATTTCTGTGATGGAAAGTTCTGGAATCTGCGTGGATCCACAAATTTCCACCCACCCCGCGTTCCCCAAAGTCCTACGAGAAAAATGGTACCTCACTTGTGCGGGTCGGCCTAGTGCCCGCGACAGGAAACGGCGCAAAACGCAACGTGGTTTTGGAGTGAAAAATGACCCTTTTTTTGGCAAAGTGACTAGCTGTAGATTTTGTACCCTAGCCCTGCCGGCACCTAGGGAAACCTAGCAAACCTATACATTTCTGAAAACTAGACACCCAGGGGAATCCAGGATGGGGTGACTTGACTGCCTCCCACCATGGTCTGTTACCCAGAATCCCTTGCAAACGTAAAAAATTGACAAAAAAAACACATTTTCCCCACATTTCTGTGATGGAAAGTTCTGGAATCTGCGTGGATCCACAAATTTCCACCCACCCCGCGTTCCCCAAAGTCCTACGAGAAAAATGGTACCTCACTTGTGCGGGTCGGCCTAGTGCCCGCGACAGGAAACGGCGCAAAACGCAACATGGTTTTGGAGTGAAAAATGACCCTTTTTTTGGCAAAGTGACTAGCTGTAGATTTTGTACCCTAGCCCTGCCGGCACCTAGGGAAACCTAGCAAACCTATACATTTCTGAAAACTAGACACCCAGGGGAATCCAGGATGGGGTGACTTGACTGCCTCCCACCATGGTCTGTTACCCAGAATCCCTTGCAAACATAAAAAATTGACAAAAAAAACACATTTTCCCCACATTTCTGTGATGGAAAGTTCTGGAATCTGCGTGGATCCACAAATTTCCACCCACCCCGCGTTCCCCAAAGTCCTACGAGAAAAATGGTACCTCACTTGTGCGGGTCGGCCTAGTGCCCGCGACAGGAAACGGCGCAAAACGCAACATGGTTTTGGAGTGAAAAATGACCCTTTTTTTGGCAAAGTGACTAGCTGTAGATTTTGTACCCTAGCCCTGCCGGCACCTAGGGAAACCTAGCAAACCTATACATTTCTGAAAACTAGACACCCAGGGGAATCCAGGATGGGGTGACTTGACTGCCTCCCACCATGGTCTGTTACCCAGAATCCCTTGCAAACGTAAAAAATTGACAAAAAAAACACATTTTCCCCACATTTCTGTGATGGAAAGTTCTGGAATCTGCGTGGATCCACAAATTTCCACCCACCCCGCGTTCCCCAAAGTCCTACGAGAAAAATGGTACCTCACTTGTGCGGGTCGGCCTAGTGCCCGCGACAGGAAACGGCGCAAAACGCAACGTGGTTTTGGAGTGAAAAATGACCCTTTTTTTGGCAAAGTGACTAGCTGTAGATTTTGTACCCTAGCCCTGCCGGCACCTAGGGAAACCTAGCAAACCTATACATTTCTGAAAACTAGACACCCAGGGGAATCCAGGATGGGGTGACTTGACTGCCTCCCACCATGGTCTGTTACCCAGAATCCCTTGCAAACGTAAAAAATTTACAAAAAAAACACATTTTCCCCACATTTCTGTGATGGAAAGTTCTGGAATCTGCGTGGATCCACAAATTTCCACCCACCCCGCGTTCCCCAAAGTCCTACGAGAAAAATGGTACCTCACTTGTGCGGGTCGGCCTAGTGCCCGCGACAGGAAACGGCGCAAAACGCAACGTGGTTTTGGAGTGAAAAATGACCCTTTTTTTGGCAAAGTGACTAGCTGTAGATTTTGTACCCTAGCCCTGCCGGCACCTAGGGAAACCTAGCAAACCTATACATTTCTGAAAACTAGACACCCAGGGGAATCCAGGATGGGGTGACTTGACTGCCTCCCACCATGGTCTGTTACCCAGAATCCCTTGCAAACGTAAAAAATTGACAAAAAAAACACATTTTCCCCACATTTCTGTGATGGAAAGTTCTGGAATCTGCGTGGATCCACAAATTTCCACCCACCCCGCGTTCCCCAAAGTCCTACGAGAAAAATGGTACCTCACTTGTGCGGGTCGGCCTAGTGCCCGCGACAGGAAACGGCGCAAAACGCAACGTGGTTTTGGAGTGAAAAATGACCCTTTTTTTGGCAAAGTGACTAGCTGTAGATTTTGTACCCTAGCCCTGCCGGCACCTAGGGAAACCTAGCAAACCTATACATTTCTGAAAACTAGACACCCAGGGGAATCCAGGATGGGGTGACTTGACTGCCTCCCACCATGGTCTGTTACCCAGAATCCCTTGCAAACGTAAAAAATTGACAAAAAAAACACATTTTCCCCACATTTCTGTGATGGAAAGTTCTGGAATCTGCGTGGATCCACAAATTTCCACCCACCCCGCGTTCCCCAAAGTCCTACGAGAAAAATGGTACCTCACTTGTGCGGGTCGGCCTAGTGCCCGCGACAGGAAACGGCGCAAAACGCAACGTGGTTTTGGAGTGAAAAATGACCCTTTTTTTGGCAAAGTGACTAGCTGTAGATTTTGTACCCTAGCCCTGCCGGCACCTAGGGAAACCTAGCAAACCTATACATTTCTGAAAACTAGACACCCAGGGGAATCCAGGATGGGGTGACTTGACTGCCTCCCACCATGGTCTGTTACCCAGAATCCCTTGCAAACGTAAAAAATTGACAAAAAAAACACATTTTCCCCACATTTCTGTGATGGAAAGTTCTGGAATCTGCGTGGATCCACAAATTTCCACCCACCCCGCGTTCCCCAAAGTCCTACGAGAAAAATGGTACCTCACTTGTGCGGGTCGGCCTAGTGCCCGCGACAGGAAACGGCGCAAAACGCAACGTGGTTTTGGAGTGAAAAATGACCCTTTTTTTGGCAAAGTGACTAGCTGTAGATTTTGTACCCTAGCCCTGCCGGCACCTAGGGAAACCTAGCAAACCTATACATTTCTGAAAACTAGACACCCGGCGGTTTCCAGGGAGGTATGGCTTGCGTGGATCCCCCAACGTTTCCTTACCCAGAATCCCCTGCAAACCTCAATTTTTGCTCAAAAAATCACTTTTTTCACACATTTTGGGGTGGGAAAGTAGTGGCATCACCGGGCTCACACAAATTTACCACCACCCAGCGTTCCCCCAGGTCTCCCGGTAAAAATGGTGCCTCACTTGTGTGGGAGGCCCAAGTACCCGCGGCAGGCAAGGGCCCCAAAGGTAGTGAGGCCACCTCAAGATGGCCTATCGCCAAACCACCTGGTTTTGCAAGGGGGGTCACTTTGGTTTTTGGCCCGGTGCGCGGCGGCCATCTAGGGAAACCTACCAAACCCAGGCATTTTTGAAAACTAGACACCCGGCGGCTTCCAGGGAGGTATGGCTTGCGTGGATCCCCCAACGTTTCCTTACCCAGAATCCCCTGCAAACCTCAATTTTTGCTCAAAAAATCACTTTTTTCACACATTTTGGGGTGGGAAAGTAGTGGCATCACCGGGCTCACACAAATTTACCACCACCCAGCGTTCCCCCAGGTCTCCCGGTAAAAATGGTGCCTCACTTGTGTGGGAGGCCCAAGTACCCGCGGCAGGCAAGGGCCCCAAACGTAGTGAGGCGACCTCAAGATGGCCTACCTCCCTGGAAGCCGCCGGGTGTCTAGTTTTCAAAAATGCCTGGGTTTGGTAGGTTTCCCTAGATGGCCGCCGCGCACCGGGCCAAAAACCAAAGTGACCCCCCTTGCAAAACCAGGTGGTTTGGCGATAGGCCATCTTGAGGTGGCCTCACTACGTTTGGGGCCCTTGCCTGCCGCGGGTACTTGGGCCTCCCACACAAGTGAGGCACCATTTTTACCGGGAGACCTGGGGGAACGCTGGGTGGTGGTAAATTTGTGTGAGCCCGGTGATGCCACTACTTTCCCACCCCAAAATGTGTGAAAAAAGTGATTTTTTGAGCAAAAATTGAGGTTTGCAGGGGATTCTGGGTAAGGAAACGTTGGGGGATCCACGCAAGCCATACCTCCCTGGAAGCCGCCGGGTGTCTAGTTTTCAAAAATGCCTGGGTTTGGTAGGTTTCCCTAGATGGCCGCCGCGCACCGGGCCAAAAACCAAAGTGACCCCCCTTGCAAAACCAGGTGGTTTGGCGATAGGCCATCTTGAGGTGGCCTCACTACCTTTGGGGCCCTTGCCTGCCGCGGGTACTTGGGCCTCCCACACAAGTGAGGCACCATTTTTACCGGGAGACCTGGGGGAACGCTGGGTGGTGGTAAATTTGTGTGAGCCCGGTGATGCCACTACTTTCCCACCCCAAAATGTGTGAAAAAAGTGATTTTTTGAGCAAAAATTGAGGTTTGCAGGGGATTCTGGGTAAGGAAACGTTGGGGGATCCACGCAAGCCATACCTCCCTGGAAGCCGCCGGGTGTCTAGTTTTCAAAAATGCCTGGGTTTGGTAGGTTTCCCTAGATGGCCGCCGCGCACCGGGCCAAAAACCAAAGTGACCCCCCTTGCAAAACCAGGTGGTTTGGCGATAGGCCATCTTGAGGTGGCCTCACTACGTTTGGGGCCCTTGCCTGCCGCGGGTACTTGGGCCTCCCACACAAGTGAGGCACCATTTTTACCGGGAGACCTGGGGGAACGCTGGGTGGTGGTAAATTTGTGTGAGCCCGGTGATGCCACTACTTTCCCACCCCAAAATGTGTGAAAAAAGTGATTTTTTGAGCAAAAATTGAGGTTTGCAGGGGATTCTGGGTAAGGAAACGTTGGGGGATCCACGCAAGCCATACCTCCCTGGAAGCCGCCGGGTGTCTAGTTTTCAAAAATGCCTGGGTTTGGTAGGTTTCCCTAGATGGCCGCCGCGCACCGGGCCAAAAACCAAAGTGACCCCCCTTGCAAAACCAGGTGGTTTGGCGATAGGCCATCTTGAGGTGGCCTCACTACCTTTGGGGCCCTTGCCTGCCGCGGGTACTTGGGCCTCCCACACAAGTGAGGCACCATTTTTACCGGGAGACCTGGGGGAACGCTGGGTGGTGGTAAATTTGTGTGAGCCCGGTGATGCCACTACTTTCCCACCCCAAAATGTGTGAAAAAAGTGATTTTTTGGGCAAAAATTGAGGTTTGCAGGGGATTCTGGGTAAGGAAACGTTGGGGGATCCACGCAAGCCATACCTCCCTGGAAGCCGCCGGGTGTCTAGTTTTCAAAAATGCCTGGGTTTGGTAGGTTTCCCTAGATGGCCGCCGAGCCCTGGGCAAAAAACAAAAGTAACCCCCCTTGCATAACCAGATTACCTATTGTTACTACAGCGTGAGAATTTAGGAATAATACTGCAAAGAAAATGTGGCAGACAATTTGAGGTTTACAGGACAATGGGGATAAAAAATATTTTTCAAATCACTAGAGAGACATCACCATGAACTCCCAAAGGTTTTCGACAATATCTACAGTTGGTGGGTTATTCTTACATGGAAAGTGTACCTTGGCAGAGAAACAAAAAAAAAAGATTCCTGCACAACCATCTATTCCTCAAACACACACACATACTGGTTGGATTTGGCACGAGGGCAAGTCATGGTTCAGTGTATTAAATTTTATTAACAAGAGATTTCACAAATATGAAATGCACTGTCAATAATTAAATTCACAAAAAACCAAACCAATGACTTGCAGCTCGTGAGCTGTAAAGCCACGTCAAGGCACCAACCGCTTTACAGGCCATTCACACACCTTTCATACGTGATACAAACAAGACCATTCGCACCACCAGGTACAAAAGCAACACAGTACAAAAATCACCAAAAAGGGACAAGGTACACCCTGCTTCAAAAAAACAAATATTACTGCACAGTCATCTAACCCGCAAGCACACGCACATACTGGTTGGATTTGGCACGAGGGTGAGTGATGGTTCAGTAGATAAAATTGTATTACCAAGTGATTTCACAAAAAATGAAATGCACTGGTAATAATTGAAAGGGCAAGAAACTGAACCATTGACTCACAGCTCGTGAGCTGTAAAGCCACGACAAGGCACCAACCTCTTTACAGGCCATTCATACACCTTTCATACGTGTGAGACATACAAAACCATTCACACCGCCAGCCGCGGGCCCATCACATAACAAAACTCACACCGGCACACAGCGCCATTCAAGGGCCCATCACTTTCACACGCCCACAATCCAGACACAGCAACTACACAGGCAGAAGGATTGCGTGGAGTGGCACTCAGCTAGCAGTGTGTGTAGTGACCAGCAGAAAGTCACTACTCACACACAGCCAGCCAAGCACCGGTCGACACACACCGCTAGCCAAACGCCAGTCCACGCACACCGCTAGCCAAGCGCCAGTCCAGGCACACCACCATCCAATCGCCAGTCCAGGCACACCGGCAGCCAATCGCCAATCCACCTACACCGCCAGCCAAGCTCCAGTCCACGGACACCACCAGACAAGCACCATTCCACACACACCGCCAGCCAAGCTCCAGTCCACACACACCACCAGACAAGCTCCAGTCCACGGACACCACCAGCCAAGCTCCAGTCCACGGACACCACCAGCCAAACACCAGTCCGCACACACCACCAGTCCACACACACTGCCAGCCAAGAACCAGTCCACGCACAGCGCCAGCCAAGCACCATTCCACGCACACCACCAGCCAAGCACCATTCCACGCACACCGCCAGCCAAGCACCATTCCACGCACACCACCAGCCACGCACACCACCAGCCACGCACCAGTCCACGCACACCGCCAGTCCATGCACACCGCCAGTCCACGCACACCGTCAGCCAAGCACCATTCCACGCACACCACCAACCAAGTGCCAGTCCACACACACCAACAGCCAAGCGCAAGCCTACACACACCGCCATCACATTTTGGATTTTTTTAGAAAAAAATAAAAACACAAACAAATCGCAAATAGATACAAATTTTCTAACAGAAAATCAGCAACTAAATACATTGCACTAACACCAACCTTGAAACAGAATCAAATTATCCAAAGAATACAGACCAGCCAGTTCACTTTACCACTCAAGAATCCTCCCAAAAATTTTTTCGCGTGTGGTACGCTCTAAAACAAGCAGAGAGACACAGTGCAGGATGAGAGGGACAATCGGGGCAGTACATACGACACTCCTTCCGCGTACCTCTTCGCCAACAGACTCTACATCTCCTACTGGGAAAATCTTTTGCGGGTGTGGGAGGAATGTGATCTGGAAAGTGGCGTTCTTTCAATCTAGCAACATCCTCCACCAGTCCAACTCTAGGAACACTTGCCTGTTCCACTACAACAAGGCTGCCTATTACAGACTCCTGAAACTTAACAAAAGTCATCGTTGACTCAGGGCAAGAATCCAGGAACACAACAAAAGCATTAAACATTGCCAAGTGGAAAAGATGGATAGCCAACTTCTTGTACCAAATGTAAGCCTTACGAAGAGCAGTGTAAGGTTCCAACCTCTGATCTACTCTGTCAACACCACCCATGTACCTATTATAGTCTAAAACACATACAGGTTTGCGCGCTTCAGCGACCTGACCCCAAACAGTCACAGGTGCAGTGCTTTCATCATGGATGGAAGTCAGCATGTAGACATCTCTCCTGTCTGTAAACTTCACAGCAAGAAGCTCCTGGCAACGCAACGCACTGCACTGTCCCCGCACAAGCTTTTGACAAACAAGTTCTTTCGGAAAACCTTTACGGTTACAGCGGACTGTGCCACAAGCAAAAGTGTCCACTTTGGCCAATTCCCTGAACAACCGTACACCAGTGTAGAAGTTATCTACATATAAATGGTGGCCTTTGTTAAAAAATCCTCTTCCAAGTTCCCAAACAATTTTCTCAGTCACTCCAAAAGTGGACGGACAACCAGGGAGGTTAAACCTAGATTCCTTACCGGTGTACACCCTGAAATTAGAGACATATCCAGTCCTACTGTCACACAGCATATACAGCTTTATTCCATAGCGTGCCCTCTTACTAGGAATGTATTGCCTAAAAACCAAGCGGCCCTTGAACAACACCAAAGACTCATCCACTGCAATTTCTCTACCAGGGGCATAAATCTCAGAAAATCGATCAACAAAGTGATCAAGGACAGGCCTAATCTTAAAAAGACGGTCACAATCAGGGTGATCTCGTGGCAACGCTAAACCATTATCTACAAAGTGCATCATCCGAAGCAGAAGCAAATACCTGTCACGACTCATGACTGCCGGAAAAATAGACGTTGCCATCAAGGGACTGCTAGACCAATATGAAGCCAATGATGGCTTCCTTAGCAAGCCCATCAAAAAAGTTAAACCCAAGAACTTCTTCATCTCTTCAACATTTGTGGGAGTCCACCGGGTAGCTCTAGAGTGTGGCTTAAGACTGGCACTGTTGTCCCTCAAAAACTGTTCGGCATACAAATTAGTCTGCTCAACAATCTCTGCCAAAAACACATCGTCCATAAACAACTGAAAAAAATTTACAGGCAAAAAGTTCTCGGTATTCACTCTAGACCCTGGAACACCAGTAAACTCAGGAAATTCCGGCTGCACCATGCCAGGGGCAACCCAGAGGTCATCACTTTCAACGGGAAGACTTGCAGCCCCAGCCTGCAGCCCAGATGTCTCTTGCCGCACTACACCAACGGAAAGGCTTGCAGCCCCAGCCTGCAGCCCAGATGCCTCTTGCCGCACTACACCAACGGGAAGCCTTGCAGTCCCAGCCTGCAGCCCAGATGTCTCTTGCCGCACTACACCAACGGGAAGCCTTGCAGGCGCAGGCTGCAGCCCAGATGCCTCTTGCCGCACTATCGGCACATCAGTCTCCTCCTCTAACACAGGCACTTCATCCGCGCTAAGAGTATCTTCATCATCCGATGACCCCATACGGAGAGAAAACTCACTGCCAGAATCGTCCCCTGCCCCCTCTCCCTCAGAAGCAGAGTCAGTCTCTGACCCAATATCAGAGGAAGACTCAAACAGCAAACCAACAACCTGCTGAGCAGTCATCCTGCGGCTAGCCATTATACCTACTAAGATGGAAGACTGCACAAACAAGTCAACAACAACCAACAATGTGCAAACCAAGTAAGTAAAGAAATGTGTACCTTATATCAATAAGATCAATGTACTCAAAAACTATACAATCCAAAATCAAAAGAGACAGCTACACTCACCAGAAACAAACTCTGCAGTGACACAGCAAAGACCAACGATATCAAACTAGAAAGAAGAAAAAAAAACAAATTACTCACAAGACAACAAAATACACATCATGCACCAATGCAAAAAGTTTTTGAAACTCAAAAACCAAACATACTGCTATTATTACACCATTTGCAAAAAAAAACAGGCAGAGAAATCAAACACATTTGCATTGTACAAAAAAACAGTCTCTTACCAAACTACACAAACAGCAAAACCACCAGAACCAAAATGTCACCGTGAACAGAAGAAAAGCCTTCACCTAGAACAAAAAAGTAAACAAAAAAAACATTACAATTGGAAATCACAAAACATATAACAATAAACATTATAACATGCCATGTCACTACCCAAATGGTCAATCGGTTTGTGTGCCAGGTCAGGCAGAAAACAGCAGGAAAAAAAAGGCTATTCAGTCCCGGGGCAGGTGACCCAAATACATATAACAAATTGCACCCTGGAAGCGAGGGGTCACTTCTATTTCTAATTGAACTAATTCCCTGGTGTCTAGTGGGCTTTTCTGCCTCCAATGGGAGCAGAAACGGCAAAAAAATAAAACCGATCTGCCCACAGAGGGGGCAGAAAAGTCTTCAAAACATTTAGGGGCCCAAGGAAGCGACCCTTGCCCAAGGGGTCGCTTCCTACAATAATATTTATATCCCTGGTGTCTAGTGGGCTTTTCTGCCCCCCCCCAAAGAGCAGAAACGGACAGAAAGACGACCAATCTGCCCCCAGGGGGGGGCAGAAAAGTATTCTAAAAAATTAGGCCGCAAAGGAAGCGACCCTTGCCCAAGGGGTCGCTTCCTACATAAAGAAAAAGACATCCCTGGTGTCTAGTGGGCTTTTCTGCCCCCCCTGGGGGCAGAAACGGGCAGAAAGACGACCGATCTGCCCCCAGGGGGGGCAGAAAAGTCTCCTAATCACTTTACCACCCTAGGAAGCGACCCTTGCCCAAGGGGTCGCTTCCTACTTAACGAAATAGACATCCCTGGTGTCTAGTGGGCTTTTCTGCCCCCCCTAGGGGGAGAAACGGGCAGAAAGAAGACCGATCTGCCCCCAGGGGGGGCAGAAAAGACTTCAAATTATTTGGCCCCCAAAGGAAGCGACCCTTGCCTAAGGGGTCGCTTCCTACATAGCATAACCAATATCCCTGGTGTCTAGTGGGCTTTTCTGCCCCCCCCGGGGGCAGAAACGCGCAGAAAGCGGACCGATCTGCCCCCAGGGGGGGCAGAAAAGACTTCAACAAAATTTGCCCCCAAGGAAGCGACCCTTGCCCAAGGGGTCGCTTCCTACATAGTAGGAACAGCATCCCTGGTGACTAGTGGGCTTTTCTGCCCCCCGGGGGCAGAAACGCGCAGAAAGCGGGCCGATCTGCCCCCAGGGGGGGCAGAAAAGACTTTGCAAAATTTTCGTCCCCAAGGAAGCGACCCTTGCCTAAGGGGTCGCTTCCCAAATCCAAATAAACAAATCCCTGGTGTCTAGTGGGGCATCCCTACTCCACGATCGCGACGCTGTGCGCGATCGTGGAGCAGGAATGCCCTGTATTGAGACATCGGGGGAGAGGAAATACTCTTTCCTCTCCCCCGATGCCTCAATACAAAAGAAATCACCCCCGCGGCCCCCACCGGACAACGGAACCTACCTCTTGCTGCCTTGGACGCGCTGGAAGAAATGGATTCCAGCGCGTCCAACGCTTCCTGATGACGCCGGCGCGCGCTGTGCGCGCTGACGTCATCAGAAAGCGTGGGGGGGCTCGGGGGGGGTCGGGGGTGGCAGCGGAAGCTCTTCCGCTGCCACCCCCGTAAAGGGGGCCAAGATCGAGGGACAAGGGGGGGAGCGCCAGCGCTTCCCCCGGGGGCTGTCCTCATGACGGAACGGTTCCGTCATGAGCACAGCCCAACCGATGCTCATGACGGAACCGTTCCGTCATGAGCATCGAAGGGGTTAAGACCAAACGTTAGGTGCGCCATGTTGTAGGGATTCTGCGTATGCACAGAACTATGCGCAGGAAACCAGAACCTTAGAGAATAGTGGTGTACCAGAAACTCCCCTCAGAACTAAGAACCCCTTATCCGACTAGCTTAGTGTCACATTCGTTATCCGAGATTTAGCTCGGCGGTGCCAATGTATAGACAACCCAGAACATGCGACTTAGTTATTCTCAGGAATGGTGGGAACCCGAAATACCCGTTTGCACTTATATATCAGTCCACAACAGAATAACTAAGACACAGTAAAGTTTAAAGAATTTATTCATAAACCTCGAGTCCTGTTATACAGTACTTTGGCTAACATAAGCAGACAAATGGTTAAGATCATTACCATTAGCATTGTTACAATACCATAGAAAATGAAAGGAGCGATCATATTAATAATGACAGTGGAAAACAACCACCCTCCTTTCTCTAGCAACTAATAAAATATTATTAGACTATTAGAAGGTCTCATAGGCTTGCATAGGGGACCCCATACCGTATAGATCAGCTTAGGTGTATCACATCACAGGATCAGCTCAGTGTTCTCTGCTTCAGCTCTTCTATCGAATGTGTCTAAAAACCTGCTGCGCTGTAATATTAAAGCCTACTACTTTCTGGTATTTGCAGCTGCGTGCATGTTATGACTAAACAGTGGTACGATCACCCTGAACACAATCAGCCGGCACCGTCTAGTGTCCTAGAACAGTTCTTTACTCGATGTACAGACCAAGGGCACTAGCAACTGTTAACGATGTATAAATAACATTCATTTGAGACAAGAGCGAGTCTGCATTTCTCAAATGAATAACATGTAACAACAGTGTCTGGTGCAAAGGCAGCAAAAGCAGCAAGATGGCTGTCTAACAGCTAACGTGATTGAGCTAACTTAGCACTGTAAATAGGGAGTGGCCTAAAACCACGTGACACTCCTTGTGTGACAGTGTAACATTACTAGTCATCTGAGCGGTGCGGGTGTTTGCTCTTCACCATCCTCTCAGAGACTTGAACACTGACTCATGACGCGGGTGGTGGGACCCCTGGGCGGGGGACAGGCGGCGCCCCCCCTCTACTGTGTTTAAGGGAGATTATCATTGTTTGGGATACTAGTAGTTCCCAGAGTCACTTTTAGCCATGCCCCCTTTGCAGTAGCAAATGTTAAATGTTTTGAATTATTAAGTATTGTTATTACAGTTTGGCCGAACCAAGTTCTACATTTGGACCATGTATTGGGATTTTTGACAGGGGTGCTGGCGGGTCGGACTTCACAGAAATTCTTTACTAACAGGTTAACCCCCTTATATCTCGATGCTAGTTCTAATACGGCACAACAATACACTTGCCTCACATGAAACATCCGGGGAATAGGTTCTCCTCACAAAAGGCATAGAGTACACGCCCAATTGATCCGACAAAAGGTGAAAATAGTGTTTTTGCAGGAAGCACACTTAATAGCACTGCAAACAACCAAACTTCACAAGAAATGGAGAGGGAAATTGTATAATACGGCTGTCTCTGCATTTACTCGTGGGGCGGCCTTTTGGATACGATCTGGGGTCCTGTTCGTACCACAAGAAAAACGGTTTGATAAGGAGGGTAGATATGTCCTGATCCGTGGACTGACCTGGAGTTAAAAACTCATAATTTGATTATAACAGATACAAAATACTATTGCAACATGAGACAAGAGCTTCAAACCCCTCCAAACCTGTGTTCCACGGCACCCAAGGATAGCCTGTAGCATATATCTTCAATGACAAGTATGTGTAGTTATATTGTTTAACGATTATGGTGTCTTTAGTGAAAGCCATACCTTTGCCGATACAAAGTTCTCTATTTCGGACCAGTAAGTATGGTTCTAAGAATATCCTTTTTAGGTCTCGCCTAGCATTGCAGCGCATGCGCTGCTCGTTCTGTGAGATCTATTGCCGTCATGTTGAAGTTGGAAGTGGGGTTGAAGCTCCGCCTATGCTTTTCATTGCGCGCGTCACACATTATGTAAAACGCTCGCTTTTGATTTAAAGTGAGGCTTGTTTGTAAAAAATGTATTTTCAGCTTAACAACTGTTTATAAAAATAAACTCCAAGTGACGAAAACAAATGTTTCCAGTGGAGGTGCACACCCTGAATCTCGACCCCAGAATATCGATGGGACACAATATCGAGGACAAACTATAAAATAAAATATTAACATATAAGTAAGTCTAGATTTAATATACATAACTCCACTTGTACCTACATATATCTTCAAGGTATGTACCCTCCCTGTCTCCTTTAGGCCCGCCCATCCGGACTCGTACATGAGCACGCTCTCCACTCTGCTGATGAGCTGCGGCGCGGCACCGCAGGCGCTGGCCCGCAGTCAAGTAGGAGCCCGAGTGGAGCGACGGCGACCTCTCCTCCTTCTAGTTGGTGTAGGTACTTTGTTTTTTTAATTAAGGGGAAAGCGTGATGTAAACAAGCGTCTGCCGTCCCGCAAAGGCGAGAGCTTATTTCAATTAAATGGTCAGGCGCTGTTTCTTGCATGATGGCTCGGGAACTCAGGAAGAGGTGCTGGACTTCCTGTGCCGGGCCGGGGGCAGACTACCAACGCGGAGCTGCTCGGCCATTTCAAGCGCTTCCTGTCCCGTGGGACCCCGCGTTGCTCCCGGATCTACAACCCTTGCACATCGCGGGATGTGCGACTCGCTGAGTCCAGGACACAACCAGAGAACAGCGTCTGCAGCGCCTTGAGCCCCGATCCTGGCGTGGCTCAAACAGCGGGTCTAGAGCTACGGTGCCCTTCGTCACGAGGACAGTGAGCTTCGGGCACACGGGTTATGGAGAAGGCTACCTAAAAGGCAGATAGAGAATCGGCGTCTGCCGGTGAGTGACTGACTGCATAGTTATACAGATACATTAATGCAGCGTAAGCTCTTCTTGGTGTGTGGGACTCCCGTCCCGGGTGTCATAGCTCAGCCTCAGCTTCCCCGGGGCTGTGATGCCGCGGTTCCCGCTGTCTTTGTTTTTCGTTGCTCGCAGCTGGGACAGGACAGGGCTGCTCCCCGCAGACATCTGTCTGGTCTCCCCAGATTCTGTGACTTGTAATAAAGTAACTTTTGATTTTGAGCCGGGCAGGGCTGGTGTGGCCCTCGCAGCAGGGGAAGGGCAATACATTTATACACACTACAGATTACGCCCTGGACCTGCAGCTTGTGTGTGTTTGGTGGAAAGGGCGGCTGTTGCTTTGGGCGTTACTTTCACCGGCTGCAGGGGGTCATCGGCAAGGGAGAGCTGTGCGTTGCCAAAGTATACCAGACTCGACTAACAACATTTTTGGAGGGACTTAGGAAAGTTCTGATTTGCAGTTTGATTGGCCCTTGCATATACCGCACACATACCTATGCACTGACCTGCAGGTGTCTTTTAAAAAACAACTTTCAAAGCAGCATAATTCGTGGCAGGAGCAAGGTACTGTGGGAGTAGGCGATGTTCTTTCTGCTCGACCCGCTCATGTGTGTCATACATTATGGATAAAAGACATTGTCATTTACAACGCCATTTACAACGCCAATAGCTCTAACTTAAGGAATTGCAAGACCTATTGCATTTCCAATGCTTGTTATTTTTTGTTTTCATTGAGCTTTTTTAGCTCAAAAATGTATTTTCAGCTTAACAACTGTTTATAAAAATAAACTCCAAGTGACGAAAACAAATGTTTCCAGTGGAGGTGCACACCCTGAATCTCGACCCCAGAATATCGATGGGACACAATATCGAGGACAAACTATAAAATAAAATATTAACATATAAGTAAGTCTAGATTTAATATACATAACTCCACATGTATCTAAATATATCTTCAAGGTATGTAGATGTGAAGTTAGGAATAGTAATTCTATACTTCCCCATTAGCACTTATGTTTCTATATCGAAACGTTGTCCTCGATAGTCTTCTATCATGATATTCTGGGGGTCGGTATTCAGTGGTACAATCGCCAGTGGAGCAGTTACCTGAACGGAAGATGTCACTCTTCCTCACTGCATCTTTTCTCTTTACGGCTGAAACACTGCTCATGATTGGATTTCATGTGCCTGCTCATGGATGAAGCACCAAAATTGCATACGCTGGGCTTTCATCAGCTGTCACTGTCGTCATTTTCTCTCCCTCTGTAATGTAACACAGATTACAAATATTGATTCCTGAGGGTGACTTTTTTGTGTCGGAAGCTCCCTCTCCCTCTATCATTAGTTCGGGCATTTTTGTTAGTGTCTGGGACTACATTAAGGTTGGTGCTGCTGACCTCTAAAGAAGCGTTGTTCCATTCATGAAAATTTACTATAGAAGTGAAAGAAACTTAGATCAATAGAATTAGGGTTTACCACATTGAAGCACAACGAAGAAGCTGAAATTTGATTAAGACTGCAAAGGTTGAAAGCTGCATTAACTTATAAAATGGTAGAATAGGTAAATGTTCACCTAAACAATTCTCTGAAATATCAATTTAGAGCTGTGGACGATCAACGTATCCAAGATGTGAGTGGGGGAGGGTCCCCGTTCCTCTCTATTACAGTATCCCTATTTAAAAGGGGAAAGTGGTATTTGCTTCTTACAATTTAAGATGCGGTATTGACTGGATAACCACTAAATATTCCTAAAAAAAAGAGAACTTTAAACAGTGGATCTCAAATGCTAACTTGATTGCAGTACAAAAATGGCATCTTCTTGGCACCGTACTTTCCAATTGGTAAAGCATGCTGTGGCCATTGAAATGTATCTTATGGCACCAGCTAATAAAAAATGTGAAGCTTGTTAGAAAGTCTAATGCCTTCTTTTTGCCTGCATTGTGGAGTTAATACACACTCTTCTTGCTTTCTTTCATTAGGACATCGACTCAACAGATCACAGCAGGTGGTGCGAGTACATCATGTATCGTGGACTTTTAAGGTTTGTCAGTGAACAGTAGTAAGACTGGATGATCTTATTGATTACACAATTTTATCTATAAGCAGATGCTAGTGTGATGGACATGTTTTATTATAGCTTACAACGCTAGTTTTATCATTTTTGTAAGATCTTGCTCAAGTGATTCAAACGATGCTGCAATACTTGACATGTAGTTTCATTTTAGATTTACATATATTTAACATTATTTATAAAAATAATGTTTCTAAGGGCCTGACTATATGTAGATCAAGATAAGAGGATCTCAATGTTTTTCTCCACAAACAGCATCCCACAAGTAATTTGTCCCATGCTAACCTTGGGTGCCTTCTCACTCTGAATGAGAAATTAACACCATTGTAGTTTTGTTGCAGGTGTACTCTCTATCAATGTCCCTCTCCACAGCCTGGAAAGAAAAAGTTCCCAAGGATCTGAGTCTGGGGAACAAAGGCCCTTTGGCATAAACCTAAAGCTTCTGAAGAGCCCGTAGAGCCTGGTGCACTGACCCGTACTATGGTGACTGGTCGAACACCATATGCTGACTTGGTGCTTTCAATTAGACTCTGCAAAAGAAACAATTGAGGGACGGAATGCTGGACAATGCAAACATTCACCCCCTGTCACAAGGATCTGGGTTTAATCCATCATTCTTTTGTTCAACACACCACCCTAGATTGGACCCAGCCATATGCCAAATCAGTCTTGACCCTGTTCCTCGTGGGAACATTCCAGCCCGAACTGCCAAGCTAGGGCCTCCCTGGACCAGAAACAAGTATTTTGGGACCGGTTTCAGTGCATCACCCTTCATCAGCCAGGCTAGCTTGAATCAAGTGGTGTAGTGAGCACGGGACCCACGTCCGGGCATACCCTTCCCACTTATGGCGACATATGCAAAAGAAACAATTGATGGACGGAATGCTGGACAATGCGAACATTCACCCCCAGTCACAATGATCTGGGTTTAATCCATCATTATTTTGCTCACCACACCACCCCAGTTTGGCAGTTCGGGCTGGACTGTTCCCACAAGGAACAGGGTCAAGACTAATTTGCATATGGCTGGGTCCAAACTGGAGTGGTGTGGTGAGCAAAAGAAAGATTCAATTAGACTCTGGCATCAGTGGGAGAGAATCAACCTACCTAAAACTCTTACCTACAAGCACAAGATGTAGCAGTGTCACGGGAAGGAGAATAAACTGTAGCCCAGTGAGGAGGTGGAACAGTGGTATATTGCAGCTTTTCCTGGGCTGGTGCAGACAAAACCATCTTGGTGAAGATGAGCAGTGTCTAATGAGAGTATTAGGCTGCTCCTGGTCTTTTAATTCCATCTACACACAAAACATTCAGAGTATGGAATAGGGACAGGTCTCATTCATGTGCGCAGCCATGGGAAGCTGGGGCTCAGAAAGGTCAGTGTATGGGTGATGTCAGGGTGCCACCATATTGAGCTATTCTTGTTTATTAAGGGTACAGGTCTATGAAAAATACAAAATAATGTGGATTCAGCTTGAAATAGACCACTCAGCAGTAAACTAATATTTACTCATTTTGCACCAAAAGCGTGTGTTCTGTTTTGGAGTATTCTTCAAACCCTTCAAGTGCTGAGGTATCCACCCCAGTGGTGATATTTTTAATATTTGTGTAGCTTTTTGCGTAAGCCTTGGTGACTGTTTTCTCAAAATGTACCTAGGCCAAATTAACATCATTTTTCCTACATGGTAGCCTGAGGTTCGTGGTTTCCCTTTGAGTGAACCAAAAAAAGGCCAACATTTGGCTGAATTTGGGGTTTTCATAAAACACCACAGGGGCATATTCACAACAGAATGGCGGAGTGCAGTGTTAAGCCACAATGGGTAACACTGCACTCCAACATTCTGAAAATGCAGGGATGGGACTTATTTACAATAATACGGTACACCCCTGTATTTCTCTTAGCACTAAATGTAGCTGCCTAGCGCCAACGCAGGCACCCTTGCACCAGAGTGCAAGGGTGCCTGCTTTGCAGGGAATGATTGTTCATGTGCAGGAAGGTGTTCCTTCCTGCACATAAACAATCACTAAAGGTGATTTGTAACTTCTATGTGTGCTGCAGAATGCAGCACATATAGAAGTTGCAACTCATCATTATTTAATGGTTGTTTATGTACAGGAAGGGACACCTTCCTGCACATAAATAATCATGCAAGGCGTTTTGTTGTTTTTATGTGTGCTGCACAATGCAGCACACATACAAACGGCGAGAAATAAAGCATTTCTCCTCATTGCACCAGTTTAAGACCAGGTTTTCCCTGGTCCTATTTTTGGTGCTGCCCCATATTTATGCCAACCTTGTAAATAGGGGGCTGCGTCAAAAAGTAAAGGGTATTGCAGCAAAATGCCCACTGCAACACCCATTGCCCGCCCCTTTCACGTTAAGTGCTGTGTGAATAGGGGCATTATTTACAAGGCGTCGTTAAACAACGTTAAGTGACTTAACGCCACCTTGTAAATAAGACAAAGGGATTATTGCCACCAGAACGTCAAAATGCCCCACAGTTTGCACAAATTTCTAAATGACAGTCAATATTTCTATTTTTGTGCCTTCTACTTACTGAGTAAACACAAATCTGAAATTAGTAATTTTTGTAGATCAGTCATGATATTTTCAAAGTACTTAATTATTGGTATTAAAACGAGTGAAAGTAAATAGGAAACATTAAAATCAATGACAATGTTTTTATCTAGAGTTTTTGCCCTGATGTCCAAACTAAGACAGTAATCAACGGTAATGCCTATCAGACTCTTCTAGTCACAGGCATATGGTGTCGGTTGTCCAAAAAAACACAATACCCAGAGCCATCAATGAAGTGGCGGCTTATGACGATTTTTAATTGTGTTTCGACCATTCATTAATTCATAATGTAAACTTTAATGAATGAAACTTGGTATGAAGGAAAGGTATGTATTTTTGAAATGTGCCCCAGAATTTGGTTTAGCACAAAGGTTATTCATACCAATCTGAGTTGGAGGTACCGATCATAGCCTGTGATTCATAGGGCATTTTACAAATTTTTTTTATCGCACACTCACACATCTGGAAGCTGAAAATTTAGAGAAATTCAAAAGATAATAAAAATTGTTCTACTACTGATAAAAATCGTTACTCCACATGTGTGAGAGGGTATATCTCATGAAACAGAGAAGGCCCAAAAACACACCATGGCAACATCAAGGTTTTGGATTTGATTAACAGTGATTCTCGTAATGGGGGTAACTGCAATATTTGGGCCTGTAGTTGACGAGAACCTAAGTTAACTTACCAACCTCAGACATTTTTGAAAATGTCCTGAATGGATTGGCTGGCATGAATACCTACAAAGTCAATTTTTGGCTAATATTATAGAATTCCTTCACATTTCTGTGAGGGAAAGTTCTGGAATATCATGGTATGGACAAACATCTTACATCCCAGTGATCCCACACTTTCTTCAATTGAAAATGGTATCACACAATGCATGGCTGGATCTATCGACTGCGACCCAAAACATACCATGAAAATGTCTAGATTTTGCATTGAATTCATAGCTTTCTGGTGATATGGGTAACTGTTGTTTTTGTGCCCTAGGTCAGTTGGTATCCAAGGAAATTTACGAACCCTAGACATTTCGGAAAAGTAGGCACCAGGGGAGGCCAGGGTAGTATGGCTTGCTTGAATCTCATAATTTTTCTTACAGAGAAATCCCTGCAAATGTCAAACTTTGGCTAAAATCCCAGATTTGCCTCTCATTCCTGTTAAGGAAATTTGAAGGATCTGTGGGAATCAACATAAGCCGTACACCCAGCAATCCCACACTTTTCCCGATAATAGAGCATCCCAACTTGCGTTAGAGGGCCTGTTGGCCAAAACAGGAAATGCCCTAAAATGGGACATGGAAACATCAATATTATTTGTTTGAATGTCAATCATTCTGAGGATAGGCAGCTGTCGTTTATGGGTCCAGTGTCTGTCTGAACCCAGGGAAACCTATCAAGCCTAGACATTTCTGGAAGCGACACATGGTTTGGCTTGCACACATTTCACACTTTCTTTCAAAGAATGCCTTGCATTTTGATCAGCGTTCCCACACTTCCCCAGACAAAAGCAGTATGGTTTTAATTTTATTGAACTTTTTCAAAGTCATTACAGTAGGCAAGAAAAGCGCAATCAGCATTATTTCAGCATTATGCATCGAATACTAACTACAATATTGTGCTACACATATGTGTACACCGATGGACCCATGCTTTGTTATATATGAGTCACAATGTGAGACCTGCCATTTTTAGACACAATGTATAATATCAGACCCAACTAACCACCTACCTTCAATCAGCCTCCACACTTCTCACATGTTGGCATCCATAATGGATGAGTGTGTGTCTAAGACACCCGAGTCCCTCTTTCGTGGAGATACCACCGGACTGGGGCCATATTTCTCAAGGCTTGGCTGTATCGGGACATAGAGTGGCACACGATTCAGCATTCAGATTGCACTGTACCACGTCATGCTACCACCTCCTAAGCTGCCATGAATACAACCAACTTGCAGGGGGTCCTACTTCTGTTACACTTGTGACCTGCTCGAGTCAATTTTATGGAGCAAAGCTTGGGTGAAATATTCGGCTTGTGGATAAATTTAAAATGCAGTAATTTATGTCTGTGATTCATTGATAGCAGAGCTGTTTGCAAACAACAGTATACATACTTTACTGCTAGCCACTGGACTCCAATATACACATCCCAGTGTCTCATAGCTGTATTGCAGTGCCATTCCTAGTGGCATGAAATAATTGGTACTGTTTGGCCACCCAGGAATGGGTTTCTTTCAGCTGCATAACTATAGTTGAATATTTTAGTTCTGTGGGTTTTTCTGGAAATATGGGGGCTCGGGCTCTAACTGCCTGACATAATCTGAAATATGAGACTGTTTTGAGTGGGTTAGTTATTTCCAAATGCTTAAAACTGTTGTAAGGATGTGAACACACCCTCAAAATACAGATGACTTACTTTTCTTAAACCTCGTTTCTCCAGTTTCTTTGCAACTGCTTGTTTTAATGTCAGTGTAAGCATAAGATTACTCAGGAGCAGGATTTCCGGTGAGTAGAGTAAGGGTTATTTAGATCATCTCCCCAAGGAATGCTAAGATGTGTTGGTAGCTGCGTACATACAGAGTATCAGTCGCCTACTAGTGAAGGACATTCATCTCTGGGAATGGTATACCTTTCGATGACATGTAAGCGGTTTCATGGCTATTAACACTCATCCTCTCCAATTGGGAGGAACTCAGCAGGTCCACAAATCTCATCATGTAGTGCCCCAAACCCAGTCTACTGAGTACCAATCGTATGAACTATCACATGACAGAATCAATGCTTTATCAGCGTCTAAAAAAACTGACTCCACCGTAGCTCTGGTAAAATCTGGGTAAGTATTACAATTAGTGTGCAGATCTGTTGTGAGAGGTCATTATGCTCAGGACAAATCCTGCCTGTTCCTGGAATTCAAGACCACATATAAGGGGCGCTAGTTAGTCATGACCCATGCTAAATTTAGAAGCGATAACAGTCTATAAGACTGACATTTCAGGGGATCTCTGCCATATTCGGGTAAAGTCATTATCGCCTCCCAGCACGATTGAAAAATTGAGCCCCTTACTAGTGAGTCTGTGTACATTGCCAGTAGATGTGGATCAACTATTTTCTCATAGGCCATATAAAATTCTGCAAAGAGGCCAGCCGATTCCAGTGTTTTCTTTGTGGTCATATCATCGGTGGCCTTCATTATCTCCTCAAGGGGCGCTATCAAGGCTTGCATTTCATCGTTATCCACCGAGGCCACAGGAAGCTTGTTTAAAAATTGTACACTTTATGAAAGAGTAACCACTGTTTGCACAGAATATGCCTTTTTCAATATTAAGTGCCATTGCCAAATGTTGTCTAACAGGTTCCCTAAGTATCCAATAATCCCCGTCCCCTCCACCTCCCCATATTTTCTTGCCTGAGCATGACTACTCAAGAAGTACAACTCCCTGTTGTAAGTCTCTCAGAATTCTGCCACTAAATCTTTTCAATCCGTGAGCTCCCTCTCATCACCATCTGCTGCTGCTACCATCTCCAGTGTGTCTGTTTGACCCTTTAATCTCTAGGTGACCTCACAGCACTTTTAATGTACAAGCCTCCATAGAAATAGCCACACCTCAAATAATTACATTGAAGGCTTCCCATAGAGTACTGCAGCACCAGTCCCATATTCAAATCAAAGGATTGTTTTATACATATGGTATGGTGTTATAACCAAAGCTAATCATAACTTCACTTTAACTGTGTTTTTGTCATTGAATATGTTTCTAAATGAATCCGTTTTTGTTTGAACCATCTTATTTAATTCAACAGAAAAATTATTCTTGACTTGTGTTAAGTATTATATGTTTATAAGGGAGGACCATTTCTATGAAGTATATTTGTTTCCTACTGTTTTTACTTTAGATTTGGAAGTTTCTTTGAGCCTTATTCACAAACATGTATTGTGCTCCTAAGTGTTAACTAGATGCTAACCAATTTTAATTTGCAATTGTAAATTCCAAATCCAGGATTTGTGCATTTTTACGACAGAGGGTGGGCTATGCAAGCTAATGTGAAGACCCACAAAGTTAAAACTTTGTGGGTATAAACAAAAGGTGGGAAAGTGATTTCTTCAAAGGGAATGTGTTTCTCCATGAAGAAAAAACAGGTTAAGCATAAGAGTGCAAAACATACTTGAAATGTGTTTCTACATCCAGTTAGCATTCGGATTAAAGCTAGAATGACTTAGGGTGCTAGGGCCTTATGCTTGAAAAATCAATGCATTCTGGATTCGACCTATCTGTAAATCTAAGACAAAAGTTGACTTGGATATAATCTCTTAGATTTATTCCTTTGTTGTGTCTGAGTTCATAGTTCTATTAGCACTACTGTATGGCTCTCAATGGTTTAGTAGAGGCTTTTATACTAGTAAGTGAAATTCATTCTTGAGGGGAATATCATACTGCCATGTCATCTAGGAGAGATTAAAAGTATCATACTTCTTTTATTAATCCATGTGGGAAAATATCATTTTTAAAAGATATATCTGTTTTCTTACAGGCTTGGTTATGCACGCATATCTCATGCTGAAGTAAGTGACACAGAACTGCAAATGGCAAAATTCAGGATCCCAGCTGACTCGACTAATTATGCTGACAATATGAAAACAATCATTGATCCAAACCAAATTCCAAAGGAAATCCATTTTAATCCCAGGTTGGTGCTTTGCTATGTCAAGATGACTGCAGAAAAGAAAATATTTAATTGTAGAGGGGGTTGTTCAGGGACACAATACTTATATTTGATGCTGTACAAGCGACATTTGTCCACATTGCACTGCATGCACAGGACACGGTCTCCTGATGGGTGGTACCTGGTATGAATCGTGATTAGGTACCCCATTACCTAAAATGCTGGCTTCACTGACAGCCCAAGACTCACCATATGTGTATGCTCTGTGATGCCACAGTATATATGAACATGGTAATGAGTGGGAACGAATAAAAGGATGACTCTAATAGAAAAAACATGAATTAATCTCTATTATTGGATGTCACTATCCAAACCAACATTACTATATGATTCTTAAGTCACAAGCAAACACCAAATCCAAGTGTTATTTATCGGGTAAACAAACAGTAAATACATTCACAAAACACAACAACACATCTTATTACAAATACATGTAGAAAAACATATAAATATACTTATTTTCTCTTTCCCAACAGGATTTGTTTATATATATATATATATGGCTGCAATATTTAATAGTCCATAGCATTTCATAAAGGGGGATGCCACAGTAGCATAGCACTCCAAATCCCTCTCATTGACAAGGGGGCTATGGAGCACTCATCACTTGCAAAGCTCTAAAGGGTCTCAGTTGCATGTGTGAAAAGTTCACTAAGCCAATCCTTTTCCTTTGCCTCTTGAGATTTGTAGTCATCTCTATCCCATTTTTACAGTAGGACTACATGTGCCAAAAGAAAGATAAACACTGGGCTGAATGATCTATTCATGCATGATATGGGAAACTTTAGAGTTCTAAACTTGGAGTTCGCATCTGCTCCCCCCAACACAGGTCTGGCTGAACTCTTCTGGCCACAGGCAATGCAGAGGCGTAGCTAGAGCTTGTGGCACCCGGGGCTATCCCTCAGATTGCCGCCCCTGGGGGGGTGGGTTGCTGGGGAAAAAGGACGGCAAGCACTTAAAAGGGGACCCAGAGACACGTAGTATTGCCGCTAATAGTTACCTCAATCATGCAAGTTACATGCACATACATGACACGGTCCAAGGCTACACAGTTGAATACACCGGTGACTGACAGTGACTGGCAGTACAAAAGAGAACACTCAGACTGCATGATCTATCTGGGGACTTAGAAAAACCGCATGTGACATCCATCAGAGAGCTGCGTGAACAATTACCTGGTAATCCCCTCAGCACAATGCAAACATGCACATACATGACACTGTTCAGGGATCCATCATCTACAGCTGACATTAAATGACCATTCATCATGGTCCCCCCATTAAAGCAGTGCACTTTGTGATCTGCATGGTACATGTTCTTTGCAGCAGGCACATTATTCCTCTATGCTACCTTTCCAGGAGTCAACCCTTCCACTAGACAAAACTCTGATCTCTCTCTAGGAAGAACATTAATCACTGAAGTTATCATGACATTTTTATTGTTTCTGAAAATTGCTGGAGGCCAGGAAGGAGGCAGCAAGTTTTTTTTTAAACCATAATATACTTGCAAACACTACGCACCCACCCGAAATAGGTACCCAGTGCGGTCATACCGTTCGCACCACCTTAACCTGCTCAAGGTTCATGTGACCTCAGTGACAGAGTCACAGTGACTGGATCACTGTTGCTCTAGGGTGTGCTGCTTCGTAGGCCTGCCCGCAAGACTGGGGATGAACTTCAGTATGGATTGTGGTGGACAGGCCTTCAAGGTTAATTCACAATTGACACCACTAGGGTACACCTGTTTGTGCTAAGACATCAAGCCTTCTAAGGTCTAGTGGGGCCTTCTGAGGTCTAGCATGGGAATATGCTCCCTCAGTAGAGTGGTCTGGTGGACGGGTCATGTAGGCTGAACCCAGTTCCCCCGTTCCAAATTCGACAGCTCTGGCCATAGTGCCACATCCTCTCCCCCACTGAACACCATACTGCCCCACTGAGAGATACTCGCACTGCCTTCAGCTACAACCTAATTGTGCCCACCATAAACACTTGGATGTGGCTCAATTCAAATTATGCACTTGATAAGAGTAATATGCTGCCTAAAAAAAAAAGTAAAAGCAAACACTCATAGGGAATGCAAGATTAAGTAAAGCATGTGAAATGTAAGCAGAAACAACATGGTTACCTTAACGATCTCTCACTCACTATTCAGAAATCAGCGAGTGGTTTTACCTGAAAAGTTAAGGACATGACTACAGGGCCCTGAAGGGAACCGTTTCAATGTCCATTGCTTCTATCCTTACAAAACGTAAGCAGTATGGTTTAAAAAGACCACATCCATAAACACAGAGCCATGGTACACATTTTGTTTTCCAATCCACCCATCAACCACGTATTGCAGTACCTCCAGGAATGGTACACTTTCCCACCTGGGGACAACAATGCTGTTCAAAGAAAAACTAAAAAACAAAAGTAGCACTTCACTGACAAACTCTGTACAGTGATGCTGATGTATTTGGATGTGAATAAAACCAATCTGGCTACTTTGCAACCACTCTGTCTTGCTTTATTTAGTTATGTATTTATTTTTCATATTTAAAACCTTCTATTTCTCTCCATCCTGCTTCACTTTGGGATAGAAAAATGTCAGAAAAAGAACATTTCCCACAAGAGTGTTTTTCTTTTTTGGATCCATTTCACAGGGAAGCAACTAAATGACAGAAGGAAAGAGAGGTTGTGAACCGTTTCTTCAAGTCACGGTTTTCAGTAAGTGAGGGGCAAGACAGAAAGAGAGGGAATAATAGGAAGAGAGGGGGGGGGACAGCTGCCAGCACAAAAAAGAAGAGGACCTTGCCCGAGTCCTATTCCTTCTCTGCCCGTACCCGAACGTCCACGAAAGCAAGCCGAGCCTTATCTGAATGCCTTTGTCCGCCCCCAAAATAGTGCCGCCTGGAGCGGACCGCCCCCACCACCCCTCCCTGGCTACGCCACTGGCAGGCAAAGACCTTCTTTGGAGGCACTAATTGATTTGAATAATGTGAAATATCGGGGTGATTGTTTGCACTGGAACTGGCAATAGCAAAAAGATAAATTACAAAATGATCACCGATAAATCATGATGCTTGCGCAGGCATGCGTATTCATCAATATGCATGCGCAGGTGCGCGCATGCATGGGTGGCCATATAGTTATGGTATTTCTTTAACAGAAAAATCATTTAAAAAAACATTGCTTCATGACACTATGTGCACACACAAGCACTCCTGGATGGCTATCCTAGAATATTTTCTGTAATAAATAATAAGCATTGCAAGATGGCTTACAATATGCCAAGATGCTTGCCAATGCATGCGTTCTCACTGGTAGCCATCTTAGAATGTTTTATTCAAATGAAGAAAAAGCATTCCAAAATGGCGACATGTGAATGCATTGTGATGCACCAGCAACCATATTGGGATACATTTTAAATTTTAATTTACAGTTCAAAGATGACTGGCAGTCATTTTTTAACAGTAAGTTACAAAATAAAGCATGCACGTGATGCTTGGCAAAGAAAAGAAAGTGAGAAACCTGATAGCAGTGTGAAGCTTCCAGGCTCTTACCAAAGCAATTTCAATTTCAAATAACTGCAGGAAATGGAGGGGAACAATAGACAAGCAGATGTGAGCAAAAGTATAATTTCTTTAGCAAATCAGAACACAACAAAAATAAATGGCACTACCTTAACACATAAACCCCATCCCAATACTCTATTAATATTCAACACTCTGTATGCTAATATGATGCGGAGATGTTCAAACAATTATGCAACATGTAACAATAAGACTTTCTCTGAATGAATGACCAGTGAAGGAATGGAAGACATGGATACTTGTTGCAATACTATATCCACACCATAGAAAATTCTTCACTACCAGTGCAACTATTGCAGTGAAAATAATCCACTATGACATCAGCTTTACTATGCTCTGCAAAGCCTGTTGGAAGGGAATGTGTGCAGGGGGTGAAGCTGGAGTGAGTGACAGAGATGGCAGCCATCGTACGGATTCAAAATGGAGGTGTACTCAGAAGTATATATAACTAAATATATATATATATATATATATATATAGAGAGAGAGAGAGAGAGAGAGTGAGAGAGAGAGAGAGAGATAAAGATTCCACCATGCAAGCCTGCACGCGTGCACTCCATCCAAAGTGAACACCAACTCCGGGATTAGTCGAATAAATGGTTTAATTTACATACAGCCAAGAATTAAATACACCCTATGCATTTCAGCGTGAACCGCCTTGCTCACGGGTACTTTGATATTAAATCACATCCAACATATAAACAAAACAAAAAAAGTTACGTGCAACGTAACATGCGTAGACATCAACAGTGGACTAATTCCCCAATGCAAAGGGAGTCGGCCATCTTATAATGGTTTCGAATATTCAATGAATCATCTTCCTTCATGACCAAAATTAATATAACCAGACGCTGATTCATTATTTACAGTTCGCCTTCATGTAACTTATATCACATCATGTATTACACATTCGATAAGCAATTGGAAAAAATTATGCCAAATACTTTCTATTTCACACGCAAAAGATTTCTACAAAGGGTATTCTTGAGTGTCGGTATTCTCAACCTGGTGCATATATAAGAAGTTATGAAATATATGTATAAATCCCAAAGTGGGGTGATAAATTCATATCAACTCTATAAATCGACACTCCGCTTTATAATTCATACCGAGCCCATAACTGTGCACCGTTCTTAATACGGCAATCACTGACTCCAAAAGATTCCAATTCATATTTACGCCCATGTGGGCATTCATTCAATCTTCTCTTTAACGTATTTTAAGTAAATTTCAAAAAGATTGTTGGGGGAAAGTCTTTTATCTAGTTAAAGCATCACCTGAATAGAAACAAAAGAAGGGAAGGGAGGAAAGAAGGATACATTAGCAAAAGACTAAAGACAACCGCACTCTTAATGCAAAACAATATTTGTGTAACATGAATTAAAAATCCTTAAAAACATATTTCTACAGAAATACTACATAGGAGACTGATCAGAAAATCATTGTTCATTCTATCATTTTTTTCATTTTTTGCCGTTCTTTCTTTTACACACAATATACAAGATAAAAGAGACTATGCCAATTGATTGCTCCAACAATGTCATAAATTCCCTAATATCACAGTTAGACATCCTATATCACAGCCACATAGGGGGAATGTTATTCTCCCAGATGCCAGGACAGTTCTTCTTCAGAATTTAAGCCCCCGGGAATCTTAGTATCCAGATCTAAAATATATCTGGACTCCCAATTGGCGTAATTTCCAATTCTGTCACCTCCTCTCATAGTGGGTGCAACTCTATCAATTACAAAAAATCACAATAAATTGCTATTACTCTTATGTAATTCCTCGAAATGTCTTGCCACCGGGGATAATTTGTCCCTGTTTTGGATGGCCCTCATATGCTCGAGAACACGTTTTTTAGCTGTAAACATTGTGCTCCCCACATATTTTTTAGCACAGGGGCACATCAAAACATAGACACAATAATCTGACAAACAAGTAAGATGTTTCTCTATACCCCTCTCTGTATCACTGATTGGGTAATAAACACTTTTGATGTTAGAGCTGAACTTACATGCTTTGCATGTCATACAGGTAAAGAAACCCTGAATGTCTGTGTTGGAGCTCTTAGTACATAAAATCTCGTTCTTGCAAAGTTTATCTTTAAGGGGATCAGCTTTCCTAAATGTAATATTCGGAAAGGGACCTACCACATCTTTCAAGGTGGATTCTGTTCCCAAAATTTTCCAATGTTTGTTAAGACACTTGCGTATCTGCCAAGAACTAGAATGAAAGGTATTTACAAACCTTAGCACCTTATCACTATCCTCATCAGCTCTTTCTTTGGGTATCAGTAACTCAGTATGTGTACACTTACTCGCTTTTAAGTATGCTTCTTTGATGACATTGGGCTTGTAACCCCTCTCCAAAAATCTTTCAGTCATACAGGCACATTCTAGATTGAAGTCCGAATCTGTACTACAGTTTCTCCGCGCCCGGAGAAACTCACCAAAAGGTATACTGCAAATTAAAGTTTTAGGATGCCCACTGTCCGCATGTAGCAGAGTGTTACCTGCAGTGGTTTTCCGATAAAGTTTGGAGACCAATTTGTTGCCTGCCACCTCAATATGTAAATCTAGAAATTCGATGCTCCGATCACTCATTTTGCCCTGAAATTTCAGATTCACCTTGTTGTAATTCAAAATAGAGATGAGCCTATTAGCTTGTTCCTCAGATCCATCCCAGAAAATAAAAAGGTCATCTATATACCGCAGCCATAATTTGACATGGCTGCAGTATAGCTCTTGTGCCCTGGACACCTGATGCTCCCAGCAGCCCATAAAAAGATTGGCATAACTGGGAGCAAAACAGGTGCCCATAGCTGTGCCTTGCTTCTGTCTATAAAAAGTTTAATAGAAAATACATAAATTATTCTCTAGACAGAACTGAATCAGCTGCAAAACCATTTCATTATGTTTTAAAAAAGAAATGGAGCGGGAGCTGAGATACTGTCGACAAGCCTGAATACCATCAGCATGTTTAATCGATGTATAAAGGCTGCAGACATCTAAGGTAATTAGCAAAAAACATTCCTGCCAGTCAATAACTTTGATCTTGTTTAAAAAGTCCCTACTGTCCATCAGATATGATGGTAAATCCTCCACATAGGGACGCAGGAAGTAATCAATATATTTAGAGGTTTTCTCTAATAGAGAACCCATCAAGGAAACAATGGGTCTCCCTGGGGGTTTAACAGAGTCTTTGTGTAATTTTGGTAATAAGTAGAGTATTGCAAGTGGTTGTAAGCTGAGTGCTCTGGGGGCTGGGGCTTGGCTTGCTGGGGGTGGCGTAGAACCTGTCAAGGCGCTAGGCGAGAAATGATTGGCCCTAAGACTCCCCACTAAACTGTCTGCGCATTAAGAAGTGAATCCCGTGGTGTTGATGGCCCTCTGGGCGGGATGCCACGATGCCCGTGTAGACCACTTTTACCAGGAGGTTAGTTGAATGCAGTTTTTTAACAGTTACTTGTTCTTATTAGGAACTGAGATCCCTAGCTCTACCCCCTAAAAGGGAGAGGGGGAGGGAAATGGAAGTGAGGACAACAAAAGACTGAAACCTGTTTCTGTTATTGGATGCGGCCTGCCCTTTAGGGTTGTTGGCGTTTCGCTGTGTACACTTCTGCCGTCTCTTTGCTACCACACGCTGCCGGCCAAGTATGGTTGTAGGCATCCTGCTGTGTACGTACCCTATGTGCTAAATAAAGGTTTTTTCAAACTAATAAAAAAAAAAAATGTTGAGAATTGCAGTTTTAGGATTAAGCAAAAATGAATATTCGTCCCATTCCAAAATTCCTTGTGAGTGCCACTCTTTTAACATATTGTGATAAGTGAAATTGGACTCTTCAACAACATTCTTAGACACTTGTTCATAACAGTCATGACATCTCAACTGGCGTAACCCCTCCTGTATATAATCTTCCACAATGAGAATAACAACGTTACCCCCCTTATCTGACTGGCAGATAACAATATTTGAATCAGTTTGTAAAGATTTCACCGCCAGACGTTGTTGTTTAGTTAAATTGTCATGTAGCCATACTCTCTTTTTGGCCAGATTTTTTAAATCATTTATCACCAATGTTTCAAAAGTATCTATGCCACAGGGGGTAAGGTGGGGTTAAAGACAGACTTGGGTTTAAATTTGTTAGGACAACTTAAATCAACTTTAAACCCCAATCTTTGTGTGTTGATAGTTCCTAAATCAACATTATCCCACTCTAGTTCTTTAAGAGCAATTAAGGTGTCCACTTCATTAATAGTATCCGTCACAGGGATGGGTCTTGCTCCTTCCCTAGGTTGTATGGGATTCTTCACATTCAACTTATGCCATTTATGTAACCGTAATTTCCTTGTGAAATGAAATAAGTAAATTCTTTCGTGGGGATAAGAAAATATACTAATGGGGCAAAAGGAGAGACCATACTGTAAAACATCATGTTCGATATTAGTAAGGGAACGTAAAGAGAGGTTTACCACATTCTTGCAGTTAATAATTGTCCTCGTCTCTTTTGTCCCCTTGTTTCTACTCCCACTGGGGGTTATCGTTGTTCTTCCGCCATCCGCCTCTCCTGACTTGCTTGTGGATAGCCTTACTTCTCCTGTGGCCTTTCCTTTGCCTCTGCCTCGTCCCATGAAGCCCCTTCCTCTTCCTCGGCCCCAGTCTATTTGCCAATTCTGTTGTTTGGATGCTAAATTCATCAGTCAAAACAGAGACAAATTATCCCCGGTGGCAAGACATTTCGAGGAATTACATAAGAGTAATCGCAAATTATTGCGATTTTTTGTAATTGATAGAGTTGCACCCTTTATGAGAGGAGGTGACAGAATTCGGAAATTACGCCAATTGGAGTCCAGATATATTTTAGATCTGGATACTAAGATTCCCGGGGGCTTTAATTCTGAAGAAGAACTGTCCTGGCATCTGGGAGAATAACATTCCCCCTATGTGGCTGTGATATAGGATGTCTAACTGTGATATTAGTGAATTTATGACATTGTTGGAGCAATCAATTTGCATAGTCTCTTTTATCTTGTATATTGTGTATAAAAGAAAGAAGGG